>NC_140771.1:15371440-16053940 GCF_044657685.1 Stegodyphus dumicola | reverse complement strand
ACTTTTACCATCTCTTAAGTGTTGAATAATTAAAATTCTAATAAAAACTGGTCATTAATTTGTAGCATCTTGCCATATTTATTTCAGGTATGTAACTGTATATATTTTTCCTAAATAAATAATAATTTCCAAATACAGAAAACACTTCTTGTAATGTATTTTGTTTAAAACAAAGAATTTTGACAAATATTTGCCTAAACATTTCAATAAAACTTTGGGTGTCTGAATTATGCAAGTTATTGCTTCCAACTCTATGAATAAATTACTTTAAAGAACAGTTTGATATTTATTTTGCATCAAGGGGAAAAATGTAGCAAAAAGTTTAAGGTCATGTTTCAGTAATCAGGACAAGAACAATGCAAGTAAATTTTAACATTGTAAGTGTCCAAAAACAAATGTGAGCCACCATATACACAGTATATGCCATTTAATGTCATCCCATTTGTACATAGCTTATAAGTACGTACTTTTGTAACCATTTTAATTAGGGAAAAGTCATTAATAGTTTATTGTTTGGAATTATTATGCAAAAGTTTATTTAAGAATTCTTCATATTTATAATGTTTCTGGAAATTATTTGACCAATTTATCTCATAATTTGTAGGAAATTCATTTTTCTTCAAATTCATTTCTCATCATTTTCTTCAGTTTATCGTATTTGCTTGGATATGTTTCAGAAAATGACATGTAAATATCTTTTTCTTCAGCTTCTTTTATTGATGTAAGTTCTTTTCATTAATATCATTCCTAAATATTGAATTCTTCACAAATCGTGTTAATTGGGGAGATTTCTAGTTCTTCAGCTTCTTTTATTTCATCATTTGTTGAAAACTTTGCATGCTTAAAGTAGATCTTTATTGTCTTTTCTGAGAGGAGGTTTTAAAATTTAAATGTCACCGTAAATCAAAATCAAGATGCTTGACGGTATGCCTTTTGTTATTTGGCATTTTCTATACTCTGTTTTGATCTTATTTGATGATTTATCTTTTCTTTGCCAGCATTGCTTCACTTTAAGAAATTCATTAGATAATAATTTCATAACTGATTTTTTTTATCACATTGAGTAATGTGTTTTCCTGTACTGTTACGAAATGTACAAGCGTGGTAAGGTGGCTTTCCCGCAAAGCAGTTTTAGGGTTACCATAAAATTGCAAGGGAAGGCAGGGTTGCACCATTTGGCTAGAACTCGTCCATTTGCCTACAAAATTGGCAATATGCCATGGACTGATGGAGAACCTTCTGGAATGAATTCTTACCAGTTTAGCCCAGAATGTTCTCGAACACAAGTCATATAAACCCTGCTGGTTCGCAGTAAGTCAGTTAGTTAGTATCGAGAGTGTGCCTCGTCTAAAGTGTGAGATAGTTAGTCAATCCGTGTGGAGTTGACAGCCGGGCAGCAAGTGCTGAGTGGGTCGTTAAATTCACCGAAGGAGTCTCTTAGTGCATCGTCGAGAGAGCGTGTTGAGCTCTGGGAACAACTGAACCGAAGAGTCGGGAGCCGTTCTCTGTGTGCCGTTGAGTGCATCGCGAGTTGTAGCGTGGAGAGTCTCGAGAGTACGTGGAGTTCCGAGAACGACCGAGCAGAGTCGGGAGCTATACTCTGGTGCTTTGCAGTGAAGCTGTCTCCACCGTGATAGCCTGATAACCTGAAGGCTGTGTCGCTGATCGTGTCAGCATGTTTATAGGAGTTCATCAACGACTGTAAAACGTGTTTTAGACCTTACAATACTGGTTAATAAAGTGTGTTTCGATACTTCATCAAGTAGTGTTGTAATTATTCACTCCAAATCCATACGAATGTGAAGGAAGAAGATAACGTAACCGTACAAATAAGCAGGTCTTTGACATTCGATAACATTAACCATTATCACTTTAAGTGTTTACTGTATAATTATATATACATTTAAAATTAAATATTGAATTTTGTTTGTATAGTTGCTTAGAAAAAATCCTGCTGAAAGAATGAGCACTGATGATGTCTTACAACATCCATGGCTGTTGGAAAACACCAGACCTGAGATTTCTGAAGAAAAGCAAGTATCTTTTGTAGTTCTTTATAACTTTATCTAGTATTATTGAATGCTTGTGATAAATTTCTTTTGGAATAATTTAAGATATTTTTATAAGCAAAAATATAATTATTAATGTAATATCAGTTAGGCAATAGTATATAAATAATTACTGTTATTTGTATCTATTTCCATAACCATTTTATCATAAGTTAAATAACAAAGCCTTAAAGGAATTCGATACTCTCTCAGAGTTGACAACTCTTCCAATTCAGACCATACTCCCGATTTTTAACATATTTCTCCCAACATTCTTTTTTTCTAAAAATTTCTCACGATTTTCATGTAGCTTGTCTAAATACTTCATTATTTGTTAGTATCGAGAGTGTGCAAAAAGTGATTTTTGGCATCTGAAAGAAAGACTAGAAACAATTTCAATATTTCTGAAGAAACAAAAGACCAAAAGGTTATTAATACAGAATGCCTATTCTCTGCCTTTTTACTGGAGCACAATCTGCCACAGAATTCATCGGATCATGTTGCAGCTTTTTAGAGAAATGTTCTCTGTAGTAAAATCGCTAAGAAATTCTCAAGTGCAAAGACAAAAATGGCTGCAATTGTAAAAAAAGAATAAAAATTAGTCTTCAGTTATTGATTGCATTCAAACATTTTCAGTCTGTCTTACAGATGGAAGCAATAATACTGATTTAAAACTGTATTTCTCTTTTTTTTTTTTCCTTAAAAAAAATCCAGAGTCTTGAGAAATTGAGTGTAGTTTACTTTCTGTCCCCACTTTAGAAGGCAGGCTTTAACTATAGTACAGCTAATTATTAAAATTTTAAAAGAAAGTGCAATTCTTCAGGATAATTGCTTAGCACTTATTGCCATACCACAAATGCACCAGGAATTTCAGGCTTGAAGATTGATGTTTCAGACATTTAAAAAAAAAGAAAATTCATATTTGCAAATTATGAAATGCATCTGTCACCTCTTAAATTTAGCAGTAAAAAAGGGTCAGCTTCTTTGCCAATTAGAGTGGTTGAACATATTGTTGATATATATTATTATCTTGGAACGATTGCTAAAAGCAACGAAAAATTGAAGTAATTTCAACAGCTGCATAATACTGCAATAAGAAAAAAAATCTCAAATATATGTGTACATGCTTTATCAACCACTTGCATTTTTTAAGGAAAAAGTAGATGCTTCTAGAGTTAAGAAAGGCTGTGTTGAAAGTTATAAAATACCCTAAGTAAATGCAGACATAGATATTGCTTCCATTGTTAAAAATAGGTGTGAGAACTTTTGATCTCAAATAAAATTATGAAACTTTAAGAAATGACCAGTGGTTTCTAGCAGAAAAAAAAAATCTCGTGGTACTAGACTGTCTGTTGCACTCATTTTGTCTTCACGTAGCTTTGTCACATACGCAATGGAGAAACATGGCACTCTTCTGGCTGTCTGATTGTTTTAAAAGTTCATTGTTTTCATCTTGCTATATTCATTCCCCGAAATCACCATCCGTAATTTCTTCCCAGCCTGGAGTTTTCTTCAGTAAGTCCACTATTTCAAAATTTTCTCTCATCTGCTTTTCTTGAAACTTTTTCCCTGAATGGTTCAGAAATTAGTGATGTTCCCTTTCATTCCATTATCCACCCCACTATATCCAACATGTGTAATTTCTTTAGTTTATTGATTGTGCCAAGTGCCTAAAGTCCATTAACTGAAATATCAAAGTCATGTTAAAGAAACATTACTCTTATGTCTTTGTCTCATAACTGCTCTTTATCAGGATAGGATGAAGAATTTTTAAAAATGAGAAATGCCTTTTTTTTTTTTTGAAACTTTTTTATCAAAGAAACAAACTGCTGCTAAAACCAGTTCCTTAAAAAGACTCCATATATGCATGCATCTGCAGAGTTGCCAACTGTCCCGATTAAGGTATTTTTCCTAACTTACTATTAGTCTTAAAGATTTCTCAGGATTTTTATTTAGCTTGGCTTAATACTTCATTATTTGTATATATATATATATATATATTAAAAGTGATTTTAGGTGTCTGAAAGCATTTTGTTTTTCCCCAAATTACATTAATAAAAAAACCAAGGTCATTTCATCAGTGAAAAATTTCTCCAATGAGCATCGAACACTACTGCATGTCATCTGGTGCATATATGAACACAAAGCAAGATCAAGGTTATTTCATTCATATTGTCGCTGAGTCGTGTGAATATACGTACTTTCAAGAAGTAATTTATTTAAGGACTTACGATCTTTTGTTTTAATTATGTCTGTGAAAAAGTTAAAATATTTATGTACTTTTCAAAAATCATATACAGATGACTTTCCTTTTATTTCCTCAAGGAAATGTAATACATTTGTAATGTGCACCGGTTGTCATTATGATTTTTCGATTTCTCACAGTGGAAGGGCCGATGTTCTTTAACATGTGCCTATACAAAAACATGAGTTCTATTGAAAAAAAATTAAATTTTTCTGTGGAAACAAAGGACCAAAAATGCAGAATGCCTGTTCTCTGCCGTTTTACTGGGGCACAACCTGCTACTGAAAACATCAGATCATGCTGCACCTTTAGTTAGAAAAATGTTTCCCGCTAACAAAATTGCTAAGAAGTACTAGAATCACTAATAGAAGTGCAAGAACTGAAATGACTACAATTGTTAAGGAAATGTATGAAAAATAAATCTTCAGTTATTGACTGCATTAAAACAGTTCCATTTTGCTTCTCTATGGATATTTCAACTCAAAACTGTATCCAGTTGTTTCTTTTTTTAATCCAGTGTCTTCAGAAATTGAATGTAGTTTACTTTCTGTCCCTGCTTTAGAAGGACATTCGACAGGCTTAAATATAGGTCATCTACTTATTAAAATTTTAGAAGAAAATGTAATTCCTCTGGATAATTGCTTAGCACCTGGTTCCGATAAGGCACCAGTAATGGTAGGTTTGAAGACTGGTGTTGCAAGCATTACATACAGAAAAATTCAGATTTGCAAATTATTAGGTGCACTTGTCACCTCTTAAATTTAGTGGCTGAAAAAGGGGCAGCTTCTTTACCAGTAAGTGTGATAAATACTTTATTGATATATATTATTATCTTGAAAGGAGTTCTAAAAGGAAGGAAAAGCTGAAACAATTCCAACAGCTGCATAATTCTGAAATGAGAAAAATTTTGAAACATGTATACACACTAAATATTTTACCAATGAAACATTATTTGTATGCTGGTTATTCATTTTGCTGTACAATTCGTTTTTCCATCTTCTGATTTTTGTAACACAGTTTTACAAAGCATAATTCCATTAATTCATGTTTTGCAGTCAATGATCTATTTGCAGGTGTTTCTTCTCTAACAAATGCATCTTTTTCTGATATATTTTTTAATTGATTTCCAGTTTTGCTTTAGTCATGAAAGAGGATGGTATTGACGTTACAGCTGATAAATTGCAGTCAGTTTTGAAGTTTATAATTAAAAAACTTGGATAAAATTATAAAACCAGCTATTGGAAAATTATTATAAAACCACCCAGTGGAGCTTAATTGGAAAACTGAAAGGTGCACTGATGAAATTTTTAAGTATAGTGAACTGCCTAGAATAATGTTGGTAATCCTGACAATTCCCCATTGTAATGCAGAGTATGAGAGGGTTTTTAGCGTTGTTGCGAAAACAAGGGCTAAATTTAGATCTAATATTTGTAATGGTATATTGGAAAAACTTCTATTAGCAAAAGCAGGTATACGTAGGCAATTGCTATGAACAAAATTATCAAGTTTCTTTCTTAACGAAAGCAAAGTCTGCACTGTTCATAGCATTCGCGTAAAAACTTATTAAAGTATTATTTTTTGTTAAAAAGATGTAAATAATATTTTTTTATGTTTAACTATTTTTGTACTCTTTGCACTTAAAAATTATTAATTAGTAACCATAAGTTTAATCATTATTAAAAGTACATTTTTATCATTTAAAAAATCTTTTTGTCCTTGAGAGTCTGATTTTTGAGTGTCGTAGGTTGGAAAGTATGCATCCAACTGAATCCTGTACCAAACAGGTGTTATTTTGTTATTCTTATTGGTGCCCTTTTTTACATTTCCCCATTTACTTGGAGTGCTAGTTTAAGTTCATGGCAGCCTGTTGTATTGCTGCATGCCAATATTGTGCCTCTATCCTTACTTCTTATATGGAAGTAATATCTTAGGAATTATTTTTCTTTACCAAACCTTTTTGAAGGCAGCATTCAAAAAATCAGACCATACTTATAGTTGTAAATTTGATCCCCCATGTAAATCTCCCTTTTCGATTATGCTGTGGAAACTATCTTTGAATTTATTAACATTTTCGAAGTCAGCAGACAGTTTTTCAACAAAAACACTTAACTCTGTGTAATTGTGCATCTCCCACCTGTCAAGCCAGCCACCATCAGCAAAAAATCCAGGCTCTCCATGAAATTCCTTATAAAGTTTGAGAGTGTCCTCTTACAAAATGAGTTCTGAAATGGGCATTACTTTTTCCCTTTGCTATCTAAACAAATAAAGTTCCTCACTCACTTTCTCATATTCGTCATTTTTCATGTTCTTTTCCTTTAAACTGTAAGTACATGCTCTTTTAATACACTATGACTTTATTTAGTTTTGGACTTCTTTATCCCTTCTATTGCATTTTGTCCAACACCTAAATCCATGACAATTTGCTAATATTTTACCATTTGTCCAGTTTTGTTTCCATTGTTTTGTTAATTTTTCTTTTTTGCTCATGGTCATTTTCACTTGCACAGATGACTCAACACATGGAATATCTGATGAGAAAGTGTATGCAGAATGAACTGAAAGTTTAGCTTACAGTAAGGTATGGTCATAATGCTAATGGCTTACGATAAAAACTAATGTAAGTAATGATTGACAGCAGCTACCTAACTTCCTTAACCCCTTGGTTGGCATCGCATCTCACACGTTCGACCTTTTTTTGTGCCTCTAAGGTTGGCGTTGTATGCCATGCGACGAAGTGAAAAATCATCATCGAAACTAAATTCATCATTACTCATAATGTCGTTTTAAATTCTGCAATTATTTTTGTATTTCTGAATATTGCTAAGAGATAGTGCGACTTGTCCTAGTTTCAATTTTCGCAGTGAGATTTCCCGCCTTAAAGCTGTTTTAGCGGTAAGCTTAAAAATCCATTTTCTAAATCATTTTTTATGTAATTCTAATAGTTTTTATGTAGATATTATATTAAACACATCAAAATAAGAGAGTTAATAAATATAATTATCACATTGTATTTTTTTAATTTAAAACTTGGATGCATTGCTGGGAAAACTGGTGATCAGTGGATGGGATATCACATATTTGACCACCTATAGGTCCATCAAAAACTGCTTACTGTCCAAAATATTTAGTGTTTTCAAATTTAGGATAGAACATACATTAAATTAAATTAAAAATTTAAAAGAATGCTTTTTGGGGGTCAGAAATTCGTAAAAAAAGTCCAATCAAAATGGGGTTAATCTACTTCGTTACTAAGAGGACTGGGGTAGGTTGAAATTTTCACAAAAGAGAGGGGAGAAAAACTGTGTTGAAATGCTACAATAAATCTCTGAGCAGAACAGGATAATATGCAGGCATTCATATGTTTAAATATGTACTTTTAATTACAAAGAAAGAGTAACTTAAATGCACCTATAGCTGGTGTTAGAAATTATTGCAGTTTAACTGTAAATAAAAGTTAATATTATGTGTCCAAAAATAGTAATAGATTTTTTCTTTCGAAATATGGAGAAGGTTCATTTAGCAAAGAAAAACTTTATTTTGTAACAATATTTGTGTCAAGAACTTGCCAATTAAAATCTCCATAAATGTCTGTCTACATTTAGACAGATTACAGAGGAATTTTTTAAAAAGTTTGTGAAAATAAACTATAAAATTACATTGTATATTTTTCCTGAAGGAATTAAAAGTTTTTCAAATGCAAATAAAAGGCCATTAAATTTAAAAGATTTTTGATGTTTTTAAATTTTCTCAAGTTCAGCATTATTCTGTAACAATGCTAAGCAAAACTCATAAACAGTATTTTGTAAGGACAAGTTGACACAGTCTAATTTTGAAATAAATGTATTGGTTTTCCTACATCTCGAAATATTCCTTTGGTATTCACATTAATATCCATTTTTTAGAATTAATAATTTTCTGAGTGTAATATATTTTTAATATGTTAAAAAATGACAATTTATTTATTTCCCCAGGAAATAACTGAACTGGGTTACAGCTGTATAAACACTGCCATGTTAAACTACAGAGAGGTCTTATCTACAACTAGATCATTCAGTTTCTGGATATTTATTACATATGGGAATGAAATGGTGCTATATTAAGCTTCTTACGATTTGGGGGAAACACATCCCTGCATATTTTAGAATTAAAAAATTGCATTTTTTCAATCAATATATAAATTTGAAAATGTTATGTACTCACTGCATGTAAAATTAATTTGTATATTTGTAGTGTGTCTGTGTATTGTTTGTACAAATATAGAAATCCTAAATAAATGATTACTCTTCACATTTCTTAAAAACATCAAATAGAATATGTAGTAAGTAAATTAAATTGTGCCATTATAATTACTTCTACCAGATATTTAATGAGATTCCACTTTTTTCAATATTTGTACAGAAACAAAAGATTTATAACATCTAGACAAGGTTTCTGAAATGATTTCAAGCATTTTTAATTTAATAAGAATGTATGAAATATATTCATTTTTATAATTAAAGAAATAATTTTAGAAAGGAAGGGTTTTTTTTTTTTTTTTTTTTTTTTTTTTTCCCCTTTCTCCTAATATTTAACTTAGATGTTTAGATGTCAAATTTTTCTTAGTATATTTGAACATTAAGGCAATAGTTCTTTTTTCCCTACCAAAGTAAATAAATGTTTGCATCCCTGTTATCCATTAAATGAATTAAAAATATTTTGAATGCAAATGCAATCTTTTCACCTTTAAAAAAAGAGAAGAAAAAGGTAACCTGTGTCCATCAAGAAAATTCAGTGAAACACTGAAAATAAAAAGTGAATTTTAAATTGGGATTAAACAATACAAAAAGTTTCTGAACCTTCAGAGGATAACTGATGGTTAACACTCAATATAAATGCTATTAACAAAAATAATCATTATTTCTAAAAATTTAATATAAAGGTTTATTTTACACTTTCATTAAGGTTTATGTATGTGGACACGATCCATTTAAAAATGCAAATGACAAATGTGCTTATGTGGGCCATTTAGAGAGATTATTAAAGGACATTTTAAAGGGATCTGCCTCATATTTGTTAAACATGAGGAACTTATTCATTCAGCCTGCATTAACTGCCATGAACAAAATCCAAGGCATACTAGTACTACTGTTTGATTGTATTTTCTAAACTATAAAATCTTGGCAAAGTTAATTTAAAACCAGAATTATTAATGGCGTAATCACTATTTGAATTTTATAAGAAGTCTTGTGAAAAAAACAGCACACAAATTAAAAATCTGGATGTCTTTGCCACGACTTCCTTGTATGAAATATTAAATTATACACATTTTTTCTTGCATTTCATTTAAACTTATTTTATTGAATTAAATCTGCTTCGTCAATAGTGCATAAATCAGTAGAATAAATACACTCTTTAAAATTCATTATATTTGTTTGGCATTGCGACACTCTGGTGCTAGGATCACTTAATAGTGTTGCATTTAATTCATATTTTAACTCAGAATACACAAAATTTATATCATCTGAAGAATTTTCTAATCGTTGCCACATGTTCTTTTCAAATACTGTAATAAATCTAAAACGTATAAAAGAAATTAAACTTTAAAAAAAAACAGTTTTTCACAGATGATTCAGTATTTCTCATTCAATTAATTCAGTTCTAATTTCGCAACAAGGCATAAAGAATAAAAACATATATATTAAAAATTACAATAAATATATATATATTAAAAATTACAAAGTAAATCTTAAACACTTATTTCCTTGAATAAATTCCAGAATGGAGTAAGCATGATTTAATTCGCAATAATAAAAGAAGGCATTATCTTTGTTGTTGCAAAGCTTAGTTTCTCTAGATTGGCAGCAAATTCACTGTTCTGCTAAGTTTCAAATGTAAACAAATATGACCACTATGGTAAAAATAATTTGGCTTAACCAAATTTAAACAACTTTTAAATTGTTGATAATTGTACAAATATTGTATGCAGATTTAGTAAAGGCATAAAAACCTTAACTGGATGATAAGAACAATATAATTCAATAGTTTTTAAAGAAAAAAAAAAATGTAGAATTTACAAACATATAAGAATAAAGAAAGAAACTGAGCTGAGTAACAAAGTGGATATATATATATTTATGTACTTTTGGGTGTGGCCGATTGCAAACGAAATAGGAGATGCACATCTACATGATATAACAGTCCTGTATACAAAATTTCAATGTTTTTGGGTTATGCGAGATACATAAACCACGAAAAATTTGCAGTTTTAAATCAGTTTTATAATTTTTTGTGGGGCAAAAGAGTCCTTTAATCTGTCTCTTATGTACAGATATCAAACAAAAACATCATTAAATTGCATTCAATAGCGATCAAAATGGATGTTTTTGTTGAAATATACCCAAAATTTTTCGTAATTACAATACTTCTTTTAACTTCGTACTAGGAAGTAATAAAAATGATTTTATGAAATGACATTTCCTTTTTAAGCCAATATTATTAATCAAGCATGTTGTAAGCATTCACGCTGAATATTCAACCACATACCATGTTATAATGATCAAGTTAATTCATTCTTACTTGTATTGGATACATAAAATTTAGTCTTAAATGCCATTCTAAATATTGTCTTAATAATTAAGAAAAATTTTGGATATAAACTAATCTTAATTCAATTAATAGTAAGTTAAATAATGCTTTAAAACCATATTTTATTTAAGAGCTATCGTATCAAGTCAATGATAATATTAGTAATAGCAGTTTAGTGATTTTTAAGTTACTTGGCCCAAATCCCTGCCTTCACTTGATAGTTTGTTTATGATATTGTTGATTAAGGCTGGAGTTTTAATGGTAAGTCTTTGAATATTTTGGTAATGTTTCAGGTGAAATTTCTTAGGCACTGCAAAACATAGTGGTCTGGATCTCCCTCGTTCCCTACATATGCAAATGTTGACCTGTTAGATACTAGGTAAGAAATGTGTTGAAACTTGTTAATTTCTCTGAAAGAAATTGTGTGTTATATTACAGAGGCCCATTCTTGCTGCCAGCTCTCCAGTGCTATTTTCATCAGTTTGTATTTTAGATGAGAGTGTGTTAAGGGATGATCACAAATAAACTTATTTGTATTTGACTAGCTTGGTTTGAAAGTTCATCCACTTTCTCATTTGCTTTGTGAGTGCCTTATCCAGGATTTTGTGTAACTGATTTTGTTTGGGGATCAAATTTTATTAATGTCCTCTAGTGGGTGTAATTGTAATTGTTGAGAAGTTTGTTGAATTTTTAATAGCTATATAGTCTATATTGGATTTTTGATAGCTATATAGTATATTTGATAATCTTGGCTGTCAAGGAGAATGAGAACATTTATGTACAAGTGTAATTCAGCCTGCATTAGGTGATTGCTGCTTGTATTACGGTTAATTTTGCTTGCAAAAGGCTTTTTAAAAGGTGTCCCTGTTGCTTTTATAGGCTGCTTTCCATTTAAAATTAAATCTGAATACAAGAAATGAAAAATTAAATTTCATTTGAAATTCACATTAATAACCACACTTTAACATTAATGTAAAAAAAAACAATATATATACTATATAAAATAAACCTGAAAGAAAAAAACATTTGTGTTTAAAAATAAAAATCTTGTCATTCAAAATTTACAAATATAGTTTAAACAAATTATGCTTTTTTTAAAAAAATTCTAAAAATTATATACAGATTTGACAGTAAATCTGTAGTTCTGTTAAATTAAGAATTTTTATGACACTGGTAAAGGAATTCCTATGTAAAATATCCAACATTATATGAAAATAAAAACAAAGAGTTTCATACTGATTTAAACAAAAATTATCATATGCGGATGAATGCACATTTTTATTTGCTATAATACAGTTACTAAGAAATACTTAAAGGGGGGAAATGTATCGGGAATCTTTCGATGGAACTCACGAATTGAAATTTCTGGAAAGGTAGAAAACGCAACTCGAACAAGTGTTTTCTGCAGAAATGGGCAAACATTATACCTCAAAGTCAATATTGATATTTTTCAGTTAATTCTACATTTAAATAATATTGGAATAAAGAGTTTATCAAATGTACATAAGCTATTGTAAATTTCAAGTATGATAAAATAGTGCTCATGTAATTCTTATGGTATACTTCAATTTGTTATATTAAATTTGTGTAAGGCTAGAAATGGATCTCTCTCCCACTCTCGCATTTGATCACCCCTCCCCCCCCCAAAAAAAAAGATTTTCAAAAACAGGTATGTGTTATTTTAATTGCAGTAATTTTAAAATGTTCAATTTTTATTTATATTTTTAATGACTAAAACTGGAAAATATGCATGCCTGATGCATATTAAAACACTGAAAAATTGCATCATAATTAAGACTTGATTAAGATATTTATTATTTGAAATTGGGTTCAAAATATATTAAGCTAAATAATTAAAAAAATATTTGGTGTGGACACAACTTACTTGTACGTCCTATTAAATTATATCCATTTTTGCCACACTTCATTTAAACTTATTTCCTCAGATTTCATTAGAGATATATTTCTAATTCAATCAATTCTGTTCTCATTTCAAAGCAAGGCAAAAATACACAGGTGAAAGAAATTAAGGGAGTTTTCATATTTGATCTACGATCCCCAGAACTACTGGACAGATTTTTAATAAAATTTGGTGTGAACATAGGTTGATATAATACAAACAAAATAAACATTCAATAGTTATAATAGATACACATGTTCGTGTGTAACACTCATGGGAGTCTGAAGGTCTGAAACAACGGTTGCAGAAAACACAAAAGAAATGGGTTAATAGAGGTTATGGTCCCCTCTTACAGCCATACAGGCCTCGCAGCCTGATGTCATACTGGAAATAAAGCACTTTATCGGTGCCTGTGGCAATTGGTCCCACTTATTTAGCAACGCAGTTTTCAGTTCCTGGATGGTTCTTGGAGGGGGTTTGTGAGTTGCAATTGTTCTCCCCAGAGCGTCCTAGATATGCTGTATAGGGTTGAGGTCTAGAGACCTGGCTACCCAATCCATCCAGCGAATATCCTCACTGTCGAGATATTCGTCAACCAGAGGTCTATGTGGCCTCGCGTTATCATCCTGTAAGGTGAACTCGGGGCCCACTGCACTCCAGAAAAGGCGAATGTAGGGCTCTAATACCTCGCCGGTACAGGTCAGTTCGACGCCAGCGTTTCAATGCGTGGTCAGTTCGACACCATACATTTTTTGCTTTTGTTTGACGCATATTTTTCGTATTTTTATTTATTTTTAGAATAAGTTTGTACCATCATTCAAATAAATTTGGTGTTTCACACCAAACATTATGGGAATTCATAGATGGTCTCAGGCGTGTTCAAAAATCAATGTTATGAACAATTTGTACGTGCAGATGAACCACCGCACAAGCGGAATGGGTATCTGCGAGTTGATATGAGAATTAAAGTAATAGTTGAAGATTTTGAAAATCGAGAAATAAGGAATACCTGAAAGGTGTGGTGCATAACTTTACAATGGATTAGTATAATAACAATTCTGTGATGTAATCTTATTTATCTGTAATGTAATCTGTTTGTGAAATAAATAAATAAAAAAAAAACCCTCCCTCATGTCCCTGGGCCTTGACGTTGGCGAGGGGGCTTCTCACTAATATGGGACACAAACAAAAATCTAGAACACTTTTACACATATACACACACATATATTTATTTCAAATAGGCATGCAAACAATCGATAATTCAATAAATAGAAATCAGTCATATTACTTATTTATATTACTTCATATTTATTCTAAAAATAAATAAAAACACGAAAAAAAACATGGCGTCGAAACGACCTGCTTCTATACCTCACACCAGTCACAGAGCCTCTGTCAAAGATGTGGAGAGGTGTGCGACCATCCAGCATGATGCCTGCGCAGACCATTACACCGCCATCGCCATAATTGTTGATTTCGCTGATATTAGAGGGTACGTAGCGGATCCCTGCCTCTCTATATGAAAGTACGCCGAGAATTGGTGGTTAGGCTAAAATGGGACTCGTTGGTAAACAGAACAGTCGCCCATTGCTCCGTACTCCAATCACTATGCTGCCTGCACCATACTAATCGGACCGTCCTGTCTGTAGACGTGAGTGGGATGCAAACAGCTGGTTTTCTGGCAAACAACCCTCACTCATTCAGTCTTTTGGAAACATTCACCCTTGCTACACGTGTTCCTGTGGCTGCATACAGGTCCTGAGAGAGCCGAGAAGCTGCAGCCGCTCTGTTATGCCTTGCTAAAATGGAAAAATAGCGATCTTCTCTGGCCGTTGTGGCTCTTGGACAACCTTGCCCAGGCTTTCTCTCAATGGATCCAGTATCCTGGAACTGTTTCCGTAGATTACACTTGACGCTAGGCATTAAACTCTCGGCATTATCTGGACTTGCGAATGGCCTGCCTCTTGCCTCCCCACAATTCATCACTTAATTCCATCATCTAAATGTTGGTGGTCACTCACTCTTACTGTTCTGATGTGAATTTAACCGATTGCTGCAAGATAACACCAAATAATTTGCAGAGATGTGCTAGAGAACGCAATTCGTCTTACCCTCCACGCCCTTATGAAGCATGTTTTTCTTCTGCCTTCTCACACACACATGTGTACGCTTATGTATTTGCCGTACAAGATTTACATTTTTATCTAGAAGCAGTGGTTCTTTTCATGCAATTCGATAAAATAAGCAAATTCTTAATTTATTTCAGCAGTGTACATAGTTCAATTTACATTAAAAATTGTAAATACAGAAAAACCTAAAACACCAAATAAAGTTTAAAAAAATTTTACAATTGAAGTTCAGAGTTTCTATGCAAAAGGCAAGCAACTCTACCAGTGGGGAAAAAAAATTTTTGGTGCACAAATTTGGAAATTTAACTTTGGTCACACTGGCCAAAAAACATTGAACAGTGAAGTTGGTATACCAACTGACTTAATTCACTAAAGAGTTTCAAATGTAAGTAACCTTGCTAGGCTTATTGTCATTTAAATTGTTGATAATTCTGCAACTACTGCATGCAGATTAATTAAAGGCATAAAAAAACCTTAATGAAAACATAAGAACATAATTCAATCCCTCTTAAAGAAAATATATGCACAATTTACCAACATATAAGGATAAAAATAAGTAAGCTCACGAAGCTGGGTAACAGAATGGTGATATACATATATATAGTCGTGTATGTTTGGTGCAGCCAATTGGCAACAAAAATGGGAGGTGTACGGCTACATGTCATTGTAGTCCCATATACGAAATTTCAACATTCTATGCCTACTGAGTTTTGAATTATGCGAGGTATATACATATGTATGTACAGACATCACAAAAAATCCCTTCTGAATCCATTTTACAATCTGATTTGGAAAAAAAGTCATTTATTCTGTCCCATACATACAGATGTCATCCAGAAACTTCGTTCAAATGGATTCAAAAGCAGTCAAAATGAATGCGTTCATTAAAATATGGCACCTGGAATTTTTTACAACTACAATGCTTTCTTTACATTTTTTTAATCCGACACCAGACCTAGGCTTGACAGCATTAGCCAATGCCACATCATTAAGCCCAGAACAAGTGTCCAAAGGCCATCCTACATGTCATCAGTATCACATAATGGGCAAGAAGGAGAGTCTGCTTAGGTGTTTTTGAGGTAGTCATGTCCAGTTTTTATTCTACCTATCAGTGTTGGAAACACCAACAGGTCTAGGTAGGTCGCAAGGAATTGGTTTCTATGTCTGGGAATCCCAAATCTTCGCCGTCACAGAGTTCCTATTCTTTTGAAGATGAGCTTCACATGTGGCTGCAGTGATTCTCTTAGCATTGTGATAGCAAACAGGAGGATTGGATTGAGGAAGCACAGATCCAGCTTTTGGCCAAACTCATTACCCATTATTCCACAATGACTTGGGATCTTTTACTTAGTACAAGAAAGTATGTTCTTAGATTTTTTTTTTTTTTTTTTTAAATTCCTTGTATTTAACAAGGAACCTAGAACATCCTTTTGAAGCAAATCCAAGACAAAATACAAAATCATCAGTAACATTTGTTTGTAAAATGATCAGTAACATTTGTTCTAAATACAAAGTATGGCAATGAACATTTTAAATGGAACCAGTGTGTTCAATCAGTACCTGTATGGCATTAGAACTATAATTTTCTGAAAAGTCTATGAGCAGAAAAATATCAATAGCTGCTTTCCTTCAGTTTGTTAACTGGCATGAATAATTTTCCCCCTTTCTTAAAAATTTTTAACTTAGGATTTATGTGCCCTTAAAAGATGGCCAAAGTTTATTTTAAGTTGCACTGTATTTGGTGCTACGAGCAAGAATATGACATCTATACATACAAGTGAATCTTTTAATAACTGATGTGCTAACATTATACTTTAAAATGGTTGGACAGCAGATCTGTCAGATAATATGTTCATTTTCAAAAATATATGCCATCATATTAATAATATATATGATGTATACGCCCATATTTCTGTGCTGTGAATGACATATAGCCATCCACGTACAACAATTTCTTTATAAATTTCCCCTAATAATTTTTATCGGTAATGAAATTTCATCTTTTTAAGAAGCTAAGATAACGACTAGCTTAGCTATATGTGTCAGAAATTGGCCATTAGAATCTGATAATTATAAGCATGAAAACTAACTACAATATGTAGTAAGTCCTCATCTAGCCAGCTTCAGGATAGTTTAAGCTACTGATAACTGCATGACATATGGTATAACTCCTCCAGGACAGGGTAGGGAGGAACACTTAGTGGCTTCAGCCTGCAATCAAATATGGCATGAGTAACAAGAGACTGACTTTGTTAGCAATCAGAAAGATAAGAAGCTACAAGATGTCATACATGCCCATATTGATATTTAGATGCAACAGACAATTAGAACATATAAATGCAATATGAAAAATTTTAAATGAATGTTATAATGCTTTAATTTAACAAACATTGCAAAAAAACAAACAGCTTTTTTTTTTTTTTTTTTTAATTTCTGTCTCCTTTAAGACATAAATACATGCTGTTGAAATGTTTATCATCCTCTTTAAATAATATCAGAAACTAAAATAGTATTTTGTTTTCCTAAACTGTTTATTTAAAAAGCTAATACATAAATTTATACTATCTCTAAAAAGCCTTTCACATTGGGGTTTTTCTGTGTTAATATAGTCAGTTACATTATCGACTAGCTTAGCTATATGTGAAGTTCAGATTTTTCAACTCATTCTGCTATGAAGAAAAACTGGTTTTGGAGCTGCATCGGCTATGCCAGATGTCTCCTTTAACTCAGATAAACCCCAGTGTGAATAGACCTTAGACAATATGTAAATTTTTTAACAAAATAAATACCATATTTGTTCGCCTATTTTTCTCCCTTTTCCTACCACTTTTATTGTTTGAAAAGGGGAGAAATTTCTAAAGAGATGGCTCAAACAATAAACACATTACTTATAAGCATACTAATATTGTCATATTATTGTATTTTAAAAGGCGTTACGAGTTGCAATAATATTCTTTTTATTTACACCAAATTTTTACATTCGTGGCTCATAATACAATTTTATACATGTATGCAACATGAAGAAACATAAAGCTTCCAATAATGCTAAAAAGATGGATATTATTTAAGTGTGTTTAAAATTTTTGTATTTGTTCTGCGACGCTAGCACATCGTCTGCGAGACTATCTGCGCAGTCGCAAAGTGTTACCATGGTTACCAGTTTTTTCTTTACCGTTGTTATTGTTAAAAATAAGTAAGAAAATTGGTTGTCTAAAAAAATGAAGTTGTGCTTTAATTGCTTATTTGGACTACATTTTTATATATTGGTGCATCATTCTGAGAAATTGTATGAACCACCTGGTGTAACATTAATATCTCGTTTCGTAAATCGTTGGAATTTTTCGAAGGTGGGGTAAGTAATATTATTTATTTAGAGAATTTGTTGATAATAGTCTGAGTTTCGAAGAATTTAAGTGAAATTGCATTGTGTAATAGTAGTTTGTTTACAGTTTCGTTCGGCAGAATAGAATTGTTTTGTTGTAGTATTGTTATTATAATGGCTAAAGAGTTAGATGGACTTAAGAAGCAATGTACCAACCCTAGAGTACAGGTAACGAAATTAATATCAAAAATAGAAAATCATATGTCTGAACCACATATAGAAGTAGATGGATTAGAAAGCCTTTTAGTTCAGTTGCAAATCAAAGACAAACAGCTCAAGTCTTTTGATAATAAAATCGGAGATCTTTTAGATGATACAGAAATGCAATTGGAAATAGAGAGAATTGATGAATTTAAAGAAGTAATTATATTTAACTCGGTAAAATTAAAAATAAAATAAAATCGATGCAATCCTCATCTGTACAAGAACCCGCATGTTTGCAACCGATAACAAACCAAAGCAGACCAAATACAAACGCTGTTACCCAAACTGAAAGTTCATACGTATTACGGGCACCCATCTGAGTATTTAAATTTTTGGAATCAATTCGAAAATTCTATTGACAAAAATCTTTTCCTTTCAGATGTCGAAAAATTTTCTTATTTGTTTAGTTGCCTTGGAGGCGAAGGTCTTTCTTGTATTAAAAGTTTCGCTATTACCTCAGACAACTAAGTCGGCTCTTAAATTAATCCAAGATACCTTTGGCCTTAGATGTGTTAATCAATGCCCATATGTCTAAGCTGTTGAATATGACACTGTTAAAGAACATTTCTAATTTACAAGAGAAACTTGTATTTTAAGTGCCAAGCTCAAATTCGTTCTCTTCGGTGTTTAGGTATAAAATCAGAAAATTATAGCGTAATGCTTTGAGCTGTAATTTTGAAACTTTTTCCCAGCGACCTTGTTTTAGAATTCAGCAAAAATCAAATCTCGAGCACTAATCATAATTTGATTTCTTGTGGGTATTTAATGTACTCTTAACAGAGTACAGGTGGGGTGTGTTTAAAATTTTTGTATTTGTTCTGCGAGACAATCTGCGCAGTCGCAAAGTGTTAACAGTTTTTCCTTTACCGTTGTTATTGTTAAAAATAAATAAGAAAAATGGTTGTTCTAAAAGACTGAAGTTGAAACAATGAAAATGGAATGTATTCAAATGTAATAATTAGAAAACATAACTTGCGACATTTGTATTCATACCAAGAGATATACTACAAATTCCAAAAGAAAAATAACAGAACTGCAATTTGCAGTTAATGTAAAATTTAATGTTTTTAAATATTATATGATTAAAAATTCAATAATTATGGATTACAATATTTAGTAGTAATGCTGATGTTTCTTGGCGCCATTTCTTTCAATCATATACATATTTTTAGCTTCTAAATTTTAGGATAATGGGAATTATGATTCTCATATATATGGTTTTTATTGCCAGTTGTGTATGTTGTTTGTTAGGTTATTTCATTTCAAATATGAATGTTGGAAGGCCTTTTTTGTTATAAGATTTAGGTATGTTTCTTGTATGAAATATTTTTGTCACATTTATTAGCTAATTTATATAGCATTTCATTTACATACACTGGAGATATATAAGTTGATGGTTATATATTTTGCTTTGAAATGTGAATAAATTAATACTTGAGCCTGGGTAAAATATTAATTATTATCTTAAGAACCCTTTTCCAATTTATCATGACAGTGGTAATTTTCAATCAGAGGTTAAATATTTGTAAAATGTTCGTTTGTTTTTCGGTTCTTTCAATTATATTTATGCACAAAGTTAATTAAAATATCTGTAAAAAGTGTATATGTATATAAAGCCCCCTTTCTTTCAGCTATTTTAATTAACTAAGCAACATGATAAAGTTATATTTCCGACGAAAATTTAAAAATCCAGATGACTTTCCGACGAAGTAGTAATGGAGCATTTCAAAGGGCAGAAAGGTCCCTCTCAATGCTGGCGTTGCCAGGGATTCTTTCATTCTTCGGAGGTCTGTACGCCACCACAACGATGTGTCAGATGCGCTGGTCCGCATCAGGCGAAAGATTGCACAAAGCCCTTCGAAGAACCAAACAAATGTGCCAACTGCTCCGGGAGCCATGCAGCTAACTGGAGATCATGCCCGAGATTTCCTGGATCGAAAAATCGACAGCCACCAAAACCAAGTACCAAGCCCAGTCAGACCGTTGACAACACGAACAAATTTAATTTACAACACAATACATTTCCAACACTGCCGGCTGCACACACTCCCAGTGCAAATAATATTCGCCCTGGAGTTTCATACTCTGCTGCCCTTACGGGTATGCAACAGACTGCACCCCCACTCATTCCAAATTTATCGGTCCCCATTGGAGTAAATTCGAATCTAAATTGCACCGAAATCCTTTTGGCTATAATTCAAATTTCTAACCAGCCTGGTTTTGACCAGAGCAAATTACTTTTGGCATTCAAAAACGCCTTACCGCAGCTGAGAGTGGCTCCATCTGGTGCTGACGCGGCTTACTACATCTTTGACAGTTATGTCACTCTCCAATTTTCTGATTCCCACAATCTTTAAAATTCAATACTTTGAAAGGGTTGAAAAATCTTAAACTATGCACCTGGAATGCAAATGGCATTCTTTCCAAATTTCATGAGTTTAGAGACTATGTAGAAGAGAAGGATTTTGATATCATTTTTGTCCAAGAGACCAAACTCCAGCCAGGGAGAGCTCCCAAGCTTGTAAATTATGCACTATATAAAAATGACAGACAAGCTTCAGATTCACGTGATGTTTATCATAGTGGCACTTGTATCTACATAAAAAATTCAATACCTCATCGAAGAATTGACACACCGAATATGAGCAAACTTGAAGCAACAATTATCGAAATTTTTATTCAAAATTCGCCCTCCCTAGTTATGATCTCTGCCTATCTCCCACCAGATGGAAATTTTCCTGTGGTAGATTTCAACAAACTGCTCAATTTTTCAAATAATCTAATCATAGCTGGTGATTTAAATTGTCACCATCAGCATTGGCGTTGTCTCAGATCAAACCCTGCTGGTCGTGGCCTCCTAAAATGGGCTCAGTGCGCCCAAATTAAAATTATTGCGCCGGATTCCCCCACTAGATATGGTACACGGGGTGCCCCCTCTTTCATTGACTTGGCACTTTTTAGAAACATCCCTTTTGGATACAAAGTGACTGTTGAAAATTGTTTATCATCAGATCACAACCCCGTGATCATCGACCTTAGCTGTACTATTTTTACTCAAAATTTTCCGGCACTCGTCTCAACAAATTGGGACAATTTTCGTTTTAAACTTAAGTCTAAAAGTTTACCCTCCCTCGAAATTAAATCCAGCCATTATATAGACACGGCAGTAGATCAATTAACGAACACCTTAACTGATACTTATAAGGAAGTATCAAAACTCACCCTCGGACCCAATTTTCGTAAATTACCTCAAGAAATTAAACTCAAAATTAAAGAAAAGAATAAAGTACGGAGACTTTGGCAAAGAAATAGAAATCCTGGCTTAAAAATTCAACTCCGTACTCTCCAAAATGAGATCAAGGCATCATGTGACCAGTTCTTCCAATCACAATACACGAATTACATTCAGTCCCTAACGACCAATGATAACAGTCTTTGGCGCGCATCAGCCCGCCTACGCAAACACAAATCTCACATTCCGTCCTTAGCTACGGACGCAGTGGTGGCTCACACAGACGCTGAGAAATCCGAATTAATTGCGGATTCTCTTCAAACTCAATTTACACCACATAATGAAGGAATTTTTGCGAACAACGCAAGTTCTTTCCCACAAGATGTTGAACGTTTCCTCTCCTCGCCTTTCGCGAGAGAAATACAATACACATCCATGAGCGAGGTAAGTGAATACATTACCAAGCTCAAACCCAAAAAAGCCCCTGGTATGGACTCTATCTCCAATCGTATGATTAAAAATTTACCCACCAGTTATCTATTTTTCTTAGTAATGCTTATAAATTTTATGATACAGCATTGCTATTTTCCTCAAAGCTGGAAACAAGCACTCATTGTGCCTATTCCAAAACCAGGCCAAAGCCTTTCAAATCCTCAAATTTACAGATCTATCAGCCTCCTATCATCGTTATCAAAGATATACGAATTTGTGTTACTTAAACGCCTGAATGATTTTCTCCGAAATCACAACGTTCTGATTGATGAACAATTTGGATTTCGAGCAAAACACTGCACTACGCACCAGCTGCTGAGGACAGTGGAGTTCATTCACGAAGGGTTTCGTAACAATATGCTTACTGGCGCTTTATTTCTTGACATAGCCAAAGCATTTGATAGGACTTGGCATATAGGAATCATTATCAAGCTCATACGACTTGACGTTTCGGCCTATTTAATTCATATAATTAACTCGTACCTCACTAATAGATCTTTTTCTGTACGAGTTAATTCTTTCATTTCGGCACCCCGTCCTATACTAAGTGGCGTCCCCCAAGGGTCACTTTTAGGCCCAATTTTGTTCAACATTTTCATAAATGACATACCAAAATCACCTAGTATCACTCCTGCACTTTATGCAGATGATACGGCCATCCTAGCTCAGCACAAACGCCTTGAAAACTTGGTTCACATCATTCAGAGATATCTCTCCAGCCTTGAGCACTGGCTCATCACTTGGAAAATTAAAATTAATGTTGCTAAATGTGCTGCTATGATATTCAAACGTAGCCCCCTCCTGTACCCTTCCATTAATTTAAAGTTTTTCGACGATTATGTTCCCTGGTCAAATTCTTACAAGTACCTAGGAGTTGTACTTGATTCTAAATTACGCTGGCACCTTCACATTGAAAATGTTCTCAATAAAGCAAAAGGTGCTAAAGCCCAACTTTACCCTCTCTTAGCTCGAAAGAGCCATCTGTCAATTAAAAACAAAATTCTTCTCTATACATCAATTATAAGACCTGTCTTCATGTATGCATGTACAATCTGGGGTACTGCTGCAAAATCTTTTCAAAGTAAGACCTTACGTATGGCCCTGAATGCAGCCTGGTACGTCCGTACAGATGTGATTCATTCGGACCTTAACATTAAACCTGTGGATTATCTTATTAAAAAATTTAGTCAAAATTTATTCCTCAAAATTGAACAGATTGATAACCGAGCGCTTCAACAAATGCCTGCCTACGACCTTTCTATTCGCAGCTCACAGAAGAGACCGAGAGCCGTGATTGGCCGAGAGTTCGGCATCTACCCGCCATCCAAAAGGGAAAGACACGCCCTTCCTAACTTCTGCCAGCCAAGTTTTGAAGTTTCAAAGTATGACTTCTTCATTTACACTGGCCTGGGCCACATCTACACAATCTTCCTGCAGTCCTTTATCAAGATATTCCTGCGAAGCACTGTATGTTATGTCTCCTCTAACCGGGGTTATTTGAGGTGCCTGTAATAGCGGGATATAATTCCTGCTGAAACAGGCATATCAAAAGTATCAAAGTATCTCAACATCATTACCAGCTCCCGCGCCATGAAGGAAGGACGTCTCCTCGCCGAGCTGCCATATAATTGCTTATTCTTCACCATACATCATCTAGCAAGATCTTCAAGCGAAGTTATCAATCTGTTCGCTTAGAATCACATCTCCCGCAGATTTTAATCTGCCTATGAATATTTTCACCGCGTTCTCATATTTTATTTGCACTACCAACACGCGCCACATGTCAATGAGCCTATTAATCTTAAAATCTTTCCTATCTGCTTTTTGCTTTAGTGTTTTGTATCGTGTATAAAAATTTATAAAAACCCAAAAAAAGTATAAAATATAAAAGTACAAAAAAATTATAAAAACCTAAAAACTTATAAAAATTAATGATGTTTAAGTTTTAAATTTCTCATTCTATTCCTAATCTTTCTAGAGCCTGTGGCTCCCTCTATTGAGCATCAAGTAAATTACTTATGCAAATTTTTCCTATTTCTGCTCACTTTTAGTAATTCGCAAGAGCCATCTGTCAATTAAAAACAAAATTCTTCTCTATACATCAATTATAAGACCTGTCTTCATGTATGCATGTACAATCTGGGGTACTGCTGCAAGAACTCATGTGAAGAAACTTCAATCTTTTCAAAGTAAGACCCTACGTATGGCCCTTAATGCAGCCTGGTACGTCCGTACAGATGTGATTCATTCGGACCTTAATATTAAACCTGTTGATTACTATATTAAAAAACTTAGTCAAAATTTATTCCTCAAAATTGAACAGATTGATAACCGAGCACTCCAGCAGATACCAGCATACGATCCTGCTATTCGCAGCTCACAGAAGAGACCGAGAGCCGTGATTGGCCGAGAGTTCGGCATCTATCCGCCGTCCAAAAGGGGAAGACACGCCCTCTCAACATCAGTTCCAGCCCCCGCGCCATGAAGGAAGGACGTGTCTTCAGCGAGCTATTAAATATAATTGCTTATTCATCTTCTACAACTGCAATCCAAGATCTTCAAGCAAAGTTATCAATCTGTTTACTAAAGAATCACATCTCCCGCAGATTCTAAAATCTGCCTAAGAATATTTTCATCGCGTTCCCATTTATTCTTTCCACTCTCCTACACATAGCCACATGCCAATGAGCCTATTAATCGTAAACTCTTTCCTATCCGCTTTTTGCTTTAGTGTTTGTATTGTGTATTTAAAAAAAAATTATAAAAACCTAAAAACTTATAAAAAGATTATGATACTTAAGTTTTTATTATCTTTTCTCTATCCCTAAACTTTCTCGAGCCTGTGGCTCCCTCTATTGAGCATCAAGTAAATCACTTATGCCAAATTTTTCCTATTTCTGCTCACTTTTAGTGATTCTGATGTGGAGGTACATGGTTTTGAACCATAGGCACTCCGAAAATTGCAAATCATTGGCATTGGACTTTCCGACGATAACATCGGACGGAAAGCTCTGCCATGTTTATAAAGTGTCATGGCCTTCTCCCTCTGGAAGGTCACGGTCAGACTCGGTCAAAAGTCAAAGGGGCAATGTCTAGAAACAGTCCTCCAGCGATCTCTCATGTTGTCATTCCCTCGGAGATAGTTTCTACTACTTGGTAGAGCTGGTTTTAGTTGTTGACAGTGCTTCATAAAACCAGACTGGTGTGGTCTGATGCTGTTGTTGCTTTCTATGCAGTCGTTGATTCTCTTGAGTAGAATAGCTTCACGGATTTTACTGATGAAAGAGAGTAAACTAATACGGTGATAAGACTGGTTTAGATGGAGGTTTTCCGGGCTTGAGAATGGGAATGATCTTCGCAGTCTTCCAAGATTGAGGAAAGTGTTGCCATTTTAGAATAAGGTTGTAAATTCTAGTAACAGTGAAAATGGTCTGGATTGGGAACTTTTTTTATCATACAGTTGGTGATGGAATCTATGCCATAACTTTTTTCTTCTTGATATTTTTGATGTATGCATAGACTTCTGACGGTAAGGCTGGAATGATGTTGTTAGTGCTTTGAATTGTTGGGAAGTTGAAGTGAAAGCTATGAACTAGATTTTCTGTTGTAGTGTCATGAATGTCGTTTGTGCGAAGTTGAGATTCCAGATGCATAGCTAACAGTTCTGCTTTCTAAATTTCAGTGTAATGTATCCTTTGTGGGCCTTTAAGGGGCTGAATGTTATTGTGGCATTTCGTATTCCTTTTAACCCCTTAAGAACCAGCGCCGGGAGAACGAAGCGCAGTCACGTGACCGCACCCGCTGAAATGGATCGTCGCCACCGACCCGCGCATTTTCAGTAGTTAAGCCTAATTTTACAAAAACAAACAAAAAAAATGTATAAAATCAGCGTTTTGATATTATGACTTCAACTTTTGACGTTGCGTATTTAATGTACTTCTTTTTAATGTGTATTAATATAAAGAATATCACATTAATAGAAATAAATTAAACGGGCAAAATATTAAAATCATAACTGTACACGCAGAAATAAATACTATAAACATGAAAAAAAAATTACAAATACGAAATTTAAAAAAAAAAAACTAAAGAATTACCTGTAAGTTCCAATTTAAAAATTCTGCTATGTGTGAAATAACTCAAAACAAGGATCGACACACAGTCCTACATTGCATATTTCGCACTCAAAATACGTTGTTTGCTTTCGCTTTTCCTTGGTTTTAGCGCACACAACGCATCTTCTCCTACCTTTATTACCTTTTCTGTCAAGGTAAATTTTCGGAAACTGTCTTCTAGTTAGACAGAAAGGTGGAGTGTCCGGTGATTTGGGACAAATTTTTAAGTTTTAAAGTGAGGTCTCTTAGCCATGGCTAACGGAATGAAACTGAATGTAACCCCAACACATGTCCCAAAACTTCTTCAAAAGACACTCAGAATTATTTCATCCTCAAACACTACGTGACATCAGGTTTATATTAGAAAACTTCCTGTTTTTCTAAATCGAAAACAGCGTTTACAATGACCGGAAAGCAATCAAGGAAAGACTCCCACTGGCGAGATATCCGTTATCATGTCAATATATATATTATATGTAAAGTAAATACATTATATACCAAAATATAACGGTGTCATTATATATAATGACCTATTAAATCGAATAAGAAAATGCGAGCAAGATGCATTACGCGTCAAGAAAGCTGACAGTCTTTCCCCTTCTTTAATAATGTTGTAATGTTAATTTTTAATTAACCAAGAAAGCTTATGTTAAGTTTCAAAATAAATAAATGAATAAATCCTAACGAAATAAAAAAAAAAACGCTTGTGCCCCTTTAATTCACAGGCGCACTTATAAAGAGCCGTGATTTCCAGTTGTTTATTTCAATAAATCTCTCAAAACGAGAAACACAAAACAGAAACTAATGCAAGTACATGAAGGTCAAATACCATATGAATCAACCCATGTGAAAATAATTACAACTTAGCTCCCTTTACTGGCTTTTAAAAATTCAAATAAATCGTTCCGTTTTAATGTCATGTATACGTGACGCTGGACTCGTAGAAGCAGAATCGTTACGTCGCGTATACGGGACGCTGGGCCTGAACGGGTTAATGGCTTTTCAAAGTGAGTTGTCATCAGTGGAATGTGCACTAAGGTAGTTCGTCCAGTCTTGTTGTGTTTGGGTATTTAAAAGAGACTTGACAGTAATGCAAAGCCTGTTGAAACTGTTTTTGTCCTCTCGGTTACGGGTTCGCTGAAAATGCCTTCTGGCTGCATTACGTAGTTTTGTTAACTGCTGTAATTCCTTGCTTCTTTAGTTACGTTTCCTTGGTAGCCTCTCTCCTTGCATTGTTGCGAGCAGTAGTAATGGCATCATTGGGAGTGTGTATTGAATGTTGTTTAGAGCTTTCGCGAACTTGTGCCAGTCAGTAGTGAAGGCACTTGTGTCTGATGAGGTATAACTGCTAATGTCCAGAATCATTCTGACCGGATTATGATCAGAGGAGAGTTCATCCAGGACACAAACATCCAACGGAATGCTGTTGTTTCTGAGCAGGAAGAAATCTATGACTCCCGTGGAGTTTGTTGTACACCGTGTTGGAGCTTCTATGCGTAAATTCGCTGAGCTAGCTAAGTTGAAAATTACGCATCCTCTGTCATTTGAATTAGACTCGGTATCTAGTGTTTAGGTCTCCACCTATAATAAAATTAATGCCAAGTGAGAGTAGAACCTTTAAGTCCGCAAGGACTGACTAAGGGTTACGTGCAGGTGGAATATATGTGGAGACAAAAATGTATGTTGTGGAAGTGCTTGTTATGAGTGAATTAGCTGTGACTTCTAAAAGCTGTGGAGTTGGAACAGAGTTATGAGAGATGTGACGTGTAATCAGAAGGGTAGTGCCTCCTCCTCTTGGCAATCAGAGGTCTGTTAAATCGGCAAACAGCATAGTTTTAGATAAAGATAGGGGTGGCAGCGCCAAGATAGTGTTCTTGTAGAAAGAAAATGTCAATGTCGTACTCATTTATAAAGTGCCGGAGCTTATTAATTTTCCACGACAGTCCGTTCGCATTCTATGTAAAAATATTTATACAACTGTTTGTATTAATTATTTATTATTACTACTATTACAAGAATCAAATATATCCTCAAATGTGTTAAATACAACAAATAACTTATCAATAGCGTTATTAGCCGACTGCAATTCAGGCATTTTCGTACAGAGATATTTTTAACAGTATTACCAAGGGATACCCTCCTTAAATATATTTCCAATTTCTTTAAATAATTTCATAATATCAATTAATCCACCTAGACCAACGTCATTTTAAACGACAGCTTGCTTTTTAACAGAACCTTGCACCTGTGGTTTGGGGTTTTGTATATCCGTTTTTCAATTACTAGTTACAGAAATTTATGAGACGCCACTGATGGTCATAGATTTATTCTGTGCAGATTTGTCAATATTAGAGAGACCAAAGCTTTTGGCTAATGCTTTACCACTTGGTTTAATAACATTGTTACTTTTTGGGAACTTTGGACACCCGCATAGTTTGGGATTGATATACAGAAAATTTAACATAAAAACCCATAACTTTAACAATATCATAAATTTGTTCAACCCCCGGGGTGTTTTCTATCTGCACCTGGAAAAGGGGCATTGGCGCTTTCGTTTTTATTCTGTACATCTGGGCTACTCGCCCACCAGTGGCCGAGCGGTAACGTCGCTGAACACTGGTAGTTCGGTCCGAGGTTCGAATCCCGCGAACGGGATGGCTGCATGGGTGTTTTCGTGGTTTTCCCCATGTGTAACGAGCCAGTTTCCCTTAAAACGTCCTCCACGAAGGCATCCCTCCCTTAAGGCAGATAGCCCTCGAGTGCTTTGCCGTAATCCAATAAACCTAAAACCTAAAACATCTGGGCTACTCGCCTAACTTTATATCTTAAGTTATACAATTCATCTGAGATTTCTTCTTTAGGGCAGTCATTCAGCAACTCGAGGATCACTATTTTAATTGGCTTATCTAGCCTAGTTAATAAACCGTCTATAGAAGCTTTCTTTTTTACGTACACGTTCGTTGCTGGAGGCTTTGTGAATAAACGTTTCCCATCTGGGTTTCAGTGGAACACGAGCGGTTAGACGCGAATCAGCTGGAGAGTCTTCTCGTGAGGCCTTTTCTCAAACAATTGTGGTGAAATATTTCCAATAGTTAAGCTTGAAAATTTTACATCATTTAAAATTTTAGACCTACATTGCACGTTTCGCGCATATATCTTGTTCTATGAAGTGTCTCCCTTGAGCTACAAAATGTACATTGCCAGGATTTGCATTTTACTGGCATATTCCAGCGTTCTTTAGTTTCTTTTCGTCTGGCACATGAAGTTTGTGGTTTTTTTATGTTAATAGGCGAGGGTTTAGTCTTTTTGGCTTTGGTACGGATCTTTCGTTTCCCATTCGTATTTATTTTATTCATATTTCGTTCCAAAATATTTATAAAATATTTTAAATTGAAATAAAACATTTAGGCGATTTCTATATCTAATTATAGCAAAGAATATTTACATTATGTTTACACCACACAAAATGATTTATAAAATAACAGTTCTATCATAGGAAGCAAGGGTACTGAGCTCAGAGAGAAATAATGAAAGGCATTTTCAATGCTTTAATGCTGAATGCTTATGCTTTACTAGCCAAGAGAGCTTAGCTGTCGAAAGCTCTGCTGATGTAACGCCCAGAGGGCACTTCACATGGAAGCAATCATATGAATTCCCACAATGGGAGCTACAATGAAGGAGAAAAAGAAGGGGAAAGGGTCCCTGAAGGAGTCACAAATAAACTCGACATATGGGAGTAGGTAAATTAGTGAAGGAGGCAGTCAAGATGAAAATGAGTAATGTGAAATTCTAGAATGGTCAGAAAACTCAGTAACGTATGAACAGATACATAACAAGTAAATGCAGGAATATGTTACAGACAATGTATACTACAAATAAACAACTGCAAGCTCATGAATTCAAGAACGCATGTCAATTATGCATGAGAGATGGCATAGCTCAGGTCACGAAATTATGGTCTCTTTGCTCGGACCTACACTTTTTAATACACTCATGTCCATAAATTAAGGATAATTCGGAGTCACGCGGAAATCGAACTCTAAAATAAATATATCACCTGTAAAATCACTACAAACATCTTCAAGAATCATATGCAAATTTCAGGAAGTAACCAGATGACATCGATGGTAAGTCACAATGACGAGAGTGTAAGAGAGTGATAGTTAAGGAATACAGGCAAAGAAGTAAAATTGTTCGCAGGCGCTTTATAAGCATTTCAGTGCAACAACCGAATAGTTATGACACAAAGGACGCATTTGGACGATTTTTTACGTGGTAGAATAATCGGCCGTCTGGAATGTGGGCGTACCCAACTGGAAGTATCAGATGAACTTGGAATTGCCCAGAGCGTCATCTTCAGGCTTTGGCAACGATTCCAAGATGATGGTAATGTGAGTAGACGTTACAGCACAGGTCGCCCCAGAGTTACAACGCCGAATGAGGGCCGGTGTTTGGCAGTTGCTGCCAAAAGAAAGAGGCGGAGCCCAGCCTCAGACCTGTCACGTCAGCTCTCTTCAGCCACTGGTACGACAATTTCAAGGCAGACCTGTACAGACGCTTAGGCCAGATTGGTCTATATGCTCGTAAACCTGTCAGATGCGTTCCACTTACTGCAACTCACTGTCGCCTGCGGTTAGCCTGGAGTAGAGAGCATGCATTGTGGACACCGCAACAGTGGGCTTGTGTGATGTTTTCCGACGAGTCCAGGTTTAGCTTGCAGTCTGATTCTCGTCGGACTTTCATATGGAGAGCTTCAGGTACCCGTTACCACCAAGAAAACATCATTGAACGACACCGTTACGGTGGTGCAGGAGTGCTCGTTTGGGGTGGAATTATTCTGGGTTCCAGAACTGACCTGCATGTTCAAATTGGAACCATGATAAGCCAAATCTATCGGGACGTCATTCTGGAACAACATGTACATTTTTTTCGGGGCGCCATGGGCGCACAGTTTGTGTTTATGGATGATATCGCCCGTCCTCACCGAGCAAATATCGTAAGCGAATGCCTTTAATCGGAGGATATCACCCGTATGGACTGGCCAGCATTCTCATCGGACTTGAATCCAGTAAGTAGAGCACGTGTGGGACATGCTTGGCCGACGAGTTGCAGCCCGTCAACCTCCTCCTACATGTCTACCGGAACTTCGGAGAGCATTGCTTTTTGAGTTGTGTAATGTTCCCCGAGATCAGATCGATAATTTGATACACAGCATGCCTAGGCGTTGTACGGACTGTATTGCATCGTCTGGGAGACATACAATGTATTAACAATCATACCAACCATGTAATATTCGTTTTTTGTAAATAGGTGTGTTTTGTAATTTGCTCCAGGGAGAAAAAATCGCTAATTTTTTAAATAATATCAAACATATAGCATCTTTTTTGCTCTTTACCTTTTCTTTAATAAATAAGCTTTACACACACAGAGCAGAACATTTACGCAAACGCTGTACACATCTCGTGCTCGAAAAAATATTGTTACGTTATTTTCTTCCTTCACTTCATTCGTTCGGGGTTCGTGCAGAACAACACTTCTTGATGAAGTATCGAAACACACTTTATTTAGCCAATATTAATTAGGACAGCTCCAAAGTCACGTTTTAGAGTCATCGAAGATCTACTATACACTCGCTGGAACAATCAGCGACACAGCCTTCACACTGTCAGGCAATAACGGTGGAGACAGCTTCACTGCAAAGTACCAGAGTACAGCTCTCGAGTCTGCTTGGTCGTTCTCGGAACTCCACGTACTCAAGAGACTCTCCACGCTACAACTCTCGATGCACTCGACGACACACAGAACACACCTCCCGACTCTTCGCTGCACTCGACGACCCACTCGGCATTCGCTGCCGGGCTGTCAACTCGATCGACTCCGCACGGGCTGACTTACTCGAGACTAACTATCTCGCACTGACTCTCCGCGTACCAGCAGGGTTTATATAGTTTTTGGCTTGTGTTCAGGAACATTCTGGACAAAACCGGTAAGAATTCGTTTCAGAAGGTTCTCCATCCGTCCATGGCATATCGCCAATTTTGTCGCTAAATGTTGCCGAATGGGCGATTTCTCGCCAAATGTGGCAACCATGTCGTCCCTTTCCATTTTACGGCAACCCTAAAACTGCTTTGTGGGGAAGCCATCTTATCGCGCCTGTACATTTCGTAACAACATGAAACGTCACTGTTGAAGAAACAAAAATAAAGGATAATGCAAGAAAATGACTTTGTACAAATGAATGAGAAATAATAATGCAGTAAACAATAATGCAGGAAATGAGTTAGCAGAAATAAATGAGAAAAATGATTGCAATATGGAATATGTAGCTTTAAAATAATGGGTTCTGTTTGTGGCAGGCTAATTTCAATCTTGTCAACTACTCATCATAAGAATCTGGAAAATGATTACTCTGCGATATCATTTAGAATATTTCGTACAGAAAGTTTCGACGAACACAAATGCTTTTTCGAAATCAATAATTTGTACATGTGTTTGTTTTGTGGCATACCAGTGAAATCTCTCGGATGCGTTCAATGATAATGCAATTTATGTAAATGACTCTTATTAACGTTTTCTAGCTAGATTAATATAGAAAAGTCATGAAATGCATTTTTAGTCCAAAGTTGCTTTGTCCCTGAGGGGCTATTGTTTCCGTTTTGCGATTTTGCGTTGAAACACTATAAATGGCTAGTATTATTAGGTATTTTTTTGAAAGCAGGCCAGATGAAAAATTAGCAACTCTTTCGCCGCGAATCGAACCGCGGACGTCTGGAATACGCGCCCAGCGTGCAGGCCACCATACCACGAAGGCATGCCAAGAAGGTGTGGTGATCTGCACGCTGGGCGCGTATTCCAAAGCTCCTCGGTTCGATTCCCGGCGAAAGCGTTGTATATTTTTCCTATTGCCCGCTTCCAAAAAATATCTAATGTCTCTACAGCTTTACGACTTGAAAGTGTCACCTAGCCCTCGAAGTATTTTCCCGCCGCTTGTCTGCTGAGGAAGGATGTCTTCGCCTGATGTTGCACCTAAATGGAAAATCGTAGACATTCCGATCATTCCTTGTTAATCACATGGATTTTTTGGGCAGCTGGAAAGCAATATTTTAAAACCTCAAGTATTATCTATTGAAAATTATTTAGCACTTTTTTTGAAATATAAGTAGTGGTGAAGCGGGAGGGTGCCCGCCTGCGCATGGTACGCATGCGCCTGTATTTTCTTACGTGATTTTCCATCATCTGGGTATACTCTATTTGTTCTGAAAGTTTGTAACCGCTCCGCTGAAACGTCCTGTACAAGAAGTATCAGTATCAGGCTGAGCATGCGCATATACAGTAAATTCTGAAACATATAAAGCTCATGCCTACAGTGACGTTTATGAGAAATTGAGGTACTAAATAACAAGCAATCTTACTTTCTTCCATAAGTATCCAGTCTCACCCATAAGTCGTTGAAGCGACGCGATCTCTGGGTAGTTACAGAAGCTGATGTACTGGTTTCAAAAATACGTTTCAAATTCAACGAAGAACTAGGTAACTGATAGGAACTGGTAGATCGGTGGCGATTTGACCGACGCCCTTGACCTTTCTTTGTGGGGAAAGGTGTTCCTTTAGCTTTTCCTAGAGCAACGGATGAACGCAGACCTGGCTTCATGGAAGAGTCCATTTGGATGCTTTTCTTCGACTTGCTGTAATGAGATAATGAAGACTTTAGAATGGAATTCAAATTTCACAGTTAATTGTGTACAAATCAGAACATCATGAAAAAGTACTTCTAACTCATAAGCTATATTACTCTCATGTCCATAAATTAAGGATAATTCGGAGTCACGCGGAAATCGAACTCTAAAATAAATATATCACCTGTAAAATCACTACACACATCTTCAAGATTCATATGCAGATTTCAGGAAGTAACCAGATGACACCGATGGTACGTCACAATGACGAGAGTGTAAGAGAGTGATATATAAGGAATACAGGCAAAGAAGTAAAATTGTTTGCAGGCGCTTTATGTGCATTTCAGTGCAATAACCGAATAGTTATGACACAAAGGACGCATTTGGATGATTTTTTACGTGGTAGAATTATCGGCCGTCTGGAATGTAGGCGTACCCAACTGGAAGTATCAGACGAACTTGGAATTGCCAAGAGTGTCATCTCCAGGCTTTGGCAATGATTTCGAGATGATGGTAATAGACGTTACAGCACAGGTCGCCCCAGAGTTACAACGCCGAATCAGGACCGGTATTTGGCAGTTTCTGCCAAAAGAAACAGGTGGAGCACAGCCTCAGACCTATCTCTCCAGCTCTCTTCAGCCACTGGTACGACAATTTCAAGGCAGACCGTGTACAGACGCTTAGGGCAGATTGGTCTATATGCTCGTAGACCTGTCAGATGCGTTCCACTTACTGCAACTCACTGTCGCCTGCGGTTAGCCTGGAGTAGAGAGCATGCGTTGTGGACACCGCAACAGTGGGCTTGTGTGATGTTTCCCAAAGAGTCTAGGTTTCAGTCTTAGCTTGCAGTCTAATTCTCGCCGGACTTTCATATGGAGAGCTCCAGGTACCCGTTACCACCAAGAAAACATCATTGAACAACACCGTTACGGTGGTGCAGGAGTGCTCGTTTGGCGTGGAATTATTCTGGGTTCCAGAACTGACCTGCATGTGCAAATTAGAACCATCACAAGCCAAATCTATCGGGACGTCATTCTGGAACAACATGTATGTTTGTTTCGGGGAGCCATGGGCGCACAATTTTTGTTTATGGATGACAACGCCCGTCCTCACTGTGCAAGCATCGTAAGCGAATGCCTTCAATCGGAGGATATCACCCGTATGGACTGGCCAGCATTCTCATCGGACTTGAATCCAGTAGAGCACGTGTGGGACATGCTTGGTCGACGAGTTGCAGCCCGTCCACTTCCTCCTACATGTCTACCGAACTTCGGAGAGAATTGCTTTTTGAGTGGTGTAATATCCCCCAAGATCAGATCGATAATTTGATACTCAGCATGCCTAGGTGTTGTACGGACTGTATTGAATCGTCTGGGAGACATACAATGTATTAACAATCATACCAACCATGTAATATTGGTTTTTTGTAAATAGGTTTTTTTTTTTTTTTTTTTTTTTTTTTAATTTGCTCCAGGGAGAAAAAAATCGCTAATTTTTTAAATAATATCAAACATATAGCATCTTTTTTTGCTCTTTACCTTTTGTTTAATAAATCAGCTTTACAAATAAGTCAAATTTGTTTTGCTTCTAACTCTTCCTTTGCCTGATTTTGCATTTTCCTTAATTTATGGACATGAGTGTATTTACGTGAACGACATACCTTCCACACACAGCTCAGCATTAGCTATGTATGCAGACGACACAGCGGTCCTCGCACAAAGTGCATTTCCAGGTCCAGTTATACAACGACTACAAAATTACATACACACGCTAGAGACTTGGCTCTCCAGGTGGAAGATCCTCGTGAACGTGGAAAAAACAACAGCTATTATGTTTGCGAAGAAGACTAACTTCAACAAAAACCTGAAGTTCTATGGCACTGATATTCCCTGTGCCAAGCAAGTCCCTTATCTTGGGGTGATCCTCAATAAGTCACTTACGTGGTCCCCGCACATTACATCTATTATCCAGAAGTTTCGAGTTCGTAAAGCCAAACTATACTCCTTAATTGCTCGAAATAGTATATTATCTATTGGCAACAAGTTACTCATTTACAAGTCTATTCTACGTCCACTTGTGTGTTATGCAAGTCCAGTTTGGGCATATACCAAGAAACCTAATAGGAAAAGATTGCAAGTCTGGCAGAATACTGTTCTACGACAAATTGTAAATGATGAATGGTATGTAAGGAATAACAAAATGCATGAAGAGTTAGGCATTGAGTTACTGCGCACTCATTATTATAACTTAGCCAAAAAATTTTATGAAAGGCAGCAAAATATTGATAATCCCAGTATTAAAATCTGTGATTAGGACTATAACAGTTTGGAAAATATGAATAGGCCTATGGCCCGACTAAATGTATGGATCATGTAATATGCAACTCTAATAATTTGACATATGTGTTTATTTATGTATTTATTTTCACTCCTCTTATCTGCTACACTTCAAATTTTCTGTCTGCATTCTCACTTTTGTGTATGTTATAGATATATGAATGCAATTATTTCAAGTTCATGTCTTAATATTTGATGTTTGTGTACTTGATAATTCTTAATGGATTCAATTTGCCTATGTTTACATACCTCATTCTTGTCTAAGTCACCAGTTTCTCGACTTTTCTGCTCTCAATAATTTAGACAACAACTCCATTGAACGTTAACACGTTACAACGGAATACGTTAACAATACAATATTCTCATCTGACCTTAACAAAATTATTTTAAAAAAAAACCTATTCGATTTATCTTTCGCTTATTGTATACTACCTTTCGAAATGATCAAACTTTCTACAAGGGGTATAGAGCCTTGGCTCAGGCAGCCTGTAGTGTAAAGTCCTTCGGATCTATGCAATAATTCAGTGTGGCACTAAAGTTTCCTGCGTCAGCGAGGAGTCCTTTTCTGAAAAATTTATCATTCAGTCTATATTTTTACTCGGCCAGTGCATGTATTTATTGTGGTTTCAAAGACCCTTATTTATATCCGGTTAAAAATAAACACTCCTATTTGAAAGAAGCAAACACCATTGTGAAGACCAGTGCTTTCAGGGCGCGACCTACTGAACCTCTAGAGAATTGTGAGCATTGTGACTCAATGCTCTAGTGGCTCAGTGGTTGCGTCCCGAAACCACAAAGCAAATGCCATAAGTATACACAGTTTGTTTATGTATCCAATTTCATTATTGCTATATTTTTATTCTTCATCATAGAAATAATTATGTGCGATAAATAACTTTTAAAATTTAAAGTTGTTTATATTAATAAAAGGAAGTTATTTTGTCTCATTGAAAACGAATTTTAAAGGCATCCGATTTGAAGTACTAACATCTAAAGACTGTATTATTTTGCAGTTATTTTCTGTTATTTAGAGGTAAAAGATAAGTAATCAATTGGTTTTCAATTTAATTTCGGAAAGAAGAAGGGCAAAAAATTCGAAAATTGGTGGTTTCAGGGAGCGACCGTCATGCGTCAAACGGTTTTAAACGAGATATATAGTTCGAAATTTTGCTTTGAAAAGTTAAGAGTCGATTATAAAGAGGTAATTTAAGGTATGACTCCCATTTTGATGATTTTTCGTGAATTTTTTAAGCTCAAAGAAATAAACGAAAAGTTTCCATTTTTGCCCTCGTTGTGAAAGAAGTAACGCCAAACTTTCCGGGAAATGTAACATATTTTCCGATCAGTCAAATTCACCACAATCTCGTCATAACAAGGTTTTCATAACATTCAACTACTAGGATTACCATAAATGAAACAAGTTAATAATCCAAGGGATATCCTAAAATATATACTAATCGTAGAAAATGCTTTCAAAACAATGAAACATGTGCACGTTTATTACACACACACACACACACACACACACACACACAAAAAAAAAAAAAAAAAAAAAAAAAAAAAAGCTCCTCTATTAATTTTATCTTGGCAAATTGAAACGGCCAATATGAGTGAAAGAATAGCTGTAAATTTTGCTGTGGTGCATTATTTTTATTCATTTATTGTATTTTTATGTATTATATGGCATTTAATGCATAAAAAATTACATTATTCATTTTTAAAACATGTCGAAATAATTTTTGGAATTTTCTGTATATATTTGTTTTACAGGATTTCTTCCTCATTACACGCTATAGCTTTTTTATCAATAAATTTTATTATCAGTTATATTAATATTTTTTTGTAGTCGATGGGATTTTGATTATGCTGATCAGTTGCCAGTGCGCATGCGTGAAGCAAATGCAATGCTAGGACGAGACGCTACTCATATTCAGTTATCAACCCCTTAATTATCAATGACCCTCTTCACAATTTCATCAGCCTCTGGGGAGTCAATACCAACCGCGCTGAGAAGCAAAGGATTAGAGAGACTAGCTTAGTCTCGTTTTTATCCTTTTCTGATTCATAATTTATCTTCAGCTCAAAACAGTGCCATTTTTATCCTTTTCTTATTCATCTTCAGCTCAATGCCTATTCATCCGTTGCAAAATCAACGCGCAATTCTGCAAAATGGCAACGCGCCAAGCAGTGGGTGATTCTGCAAAAGTGCAGAATCACCCACTGCTTGGCGCGTTTCTAAGAATTGTACATACTCGGTATCCATGTACATATCGACCTATTTTCACTTAAAAAACATCCCAGAATTACACAAAAATGGCATTGCGCACTCCCTTGACTTTATCCGTGTACACATCGACCTATTTTCACTTAAAAAGTCAAAGAAAATTGACAAAAATCCAATTCTTATTCTTGTAGAAAGCGCCAAACAAATAAGTCAAATAATTGGCGATTCTGCACTTTATCCGTAAGAACAATATAACTGACGTCCTTCTTTTACAGTCAGCTATTATCTTATACATATTATATATACCTATGTTTTCTCTATATTTTCCATCATACATAACTGATATATTTATGATACAGTCAAATACCGAAAATCCTCTGACCTGCGTTGCCTCTCAAAATATAAACATTCAATTTGTAGGTTCCGGAAAACACAACATGGAGAATGAAATATCGAAGAAAAAATACTTACTGAATAATAACATCATAATTACTGAATAATAATGACACATAACAGAAATACCAAATTATTGACATCTTGTTAAAAGTTTTCCCCCCTCCAATCTGTATCGAGGTAAAAATATGTCAGAGCTTCTGAAACAAATTTTTTTCAAGTGACCATTCTGTTTCACTTTTGATTATATATATATATATATATATATATATATATATATATATATATATATAAACCATCAAAGACTGGATTTATTTGTTAGCTGAATCGTGGAATTATGTTTCCCAAACAACATTATTAAATGCCTGTGCAATGTATGGCCATTTTCTCTGCTTATTGAAACTGAGTCATGACAGTGAATTTTCTGGTTTTAGGGTCAGTGCAACAAGGGTTAAAGCAAGAAAATTGCTTTTATATTCAAAAGAAAGAGTAAATGAGAATGCTTTGAAAGAAGAAGATATCGTTGAATGCATGTGTTCAGATGAGCCAACCATATCAGATAACCGATGATAAAATCATTGGCTCTATTTTGAACTCGCCACAGCAAAAAAACAATTTCAACACAAATACTGAATTTTATAAGGATCAGAAAATATTTCTTAATGAGGGTTTTGATAAATACCTAAATTTTTTAGAACAGAGCTGTGTCACAGAGCAAGAGATTCCGACTCTTTATAAAAAAAAAAAAAAAAAAAAAAAAAAAAAAAAAAAAAAACTCCTTAAAGTTTATTAGCCTAAAGTTTATTAGCTTACTCCTTAAAGCTTAGTTAAGGAGCACCTTAAAGTTTTAAAACAAACCTCTACCAGAAAAATGTTTTAAACACGTTAAAAAATTAAGATTTATTAATATCCCTCATTTTATATGACTTTATTGTTTATGTCTTTAATGCTTTTAAATATTCCTGTAATCAATAATATAAATGAATAATATAGTATATGTGTTACCGTGAAAGACCGAAATTGGAGAATGTCGACTTTCACCGGAGAATGTCAACATTCACCAAATACGTCGATGAAAGGTCGAATATTGCATTACATTCTTGTACATTCAGACCCTCACCAGTGCATGTCGACGATCACAGGTATGCTCTGGTGTAGATCGAATAGAGAGGAGTATATGTACACGCTGTCATTGCAAAAGGACGTGTTCCACAAATACATGCAGTTGTAAAAGCAAGGGCCTCTTGTGCAATTCAAAGTGTCATAATAGTTTAAGTTGTTGAAATTAATAAGATTTGAATTACTTAATTTTGTAAGTTTTTAACTTCTATTACTTTCGTTTCTCATTTTGAATGTACTGTTGCGTGCGTACGGCTTCGTTATGAAATGAATGCACAAGTCCGATAAAAAAAAATGAACAAAAATTTATTATTATCACAACAAAAATGCTTAAATTTTCTCAAATTATCACGCAGTATTACAATATCTCACAGTAGTTTTCTTTTAACTACTCAAATGTCCAATAGAACGTAATTCAAAACAGCTAAAGAACGCTAATCCGCGAATTCGCTACAATCAACAACAGTAGTTTTCTAAACTACAACAAACTAAGCAACTACTACAAACTGAGATGTTTTCCTCCTTTTATAAGATTTTAAAATCATGCGCTAGAATTTTCCAGTACTTTCTCGAAATCAAAAAGAGATATTTATTTATTTAATGCACGCGCTCTTGTATTTTCAATTTTCCGGCTTAGCTTTCTTTTAATATTCGTCACGCGCTGCACTGCGCGAGAAATAAAACCATTTAATTTATAATTGAACTAACATTAGCTTTTTAAATACCAAATTCGTAACACTGCCCCCTTCCCAAGGACTGCACGTCCCGGGCAGTACAATCCCTGGACAGGAAGCTAAACTTACAACTGTGGCATAAATGCATTAATAAGCATTACATTACAATAATAAACAACATGAACAATAAATGCAATACATAAAACAAATCAAATGCTATCAAATACACATTTAAAAACAAAAGGGACCATGGTCTTATACTATTTACAATTATTTACATTATGTACTATGGCCATAGTAATGAGCTAACCTGTCGTAATGAACGACTTTAGGTTTAGAGTTCGAAGACTTACGAATCCGAACCACGACGTCATTCAGCCTGTTTAGGACTGTGTACGGCCCATCCCAAGGTGACTGTAATTTCGGACAAAGTCCTATCCGTCGAGTCGGATTCCACAACCACACCTTGTCTCCTTCGTGGAATTGATGTTCAGTAGCTCTTGTGTCGTATCGGGTCTTCATCTTCTCCGTCGCCAAGTTGACTCGCTCTCGTGCAAAATTGTGCATCACTTCAAACCGGGCCTGGAGATCTTGAATATATTCCTCAGACGATGAAGGAGCATCCGGAGGGCGGCCAAACAATAGATCACAAGGCAGACGAAGGTCACAACCGAAGAGCATCTGTGATGGAGAATAGCCGGTAGTCTCGTGGACAGCACTGCGGTAAGCCAGTAAAAACAGTGGTAATTTCTTGTCCCAGTCCTGTTGGTTTCTGGAAACCACTAATGAGAGGTTATTAAGAATGGTTCGATTGAACCTCTCTACCATGCCGTCCGACTGGGGATGCAATGGCGTCGTTTGAGTTTTGTCAATGCCAAGTAGTTTGCATAGTTCTTTGATTACTGCCGAGGCAAAATTCCTTCCCTGATCGGAATGTAACTGAAGAGGCACTCCGAACCTGGAAATCCAGTGCTGTATCATTACCTCAGCTACTGTGACTGCCTCTTGATCAGGAACAGGGTACGCTTCAGGCCACTTGGTGAAGTAATCAATGACAACGAGTATGTATTTGTTGCCATCAGAAGTTCGTGGCAGAGGTCCCAGGATTTCAAAGGCGATACGTTCAAAAGGCGCACCTACATTGTAACGTTGCAGCCTGCCTCGGCTGCGTTTCCTCTGTCCTTTCCGACCTGCACAGGCATCGCAAGATCGGCACCACTTTTGCACGACATTCTTTGCATTATTCCAGTAAAAGCGCTCACGAACTCTCTGTAAGGTCTTCATAATTCCAAAGTGACCTCCTGTAGGGCTGTTATGTAGTTCTTTGAGGACATCAGGAATCCGGGATCTTGGAAGTATCAGTTGCCATCGGAACGTCTTCCCATCATCCGACTCGAATTTCCGGTATAAGACGCCGTTTCGAATGTGAAGTGAATCCCAGAGTGCCCAGTATTGTTTTGTTGTAGGACTACAGATAGAAATGTCCTGCCATGTAGGTTTTCTGTTTGATGACTCTATTAAATCAAGTATGGGTTTAATGTCGCGGTCTTCCAGCTGGTCTTTTCTGACTTCATCATCACTCCACGGGTCTCGATCAGCCGATGTTGATGTTGTAATTTGTCTTGCGACCGGAGTCAGCAGCTCGTATTTCGCTTCCACCCTGGAACAATATCGGCAGCTTTCTTGGCAAGGTCTTCTAGACAGGGCGTCGACGTTTCCGTGTGATGATCCCTTACGATGACGGATAGTGATGTCATATTCTTGGAGTCTCTGTATCCACCTGGCTATTTGACCCTCAGGATTTTTGAAATTTAAAAGCCAGGCGAATGAGGCATGGTCCGTGCGGAGGAGGAATTTTCTCCCGTATAGATAATGATGGAAATGTTCTACAGCTTTGACTATGGCGAGCAACTCTTTCCTTGTGACACAGTAATTCCTCTCCGGTTTAGACAGGCACTTGCTCCAGTAAGCTACTACACGTTCTTGGCCGTCTATTTCTTGGGACAAAACAGCACCGACACTTTCATTGCTCGCGTCGGTGTCGAGAATAAATGGTCTGTCGAGCTGAGGATACGTCAGGATTGGAGCAGATGTTAAAGCTTCCTTTAAGTTGTTAAATGCATCCTCGCATTCCTTTGTTCACAAGAATCTTTGCTTGCTCTCTGTCAGCTTGTGAAGTGGTCTTGCGATGGAAGAAAAGTTCTTCACGAATCTCCTATAGTAGGTGCAAAGCCCTAGGAAGCTTCTCAGCTGATGGACATTTTCGGGACGCGTCCAGGATTTAACCGCTGATACCTTTTCAGGATCCGTGCGCACACCTTCTGCAGAGATGACATGTCCCAGGTAAGTCACTTCCTTTCGAAACAATTTGCATTTAGCAGGAGTCAGCTTCAGATTGGCCTCTTTCAGTTTCTGAAGCACCTTTCTAAGATTTTCTAGATGCTCTTCAAAACTCTTTCCGACGATGATGATATCGTCCAGGTATATCAGACAGGCTTCGTAGGAAAGGCCTTTCAAAACAGTCTCCATAAGACGTTCGAATGTGTCCGGCGCATTACACAGTCCAAACGGCATCACTTTGAACTGCCAAAATCCTTGTCCCGTAGTAAATGCCGTCTTTTCTCGGTCATCAGGATGGATTTCTACCTGCCAATACCCACTCTTTAAATCAAGTGTTAAGAACCACTTGCTTCCAGAAAGAGTGTCTAGAATGTCATCAATTCTAGGAAGAGGGTAACTGTCTTTCTTCGTAACCTCATTCAACCGGCGATAGTCAACGCAAAATCTTGTTGAGCCGTCTTTCTTTCTGACGAGAACGATGGGAGATGCCCATGGACTCGCTGAAGGCTCGATGACATCGCCTTCTTCCATATCTTTTAACAGTGTTCGCACCTCTTCCTGTTTAGCAAACGGTAGACGTCTCGGATGTTGCTTGATCGGGGGATGATCGCCAGTATCTATTCTATGTTGTGCCAAACTAGTTCGACGAACGTCAGAAGACGAGCGGGAGAAAACAACTTGAAGATCTTTAATGACGCGATCGGCAGCATTTTTCTCTTTATCGTTTAATTGTGCATTCTGCAACAACTCCGATGTAATGCTCTCTGAGGACACGGATTCTGGGATGTTACTCTTTCTTTCAACGCTGGTTACTGGAGTACATGTTGCAACCACTTCACCTTTCTTAATAACTCTCGACTTTTAAGTTACATTGGCGACTCTCACCGGGATAACCGTTCTGGATAGGTCGACGAGTGTTGAGGCTACTAGTACTCCTTTTGGGATATTACAGTTATTGGGATATTCTATGATGCCGTAGCGGAAATTTCTATTTTCGGCTATGGATCCAGGAAGTAAAATTTCTGTTCTTGCCGGTATTGTGATATAGTCTTGTGCTATGATTTTATGGACAGATTTAATTTCTTCATCATTAACGAGAAATAACGCTATTTCCTCAGATGTAGAATGCAATTCGTTATTTTTAAAATACAAGGAAAAATTGTATTTCCTTAGAAAGTCCAATCCGAGTATGCAAGAATCAGTGATCTCTGCTACATATGCCGTGTGATGGTAAGCGGCACTTCCAAACGTGATGTTAACATTTACTTTTCCGTCGATGTCGATCTTCTCACCGGACACAGTCTGGAGGGTAACGCAGGGCGGCGTCCAGATAAGTTTGTTTCCTAGTTGTTGAGCCAAATCTTTTCGGATGATGGTGACGTTGGCTCCTGTATCTATAGTCATATTGCACTGAACTCCATTAATATGTCCTATTATGAAAAGTCCATTACTGCCGCCTCTCACTGCAGAAATCTGAAGCGCTTTAAACGGGGGCTTTTCATTATCTGGCAACCTCCGCCCCGCGAGATGGCCAGTAATTAGTTTCCCTGCTGCTTGTTAGAAGCGGTCTTAACATCAGTACCCTGGGGTGTTTTGCAGTTTCGTCGTATGTGTCCTTCAGCACCGCAGTTCCAGCACTTAACGGTCGGTTTCTTCTCACCAATATTCCGTCTCAAGGCGTTCAGTTGTCTAATTAAATCGTCAAGTCGAGCGGTGACTTGATCCCCTGGCTCCTGGACTTGAGCAGCTCTGACTGGGTGGCGGTCTCGACGAGTGGCTTGCTGGGCTGCCTCAAATTTCATGGCGTACACTAGAGCACTTTTTAAATCTTTTACATCCGCCATTCGTAGAGCTTTCTGTATTTCAGTATCTCGGATGCCGTCGATAAAGTATTGCAAGGACAGGATTTCCCTTGTTTCTGTCGGGCATTCTGAAAAGGCGAGATGGGACAGCCTTTCAACATCCGCGGCGAGCTCCTGAAGTGTTTCGGTAGGCTTCTGTTGACGAGATTTTAATTGGAGCCTGCTGTAGTCTTTTAAACACTTCTCCCCAAACCGCAACTCCAAGGCGCCGGACAGAGCTTCGAAATCTAACCTTTTGTTTTCGGGAAGAGTCTGAAGGATATCCGCTGCGTCGGCTCTTAGAGAAGCGGCGAGATGACAGGCCTTAGCTTGGGAATCCCATTCATTCGCATCCGCCACGATAGAAAATTGTGTCTTATACACCTGCCAGGAGGTCTTTCCATCATATGTGGATAGCTTCAGAGGTGGACGAGCAGGCATTGGTAAGAATTTAAAATCATCACTCCTGCTCCCTGCCGACGCTACGAATTTCTTTAAAGTATCCATTTCTTTGGCAACTGCAGAAACTCTCTCATCAATTTGTTGTTCGATTTGGTGTTGGACGGCACAAACTCTTCCTTCAATTCGTTCCTCCACAGCAGAAACTCTCCCTTCTATATGTTCTTTTACAGAAGAAACTCTTTCTTCTATTTCTTCTTTCACCGAAGAAACTCTTTCTTCAATATGATCTTTTACGGAAGAAACTTTTTCTTCAATATGTCCAACTTTATTTTCAACTGCGTCAATTCTGCCTTCCATAGCTTCAAATTTATTTTCTATTATGCAAGTAATTTCTCCTTTCATTTCTTCTTGACCAGCTTGAACGGCTTTCATTTCGTCCTTAACGGATTCCTGGCCCAATTTCATTTCTTCCTTAACGGATTCCTGGCCCAATTTCATTTCCTCTTTAATTTCTTCTTTAAATGAGGCAAAGGCTGATATTAACTGCCTTAATTGCTCTTCCATCGCTCTTGTTATTGGCATTCAAACCCCACTCCTGACACCAAAAATTGTTGCGTGCGTACGGCTTCGTTATGAAATGAATGCACAAGTCCGATAAAAAAAATGAACAAAAATTTATTATCACAACAAAAATGCTTAAATTTTCTCAAATTATCACGCAGTATTACAATATCTCACAGTAGTTTTCTTTTAACTACTCAAATGTCCAATAGAACGTAATTCAAAACAGCTAAAGAACGCTAATCCCCGAATTCGCTACAATCAACAACAGTAGTTTTCTAAACTACAACAAACTAAGCAACTACTACAAACTGAGATGTTTTCCTCCTTTTATAAGATTTTAAAATCATGCGCTAGAATTTTCCAGTACTTTCTCGAAATCAAAAAGAGATATTTATTTATTTAATGCACGCGCTCTTGTATTTTCAATTTTCCGGCTTTCTTTTAATATTCGTCACGCACTGCACTGCGCGAGAAATAAAACCATTTAATTTATAATTGAACTAACATTAGCTTTTTAAATACCAAATTCGTAACAGTACTGTGTGTTTTAAGTTCTTATATTCTTAAATTCTTATTTTAAGTCTCAAGTGGGTTTTTTTTTTTTTTTTTTTTTTTTTTTTTTTTTCCCCCGACTGAATTACGGAGAAAGAAATATAATATTCTGATATGTTTGAATTATCACCATTAGTAGATGCCGAATGTTGACATTTACCGGTGTAAGTCAGAAATAAGAGTATTTGGACAATATTTCTGACATACACCAAGCGACCATGTGAATGTTGACATTCCACCGGCGAAAGTCGACATTCTCCAGATTTCGGTGTTTCACCGTAACATATGTATATAATAATAATTTAACGCATATAATAAATGAATGTAATAATGTATATGTATATTATTATAATAACGTATATAATAATTTAATTAAATGTATGTAATATGTCTTATTTATTTCACACTTATAGTCTAATATTATGATTTATCTATTTCTAGCTTGAAATCTTCAAAACCTTAAAATCCGCGGAACCTCTGGTCTCAAGCATTGCGAATTTCTAGACTTCTACTGTACAACAAAATTCAAATCTCGTACTACTGATAAAAAACTTAAAAAATTTCCTGACCTGGAGTAAGTTCGCTACAAAACGTCTGTCTTTAAACTTTCTAGTATGTTCTTCTGAGTCTAGGATTTTTAGCTGTCGCCATTTCACTGTGGTCGTTTCGCCGTCAGGACATAGTATTTTTCTTTACATAACTGTATTATATCTTTCAATATTATACTCGTATTAAATTTATTAATTATGTTTACCTTTTGTATACTTAATAAAGTTTGCTTGTAATGCATATAGTTGTTTACAAGTATGAGATGTAAAGAAATTACACATAGTTAGAAAATTCAACTTAGTTCAGGAGTGTAGATATGATATTATTCTTTGCAATATATTATCTTCAGAATTCATCTAAAATTTCACTGCAGTAAGCTTCTCAGTCTTATTTTTAAAATTTATTTTTAACATTTATGACCTTTATCAACAAAAATAATTATTACAATAAAATTAGAAATTTATTATATTGTATTTAAAGAACTGATTAACGTTGATTGCTGTGGGGGTCATCAATGACTTGACTACAGCGCCTTGGGGACCACCAGTGATGCAACTAATAGTAAAAATACATAATTAGAGTAAATATTGATACTGATAAATTTTTAAATAATACCATAGTTACTGTAATGATTTCAAGAATAATAAATTGCAATAATGGTCTACAGCACCTTGGGGCTCACCGGTGATACCCACCATAAAAATGCATTAAATATAATTATACAACTCACCTTATCTTCTGTAGGTAATATTTCAACACTATATACATTGCATAATAAAAAAAATCATCTTGGTACCATGGCCAAACCACTAAAAGGCACACAGCAGTCAAAGTATTAAGAATTAGTAATTTAAAATAATATACACTGATGAGATGTCTTGATATAGACGTTTATTTTTTTTGTAACATTTATTATGAGTTATTACAAAAATTAGAATTACATATTATTGCAAGGAATTTTTGGCCATAATTCTATAATGGAAGCTACTGGGTATTCAAAGATTACCTGTACGCATAAATAATATATTACTACCCTAGTATCAAGAAGTTTAGTCTTCTAGATTGTTTTGCTGTGATACTGGCCTTATGTCTGTGCTATGATTCGACTCTCCAACGTTTAGTAACTGTGAAGCAGTGATTTGGAGTTCTTTTGTGGGTTTACATAAGTTTCTGTGGGTTTTTTTTTTTTTTTTTTTTTTTTTTTTTTTGTTTTGTTTTGTTTTGTTTATGTGTGTGTGTGTGTGTTTTTTTTTTTTTTTTTTTTTTTTTTTTCTTTTTCCCTTTTTTATAGAAAATATATGCCTCTAGGTCACAGCAATTTTTTTCTTCTTTGTCACACTTTGCGGTATAATGTTTTTGTTAGAAGAACCAGCAGTTTCAAGTTCAGAAAAGCTGTCGTTCTGGGCACGGACTGCATCCAGTGTCGGTTGCATTGTGTCAACCAATCTTTTTTTTGGTCGATACTCAGCATCAGTTTTTATCGAACATGTCATAAATAAAATGTTTTCATTCATATTCTGAACTTTTTCCATCAGAGTTTTGGAAGTGCTAGGTGCATTTTTTCCTAATTCTGATGAAATTATATCCTGCTCGGTAAGTTTGTCATCATCATGATCAATACATAAATCACCTACTGACTCATTATGGTCATCACATTTTTTATTTTTTCTGTACTGCCATACAGAATGGTTATGCTTGCCCATATTCCATTTTATACTTGCATCCACGCATGGACAAGTATATTTGTGAATACATGCATTAGATTCAGTACAAGTAAGTTGGCAAGTACAATCATTAACTTTTAGCTCGACCAGATAGATTTCAGAACAATCACTTGATAAAACTTCCCAACCTCTTTCATTCTCAATAACTGAATACGATTCAGTTAGGACTACCTTGTGTCGTTTGCGCAGATTTTGTAACTTGCTGCACAGTTTACCCTTGTTCAGAATAATTAGTCTGTCGATCAATTTATCTTTGATAAAATTCATTAGTATTTATTGACTTGTTGAGTCGTTTAACTATTTTTCCATTAAGGTAGAGATACTTTATAGTTTTGTGCGTCCTTTCTAGATGCATGCTTGTATTGATGGCACACTGTAATATGCCCATGCTGTGGCATTTTTTGCATAATGATAATACCGCCCGAAGGCATTTCTATCAGAGTCATTTAGTAATGTTTCGTTTGCTGCTTGTAACATATTTTCAAATGCTGAAATATTCCACTCTTCTAATAAAGTTCGCTGTAATTTTTAAACCTCCAGTTGTTTTTCTTTACTAGTTCCTTTTTTAATTGTGTTCGGCATGCTCTATCCACATGCCAGCTACAGAAAAGCCCCTTTTTTTTTTGAGCTGGCATGGCTTGGCACCACCCGTTAAAAAAATTATTGGCCATGTCTGACATAAATATGTCAGGCTGAATGTTTCCACAAGCTTTCTGAATATGAGAAAAACAGTGCCATTGTTTGATTGTTTCTGCTACATATGCAGAAAGCACATGGAAACCTCTGATGAAGGTTATCGAGGACCAACAATGTGATAAGTTCGAACCCATAGTTATTTAAACCATGGGTCCCATCAACACAAACACAGTCCTTACCAAGTTTTTCTAACATGTAACACTGAGCTTCATTCATAATTATAAGAATAAAATCTTCCAGGTTAAGCTCAGGGTATACACTGAAGTGACAAAAGTCATGGGATAGCAATATGCAAATATACAGATGGCAGTAGTATCGCGTAGAAAATGTATAAATGCGAAGTGCTTTGGCAGGGCTTTCATTTGTGTTCAAGTTATTCATGTGAAGAGGCTTTGACGTGATTATGGACGCACGACTAGAATTAACAGACTTTGAACGCGGAATGATAGTTGGAGCTAGACGCATGGGTCATTCCATTTCGGATATCGTTATGGAATTCAACATTCCGAGATCCACAGTGTCAAGAGTGTGCCGAGAGTATCTAATTTCAGGCATAACATCCCACCATGAATAGCGCAGTGGCCGACCACCTGCACTTAACGACCGAGACCAGCGACGTCTGCGTAGAGTTGTCAATGTTCACAGACAAGCAACACTGCGTCAAATAACCTCAGAAATCAATGTGGGACGTACGAGGGACGTGTCCGATAGGACAGTGCGGCGAAATTTATCTTCCTTGGGCTATGCCAGCAGAAGACCGACTCGAGTGCCTTTACTGACAGCACGACATCGCCTGCAGCGACTCTCGTGGGCTCGTGAGCATATCGGTTGGTCCCTAAACGAATGGAAAACCGTGGCTTGGTCAGATGAGTCACCATTTCAGGTGGTAAGAGCTGATGGTAGGGTTCGAGTGTGGCGCAAAACCCACAACGCACTGTTCAAGCTGGTGGTGGTTCCATAATGGTCTGGGCTGTTTTTACGTGGCATGGACTCGGTCCTCTGGTGCAACTCAACCGATCATTGACTTGAAAGGGATACCTTCAGCTACTTGGAGATAACTTACAACCATTCATGGACTTCACGTACACAAACAACGATGAGATTTTTATGGATGACATTGCGCCATGTCACCGGGCCACAATTGTTCGCGATTGGTTAGAAGAACATTCTGGGCAATTCCAGAGAATGATCTGGCCACCTAGATCGCCCGACATGAATCCCATCGAACATTAATGGGACATCATCGAGAGGTCAGTTCGTGTCCAAAACCCTGCGCCGTGAACACTTTTACAATTATGGACGTCTATAGAGGCAGCATGGTTCAATATTCCTGCAGAGGACTTCAACGACTTGTTGAGTCCATGCCACATCGAGTTGCTGCACTTCGCCGGGCAAAAGGAGGACCGACAAAATATTAGGAGGTATCCCATGACTTTTGTCACTTCATTGTATGTCACTTAGCCGTCCTTGTGGTTTATAAAAGAGCGCACATAAATTTTCTGTGCCCTCCATTTCACAAACCCATGAGTCCACACGTACTGCGTCATCTGTGTGTCTTACAGATGACAGATTGTATTGAAATTCAATATTATGCAAATCATGGCGAGTAACTAGACGCATACGTGTCTGATCCCCTGCAACAGAATCGCGAATTTAGCCTAAAATCCTTTCGAAAGAAATACCAGCAACAATCTTGGAAGCTAAATACATTCAATCTTCCTTTGAAAAAAACGTATATCCAATTTCATTTTTATGTCCAACATGAGTCTTTAAGTACTGAACACAGCATTTTCTATCAGTTTCAATAACAGTAATACTTTCTGGACAAAATCCATTTTTTACCCCTCTAGTTTTAAATGTCTAATACCACTGCCTTCTGGTGTATAAACACCAGAACGTTGGCACGCAGAAAAGTAGTGGATATCTGAATTTCTTTTTGGGGCACCACGTTCGACTATAAAACTGCATTTTGTCTCCGTTTCAATGCCTTTTTTCCATACAGTAAATTCTTGAAAAGAAGGGAACTGCAAATCTTCAGTTACAACACATTTATCATGAAACGTTTTCAAAATACTTCAGCAATTCTGCCTCTATTGATTAACATCACATAACGGGCACTTACAGCTGTAACATTTACCACCTTTTGTGAGTTTACGGATGTAACTTTTACCATGCTCTATACGTTCATGCGAACGAAGCAGGTTTTGTTTTGAAAAAACTTTCTCACAGCCATTATATGTAAATTTGGGAACAGTTATTAATGCAGGAGCTAATTCCTCTAATTTCGATGGATGGCACTTAGTAATATGCGCCCATAGATTTTGTCGGAATGAATACGTCTTCGAACACTCCAAACATACAAAATTACCTTTCATACTAATGACTCTAAATATAAGAAATCAGTAACACCTTAACTAACTTCTACGCTTCAAACTCCTTATTCAGGCTTAACTTCTGCAACGTGACATTATTTAGTGGCAGGGGTGGCCTAACAGCGATGCGTAGTGCCGAGAGAAAATTATACTGCGTGCGCGTGACGTCATGTGAGTGACAGTCGTTAGTTCTTGGCGTTTGTTTACATTCATTGCATCAACAGTTCCATTTGATTTGTGTTGCTGATTTGCTATTATACCTGGTCAGAAATTGCAAATTGTACTGTATCGTTATGTCAGAATTTGGAAGGAAAACTAAAAGTCGGGGTATTACATACCATCGTTTTCCAAGTGATCCAGAACTTCGTAAGTTAGGGATTGTTCGCTGCAAAAAAGCAGATAATTCCAACATCGAAAATGCAAGAATATGCGCTCTTCATTTTAAACCTGATGACTACGTACGGGATCCAAATGCAGAATTGCTTGGTTCAACTTCTAAAAGGGTGCTGTTGCATCAGGTTCTTCTATTTACAATAAAATTAATGTAAAGTTCCTTACCTGCTGCATCTTCAGTGTTCGCAACGCCAGGCTTCTAATAATCACGTTTTTCAGTAAGAGTTTCTATTAGAATTAACAGGCCATCTTGTCTTTTTCTTATTTATTCAAATAAGATACTAACATACACTATTTACAAAGTAGAATTATTTTGAGACAGTACTTTTTAATTGTTTTTCTGTGAAGTTCCGTCTTTACGTTCCTCAGAGCGGTTCCAATCTAGTTTCGTTCTCAGAACTCAATTACAGCAAAAGTAAAGGAAGAGATGCCCGCCATCTAGTGTCAAGAATGTGACATCCTCCCACCTTTTGATTTTACCTCGATAAGATGGGAAAATCAAAACAAAATTTATCAATAATCAAACAAAAATTCAAGTACAACTTTCACAAATATGAAAAGTAACTAATGCTCTAAAATTAATACTTACAAAGAAGGATTACACATCTAAACATTTTCTGCATTACATTCATACCATATTCAGATAACATGTTCCAATTGACTACTGTTAGGACAGTTAAATTTCTAAAATACTGAAAAGAAACAAAAATTAGTATAGCAATTTAAAAATATGTAACAGGTTTTACAGTTTTAAGTCCATATCTAGTTTGATAGTTCATATCACTGTCACACTTATTGGCAGAGTTCTTTCTGTTCATGGTGAAGTCACTAAACAAGTTAGGTCTATCAAGTTCAAGAGGATAAATACGTTTCACGGGTCTTAGGAGTTCACCCGTTGCAATTTTCACTTTGACAACACGTACTTCGTTGTCTTTCCCAGGGTATATTTCTACAATACGACCTATTGGCCAATCTATTCTCTTCTTGTTGTCGCTGCCGACAAACACCAAGTCATTTTTGTTGATAGTCCGAGTAGATCGTTTAGATGGTTTTTGCACTAGGATAGCTAAATATTCATCACGAAATCTTTTGCAAAAGTGTTCTCTTAAGTTCTGCAAGAACTTGTATCTTTTTGTCAGATTGATGGTATCCAGGTAGTCTAAGTCAGGCACTCCGACGTCGTGCACATCATGTAGAAACATTGAAGGAGTTAGTCCCGTAAGATCATTTGGATCTTCTGAAAGGTACGTAAGGGGTCTTGAGTTAATCACTGATTCGATATCACAAAGTATAGTCAACATTTCCTCGTAAGAGACACAGGACTTTCCGAGAACATTTCTCAACATCTCCTTCACTGTTTGTACTAACCTTTCCCACCAACCGCCCCACCATGAAGCAGTTGGGGGATTAAACTTCCACTGTATTCTCATACTAGTTGAATGGCATTCTATTTCTTTCCAATCTATCGATCTTAACAGATTTTCAGTTCCAACGAAATTAGTGCCATTGTCGCTGTAAATAATACTTGGACGACCTCTTCTGGCAATAAATCTCCTTAATCCCAAGATGAACGCATTTGTTGATAAACTTTCTATCAGCTCAAGATGTATCGCGCGATAGACTGCGCAAGTAACGAGCAAGATCCATGCCTTTTTACCTTTCCTTAAATAAAGAGGACCGGCTACATCGACTCCGGTCACTTCAAACACCAGAGCATCTCTAACTCGATCTTCAGGAAGAGGTGCTGCAACAGTCTCTATATTCTTTGCGCTATATCTTCTACAGCGAACACACTTCATAAGAACTTTACGTACTGTTTTTCTTCCTCTCAGGACCCGGAATTTCTGTCGAATATTGGCTAGTACGAATTGCACACCAGCGTGGGATAGTCGCAAATGGTAATCTAAAATTAACCTATGAACTAAGTCATGATTTGAGGGCAATACAATTGGACAGAGAAAATTTTCTTCTTCTTCTTTTCTAGTAATCTTGGTCTTTAACCGAATAAGGCCATCTGAGTCAAAAAAGGTACAAGGGTTGCTAACTTTAAGTTCTTTGCCAAATGCTTCTATCTGTATTATCTTGCATATTTTCTTTTCTACAGTTTCTCTTTCAGGGACCGTGAGTTCTCCTGATTGTTTATAATCTGGTCTTTTGCAGTTGTTGATAAATCTGCATATCCAAACAGTTATTCTTAACATTTTATGGTAAGATGAATATTTCTCAAAAAAATGTTCTGTCCTTTGCGTATTTAGTGCAGAAATGACTGATTTCCTTTTTTTCTGAATTCACTATATCCATGTCCGGTATTTCCTTTTGTCTAGGCCATTCTTCCTGATTTTTCTTCAGCCAATCGGGGCCCTCCCACCATCTAACTACTAAAAGTTGTTTGGCGGTGCAACCTCTTGATGGGAGGTCAGCTGGATTTTTTGTTCCAGCAATATGTTTCCACGTTTTTGGATCCGTCAGTTTCCTAATCTCCCTGACTCTGTTTTCCACAAAGACAGCCCAGACAATCTCTTCCCTTTGAATCCACGTCAAAACTGTTGTAGAATCCGTCCAAAAAATGCGTTTCCACATTTTGCCATTGTAAACCATTTAAAACAAAAGAGCACAGTCTGGCACCTATCGTGGCAGCTATCAATTCCAAACGAGGGATCGTAATAGATTTCACGGGAGCTACTCTATACTTCGATGCCAAAAGATGAACTTCAACTCCAGAATTCGTCACAGTTCTCAAGAAAACTGCAGCAGCATACGCATTACTACTGGCATCACAGAATATGTGAATGCTGCAGAACTTCTTATTGTCCTTGCTGGAATGTATCCAACGACGTAGGAGGGATATTTCTTTTAAGAGAAAAAGGCTTTTATACCAATTCACAAAATTTTGTTTTGTACTCTCGCCGACTTCAGTATCCCAAGAAATTCCTGTTTTCCATAGGTTCTGCAACAATATTTTAGGATGCAAGAGAACAGGACTCGAAATTTCAATAGGATCAAATATTTTGTGTGCTACAGCGAGAATTGTTCTCTTCGTTATTATACCCATTTCAAAATCTTCTAGCCAATTCAGATTCAAAGTTAAATTATCTTTCTGAGAGTTCCATAACAGACCCAATACGGGTGAAATAGTTTCCTGTTTCAAGTTATCTCCGTTATGGTAACCAACCTCGAAGATTAAACTTTCCGTCATACATTATTTTTCGAGATTTTTCGATGAACTGGATCATTGTCATGACTTCGTGGTTTAACAAGGCACCATTTAGCAAGACGAAACAAACATTTATTAAATATATAATTCAAATAATAATATAATAGTTACTCAGAGCAGTACGTCGCTCCTACCGCATAGTACAATCTACTACTTTCCTCTTCCGAGGCTAACATGCAACTCCTAATAAATACATTAACCCTTCTCGAAGAAGAGCTACCTGCGCCAAGCATGCTCTGTTGATCGCCAAACAGTCGCCAGATATCACACCCCCGTCGTAAGATTGTTGTTGATATTATTTACAAATCAATCAGCAATCTGGAAACTAAAATCTAGCAACTGTTTGCGATCAACGTGAAAAAGAAAAAAAAACTACATATACTTTTATACATTCTATCCTAATTTTCAAATCTCAATTACAATAGACATACCTGAATTTACTACATAAACAATAGATAACACATTTTTATATATAAACATAGATAAATCATTTTTAACTTCACTTGTTCCGAACCTTATTATTATTGTAACAATTTATCAATTCTTAATTCAAAGAAACCAAGTTGATATTTTCTTTTATAAACATGTTAAAATATACCCTAGTATTATTCCAATGATGACAGTAAAATTATTAAGTTTCTTATATATATATAAAATTATATTCTTAACATTCCTTTTAATTAATGATGCTGCAGCATGATTTAAATCCTTGGGAGACAAATATCTAAATTTACCACTTACCTCGAATATTTGTTATCCAATAATTTCTCTATCTATTTCAAATTACATAAACATCTTATTTGCACAAAATTGTAAAATGATTATGAAAAGCAAAGAAAACTATCTAATTATTAACTATACAAAATGTTCGTGAAGATGAACAGTAAATTAATGTTCAAAGTTCACAAGTGGGAAGTCTGGATAATGCATCCGCGTTTGACAGTTTTTTTTCCAGGGCAATGTTCTATTTCGAGATTATATTTCTGCAAAGCTATGGCCCATCGTTGTAATTTGGACGATTGCGGAGCATTTCTCACTATAAAGGCTAGAGGATTATGATCAGTCACAATTTTCACCGATGAACCGAATATCCAAGGTTCAAACTTCTTCAATGCCCATACTATAGCATAAGCTTCACGCTCTATAGTCGGCCAGCTCTGTTGAGGTTTCGATAATTTCTTGCTCGCGTAGCAGATGGGAAATTGCTTCTCTCCCCTTTGCTGTGACAAACATGCACCTATTCCGATTTGGGATGCATCAGAATGAATGACAAACGGATCCTGCAGTGTTGGGGTGATCAGCTCCGTTGACATCGCTAATCGTTCCTTCAGTTGTTGAAATGTTGACTCATGAATTTCTTTCCATTCGAGTATTTCCGGTTGTTTATTTTTCGTGAGTTCTGTGAGTGGGTAGGCGATCTCTGCATACCCTGGGATATAATCGCGAGAATAATTACATAGTCCTAACAGACTTTTAAGATCTCTTTTCGTTTTCGGCGTTTCCAGCTTCTTGATTGCCTCTATTTTCTCGGGATCTGGTTGATGTTTTCCTGATCCAATGATGTGTCCTAAATATTTAATTTGAGGTTTTGCAAACGAACATTTCTTCGAATTGATAGTAAATCCAAGTGACTCTAGTTTGGTAAAAACTTTATCCAGATGTTGGAGATGAGTGTCGAAATCCGTGGAAAATATAGCTATGTCATCAATATAGGCTCTTGAAAATTGTTGAAATTCTTTCAGCGCGTTATTCATTACTCTCTGAAAAGTTGCTGCTGCGTTCCTTAATCCAAAGGGTAGCACTTTAAACTGATATTGACCTCGATGAGTTTTGAACGATGTGTACTCTTTACTTTGTTCCTCCATGGGAATTGCCCAATATCCTTTCAGCAAATCTAAAGTTGTTATGACGTTGGCTCTTCCTATACTGTACATTAAATCAATGGCATTTTGCATAGGAAAGTCATCTGGCTTCGTCACTGCATTCAAAGCTCGATAATCTAAGCACAATCTGATATCTCCATTTTTTTTGCTTACACAAACTACTGGATGAGCTATTTCTGCATTACTTTCTTCTATTAGTCCCGATTTCAATAATTCTTCTACTTCTTCATCGACCTTGGGTTTCAATGCTTCAGGAATCCTATAAATATAAGGTTTCTTCCTCTCCATATTGGGTATTAATCTAATTTTATGAGCTTCAACTTTAGCTATTTTCAGCTTTCCGGTGAATAGTGCTCGGTGTTTGTTGATAAGAGCTATCAATTTTCTTCTCTGCTGCGGATTCAAATTTTCTAAATTCAGATTTGCATCTATTTTAAAATCTTCCAGGGGAGTCGAGAGATCTTTTCCTGGTAAAGTTATAATTTCTCCAAATTCTTCTTCATTTTCAAATATCACTCCAACTGCATTGACACTAGCTTGGAATTTTCTAATTTTATTTGCATGAACATGTTTGATCTTTCCATCAGGTAGTTTTACTTTATAGGAATGAGGTGGGCAATGATTCACGATTTCTCCTGGACCAGTCCATCGTGCATAGAGTTTGTTATTTGAATCTGGTATGAGTAAATAAACTTGTTCTCCGATTTTGAAATTTTTTGGTATTGATCTCCGATTAAAGTACTCAGCATATTTTTGTTGTTTATCACTTGCAATTAAATTGGCTTGTTCGGCTGCTTGTTCTAACCTTATTTTTAAAAGTTGTAAGTAATCCACTGCCGATTCACTTAGAATAGGTGATATAGGTATTTCTCCTGACCATGAAGACTTCAGTACTGCTAAAGGACCTCTTGGTTGTCTTCCATACATCAGCTGAAATGGTGAGACACCCGTGGTGCAGTTTGGTACTTCTCTGTATGCAAAGAGCAGGTATGGGATGTGCTTATCCCAATTCGAAGGATCAGTCCTGATGACATGATGTAACATTTGCTTGAAGGACTTGTTCCATCTTTCTACTAATCCATTTGAAGCACTGTAAGCAGGTGTAGAGAACCTAGGGTGAGAACCTAGTCTTTTCTGGAATTCTTTAGTTAATTTTGAAACGAAGTTACTTCCGTTGTCACTAGCTATTGTATTAGGGATTCCTGTTCTCATGAAAATCTCCAAAAGCGCGTCGCAAGTGGCTTTTGCTGTCAAGCTTCTCAGTGGAATGGCTTCTGGCCATCGGGAATGTTGATCTACCAGACATAACACATATTTATGTTTCCTAGCAGAGGAAGGTTCAATAGGTCCAATAATGTCGATGTTAACTCTTTCGAAAGGTAATCCTGGCCTTCTGACCGGTGTGATGGGAATCTTGTCAGATCGCTTTTCTGGACTTTTCAACTGACAATCTTTGCACGTTTTACAAAAGGTTTCAACATCTTGTGCTAATCCAGGCCAATAAAATGAATATCGTATTCGCTCCTTTGTTTTTCTTATCCCAAGATGTGCACCGAAAATGGAACTATGTGCTAATTCCAACACTTGTGCTCTTCTACTAAGTGGAAGCACTAACTGAAAAACATTCTGTCCTAATATTTTTTCTTGGTGATGTAAAAGATGATCAATAAATAAATAATTTCCTTTTTTTTCTATTGCTAGCTTCCATGCTTCTCTCAGCGAGGGACAGTTAACTTGCTCTTCGCGTAGGCGTTCAGCAGACGATAAGTCTGTGTTTACATAAACACTCGCCTTCTTCCCTTCCTCCTCTTCGTTTTTCTCCTCCATAAGCATTAGCAGGGGGGAATCGACGCTGTCGTTTGACTGTGCATTGGCGAATAAAGTTTGTAAGTTTTCGCTTCCGTAATTATTTCTTTCTGCGTTTGGTTCTTCTGCCGCAGGATTAATCAACAGTTCGTATATTTCTGGAGTTATTAGGCAAGGCACATTTAGCTTATCAGTCACTGCAATTAATGTATCCACAAAATTAAATATATTGCTTCCATGATCTTTATGGTAAATAGGTACACGGCAAACTTTTGCTTCAATTGGTTGTCCGAAAGCAGGTGTTAGCAATATTTTACCTCCTTCTCTCTCCTCTAAATTTGGAATGAGCGATGAATGTACGATCGTTATCTGCGTTCCAGAGTCTACGATAGCTTCGATTTTCTCAGAGTTAATAAAAATATCTACTTTTTGCAGTGGTTGAACGATGCGTTCTGCGAATTCAGATCGTAGATGGGATGAGTCTACTTTAGCTACGATGGCTTCTTCTTTTGATGTTCTCTTTGAATTTTTTTGAGTTTTGGAATCATCCTTTCCCTTCTTATTTACTGCAGTTTCGTTCTTTCTTCTTTTGTCTGGACAATCTCTCGCGATGTGTTGATAATTTCCACAAATATAACATTCTTTTCTTCTCGCGTGAAATCTTTCGTGTTTTGGATATTCTTTTCTCATGGGTGGTGGAATATATTTGTCGTGTGCACATGTTGTATCCAGGAATCTCGGTGATCGCTTAATTCCATTTCGAACTTCGTCGAAAGATTTTCCTTTGGCCGTGAAATAAATATCACATTCTGTAGCTAATTCTTGAGGCTTCAGCCATTTATTTCCTTGGCGTATTGCGACGTGTGCAGCTGTTTCTTCATCTAATGCTTGGAATAATTTATCGGAAATAATTAACTCCTTGAGTGTTTCGAAATCCTTTACTTCTCTTGACTTGCAGTAATAGTCCCATGTAGCTGTTAGTCTTGAAGCGAACTGGATATGCGTTTCGCCGGAATAACGTTTAGTTTTTCTGAAGTTTTCTAAACAGGTTTGAGGAGTAGGTTGATATTCCTTCAGAACAAGAGTTTTCACTTTTTCGTAATTTTGCAGATCTTCCTCCTTTATATAAACAAGAACATTTGAAGCTTTTTCTCCAATTAATTTCAATAATATTTCTGATTTGTATTCTTCAGGAACCTTCTTGTGCTTAAATGCTCTTTCGATAGAATCGAAAAATATATTCCATTCTTCTGCTCTCTTCGGTACTGGTATAGTCAGTGTTTCTACTCCTTTGATCAGCTTGTCCAGGGAAATTTCGGTTTCTCGTTCTGTGTTTTGTATTAAAGGTGTTGGACTTCTACTTCCTTCATTTTGAGTTGCTCGAATCTTCGCTAGTTCTATTTCGTGTTCTCTTTCTGTTCTTATTCTTTCTTCTTCCATTTGCATTCTTTCCATTTCTTCTTTTCTTTTTCTATTCTCCACTGTAGTAATCAGAATTTCTTTCACGAAATCAGCATCTTCGATGTATTCCTTGTTATTCTGGAGTTTGTGTTTCAGTTCTACCAGCTTCAAATCTGGGGATGCTTCTTCGCCAATTTCCAATAGAACTGTTACTAAATCCTCTTTCTTTGCGTTTTTGAACATTTTCTTCTATTTGCCTTTAGAATCAAGCCTTTCAAACTCTCGATTAAATAATTCTCACGTTTTTACTCTCTTTTGCAAATGAACACTTCTTTCGTTAGTTAGGCTTAACTTTACGCCTCTTCCGTTTTCAACGCTCTAAGCTTCTAACCTCTCTGGTTTTCTCGTAAGAGAGCGTGTTGTGATGACTTCGTGGTTTAACAAGGCACCATTTAGCAAGACGAAACAAACATTTATTAAATATATAATTCAAATAATAATATAATAGTTACTCAGAGCAGTACGTCGCTCCTACCGCATAGTACAATCTACTACTTTCCTCTTCCGAGGCTAACATGCAACTCCTAATAAATACATTAACCCTTCTCGAAGAAGAGCTACCTGCGCCAAGCATGCTCTGTTGATCGCCAAACAGTCGCCAGATATCACAATCATCTTGGATTCTTTGTCAAAACTGGCAACAACGTTATCTACGTAGAAGCTACGCAAGAGTTTAGCTATCATCTCCGTATCATATGGAGAATTTTTCATGTACTTTTGTAGATGGAATTCTATAACAGCTGCCAAAAGGAAAGGACTACTCTTAACGACAAATACTACTCTAGTATGACGAAATATTTTCGTTTTCCTTTCTTCCACATCATTCCACCAGAAAAACTGAAGCCAGTCTCTATCTTGAGGCCTTACACTGATCTGTTAGAAAGCCTTTTCAATGTCTGCTATAGCAGCAAACTTGCCTTCCCGAAATCTCAACAAAAGAGAAGGAATTAGTTCTATCAAATTTGGTCCACACTCCAAACACTGATTTAGAGAAGGAGACGATTGCTTCCTCGCAGACGCATCAAACACCGGTCGAATTGGTGTTGAGCTATTTTCTTTGATCACCGGCCTATGTGGCAACTAATGTCCATAGTCAACCGCTATATTTTCTTTAACTTCTTCGATCACTCCTAAGTTACACCAGTCATTAAAAACTGCATTGTATGAAGAAAATAAATTTTGAGATAGAAGTTTCTGGGTGGTAGATTGTAGACGTTTCAAAGCTAAATCCTTGTGGGTAGAGAGTGGTACATGATTCTCCGCCCAGACAATCTCCAGAAGTGCGACTTCATAACGCCCCTCTTCGTTTAGAGATACAGAATTTTCGAACTGCAATTTTGCTTGCAAATCCCTTTCCTCTCTAGCCTTCTTTGTAACTGGATCTGTTATTCCGATAACATCAAGCCTCCACAGTTCTGACAGCGTGGCATCAGAAATATGTAAAGATAACGAAAGCGTGGAAAAAGAATTTTCTATTTCATAATTGTCAGTGTTCGCTTTCCCCATGACTGTCCACCCAAGTCTTGTACTTACAGCAACTAATCTTCTCCAAGGAAGAACTTCGATTTTACCTGTAAATAAATTTGCAGCAACATCTGCCCCTAACAACAAATGAATCTCTTGGGGGTTCTCCTGGAATAATCTGCAATTTCCATTTTCAAAAACATCACTGACGTAAATTCCTCTTCTTTTAAGTTCCCTAATCCAGTGTATATTTTTGATTTTAGGGACCGAAGAACATATTTTTCTTTCATCTAATACATTGATTTCGCAATTATACCGTTTATCTACGCTACCCAATTTTATTCTATAACGTTTATGTTTTTCCGAAACTTCTATGCCACCGAAAAGTCCGTGGGTTACACTTTGTTCACCTAAGCTTCTTAATTGTAACCTTTCTGCTGCATACCTGCTTGAGTTTTGACTTCCGGTGTCAATTATCGCTCGAATAAATTGGTTATTCCCTCTTCCATATATGCGAACAACTAAAGTTTGCAAATATACTTCTGAACATCCTGCTTGATTTGAAAGTACTTTATTTTCTATCTCTTCGTCTTTTTTAATTTCCGAAACCTCGACAGAAGGATTTTGTTTATTACACATAATAGTTGCATGTTGTTTTTTACAAATAGAACAAGTTATTTTTGTTCTACAATTTCGCGCCAAATGGTGTGGTTTTAGGCATCTATAGCAAGCACATTTCTTTTTTAAAATGTCCCTTTTTTCATGTAATGATAAGCCGGAAACGAAATTACAGTCATAAATCTTGTGGAATTGATTACAGAAGACGCAGTTCATATTTCCCCCCCTGCATTCGGATTTTGTAAACAAATCTGTAGCGGTCGGAATCTTTGGTTTATTATGTCTATTTGAGAGACCATATGCGCTTTTCGTTGCAGGGGGGGAAGACTGTCGCCGATCGGATACTTTTTGCTGTTGCGAAACCGTTGACCTTGTGCGTTCGCGGGATGGAAGTTCTGCGTGTAAAAATGACATTAAATCTTTTATGTTATAATCGGTGCCAACATTTTGTGTTCTATGAAATTCAAGCGTTAATTCTGAAGGCAATAACTTCAAAATCATCGGACACAGCAAAGCGCTGTAAGATTCCGATACAACATCTAACGCTTCGAGACATCTAATCTGTGTTTGTACTTTATCATACAAATTACGAAATGTTTTTATGTAATTCGCATTTTTTAATGATTCAACATTCAGCAAATTATTCATGTGTGCATTTATAAGAATGTCTCTCCTTCCAAAACGGTCGGGTAAGATTTGAATTGCTGAATCGTAATGTTTTGGCGATAACGGAAGTCCTTGAACGCAACTAGCAGCTGTTCCTCCTAAATATGCTTTCAGGTAATTAAATTTGTCTACTTTGTTCAATGATTCGTTATTATGTATTGAGGACTCAAAACTATTCCAAAAAGTAAGCCATTGACTGGTAATTTAACATTAGGTGTGTCTTTTATATTTTGCTGAGTGTTCGGTGCATTTAAGTCATGATCAAGTTCCTTAATCCGTTTCTTAAGCCTGAATTTCCATAACGTTATCTTCTCGCGATATTGTTCTGTAATTTCGAATTCATTTTCGAATTCATCTACACTCAGAATTGGTTCAACTTCTACATCGGCATTAGATAGTGTTTCGGCTTTAGCATTAAGCTGTTCTAACAATTTTTCGAGCTCATTAATACTACCTTCAGATTTATTTAATTCACGTTCGATTTTCTTAAATAGTTTTGTAACGGCAGTTCTTAAGATACTTCTTTTCTTTAATTTATCTACTTCTGCCATTATCTTTCTTAGATTCAAACACTTGCACAAAAAATATACGTCTCATGAAAAAGAAATATTTAACTCTTACTTAGAAAACAAAATTATTCTTTTGCTGAATACTTCAAGAACAAGTACTAAAATCTTCAATTTTAATATTCAGCTTTTGAATTCACTTTATTAGAACTTTTCAAAAAACCTGGCGTCCCTGTTCGGGCGCCATAAAAATGTTGCATCAGGTTCTTCTATTTACAATAAAATTAATGTAAAATTCCTTACGTGCTGCATCTTCAGTGTTCGCATCGCCAGGCTTCTAATAATCACGTTTTCCAGTAAGAGTTTCTATTAGAATTAACAGGCCATCTTGTCTTTTTCTTATTTATTCAAATAAGACACTAATATACACTATTTACAAAGTAGAATTATTTTGAGACAGTACATTTTAATTTTTTTTTTTCTGTGAAGTTCCGTCTTTACGTTCCTCAGAGCGGTTCCAATCTAGTCTTGTTCTCAGAACTCAATTACAGCAAAAGTAAAGGAAGAGATGCCGCCATCTAGTGACAAGAATGTGACAGGTGCTGAAAGCCAATGCTGTTCTCACTTTACATCTTACATCATCATCGTATGAAAATAACTCACCAATACATTATATATGTTGTACTTCAGAAAACTGAAGTTAATCAGGAGAGAAATATTTCTGACACGAATAATTTATCCAAATTTATGCTAAGAGATAGAGCAAACAGGTGTCAGGCTCGCGAAACAAGGAAACGAGCATTGGAAAATTTAGCTTCCCTTTCCCCCAAAAAGAAAACGCTATAAGTTGATAAGATAGACTGTGAAACTCAGTTTACACCCAATGACACATCTGATTTAGTTGAAGTGACACATTTGAGTTAGTAATTATAACCAAATAAAATATCTGCTTACTTTTGTAATGAATTTATGTAGTTTTCATACATAACTGTGATTGAATGGATACATTAGTATATGTAATTGTACATGTATAGGTCATTTTACTAATATTTTACATTTAAATTAAAATATTTTATCATAATCTTCATTTTGTGAATGAGAGTTATATCACAGTGAAATATTTAAACTCAGTGTCATGTTTACAAATATTGACTACCTAAATGATTAGTTAATTATTAAATTCGCTTATACACTGACTACCAATAAGTATTTGGACACCTATGCGAATGACGGTATCTGCGGTCCTAAGGTACGTCACGGACTCCGCCGGTATATATCGTGTAGGAAACAGCATCAGCTTTAGTCGCATGCAAGATGCCTCGCAGTTCGGAGCTCTCTGATTTCGAGAAAGGTATAATTATCGGGTATCACAAATGTGGCCGATCCTTAAGGGACATATCTAGCGATCTGAAGTACCCAAAATCGACAGTGGCCTATGTGATTAAGAAGTGGAAGGTGAGCTGTGATTGTCGGAATGTGCCCCGAGTCGGCAAACCAACGAAACTGGCACATAGAGACCGAGGAGTGCTGTCCAGAGAAATTCGGAAGAACCGCACCCAACCGATGGTCCTCATCCGCGAGAAGTTTCAACAGGCATCCGGGAGTATTGTTTCAATGAATACCATCCATAAGGAAGCACAACTGTGTGGTTTTCATGGTCGTGCTGCTGCCCATAAGCCTTTGATCACAAAGTCCAACCGCGCTGCTCGGTTAATGTGGTGCAAAGCACATCGAAATTGGACCGTAGATCAGTGGAAACAGGTTCTTTGGAATGAAGATTCAAGGTTCACCCTTTACCGTTCGGATGGCAGGGTTTGGGTCTGGCGTCTACCTGGAGAACGTCTCCTGCCAGAATGCATTGGGCCAACAGTCAAGTTCGGCGGAGGTGGAATTACGGTCTGGGGGTGTTTTTCCTGGTATGGGTTGGGACCCTTGGTCCCCATTCATGGTAAGCTCAACTCCGATGCCTACTGCACTATTTTGGATGACAATATGCTTCTTACGTTGTGACAGTTTTACGGGTTGGACCCCTGTTACTTTCAGGACGACTATGCCAGTTGTCATGTTTCGACGTTAACCAAGGCTTGGTATGGTGCCAATGGAGTTCATCGAATGGATTGGCCTGCCCAGAATCCAGACCTGAAGCCTATCGAGAATCTCTGGAACGAGTTGCATCACCGAATTCAGGGGTGCACTACCCGTGCAAAATCGGTGAATGAACTTCTATGTCTTCTCCAAGCCGAGTGGAAGAAAATAGCTCTAGCTGTCATACAAAGACTTGTGGAAAGTATGCCCCAGAGGGTCCACGCTGTAATTACGTCTCGTGGAGGCTCTACCAACTATTGATTTTGAATAAAGTTAGTTTTTCTTTTCTATCACAGGTGTCCAAATACTTATTGGTAGTCAGTGTACAACTTCAATCGCATGCCTGTGTGTTTTGGTTACTTTCTTTACATCTCAAAAGTAATTCTATATATTGGAGCAGTGTTTGGGTTAAGCATTGCCGTACAAAGTAAACTGATATATGCTTCACTCTGAGGAAAGAACAGTTTCTCGACCACACTACCATGCAAATATCGAATCAGTGAGTGACATATTCCCATCAGTGTTATTTAACTGAATGATATGTCTGATGTAATTTAATTAACATAAGTAAGTGAATTTCCCGTGCTTGATCCTGAAGGAAAACAGATATGTGTATTGTGTTGCAATACAAAAAGCGAAAGAGTAAGATATTCTCTTCAGTGTTATTTAACTGCTGCATATGTTTTTAATTTTGATTCCATATAATTTGTTTTTAATTGTAACAGAAAGAAAAATATTTAAATACTGAACACTATTTCGAGTATAACAAAAGCATTTTAAGAAACAAGGTAATATAAATACAGTAGTTATTAAATATATTTAATTTGTACGCAGCCTTAATTGAAATTAAGAATTAGGGAAAGAGTACGTTTAGATAATACTGAAAATATATGTACTTCTGCTGACATCTGAAGTGAATCAATGTAAGTCACTTTTCACCTTAAAAAGAATGTGTCTATTTAAAAAGTATACTTACGTGGTAAAGAAATTTGTAGAATTTTATAAATTAAGTATTAATTTAGTGATTCAAATCATTTTATATATTTTTTTACTTGAGATATGGGTAAAAGTTTACAATTGGGTGCCCCTTGTTTATTGGCGATTCTTTCTTGACGCCAAGATTGGCGCCAGGAAGTCACAATTTCAAGATGGCCACTACACAAAACCAAAATAAGAAGTCGAAGAATTGCATAAGATCTGTGTCCATGTACACATCGATCTGTTTTTACTTAAAAAAACATCATAGAATTGCACAAGCTAGGCATTGCGCACTGCCTTAAATATGTCCATGTACACATCAATCTATTTTCATTTAAATAAAATCGGAATCTAAAACAAATTTAAAACTATCGTGGTAACCAGAAGCGAGGTTTCATCGCCAAAATTTTTTTAAAAATGTCACCAATCGAAGGGGCACCCAATTCTACACTAAAGCCGAGATATGTAATCTAAACATTCACGATCATATATTACTCAGAGTATCAAAATTCATTTGTATTAAAAAAATGCATGAGCAATGAAAACATATGGTAAAATACTTTTGGATTATGTTATTACAATGGTTTTGGCAGTTCTGTCTTCATGTATTCTATTCAACAAGATGTATTAAGTGCAGGCAATACAACATAAAAATATTTAAAAATACCGCGTTTTACAATATTTAGTTTCATTAACTGAAATATCATTTTTCATATTCTAATGCTTTCCTTTAAGAAAAGGATGTTTACAATTATTTTAGCATTCGTACGAATTCTGAATATAAAATAACCATTTTTTTTTGACAAAATACTTAATAGGAAAGTATATACCCGGTATTTCCAATATGTTATTATACATACTGCATATAAAATGATCATTTTGCATTAGTTTACATTTTTCCATTACTGAAATCATGCAGCAGACGTCTCGACCGATGTAGTATATTAAAGAACCTTGGACCGATGTAGCTTGTCACTCGGGTGACGTCACTACCAGTAACCAATGGCATGCTTTTTCCGTTCCTGGCCTAACCTTTAGTATATTAAAGAACCTTTATTTAGTGGAATAACATGGTTTTAGTTGCCAATATGATGATACATCGCCAATTCTGTATAACGGTCATCAGCAAATTACGCCAACGCAGCTTGTCATTTCGCATGCGTGAAGCAACTTCAAGACGCTACTCCAAACCAAAGAAACCAACTCTCTTTGTCCAAACCTCAACTCTCCGAATATCCCCTCGGGTAAGAAACAGGTGCAATCTCTAAACCGCATTCCAAGCCCCGTGCAAGAGTCCCTTTGTCTGGGAACTATTCCCTTGGAGGGCGAGATAAGGAAAATCTTCGTGACCTTGTCATAGTGGTACTGTCTTCAGGAAAGCAAGTTCCATACGCTTTAAAAAAATCGTATTTTTGGTTGTCTTTGATATTTTGTTTACATAAAAACATATGTTTTAATTAAAATAATAATAACTGAACTGTTATATTTATTTATTTTATGGGCTAATAAGTATAAAAATATAGATGCCTCGAATCAAGAGAAAACAATCATTCACAAATGAATATGAATTCATTGTATTTGAATATTATTGTATATTGTATTTGAATCATACATTCACCACGAATGTATGATTCAAATAAATAATGAACTTGAACTATTGGAAGATGATATAAATTTAAAGCGTCTGAGATATTGTTCTCGCTTCCTTTTCCAACCGAGACCAAATCTGACGAAGAAATTATTGTAAGAAGAATAAATTTAGAAGACTTATAAGCGATTAATGAGGATTTCTACATATAATAGGCAGTTTGTTGAAAATGATGTAACATTATAGACAAATGTCACTGAAAAAGGTCAATTATCGTTATAACATAAAATTCTCAGTTGGTGAAAATGTTGTTGGGCCACAAGTTCTATCCAGCTGCACATTAGCTCTAGAATTTTTTGAGTTGTTTTTGGCTCCTACTCTACTACAAAAATAGTGAGTGAATGCAATGCATACGCAGCAAAAATAACATCAGAAAAAAAAAATGGAGCACATATTCGATTTGGCAAAATTTGAAAGATGTAACTGAGAGTGAAATGAGAGCCTTTATTAGTTTCATCATAAATATGGGCCTTCTTGTTTCACCAACTTTGGAATCATACTGGTCTCAAGCATTTCATTTGAAGATGTCATTTTTTAGAAACATTTCTTTTTTCACACAAACGTTTTTTCCAAATATTTTGATCATTACATTTGGAAATAATTTCACCAAACATTCAAAAGACGGGAACAAGGATAGAAAGAGTGAGCAACTTTCTGGATTACCTAAACCAAAAATTTATGGAAAATTATATACCTCGTGAAAATTTGCAATTGACGAATCTACAATCTCGTTCAAGGGGAAAATATACTTTCTCCTGTCTAACTTTAAAATACCAACAAAATGGGGACTTCAAGTTTATGTTTCAGCAGATTCTAAGACAAGTTATTTATACACATTTGTTCCATGTTATGGTAAAATTACAACAGAAAGCTTAATTAGACCAGATCTTAATTTCACTAGCAGAACTGTGATGCAACTCTATCGAAATTTACGAAATTCGATTCCTGAAGGTAAGGGGTGTCATATTTTTACTGATTGATTTTATACGGACCCCACTTTAGGTGCAGAACTTCTAAAACCCAATTTCGTTCTTACTGGAAGAATTATGACCAATCGAAAAGCATTGCCAGAACAAATAAAAAAAAAATTAGCTGCTCGACACAAAATCGCTTATAGAAAAGGAAAGTTGTTAGTAAGATGACGTGACAAAAGCGTGGTCACAATGTTTAGTACAAAACAATCTTCTATTTCACAACCTGCGAGAAAAGAGCAAAGACGACTGAAAATGCTAGTGGGGGGGGGGGGGGGAATTGAGAAAGGTTTCAGATTTTAAATTACGTCCAAAGGGACTTTTTTTAACGCTTTGTGTGTTACCTTTATTTATTAAATATCATGTTCTTTGCATTTAAACCGTAAAATTCAGCTCAACAGCAATGTTGCAAAATAATTTTAAAATGAGCATATCTTTACAATTCCCGATACAGAGTTCCGAGCGCTGGAGATAAAAAGGTTTTTTTTTTTTTTTTTTTTTCCCCTGTAGAGTGTTGCCGTTGCTCGCTTTTAAATCGTTGAGTTTGTTACTTAAAAATTCGTTAAAGTTTTACAAATATGAAATTGATAATAAACCGAATTCCAAATTTCAAATTTTGTCTTCCACATGCCCATATTCGCAGTAGGATTACGTCATTTAAAATTCGATGGCTCTATGTACCGTTGTTTTGTTACAATGCGAGAAATATGCATACATTTACGCAGATTTTCATTATTTAATTTCTTCGAATATAATGCAGGACTCTAACATTTGGTGGCAACAATTTGAAAAGTGAAACAGACATTTATAGTGATTCATCGCAAAACGAAAACAATAGTCCTTCAGGAACAAAATCCCTTTGGACTAACAAACCGGCTATCATTATTGGTGTGCGGAAAAAATGTCACCCGGAAAAAAGGGAAACGGAAAGAATGTCCCTGGAAAATAAGGAACGGAAAAAATGTCACTCGGAAAATAAGGAACGGAAAAAAAGGAACTCTAAAATCTCGCCAAATAATGTCGCCGATTGGAGATGGGGAAACCTGCCAAACGGGCAGGGTTATAGCGGGCTCTCTTGAGGGAGGTTTTAAGGGTAAGACGTTGAGCTGGCTGCAGCTGAGCAAGGTCATTTCGATAGCAGGTTTTTCCAACTTGCCTGCGGGAAAATCGTATGTTCTCCCCCGTGGTTTGCTTCACCCGTTTCCTTAAAGAAACCGACCCACCTCACCCGGAAGGAAAGAATTCACGGGGAGCAAATGTTTCTCCTCTGTTAAATAATGATTGCCGGTCTTTAAACTAAATTTCATCCATCCCTAACTGGAAGCTAACAGCTTGTTCACATTAAAGTGTTGATAAATGACGAATTGTCAGTAAAGACGGCACACGAAAGCTGCTAAACAGAACTATTGGCGTAGTATAGTTTGTTATTTTTTATTACGGTTTAACGAATCTAGCAATAATATTATATTATGCATTCCGTTATTATTTAATCTATCCGTAATATGAAATATAATTTTCTAAACACTAACGGTTTATCATCAGTTAATTTATAAAACGACAGATATTTTATAGTGTCATTTTTTTTCCCCACTTTAACGGTTTATCATTAGGTGTAAGAGACTTTGATCCTGGAGGACCATTCTTTTCGTTTTGCGATTTTGCGTTGAATCACTATAAACGGCGAATCACTTTTCAAACTGTTGCCACCAAATGTTAGAGTCCTGCATTATATTCGAAGAAATTAAATAATGAAAAATGTGCATAAATATATGCATATTTCTCGCACTGTGATAAAACAACGGTACATAGAGCCATCGAATTTTGAATGACGTAATCCTCCTGCGAATATGGGCATCTGGAAGCCCAAATTTGAAATTTGTTTTATTATCTATTTCACATTTTGTAAAACTTTAACGAAGTTTTGATTAACAGACTCAACGATTTAAAAGCGAGGAATGGCAACACTATACGAAAAAAAAAATTATCTCCAGCGCGCGGAACTGTGTATCGGAAATTCTTCTAAAGATATGCTTTTTTAAAATTCTTTTGCGACATTGCTATTTAAATGAATTTTATGGTTTAAGTGCAAAGAATATGATATTTAATAAATAAAGGTAGCACACAAAACGTTAAAAAAAACGCCCTCTTTGGACGTAGTTTAAAACCTGAAACCTTTGAGATGTTTCTTTTTTTTTTTTTTTTTTTTTTTTTTTTTTTTAATGAATGATGGTCCCTCAGCCGACTTCGACTTGACCAGAAGCAGTTGTCACTTTATTATGCAGTCACCTAATAGGTGGGCCACCTTTGCCTCCTATGAAGGGACGGACCATTAGAACTATGCATTCCCCTGGATTCGAACCCAAGCCGTTAGGTATCGAAGTTGGCTCCCCTAACCACTACACCGTCTGAGCGGCATTTATTATTAGTTAGTTTATAGAATATTATATTCTATACTAATTAATATAGTTATTTTAAAATAATTAGCTAAACCGGCTTGGCTAGTTCCCCCCCCCCCGCCAAATACTTACTTATTCGAGGAAATAACTTAATTATACGCTTTAACGGTAACATATATTTTACACTATATTTATTTTATATTAAAATTTTTCCTATATATAAATAGATACGGCCATACACGCAATCGAATCGGCTTAATGTACTTTCATTTATAGAATAATGCACGTCCGAATGTGAATAGTGAACTTTCTTCTGGTGATTATCTTCCTATGATGATCAGTATTTCTGAGAACTTGGACAACGGTGCTGAGAGCTATTTCTCTAATTCGCAAAAGCCCAAAATCTTATGAACCTGTGGTCATCTTAGAAAGGGTTTATTGTACTTTCTGTCTCTAACTGTGGCAATTTATTGGTATGAAAAAGTTTCTTATAGTAGAATATAATCCATTCATGCAAGCCCTGTTATAAGAATAATTTAATAAAGAAGCAAAATTATTATTTTATTCAAAATTGCATATTTCGAGCGAGATAGTAAAGAGTTCTGATTTTCTTATCGGTTAAATGTTGTTATTTCTGACTTTTAACTTGCTAATCTAACATTTATTTATTTATTTTTTTAAGCCCAAAGGGCTATTAGTCTCAAAACGACATTTTGCGTGGTTTCACTTTCTGCGTCGATTCACTTTTCAAACTGTTGCTACAAAATATTATTGCCATGCATTATATTTAAAGAAACTAAATAATGAAGATTCTGCATGAATGCATGAATGTTTCTGCATTTTCAAAAAACAACAGTACCTAGAGCCATCCAATTTTGAATAACGCAGTACTCCAACCAAACATGAGCACTTGAAATTCCGAATTTGGAATTTGTTTTATTAGCTATTCCCAATTTTGCAACACATTAACGAATTTTTTAATTAACAAACTCATCGATTTAAAAGCGTGCAACAGGAACACTGTACGAAAAAAGAAATGTATCTCCAGCGCCCGAAACTGTGTATTGGAAATTCTTAAATTTTGCGCTTTTTAAATATTTTGTGATATTGCTGCGGAATTGAATTTTATGGTAAAGCGCGAAGAACATTATATTTAATAAATAAAGGTACCACACAAAACGTTAAAAAAAATCCTTAAGGGCGCAATATGAAATATGAAAGCTTTCAGATTTTCCTTTAAATAATGAAAAATCTGCATAAATGTATGTATATTTTTCGCATTGTGATAAAACAACGGTACATAGAGCCATCGAATTTTGAATGACGTAATCCTCCTACGAATATGGGCATGTGGAAGACCAAATTTGAAATTTGGAATTTGATTTATTATCGATTTTATATTTTGCAAAACTTTAACGAATATTTGAGTAACAAACTCAGCGATTTAAAAGGGAGCAATGGCAACACTCTACGGCTGGGAAAAACCTTTTTGTCTCCAGCGCGCGGAAGTGTGTATGGGAAATTCTAAGGATATGCTGCGGCATTGCTATTGAATTGAATTTTATGGTTTAAGTGCAAAGAACATGATATTTAATAAATAAAGGTAATACACAAAATGTTAAAAAAACGCCCTTTGAACGTAATTGAAAATCTGAAAACTCAGATTTTTTTTTTTTTTTTTTTTTTTTTTTTTTTTTTTTTTCCCCAGTGGCGTGGTAAAATGAATCATTAAAAACGAAGCTGAGCTTCTTAATTACATTTTGCAGCTTTAGAATGATACCGCTAATTTGATTATCCAGAACTCGAAATATTGAATAAATTAGAGTTAAATAAAATTCAAAATTAATGCGAAAGAATTTGTTTTAGCAAATTTCACGAGATAGAAGATTATGTTCTGCTGTTCTGTAATTTTTAATTAGGACCGTAAAAGAAATGCATCTTGACGAAGAGGTGAAAACTGTTGAAAACAGTCAATTTCCTATTTATGAGAAAACTTTATTATGACTTTGGAGATTAAAAAGTACATATAAATATTATAGTTCTCATTTTTCATGTTTAAATAATTAGTAAGAAATATGGATTCTAATGCAGCAATTGTAGTGTAATTCTAAATGAACTATTTATAACATTGTTATCAATGAAGCAACAATCGTATAATTAAAAAAATGAATGCAAAATTCTATTCTTATTGTTTTGAGCTCAAGTTCTATGTTTCAAGAGCTTTCAAGTCTAAATTAATTACTTTTCAGACTTAAAATTGCAGTATAACTTTTGTATTTAAAATTTTGTTAGCAGTTTGTTAGCAGTTCTAAAACAAATATCATGCAGAATTTTAGCAGTATTAGAAAAGGCCTCAAAAAGAGCTGACAAGGAAACTTCCTATCTTTTGGATTTTTTAATTGTTGAAGTGTATGGAGTCAAAATTAAAGCTACTAACAACCAGTTTTTAAGGTTGTTATTAATTAAAACATCTGTAATTTTTAATAAGCATCATGTTTATGAGGAAATGACAATTCAGATAATAAGTATTATCTGAAATATCGTTTCCTAGTCATTCCTAGTATCATCAGGGCCGGTGCCAGAACATATGCAATCGGTGCGGCCGCACCGGCCGGCAGAATTGAGAGAACGCAAAATTTTTAGAACTTTGGAAAGAGCTGGGCGGCAGAATTTAGAAGTTGTAAAGCAGGCACCGTGCGGCAAAACGTCTAGCGCCGGCCTTGAGCATCATTCCAAGTCTTAGTAAATCAGCTTAGAATAATTAGAACTGATTTATAGGAATTTAGCAAAACTGCGCTACAGTAACATATCATTGATAAAAGTATATCCCAGGACAAAATATTCTTATTATTATACTATAATGTTCCCTTAAAAAGAATGTAATATTTAGCAATCATACTTAGTATTGCCGATTTTTCAAGAACAACAAAATTCACAAGGTTTTGCAAGCGAGTACACCATTCAATACTTTACAAATGAGTCGCACTTGATCAAACAAACCATAGGTTTATACACAACCGTCCAGGAGTAATTTAGTCAGGTATTTTTAAAATGTTAATATGCAAAATATAGAATTAATACTAAATATGCATAAATTTTAGACTTGAGCCTTCTTGACGTGCTTTCGTGGTGTAGTGGTCTGCACGCTGGGGGCGTATTCCAGAGATCCGCGGTTCGATTCCCGGAGAGGGGGTTGCTCATTTTTCAAGTCTCCTGCTTCCATAAAATATCGAATGTCTCTGCAATCTAAGTGAAGAAATATTCGACATAACAGACATTTAACGTTTTCTTATAATATAAATTTTGCGTGGGAACAGTTTTACATTGAGCTGAAAATAAGTTTATGTATTCCGCAGTAAAAATTTACATTCATTCAATTAATTATTTATATATACTGAAAATTGTTTTTTCATTTTATGTAAAATTTATCTGGCGAAATTGAATTTAGAAATTTTCTGCATTGGCTATAATTTTCTTCCTTCTGCAAAGAATATATACGTATATATATATATACGTAAACGAGACATATTTTGTCGAATGCCGTAACAGCATTGCCGTATCCTTTTGTGTTAATATATTCAAAAATTTTAAATGCTATTACGTAAACTGCATTATATGTTACATGAAGGGGATTAAATTGAATCCAAATTCAAAATATTTACATGTCTTTTCACTCATATTTCTAACAATTTTATTTTCATAGGGAAAGTTACCAAACACTGATGATATAATAAAATTGACAGTCATTTGTGTTCTATATTCTTAAGCAGAATACATAATGCAGCTCATCAGCGCTCCAGCGGTCGCCAGGGCCGTAGCTAGAAGGGGGCATCTGTCCCCGGGCGCAGAATCCAAGGGGCGCCAAACTGATATTACGACATTGTAGAATTAATCTTCAGTTGTCCCTGGGCGCTGAAAACCCTAGCTACGACTCTGGCGGTCGCTTAACACTGACAGTTCGACAGGGGCTCAAATCCCAGCAAACAAGCTGGTTGCAAGATAATTTAGTTATTTCTTCCTGTGTAAGGTAAATACAATCAAGTTTCCCATTCTCATACTTCGTTAAGTCCTCCACGAAGGCATCCCTTCTCTTAGACAGACAGTTCCCGTGCTTTGCCATGATTCAAATAACCACCAAAGAAGAAATGAGGAGAAAATGCAGTAGATACTAGCTATTCAAGGGATAGAACAATTATTAATAGATGTAGAAGAGCATTTTTGAAATCATTTCTTGAGTACCAGTTCCGGGGAATTCTAAATCACCGAGAGTTCTTAAATGTTAAATAACTTCAGTGCCTTTAATTGACTCTGAAAACTGGATTGATGGAGTTGAATTTTTTGAATTTTAAAATTTGCAATTTGCTAGAAAAGACGAATTTTCTGCTCAAGTGCATGCAACAATATTGAAAATTCAAAATTTGCGAATCTATGGGCGACGTACGTCATTAATTACATCAAATGCTTCTAATAATTATTCTAATAACTATTTTAGAGTTTAATAAAACCTCTAAAATTGCAGGGACTGTAAATAATCTAAAGATATTTAGAAATACAACAAGATTTGACAGTTGAGGAAAATTGAAAAATACACTAATTATCATAAAAGATGAACTGAAAATAATTATAATGTAAGAAAGAAAAATGTTCTCCTTTCTTTTTGTTTATTTTCACAATTTAAAAAAAAAATGATATAAATCTAAAATTTGGTTACTTAGGGAAATTGCTATTAATTAAGCATAAAACAAATCAGTGCGAGAATGGTTTTGCATACGAACTGCGACTGCAACACATTTCAACCAGTTTTAACCAGCTCCAGATGTTAAAAAGTTCCATAATTAAGATCTTCTCATTGTAAATGCATAATGTTTAAATCTTGGCATAAAATTAAATAACTTGGGCATTTAAAGCCCGAATATTGGAAAATATCATAATTAAGAATTTTTAAATTTTTGCAATAGCATACGTACAAAATAATGATCAACAATTGATTCAAGGCTTTCATACGTATACAATAATCCGAATGGAATGTAAAAGATTATTACTATTCTAATTTATATTGAAAGTTGTTACACGACCTTGAAAAATCAATATTATAGTTTAAAAGGCAGACATGTAACTGAAATTATTAAATGCCACAAAAATGCAAATATAATGAGACTTTTCTAATGCGACCACTAACGGCGGCTTCAAGCGATTTTTAGGCCACTTATATAGTAGATGGTTGCATTAGAGAGGCAAATGTATAAAAGCCTGTTTATTTATGTTGTAGGAAACACTTTTAGAGTTCACCGTCATGAGATTCTCTGTACTTATATGTAAAACAGTTACAAATAATACGTCTTACTAAAACGATCTGACATATTTAGGCTTCTAAAATGATGTGAAAAATTTCAAAAAGGAAATCTAACAGAAAAAAATCCTGATTTGGTTAATTTAAAGCAGTTAACACAGTTTATGATAAATAAAACATTAATTAAAGCATCACAGGATTCAGTATGAGAAAAAATTAGCATAATCATCAATTCAGATTATTTAGGTTATGGCAAAGTACCATAAGATTATCTGCCGAAGTGAATATGGATGCCTTCATGGAGGACTGTTTATAGCGAGTAGTTGACAAAAATTATTTCATACGTCTGATAGAAACTGCCTCGTATTTATGTTACACATGGAGAAAAACACGAAAAGTTCCTGGTAAGCAGCACATCCGCCATGGTTTGAACGCCATGGCGGATGTGCTGCTTACCAGGAAATTATCGTGGCGTGGCAGTCGAACTACCAATATTCAACTATTTTTACCTCTCGGCTGCTAGTGGTCAAAGGTCATTTAAGTTATTCTCTGAATTTCAAAGTTATCTGTCTATGCTTTATTACACATTTATTCATGCACAGATTTTTGGAAACAAGAGATAAATTAAAAACTGGAATTCTAGATAACCAAGTTAAATAACTAAATTTATTTAATTTCCCCATTTTGATACGTTTTACGTTATGAATACGAAAAGCTCCCACGTATGACTTATTTGGATCTCAATTTGGAGAGTAGAATAAATAAGCTTCTTTAATTTGGTTTGGTTTACTTGACTATAACAAAGCGCACGAAAGGTATCTGCCTAAGAGAATGGTTGCCTTCGTGGAGGGCTTCCTAAGGAAAACTAGCTCGTAACCACGTTATATAGGGGAAAAACCACGAAAAGCTGCTTTGCTAGGAATCGAACCCAGATCTAACAACCAGGGTATTCAGCAACTTAACCGCTCGGCCGCTTTTAAGTTTCCATAAACTCTACACGTAATTGTAATTAATATAACTACTATAAGTAAAAATCCTTTCTAAGATATCCATCAGCCATCCATCAGATTTCAGCCTATCAGCGGCCGAGCGGTAAAGACGCTGAGCACTGGTAGTTCGGTCCGAGATTCCAATCCCGCGAACGGGCTGGCTGCATGGGCACTTTCGTGGTTTTCCCCATGTGTAATATGTATACGAGCCAGTTTCCCTTAGAAAGTTCTCCACGAAGGCATCCCTCCCTTTAGGTAGATAGCCCTCGTGCGCTTTGCCATAATTGAATAATCCTAATCCATCCATGTTTCTAGTTGATTTTTGATATCTGTGAAGATCACCACCCTAGAAAGATGATATTCAGTGCAAGTGTTTGTTTATACCTATAGAAATGCCGGTCACTTTTGGAAGTGATCGTCTTAAGGAGATGGTCGCCAATCGTTTATGGGCTACTAGATGGTCCGGCTCTGAGTAGGTTACGCATTGGTGCATTGTAAAATGCATTAAATCCTCTCTAATACGATCATCTACGTTTCTAATTATTTTGGTCTTTGGTGGAAGTGGTCATCTTAAAGAGATAATGCTCGGTACAAGTGTTAATTTCTACTCTGAGAAATTATTTTGGAAGAGGTCGCTATAAGAGGGTTCATTGCATATTAAATGTTTAAATCCAGATCGCGTGGTTATGGGATCCATTTTAATTAGATTTTAAAATTTTAGTAAAATAAAAAATCTGAAAGGTTTCAGATTTTAAATTACGTCCAAAGGGGGCTTTTTTTAACATTTTGTGTGTTACCTTTATTTATTAAATATCATATTCTTCGCACTTAAACCATAAAATTCAGTTCAAGAGCAGTATCGCAAAATAATTTTAAATTGAGCACATTTTTAGAATTTCCGATTCACAGTCTCACGCGCTGGAGATAAAAATGTTTTTTCTGTACAACATTGCCATGGCTCGCTTTGAAATTCTTGAGTTTGTTAATTAAAAATTCGTTACAAAATATAAAATCGATAATAAAACGAATTTCAAATTTGGGCTTCCAGTTGCCCATATTCGCAGTAGGATTACGTCATTCGAAACTCGATGGCTGTAGGTACGGTTGCTTTATCACAATATTTGGTGGCAACAGTTTGAAAAGTGAAACGGACATTCAGAGTGATTCGACGCAAAATGAAAACATTAGTCCCTCAGAGACTAATAATTTTGGACTAATAATTTTGAAATAAACCTCTTAATTTTAATAACTGTGGTATTCTTGTTTTCAAACTTAAGTGCAAATTTAAACAAATGTTTTCTGTGCAGATGCGTTACTTTTAATTAAAATCAAATGAGAAAAAAAAAAAAAAAAAAAATTATGCGAAAATTAATTAGGTAAAAAATTTAGTCCTATTCTTATCGCAAACCGTAACTTGAAATTGCATCTACAACTGTTTCTTATACCAAAGCTCTGGATGAATTAGTTTTCTGTTGTGCGTCAATAAATGTTTCACTAAACCGCAGCTTAAGGCTATAACTACATGCAGTGCGAGGAAAGTAATTACTAAAGACCTGACAATGACCGACGCTGGACAACCCGCCTTTTCCCCCTGGCGTCCATCGCGAAAGCTTCCTTCTCTAAACAACTCTATATTTTTAACCTTAGAGAAGAAACTATGGAGGTAGGCTCCATGGAAGAAATAAGCAGCCAACACATCTTCTTGCTTCTACTCGCACATGTTTCCGGTCATCCGAAGTTACGGTTGTTGAGATAAAACTTTTATCACCCAGCTTGGCGATCTTTCTAAACATGCCTTATATTTCCCATTGCAAACGAAGGGGGACATTTTTTCCGTTCCTTATTTTCCGGGGATATTCTTTCCGTTTCCCTTTTTTCCGGGTGACATTTTTTCCTACAACCATCATTATTAGATTATAATAAAAATATCGGTGCGGTAGTGTTAAAAAACCAGTTTGCTACATAATATTGTTTTATGAGGAAGTCTTTGAAATTGTGGCGAAAGTTATTTTTCTGGGTATTGGAAACTTCCATTTTGAACTTATACATTTTATTCAATGAATATGCTACAAAGGTAAATATTAAAAAGATGTCACAAAAAATTTAGAGAAAATTTATTGGTGAGTCTAATCAAAGACTTTCGTGCTCCTACGCAAAAAACCCGGCCGATTATCCACAGATGATACTATCTAACGTTTAGATGGGAAGACTCATTTTATTTTTTCTCATAAAAAACACGAGGACTGTATATGTTTCAACCGGAAGGTCAAAGGAGGTTGAAAACAATAGTCTATTGTGATACTTGTGTTAGCTTACTTTCTTTAAGAAATATTCTTCACTTATGTTAATAAATATTTATTCTCGCATTACTTACATATCACTGAGACGATACAACTGAAAATTCGAAATTACTATCGCACTTCATAAAAACATTACCGTTCAAATCGGCTTCCATCAAAATACTCTCTGTTGCCACTCGGGAAAAATATATTTAAAATAAAACCGTTTACATTCGGGCATCCTGACTTTGTTACGACCTCGGAACATTAAAAACTTTATACTTAAAAAATTAAATCTGTAATATTAAAATTTATAGTTCGAAAGTCTTTAACTGCCATATAGAGTACAATCTATTTGTGTGAACAAGGATTTTCTTCCACGTTATATTTGAAAAGTAAATACAGAACAAAATTGAAAGTGGATCCTAATTTACGGTTAAAGCTAAGAGAAATAAGACCATACATGAAAAAAAAATCTCTTTTACATAGACCCAAATTTCCCCCTAAATGTTAGAATTAAAGTATTGTAACATAAATTTTGATATTTAAAATGGTAACCAATTTTTAATTTAATAATTTTATGTATGTATATTTAATTCAAATAGCCAATAGGTTGTGAAAATGGCAAAATATAATCCTTTTTTAATATTTCTATGGATAAATTGAAAAACAATCACTGTACAATGCAGTGGTGGTTCTAGTTTTTCAAATTTTGTTTAGGTGGTACGCATTAGTCAAAAGGTTTAGAAACGCTGATCTAATGTTTTCTCAATCAGAACACCGTTTAACAGTCTTTTACATGCACCTTATGCAATTTAATCGAACTTCTATCCCTGGTAATCCCTTGGTGTCTTTCATTTTGCACATTTGTTCTGTGTGATTCAATACTAATTTTTTTTCCTTAAACTACGGTAAACAATGCCATAAATTGGTTTAAAATCATCCAATTCTCCCTGACTTGCCATATGCCGCTCCAGTTCATCATAAGTCTGCGCAATAGGTCCTCTAATGCATTCATATTTAATCAATTACAATCATATGTTGGCAAGACCGGACAAGCATCCGCGGCACAATTCTTGGGATAACTATGCTAGCTAAAATCGGAATAATCGATGAAATTCTTAATTAGTTGGCAGATACCAATCTTATAATATTAGAAATCAGCAAGAAACATAAAAGGTGTAACGATGATTCATGATGTTTTTTCATTGCAGTTGTGTGTAACACGTGGCCGTGCTCAGTCAACCGTAAAAAGGAAGTTCCGGGACGTATTATTGTTGGCCGTGGGCATACTACTCAGGTGGGGAAGCTTTGAAATCAATGACTCAGAATTCTAGCAACCCTGCATGCTTTTATGGAGTGACCTTTGTCACCTAGATATGCTTTAAGGGAATAAAACGTTAGAAACTCTTACTTGTTCCTTTTCTGGCCAATGAGTCGAAACGTAAAAACTTGCAGAGAAAAAAAAATTTATCCTGGTCTTTATAGTAATGGTTTCATTGATGTAGATGCAAGGCGTTCAGCAGATCTTTCTTTCCTGACGAGTTGTTTAAATGTATTAGAACATTTAATTACAGGGACGAATTCGTAACATTACATAATACTGAGTGAAAAAAATGAACGCAGGGAGTAATTGTCGTTGGCTCACTGTTGCTAATTCCTTGGAATTTTTGGACTTGTGTACTCGCAAATTTGAGGAAAAGCCAAGTACAACGAGTCAACTTTATGCTTTGGATTTGTGCGCAACCCCTCGGAGATATTACTATTCATCATGGCCTGATGTGCAAAGATTGAGAACTGGCAGACAGCTTCCTTACCTCGAATGTATCCCCTTCGTATTGAGCCTGGACATTTCTCGTAAGAAACTGATTGAAGTTTTTGGATTTGGTGCTCATCCTGAGCATGCTCCCATTAAAAGTGATGTGGCATCATCTTCTTTCTTTAGCGATTTTACTAGAAGAGTATTAAAAAGGGTGGCAACGAATTACGAACCGGAAACAATTAGGCTGTACATAAAACATATGACGGCATATTTTCATTACTTAAACGAATCGCTATTTCGTGCCCTCATTCATAACAATAGTAACATAATAACATACGAGAAACCTACTATGGAATACACACGTGTGCACGATGTGCAAACGATAATTATTGAACAAACGGCTTCGAAGTTATTGAAGCTGTTGTTTGAGAATCTTTGTTCTGATTCCTCTCTTGTAGCGGAACTGGTTCACATAATGTTCATCCGTTACCGCACTAAAAGCGCATTTTTCTTTAGGTACAAAGCGAAAATGATGGAATATATGTTTTACCACTTGAGGAAATCGAATTGTTCATATTTTAGAGATGTTGCTGAAATTTGTGAGAGAAATCAAGGCAGTATAACGTATAATGCGTTGATTCGAAGCAATCCAGAACATTTGTTAGTGCTTCTCAACTCCGGAATCAAGTTTACACACAAACCAATCGAAATGAATTTTAGATTGGAATGCATTTTTATGCAGTTGCATCTAGCGGAGAAGGTGTCTGAATCCTGGTAAGTCTTTATTTTCATATTTACTTCCTTATACTTTGTAGCCTAATTTTTCTTATTTCAATGAAAACCAAGAAGAAATTTTCTACTATCTGCGCTCTCATTTTTTAAAAGATTAGAATAAAGTGTACATTTTTCCTTGAGATTTCAACACATCTTAGAAAGTTGTTTTTAATAAGGACTAACTGGGCTAATCTATTGTTTCTGAACATGTTTTCGAACTCCCTTATTGCGCGAAGGAATTTAATGAAATTGTCATTAAGGTTATTATTGCTAACTGCTTTGAAATAGGATTTAGATTTTAAAGTTGGAGTAAATTTGGAATTGTTTCTGTTAGAAGATGGTATTTTGTCAGGAGATTTTCTAAGATTATCCATTTTGTGGTTAGCATTTTTATTATATTAAATATCAGTTTTAGATTTTGAAAAAGCGGTTTTTTAGGATATTATGGGAAACTACTCGTTCTTAAACTATAGCAGAGAATCTGCTTTGTTTAAGAAAAACTAATACAGAGATACTTTTAGATATTTCTGATTTCTTTAATAATCTGATTTCTAATTTTAAAATAAAAAATTCGGTACTATTTCGTTAAATTGCACCGAAAATGTATGCGCAAAAGCGCCAAATCTAGCAAACGCGCCCATGTAACAGCGCGCCAAATCTAGCATACGCGCTGATTTCAGATTGCGTAAGTTTATATAGTTCTATATTTCTTAAGACGCCATTGAAATACTAGTTTAATTTTTAAATCTTTTTCTGATTTTAAATCCCTTTTTTGATATCCTATGGATTTAACAATTTGGGAATTGCCCATGACGAAAAGTCGGCAATAGAATTTTGGGTAAAGTGCAGAATCACCCACTGCTTGACGCGTTTTTAAGAATTGCACATACTCGGTATCCATGTACACATCGACCTATTTTCACTTAAAAAAAATCCTAGAATTGCACAAAAACGGCACTGCGCACAACCTTGACTTTATCTATGTACACATCGACCTATTTTCACTTAAAAAGTAAAAGAAAATTGACAAAAATCCAATTGTTTTTCCCCTTGTAAAAAGTGGCAAACAAATAAGTGAGCGATTCTGCACTGTAAAGAGAATATTTTCAAAGAAAAAGCATCATTCATTATAGAAAATTACATTTGAACAACCAACAAGATGAAATTATGCTAGCGATGCAGGCATCCATTCAGTTATGTTTAGCAATTTTTATATAAAAATCTAATAATGATCTGAAATAGTTATTTACTCTTATTCTTCCATTCAGTCATGTTTAGCCTTTTTCATATAAATTATAATAATAAAAAAGTATTATATGAAATTGACCTTCCATCTAAATTAAAACATCAATCTTAGATAGTTATTTACTATTATACTTTCTTTTATTATTTATATTTCTTTTATCCTTTCTTTGCATTTATTAGGGTTGCCGCAACTATTTTTGGTAGCATTGGCATAAGAATAGTTTGGCGATTTTTTACTACCCTCGAAACCGAATAGTACCATAATTTCTAATCAGAATTAAATTTCAATAAAAATGAAAAACAAAGTTCAGTCATTCATTACATATGATTTCTTACTACCTTCACAAGTTATGAAATGAATTTTTAACATGACGCTGGCAATTTTAAGATGTATCTAACATGCAAAAGAATAAGAATTAAACGTTTTTACGTAGCTTTCCCATCCCGAACCACTGCAGCAAGGTTCCTTATTTTTTCTTCATTTAGTCCGTTACAAATCTGCAAGGAAAAGTTTTATTACCCTAATGCTTTGATATTTTAACTTTATACTGGTGTCAGCGTGAATTTTACCACTTTATTTACCAACACCTCAAATAATCTCGATTCGCGGAAATCTTTGTGTAATTTATCTCAGACAACAGCCAATTTAGGCGAATTTCAAGAATAAAAGTTTTTTAGTCCTCGGTGAGCTTAAGTGGGCACACGAATATGTGCTTAAGTGGGCACACGAATATATACACGAATAAGTATGTGAATGTGTGTGTTGGAAAATCAAGTGACAACGAGGTACGGAAAAATGAGAACGTAATCAAAGCATGTGTGATAAGTAAAGAAAAAAAAAACAAAAACAAAAAAAAAAAAAAAAAAACAGAAATGCAAAATACAGAAAATATATACGTAAAGCATCGTAGCTGTGAAATAAAAATGTCAAAAACTTTAAGATTCGCCGGCATAAGTGGTAACCCTCTCTAGTATGAAAGTATGGTAACCCCTCTCAAGTATGAAAGTATGGTAACCCTTCTCAAGTAGCCCACCGAATAATTCTTGGTAAAAAAAACCCCACAGGAAAAAAGACCACAGGTATAAATGTTCACAGGTAAAAAGCTCACACAGAAATATGCCCACATATAAAAATACTCACATGCAAAAATGCTCACTTAGAAATATGCTCACACGGAAAATGCTCAGATGGAAATAAGCCCACTGATAGATGAAATATGTAGAAATATCCCTACATTAATCAATCAATAATTAATTGATTTGAACATGGTACACCTACTTGAATTTTTTTTTTTTTAAATTATTTGATCATTTGAAAAAAATTATTGGGCAAATGCTCATATTAACCTTTTCAGGGCGGTATATAAAAGGATGAAACTGTAGTAAAATTTTGCATGTACTGTAATATTTTATACCACTGCCCCCCCTGTACGACATTTTTCCCCCCTGTAACTGCCAATAGTTTATTTTTGTTTTTTATTTACTCTGTTTTTGCATACTTTTGATGTGTCTTTAGACATTGATGTCTGAATGTAGTTTTTTAAGTTTGGAGCCAAAAAAGGTTCTAGAAGACAGTTTCCAATCGAAGTGTGGAATCATTATGAAGCAGCCTTCGAAAATCTCTTAAAACAGCAAATTATTACGAAAGCTTTCATAAGGTACTAAATTCATTATTTAATTATAGCCATTCTAGTATGTGCTTTTTGTTTGACGGACTGAAAAGAGATTTAGCCTATCAACGTTTATTACTAGCTATTGTAAATACAAGGCGTACTGAAGAAAAAGAAAATATGAAAACTTACATTTGGTAATCGCGAATCATGTAAGAAACTATGATGAAATCGATGTTAGATGCTATGTTGAAATTAGATATTTACATATATTAGCTAATATTCAGTAAGTTTGTAGAGACATTATGTATTTGGAAGCAGGAGATGTGAAAAATTAGCAAAGCCTTCGTAAGGAATCCAACCACAGACCTCTGGAATATGCGCCCAGCTTGCAGACCACCACACCACGAAGGCATGCTGGGAAGGCAGGAGAAATACCTTATATACACCCCGCCTTTTAAAGGACGACTGTGGTTTTTAGGGAACTCAATCGCCAAATCCTGGGTGTAGAGAACCACCCTTTTATTTCAGGCCCCACTGTAGAGACATTAGGCATTTTGGAAGCAGGAGATCTGAAAAATGAGCAAAGACTTCGCCGGAAATCGAACCACGGACCTCTGGAATACGCGCCCAACGTGCAGACAACCACACCACGAAAGCATGCTAAGAAGGCGGGAGAAATACCTTATAAGTTTATGTGAAATATACATGATTATTATTTTGTTTTTTTAACAATTAAAATTGTAATAATTTTTCGCTATATATTCTGTTTCATTTTTCTTCCTTTCTTTTTCCTAATTCAAAACACCCATTTGTTAATCTTATATAGCAACTAAATCTACATATAAGTTATACAGTTTTTGATAGATATATATGCCATAAATGTTTTGTTAATTTAAATAATGTTTCTTTGAAAAATTTAAATGTGTACGATGTTCAAATCGATTAATTACTGATTGATTAATGTAAGGATATTTCTAGATATTTTATTTATCAGTGGCCTTATTTCCATGTGAGCATATATCTATGTGAGCATGTTTCTAAGTGAGCATTTTTCCATGTGAGCTTTTTTCTCTGTGGGCATATTTCTGTGTAGGCTTTTTTCCTGTGAACATTTATACCTGTGAGCATTTTTCCAGTCACCCCCACCGAATACTCCTTCAAAATCAAGGTTCTTAACCACTCCATTTAAGCGATCAGTGGCGCAAAAATGTATAACCGAAGTTGAATATGTGCGTTGGAGATGTAAATAAAACAAGGAGGAATAGAAACTTAAAAATAAAAAAAATAAAAAAAAATCAATGCAGGAAGGAAGAACCGTATGCAGTGCTAAAGCAAATGTCATAAGTTAGGAGATGGGTTTATAAGGTCTCAAACAGAAATCAGTATCTAGAAGTTGTTCACCAGCGGCCGAGCTGTAAAAGCTGCTAGACCCTGGTAGTTCCTTCCAGGGTTCCACTCAGTGCTGGACGTTTTCGTGGCTTTTCCCGTGTGTAATGTAGATACGAACTAGTTTTCTTTAATAAGTCCTCCATATGGCATCCCTTCCTATTCCTTTCGACGTGCCTAATGTCGAAGCACGGAATAAAATTAAAAAAAGCAGGTACATAGAGGTTAATAATAGAAGTTATCGACGTAGTTCACTATAATCAGTGTTTATTGCTTTTCGCACAGAAGTTGGCTCACCAGCGGCCGAGCGGTAAAGACGCTGAACACTGGTAGTTCGGTCCGAGGTTCGAATCCCGCGAACGGGCTGGCTGCATGGGTGTTTTCGTGGTTTTCCCCATGTGTAACGTGTATACGAGCCAGTTTCCCTTAGAAAGTCCTCCACGAAGGCATCCTCCCTTTAGGCAGATAACCGTAGAGGCTTTGCCGTAATTAAATACACACACACACACACACACATTGGCACAGAAGTTATAATTGGGCTTATTAATGAAAGTTTTTAACTCGGTACTTTTCTGTTTCGCCGGCGCAAATCTCGCGAAGCAGACGTTATTGGCGACAACATACAGTATACAAATAAAAAATGTTAACAAATGTTAGTTCTAAGAATTTTTTATTTTGAAGGCATAATAATTTCAATAGAGCTTAAAATTTTGTAAAAAGCCAATAAATAAAAACAATAAATTTGTAAAAAAGACATTAATTTAAGAATTTACTATGCTTTCATTGTTCAACATCCTGATTCACCGGTTCGTATCACGTGACCCCAAGAGATCTCATCTCACGTAAACTATACTACCAAAATCTAATTCTCTCAGTAATTATCTACATTAATTTCAAGTTAAATCTTGTTTACAAATCTTGGAATACAAGTTTAAATGCAAGAATTGTTTCAATTCGTACGAATAGCTTACTCAGAAATTATGTAAAACCGCAGTGCTTTACTTCGCTTGTGCATTAGAATTGCTGAATTTAACTCTTAACTTTGCCTTTACTATATTTTCGTCTTCGGTGAGCGGTGTGATTGCTTCCTAATTGACTTAATTACCGAGAATGGTCTTGGGTCATAAAATTGAAGTATCTGGTAAATATTCTATGTAATTTTATGCCAGTATTGAAAAAAAAAAAAAATTAATCTGATAAGAAATGGCTGCGACTTGTTTTGAAAATGAGGCGTAAAAGGTTACCAGCGAGGATATTCCGTTTGGCATTAGTTGTACCATTATTGGAGACTTTATCGCCTGCGCCGGCAAAACGGAAAAGTACCTTTAAAATCTTCAAGTTTGAGGCCTTCATGTAAATCCTCATTACAAATAAAACAAGAAGCCTCTGTAATCTTGTAAAGGAAATTATTTTGAAAGGTCTGTAGGAAATCAAATCGATTTTTGCTGGAGATTTTGCACCATGCTGGAGAGGCATCGAATGGAGGTGTAAATTCCCTTTTTCCTGGCAAGATCAAGCGCTAATATTGATGCAAAGTTTCAATTACAATCCTATTTATTTTTCATATTTTTTTTTACTCTTGATTATAAGGGGAACAATAATAAGCAGCTGTTTATGAAATGTTTCTGTTTAAAATGAATCTGGAGGGAAGCAAAAATCATTATAAATGTTTCGTGTATTCAACAGAACGGTGAAGTGACGAACTGAAGGGCGTGAGGACTTAAACAGTAATATAAATAGTTTCAAACAGATAAGCACTTTTTTTTTAGTCCAAAGGGGCTTTATTCCTGAAGAACTATAGTTTTCGTTTTGTGATTTTGCGTTGGTTCGCTATAAATGTCCGTTTCACTTTTCAAACTGTTGCTACCAAGTGTTAAAGTCCTTGAAGAAATTAAATAAGGAAAAATCTTCATCAATGTTTGTATGTATATTTCTCGCATTGTGATAAAACCACGGTACACAAAGCCATCGAACTTTGAATGACGTAATCGTCCTACGAATATGGGCATGTGGAAGACCAAATTTGAAATTTGGAATAAGTTTTTTATCGATTTCATATTTTGTAAAATTTAACGAATTTTTGAAAGAAGGAGACTTTCTAAGGAAACTGGCTCGTATATTCTTTGCACATGGGGAAAACCATGAAAACACCCATACACCCAGCCCATTCGCGGAATTCGAACCTCGGACCGAAGTACCAGTGTTCAGCGACTTTACCGCTCGGCCACTGGTGGACCCCTAATCTAGCTTATGACAACTGGCAAAAAGCAAAGCCTGTGTCCAGTATACAGTGGAAAATGTAACGGGATGAAATGTCAATCGGCCCAGTAGAAAGAGATATATAGAACTGTTCCCCCTTTTTTTCCCTGCAGTTTATAACTTTTTACGCGTATTATTGTCTTACCGCGGTCACCCCCTGTCAGTGATATGTATTTCTGTAATATAATTAAGTATTTTACGTCTTTGATAACATGCTCTGTAAGGTTATTACACCTCCAGTTATCTGGAATTATGGTTAGTGGTTTTAGGAAATCAGTTCTTCTAGCTACAATAACTTTATGTATACAAACTGTTGCAGCTAGATGAACTGATTGAACGTTTTACGTCGTATATTCAGGCGTATAACGTTCACTTTTCCTGCAAAATATAATATCAAAATTTACGGGTGCGCGTTATACTTGAAAATAATACATTTAAAAATAAGGAAAAGATGAACACACAGAAATTGGATTTCTACATGTGGCCTAAGTGCTGTTTGTTTAAAAGAAATGGCATAGCTTTTGAAATTGAAATTTTCATTATCGGATAAAAGAAGTAAACAGAAAATTAAAATACGTTAAAAAACTGATGTAACTGCGGTTCCTGGAGGCCTAGGTTCCACTTGATGTTATTGTTAATCGATTTATTAAATTGACCATACACCAAAAGGAAAAATCAAACGAGTGTATAGTGTGCGTGCATGTATTCTGGCAGCCTGAGAAAACATCAAGGCTGAAACAATCGAAAAAGGATTTTCGAAGTGTGGGATGTCCAGTTCTCTAGATGGATCTAGGGATGACATGCTGGGGGATTACTCGTACGAGCGATAGTGATACATGAAAAGAGGAACTAAAAATGTTCCTTGTTCTTTCCCCAAATCAGAGGTAAAAATTAAAAGTGCGGCGTATACACGTGAAAAGACGGTATATTGAAGTTTATGTTCTAAGAAGTACTTTCAAGGATGGTTGTGTTGGGAGATAACCATCTTCCAGCCTCCAGTATTTATATTATTTCTTGCATTTCCTTTCGCTTTTTCTTTTTTTCGCACAAACAATTACACTCAAACCTGTTTTTGTGAGGTGGATAGGGACCGTATTAAAAAAAAAAAACCGCACAAAATTTCACGAGTAGCTATAAAAAATAAAGTGAGAATCCTTTAGAGTTGACTTTTTTTCAGTTACCATGTAGTCGGTGATCAGTTTTAGCTACGAACAGTTGTTTATATCTCGGTAGCCAGATATGCAAGATTGAAGCTCTTTATTTTATTGATAACTTCGTCAATTATGTTCCAATTGGATTGAAATTTTCATATACGACACACACACAAAACAGCACAAAAACAGGTTTGAGTGTATATATATATATATATATATATATATGGGTTACAATTAAACTGAACTGTAGCAGGGTCGTAATGCTAAAAGTTTGCGAAGCATTTAAATAATTCAACATCCACAGATATATGCAAAGAGATAAAATGCTATATATATTACATTTGATGAATTTATACATGTATTTTATAAACATTTCTGCTGACATGCAGAGAGAATGGCGTAGGTCTAAGCTTTTCAGTATTTACAAATTATTTTTATTCGAATTGCATTTTATAAAAAATTATTCTATGTATTTATTTTCTATGAGTGTAATTTGGCGTATCTCATCTGCGCCGGTCATGTGTTTCTAGTTTTTATAGGGGTTTAGCTAACTGGAATGTCATAGTTCTATACTTTCTTATTAATTAATTATTATTAAACCACGAAAACACCTATGCAGTCAGCTCGTTCACGGGATTCGAACCTGTGACCGAACTACGAGTGTTCAGTGACTTTACCTCTCGGCCGTTGGTGGGCGTGTGACTACATGTACACTGCACCACAAAAAAGGGGGGAACAGTTCTACATCTCCCGTTCTACTGGGCTGATTGACAAAATTCAAATTGCGCTTTTCATGTTTCGAAAGCGCGACTTGGGATATATACACTGACTACCAATAAGTATTTGGACACCTGTGATAGAAACGAAAAACTAACTTTATTCAAAATCAATAGTTGGTAGTTTTCCACAAGTCTTTGTATGACAGCTAGTGGTATTTTCTTCCACTCGGCTTGGAGAAGACATAGAAGTTCCTTCACCGATTTTGCATGGGTAGTGCACCCCTGAATTCGGCGATGCAACTCGTCCCAGAGGTTCTCGATAGGGTTCAGGTCTGGACTCTGGGCAGGCCAGTCCATTCGATGAACTCCATTGGCACCTTACCAAGCCTTGGTTAACGTCGAAAGTGCCTAGTAATAATAGTTTTAGCGTCGCTAAGAATCATTTTCTGGATTCTCATATTGATTTTTTTTCCAAAAAATATTAAAAGCTGCAATTGACGAGTGTGAGCAATGCATAATACATACATATATAACGTAAGTATACCATAAAGAAAAATGAACCCCCAACAAAAGCTGATCGACTGCTATTGAACTATAAAGAGGGGTTTATCAGAGGGAAAATTGCAATTAAAATCAATTAAAATTCCATTTAATTGATTTTAATTATTTATTTACTATATCGATTTATTACTTATTGTAATGGATTGGAATATTTGAATATGAATTAGCTGAATATTTAAGAAAAATATTATGACTGCGAGAATAGGAAAAAAAAAAAAACATTTCTTGAATATTTACTTTCTTATAGAATGCAGATGAATTCATTTTTACTCATCGAAAATCAAAATTTAGTAGCTAATTAATCTGTCCTGTATCGAGCACTTTAGTTCATTGATCCGTATTAATGTGCGCTTTTTTTTAAAAAAATTTATATGCTTCAAGAATAATTAGAAAAGGGCATAATTCTCTTCTTACCCTTAAATTCTTCAATAAAAAACTGCATTTTCAGCTATAACCAAGTGAAATAATTTTCTAAATATAATTCAAAGCATGAAAAATAAGGTACATAAACAGCTTGGAAATGGAACCAGCATTGAGATTCTCTTTAAGAAATATGGTGAAGCTTAACAAAAAGTCTACGAAGTGAAGTAATTCCGTAGAATATTTTTTAACTCTTTATGATTAAATTGCATTCAATTATACTTAATAAACGACATGTAAATATAATTTCATGTATATGTGTGGATTTGTGTATGTGGATTACTAGCGGCTGAGCGGTACTCTGGCAGTCGATCCGGGGTTCGAATCCCGGTGAACGGGATGGCTGTATTGGCGTTTTCGTGGTTTTCCCCACGTGTAACGTGCGTAAGAGTCAGTTTTGCTTAGAAAGTTCTCCGCGAGGCACCCTTACCCTTACCCTTAGGCAAATAACCGTCGAATGCTTTGCTATAATCAAACAATAGATATATAAATAAGCAGCTTAAAAAACTGCTATATTTTATGTATACTTATCAAGTAGTATTTCAATATATATAACGATTAAAAGAAAGGAAAAGTCGGATCCTAACTGATTGTATATAATGTAATCCCTATGAAGGCCCTAACAATTCTTTCTCACTTAAAGTCGTAACCCAAAAAGAGAACAAATTAAACTTCAGATACGTATACAATACTGAATCTAACACGAAAAATACAAAATATAAAAATAAATTATATATGTACGAAACCTAACTAACTATTTATATCGATATTACATAAATATACGTATGGTAATGAACATTGTATAATAAAGATATTTTATACCTTGTTCTATATTTGGTTCCATTTATATATACCTATACATAGATATATATAATTTAAGGATTCCATTTAAGGATTATAGTAGTAGTTAATACTACTACATATAAAACACAAAAGTGCATCAATAATGTATTTTTCAGTATTATTTAACTTCATTCTTAAGAATTTTCTGCAGTCTAGTTTGGGTTATTTTATTCATAAGTCTCAAATAAAAACAACTATTGTTTATATGTCATTAAAAAATTAACCAAAAAGCAGCTACCACAATGTAATTGAGAAACAGTCCTTACCCGTGAAAAGGTTGAAAGCCATTCGGTTATCACTATTATCTCACATACTCAGCTACTTCGCATACATTGGAACATAGCATTAGAAATGAAAAACTCAATATTTACTACAAATTCATTCGTGTAACAAATATCTGTCTTTCTACACCTATGGCTTTAAAAAAAGATGTTATTTATCTTACAGTTTATCGTTAAGTAATACATTTTCATTGTACAAAATTGCATTCATTCGAAGAATTGAATTTGTATTTTCCTCTGTATAAAACTAAATGTAGAGAAGTTAGATGTTTAAACGACCCCCACATTTTCTCAAGACCAGGACCAAAATTATCCCCTACTTTTCAGGCCCCCCTGTGAAAAAAGGGGTTCTAAATTTACGACCTGACCGCATATGAGGGTATTTCGTTCCTACCTTTTTAGATTGTGAATGAGAGGGAAAAAGGTCGCATCCTTCCAACTTTCAAATAATTTCAGCAAAGCGGCTAAAACCCATTTAATGTTTTATCGCTTTCAACAAATATGCTAAATTTCAAAACGTGCCAATATATAAATTCATGTATATCTTCGTAAATTTTGAATAAAAAACTGTAATTTTTGGCAGATTTACTTAGAAATAAGTCTACTTTAAGATGATGGTAAAAATTTTATAGAATATAATTCAAAAAAATTTTTTTGAAAAATTTTTAAAAATTATTTTAAAATACAAATTTTAAAAATAAATCGTAAAAAATGAGCGAATTTTATTTGGAATGAAGCTGAATTTCGAAATGTGACAGGAAAAATCAAATAAGTTTGATAAAAAAAAGAGATATTAATAAATATATACCATATTCAATTAACATTGAGGAGCTAAAATTTTGAGAGCTATATTTTTAAAAACTACTCGAGCGATCAACAAAATTAAGCTTATTAGAGTACATTTTATTTGCATAGATATGTATATATGCATGTATTTAATAAAAATGAATGAAACAGAAACATCCACAAGAACTTAATGAAATTTAATGGAAAATTTTAGTTTCTTGAAAAACAAAACATTTATTGAGTTTAGGGAAAATAATCTGATATTTTTCTTTGCATTGTCTTTTTCACCATGAAATTGTTAACAAATTGTTCGATGTCGTCCATTTTGTTATTCATTTCACCATTGGAATGTACGTCTAAATAATTGCGCATACTTTTCATGATGTTCCTCATCCCGGATGACATGGGAACAGGAGGTGCATTATTCATTTCATTTTCGTCGTCGGAATCTGCATTAATGGTACTTTTTTAGCTTTGAACAAACTCCAAAATGTCTTTGCCATTATTGGGGCTGTACACACATCTACTGTAACGAATTCTTCCAATAATACAGTAGGACAGTTCAATAATACAGAAACTTTCTCAAACATTTCATTAAGTATCGGCTCAGTTTCAATAGGTTCCTTCTCCGTTTCTTTTGGTGCCAAAGACTCTGTTACTTTTGAGAATCGTGCATAGTGAAAAACAAATTCAGACGTCCTTCGAGTCAGTGAATTTCATGCAGAGTGCAACATATGAACCAAACTCACTAATTCTTACTCACACTGCGATGTGCTCATCACCGAATTCCAAAGCCAACTGATGAGAGATGAGATGTTTGTGTGGCGTTTGGGGGGGTGGAAGGTGAAAGTAGCTTAGATAAACAAAACTGGCTCGTGTCACAGGCTATTCCGAGGGTACTTTAAAGCCAAGTTAGCCTCCTTTCAACGAAACATGTGAAGCCATCTCTCTTTCATTTCATACCCCTGTTGAATCTTGCCTGCGAGGCCGGTGTTTTCTGTATTTTGTTAATTTCCAGAAAGGAAATCTTTTCGTGTTAAGCGACTTTTGTTCGTATTAAGAGAAACTAAATGCATGAAAATACATTGTAGTTTGTCGGGTGCTTTATTTCACTGTAGTTTCAATTCCCCAAGTCATCATGAACCGTGTTCCCTTTACACCAGTGGTTCTCAACCTTTTTCTTTTTTCCTTCTATGCACCACTTTCACCATTGCTAGATCATCCCCCTCTTATTTCCCAAACTCCAAGAATATATGTACATTTATTTCAATTTAGATTATTTTTAACGTATTTTTACAAATTAAACCAGGAAAAAAGTTTTTAAAATACAAAATTTGAATAAAAAGTAGTTTTTGAAATATTCATAAACCGAAACTAAATATTTAACAGCTAAATAAAAGGCTGACCGCATTATCCTCCTTTAAAAGTATGAAATTCCCCGTCTGGTTGAGAACCTCTGATTGATACATATACAAGGGCTTACTTTGTTATTTTAGTGTGGCTATGAACCTGAATAATTTGCAAAGAATTTTCCTCAATGATTCTTACTCTGTTAACTTCAGAAATCTGCGTAAAGTATTCTACATAATTTACGAAAATAGGAGATTTTACTTTTTTCCTTATATATACGAATTATAAGATACTCAGTCTGAAGAAATGTTTAAGTAACTTCAGTGTTCATTTTAGAAGCAGCTTTAATAGAGCCACAAAGCAGAGAGAAAACTATAACGTCCTAAACCATGAATTCAAGATAATAATTTATTACTCATTGAAAACATTAGGGGATTTTTAAATGAATAAGTAAATATTACGCGATATTCTTCTTGCCCATGTTATGTTTTCAAAATAATAATTAATAATTTCACAATTTTTTGCAAATGAGATATTTATGTAATTTGAAATAGAAAGAAAAATGTATTGGATAACAAATATTCGAGGTAAGTGGTAAATTTAGATATTTTTCTCCCAAGGAAATAAATCGTGTTGCAACATCATTAATTGAAAAGAACTTTAATACAATCTGTTTTGGAGGGAAAAGATTTTCTGTGTAGTAATTTTTTTTCTATTTCATGTAAATTAAAAGAATAGAATTATATGCTTTTGTAAGTAACCTGAATAGAGAAATTTTGATAATGTTTTATTGATAATTTGTTATAATAATAATATTTGGAATAAATTGTTATAATAATAATGTTTGGAACCAGTGGGTGAAGTTAAGACAAATGTGTTATTTATGTTTATATAGTAAATTGATGTGTAATTGTAGGTATTATATAGTAGTTGAGATTTGAGTATTTGTGTAGAATATCTAAATGTAGAATTTTTTCCATTTTGCGCGTTGATCGCAAACAGTTGCTAGATTTTAGTTTCCAGATTGCTGATTGATTTGTAAACAGCATGAATAACAATCTTACGACCGGAGCGTAGTATCTGGCGAGTGTTTGGCGATCAGCAAAGCGCGCTTGGCGTGGGTAGCCTCTTCTCCAAGGAGGGTTACTGTATTTTAGAAGAGTTGCAGGAGCGATGCACGGCTCTGAGTTTAATATCATGCTTATTTTTAATAATTGTTATTTTTAATAATTGTTTGTTTCTTGTTAAACGGTGCCATATTCAACCACAAAGCTATCACAATTCCTAGTTGAATATTTTTAAGTTTCGGCAATGAGTTTCTCTGTAATTAATTAGCTTTATAACGTAATTTCAGAAATTGTTGTCTTTTATTACCTCTACCCTAAACATTAATTTTTTCAGGCCTATTCCTTTCTTCTTGACATATGGATGGCCTAGAGATCTAAAACCAAGAGAAAATGCTATTATCGAATTCTTTGCTTTCTTCCTTGCGTATAGTGTTCCATATTATACTATTTATTTGAACTGTCAGCGCTACATATGGAGAGCCATTCCTGATGCGTTCATTACATACGAGGAAATGAGAAAGCTGCTGGTCAGAAAAATTAATACCACAGTTGTGGAGGACATCTGCGATCGGCTCCAAGATCGTGAGTTCGACTGCTTTGGCATCGTCCCTCAACCGAGAAGCCTACAGCATTATTCTCGGTGCGCGATCAGAGATGCACTGTTGGGCAATATTCAGTTGCCAGACGGGATTTCATTTCTGGGCTTGCCTAAGCGATTAGAATCTTACCTAAGGCTGGAACTTTAGCTTCTATACTCCTGAAGTGTTCTGATCACTGTATTCCAAAACATGCTGCATGTAACTAAAATATTTTTTATAGCAGAAGCTATATTTTTATAGCATTAGCAGTTGCAAGTCTGCATGGAATTGTATCAGTAAATGGAACTATTAAAATTTTTTGCCTAACACAGGAGCCATGTGTTTCCTTTATGAATCATTTTTTATGGTGAAAACCAATCTTTTTTAATATTCAGACGTTAATCAATGTCTTGGAAGTACTCGAATCTGTGTTAACACTTGTAAATTACAGAAAAAAGTTCATTTTGAAACGTTTAAAATTTGATGAAAGCGACAATTGTTTAAAATATATCAAGAATCTGAAAAATTGATGTGTAAACTAGATTTTTACTCAATGCTTTTTAAAAAGATATACAAATTAACAAATTTTGAAAGAAATACAAAGAGAATTACGTTTGGAGAAAATACTTTGCACAAACATTTTAAAAAAATGAATAAAAAATTAAGCAACCAGCATTTCTACTCCGATCATTGTGAAACCAGTGTTTACTTAATCAATAAACACTGGCTTTCAGAATTTAAGCACGCGACTGTAAAATCAATAAAAATGGGAAAGTAAAGTTCTGCTTAATACCAGATTTCACATAATGTGTCAAATGTATTTATGCATGAACTACAACAAGCACTAGATAAAGATGAAAGCAATGTTTAATTTTTAACTAAAGTATATGATGACGTTCAATTTGGGTCATTAACAATATTTGGACATATTATGCGCCTCACATATCATAGTGTAGACATCCAGTCTAAAAGTTAATCGAACGACATCAAACGTTCATTTCTTGATCATTCCTATAATAAGGCTTAAAAATCTGAAAGGTTTCAGATTTTTAAGTCTAGAAAAGAGAATATTTTCCCTTTTTTCAATGAAATCTCAACTCATTTGAAGTTTTCATCAAATTTTAGGAACTGCTGTCCGTTTTACTTAACAAGTTTTAGATTTAAAATGTCTGAAAAAATTTCGATTTGGGCAAGCTCTGTATTTCTCGGTCACCTATGAAAACATTTTGCTGTCAGTGAAATTTTATTCTTTGCGAAACATTCAAATGTTTACCGACTTTTTGTTTCTGAATGTGCTCGTTTGTGTTACGTTTTCTTAGATGGAGTATTTCATACATGATAAAATTTGTCGATTACGTTAGAGGATATAGTAATATTGCCTAAAGTATATAGATTTGTAGGAATAGAGTAATTTCCAGTAATTGCGGTAATACAACTAAAAATAATAAAAATATAATAAATTTGAAAGCTTTCAGCATTTATATTATGCCCAAAGGAGCGTTTTTTAACGTTTTGTGTGTTACCTTTACTAATTATATATCATGTTCTTCACACTTAAACCAAACAATTCAATTCCACAGCAATTTCACAAAACATTTAAATTTTAAAACTTTAGAATTTTCAATACACAGTCTCGCGCGCTGGAGATAAAAATGTTTTTTTTCCTTTTCGTACAGTGGTGCCATTGCTCGGTTTGGTATCGTTGAGTTTGTTAATTAAAAATTCTTTAATAATTGATAAAATATGAAATAGATAATAAAACAAGTTCCAAATCTGGGCTTCCAGATGCCCATATTCGAATGGAGGACTACGTTATTCAATATTTCATGTCTCTAGATTAAAGTGACCACATTTTCATTGAGACAAAGCGGGACAAATGGAATGAAATGAGAATTGTAATTTTGTTATGAAAGCAGACTAATAATTTAAAAATATATATTTTATTTTATACATTCATATACTTGTCTCTAAATATACAAAAATATATTTATTATTAACTATTGGTAAATATAAAAGTATCTGTAAAAATAATAATTTGAATATTATGTTTTTTAATTAATTTTAAAAAATTATTTTCTTTCACGGTCATATTTTTTGTCCGAGTGAATACTTTGCAATAGATTCGGATCATTTATTAAAATGTTGTGAAATTTTTCGCATAAATTGGTCAAATTATATTTTTTGCTTAATACAGATTTTAAAGTTTTAATGTTCAACTGCGTCTTTTCAATTGTCCATATTTTATTGATACTAGAAAAAACACGTTTTGTTGCTGTATTTGCTCCTGGAAGGGAGAGCGCATGTTCTGCAATATTTAAAATATTTTCATAAGGAATACTTTATTATGTTTAATATGAAGGAATAATTCCGTCCATTTTTTGTCTATTTCCACATTTGCAGACAATCAAAATTTAATTTTTTTCGTCAGTAAGGTATCTTTTTACCAATGACACCTCATCAAAAAGATCATTTTCGCAATTAATTTTCGGAAAATGGTTATGTCCGTGTTATCAATGTCCTGGCGATATCAAATGTCCATATCCAGAGATAAATTTAGTCGTTAAATCAATATTAATAAGGATTCCGATAAAGTAAAATAAATCAGCAAAAATAATGCAAGAGTTTATTTACACATACTCCACAGGACTTAAAAAGAGGACCGTAAAAAATTGCAGCGATAATGTATGGGCAAAAGGGCCAAATCTAGCAAACGCGCCCATTTAACAGCGCGCCAAATCTAGCATACGCGCTGATTTCAGATTGCGTAAGTTTATAGTTCTTAAGACGCCATTGAAATACTAGTTTAATTTTTAATTCCTTTTTTGATAGATATCCTATGGATTTAACAATTTGGGAATTGCCTATGATGAAAAGTCTGCGATAGAATTTTGGGTAAAGTGCAGAATCACCCATTGCTTGACGCGTTTTTAAGAATTGCACATACTCGGTATTCATGTACACATCGACTTATTTTCACTTAAAAAATCCCAGAATTGCACAAAAATGGCACTGCGCACACCCTTGACTTTAGCTATGTACACATCGACCTATTTTCACTTAAAAAGTAAAAGAAAATTGTCAAACTTCCAATTGTTTTTACCCTTGTAAAAAGCGGCAAAGAAATAAGCGGGCGATTCTTGCACTTTACCGAAAATGTTTTCAAAGAAAAGGCATCATTCATTATAGAAAATTATGTTTGAAGAACCAACGAGATGACATTATGCTTTAGCAATAACTCGGTACCGAAATATTATATGAAATTAACCGTTCTTCTAAATTAAAACATCAGTATTTAGATAGTTATTTACTATCATACTTCCTTACTGGGTCCACCAGCGGCCGAGCGGTAAAGTCGCTGAACACTGGTAGTTCGGTCCGAGGTTCGAATCCCGCGAACGGGCTGGCTGCATGGGCGTTTTCGTGGTTTTTCCCATGTGTAACGTGTATACGAGCCAGTTTCCCTTAGAAAGTCCTCCACGAAGGCATCCCTCCTCTTAGGCAGATAGCCCTCGAGGCTTTGCCGTAATTGAATAACCTAACCTATACTTCCTTTCTTGCGTTAGGGTTGCCGCAATTACTTTTGGCAGCACTGGCATCAACAATTGGCGATTTTTTACGGCCCTCGAAACCGAATAGTACCCAATATTCTTGTACTTTTATTTATCTTGTGATCAAAAGTATGATTTTAATGGTTTGTATATTTTTAAAATACTTTCTACAGCTGGTAAAAGAGCTAGCCATAGTGTTTTGCTGTAACCAATAATTCTTTTATATTAGATTTCTACACTTTCATAAAAATCCTTCAAACTTTCAACACGCACAGTATATATATATATATATATAAATACGAATAAATTTTTGCAATAATATTTTCAGCATCCACTGGAAGTAAGTCGGATGCTGTTTGGATTGTATTGTGTAGAATGTGTGCTGCACAACCTACTTCAATAATTTTTTGGCTCAAATGTTCGTTATGTTTCGTAAAAACGTTATTGGTGCTTTTTTTAGCTTTTCCACCAAAATTTTCATTTGTGTTATCCTCAAAATAGGCAATAATTTTATTTTCCAAATTATTCTTTTTTAAAACAGTACTTTATTGAATCAAAAATTATTTATGAAGTTTCACCCGGCGATGAAACAAAATCTAATATTCTAATTTTAATTCCTCTTTCTAGATCAAGGTGGTGTTGGTGTATTGAGAATACGGCAAAGCAAACTAGGGCTATCTGCCTAAGGGGAGGGATGCCTTTCGTGGAGGACTTTCTAAGGGAAACTGGCTCGTATACACGTTACACATGGGGAAAAGCACGAAAACGCCCATGCAGCCAGCCCGTTCGCGGGATTCGAACCTCGGACCGAACTACCAGTGTTCAGCGATTTTACCGCTCGGCCGCTGGTGGGCGTTTCTAGATCAAGAAGTCTAACAATTAGAAATAATTTTAAGCATCATAATATGGATATAAATGTGGATTTATCTAATTCTTTTTGCAATTGTGAAAACGAATATGGTGAAAAAACATTACAAATAATTGCTTCGGTTTTTATCCTTTCACATGCAAATTTTTTGTCGTACAATGTTTTGATCGTTTGCGACGTACAATCAATTGATCTGAAACTTTGATTGTGGTTTATGGTGTGAAAAGCAAATAGCCCTTCAGCTAATGCGAGCTGTTGCTCTGTTAACAATACATATTCTTTGGCAAGACGTAATGACAATGATCGAACACCACCGAGTAAATCTAACTCGTTACATTGCCTAATTTAGTTTACTCTGCATGCATTTTATGTGTTTTTTTAATCTTTATATTCACTGTAATAATTAAGAAATAAAAAGTAATATATTTTTACAGTACATTTAAATAAGAAATGCAGATATTTTCTAAAAAGTGGAACATTTTTAAAAATCGGCGGGTCGCGGGACAGTCCTTGAAAAATCCCGCCAAAATCGGGACATGTGGTCGCATTACTCTAGGTACCGCTGTTTTTTCCCAGTGCGAGAAATATACATACATTCATGCAGATGCTTCATCATTTAATTTTTTTATATATATAATGCATGGCTCTAATATTTACTGGCAAAAAAGTGAAGCGGCATGAACCGACGCAAATGCCAAAACGAAAGTAATAGCCATTCTGGGCAAATTCTTCCTTTGAGCTAATAATACAAATACTTCAATATTTCGACTTTTCGTCGAGTAGTCGATATAGAATTCATTGCCTAGTTGCAATATTTGGTTGCATTACGATTGCAACAGAACCCTGTTACCCTGTTTTAAATAACAAACACATTTGGATTCAGCGGAAAAAATCATTAATTAGGTTTTTGTCTTCCCAAAGATAATGTCGAAAGTTTATACCACCTACTCCAATAGACGTTTCTTTACAGCAACTTATGCAGCGGCTACAGTTCTCAAAAATACTTAATAGAGATCATATTTTCGTTTTAATTTACTTAACTTGCCGTACAATTTCCATAAACACCTGTTTGGGCGAGTATGTGAAAAAGCAAGCAAGCAAAAAAAAAAAAAAAAGAAAAAAAAAGAAAGAAATTGGCATAAAGTCTAGATGTACGAAAATTAAAATCGTAAATATCACAAAGCTCTGTAATAACTGAATATTCTTCTAGTTGTAACACAAATATGAAATATTATGCAGCAATGTATCGGCTTGGCAAGAAAATAATTTTTTTTTTTTTCCGGTGTGAGAAATAAAACTCATTTCTCTTATATAAAAAAATAACTTTAATCAATCACATATTTTCGAGTTTGTTTGATGACCTTTTGTCATCTTTCTGGTAACTTTATTATTCCGCTTTAATAGAATTTCTGGTCTTGAACAGTAAAAACCTCAATCAATTGCGATTTGAAACTATTGCTTTAATGAAATTTTTCCCGTTTAAGAAGTATATCAAACTTCGAAATAAATTATAATACGATGGTGTTAGGTCGGGGTTATATGGGGGGGAGGTCTGCAAAATCACTTCCCAGTCAAGATCCAATAATTTCGTACGTGTTGCTAAAAGTATGTGAGGCCTCACATTGCTGTGTTTCAAAACGATTCATTTGAGATTTGCCAATTATTGGCCTTTTTTCTTTGATTACTTTGTCCGGTTTCACAAGTAAACATCTGAGTTGATCTTTTGGTTGATAGAAAGGAACTCGAAATACATAGTATACCTTTGTAATCCCACGAAATTCACAGCAGGGTCTTCTGATGGACTTTACATTTCGGTATGATTTATGCAGATTTCTGAAGCTCAGGCTATGATATATTTCGAGTAATGCTATTGTAGAGAGAAGATCCATATTTCATCAACAGTGGCAATTCGTTTAAAAAAAGGTACTATTCCGTTTTGAGGACTGTAAAAATCGCCAAAGTATTGTTGATGCTAAAAATAATTGCGACAACCCTAACGCAAGAAAGGAAAAATAATAACTATCTAAGATTTTATTGTTTTAATTTAGATAAAAGGTTAATTTCATATAATACTTTTTTATCATAATAATTAATATAAAAAAACTAAACATAACTGAATGGAGACCTGCATTGCTATTTCGCTACCGAGTTATCGCTAAAGCATAATTTCATCTCATTGGTTGTTCAAACATAATTTTCTATAATGAATGATGTCTTTTCTTTGAAAAAAATTATATTGCAGACTTATGGACGTCATGGGCAATTTCCAAATTGTTAAATCCATAGGATATCAAAAAGGATTTAAAATCAAAAAAGGATTTAAAAATTAAACTAGTATTTCAATGGCGTGTTAAGAAATATAGAACTATTTTAACTTACGCAATTTTAAATCAACGCGTAGGCTAGATTTGGCGCGCTGTTAAATGGGCGCGTTTGCTAGATTTGGCACTTTCGAGCATACATTTTAGCTGCAATTTTTTTACGGTCCTCAAAACGGAATAGTACAAAAAAAATTGTCGATTGCATGATGTTATTCAAAAATATTAATTCGTTGTTTTGGTTAAAATAGCACGCCAAGCAACGATTATTGAAAAAGTTAAACAACAAGAGGCCTACCAGTGGCCGAGCGGTAAAGTCGTTGAACACTGGTAGTTCGGTCCGAGGTTCGAATCCCGCGAACGGGCTATCTGCATGGGCGTTTCGGTGGTTTTCCCATGTGTAACGCGTATACCAGCCAGTTTCCCTTGGAAAGTCCTCCATAAAGGCATCCCTTAGGCAGATAGCCCTCGAGGGTTTGCGTAATTACATATAACAACAAAAATCAGCGTAACGTTTGTAAATTTGCAGGACTAGTTTCAATGATTTGAATTAATCTGGAGGAGCAATCTTGAAGTGCACGGAAAACAAAGGAATAAAAGTTCACTTCTGTTTAGTCATGGCGTTCAGATTTGATTCAAGGTTGTTACCAAAGGATACTTAATAATTGTTTTAAAATTATAATTAAAAGGTGCAAAAATGAATGTTCTTTTCCATCTTACTGTAATTTAACTTTCCTTTCAAAAGCAAAATTTAATTTTGTAGTTACTTTTGTTTACATTTTGAATTATAGAAGACAACGATTATCTGAACTCACTGGGACCTCTCTCAGTTCGCATGAGCAGAAAATTTCGGATAACTATAATTGAACTTACAGAGTAAAATTGACTCAAACTTGTGCTGCGCAAGCTCAAGTACTTTTCGCCTAAAAACCGACATTTCCACCATCTATAATTTTTTAAATGTATAATATAACAACGTATTTTGTAAAAATGGTGCTTAGTTAATTTTTCAATCAGCAATGAAAACGCTTAAGGCTTTCTTCTTCCAGATTTATTTTCAGAGGAAGATTTTTTTTTCAGCATGTGGTAAGATAACGAATTATTTTTAGGCATAGAAATCAAATCAGATCAGAGGCTTTTTACACTTCGCGCTACTTCTAAACATTTAAAGATCTAGGGAAAGAGAATCGAAAATGAAACTGTCAAAAACTATGCCTTAAAATCAGATAGACTTGCAAAAATAGTCAGGAGAAACGGAGTATATTGTTGATATAAAGTCTATTTTTGAAATATACCTATAAACCTTTTATTATCAATTAGCAGTCGGTTTTTCTTCCGATCTGACTTTTAATAAAATAATAGGTTAAATATTGAGCAAAATTTGTTCTGAAAGCAGTACTACCATGTTGGGCAAACCATGGCAAACGGTAGCTAATATATCATACTTTCTTAAAAATGAGTTAGCAAAGTGAATTAGAATTTTTGAAAGATAAGAAACTGAACAATGCTTTCGCCAGGATTCGAAATCCGGACCTGCCGACGGCTAGCCGAACGTGTTGTTCAACAACACGAAAGCATAAGTAAAGAGAGAGGAAATAACCTTATACTCTCCCCTACTTAAAGGAACACTGGAGAGGAGGAGGCTAGTCGCCAGTTCCTGATTGTGACGATAATCGTCTGTCATCTTTTCGTCGCCACTGTAGAACCTTTTTAATTTTTCAAAGCGAGAAGCCGAAGAAATGAGCACTCCCCTCGCCGAGATTCGAACACTGGACCTACCGACTGTTAGTTGGAGGTGCTTTCCAATTGCACTAAAAAGATAAGTGGTAAGGAAGGAGAAAATACCTTACAAAAGTCTCTAACAAGAGGCATTTAAAAAGTATGTTTAAAACCATAAAACAGAGCAATTAAAAAATAAAGCAAGTAGCGGATTTATAAAAGGGCCGAGCTCCCACGATCTTTTGGAGGCAAACCCCTCTTAAGAACATATAGTTTAAGTCAAAGAATATGTATTCTTATGAAGGAAAGCTTCGCAAATGAAATGCAAGAAAAAATGCGTATAATTTAATATTCCGTTCAAGGAAGTCATGTGGTGTACACATCAGATTTTTTTTTTTTATTTTGGCGTTGAAACCTCATTTCTGGTTACCATGATAGTTTGAACTTTGTTTTAGCTTCCTGATTTTATTTAAATGAAAATAGATTGATGTGTACATGTACAAATTTAAGGCAGTGCACAATGCCTTGTTTGTCCAATTCTAGTATGTTTTTTTAAGTGAAAACAGATCGATGTGTACATGGACACAGAGTTTGTGCAATTCTTTGACTTCTAATTTTGGTTTTGTGTAGCGGCCATCTTAAAATTGTGCCTTCCTGACGTCGATCTTGGCGTCAAAAAAGAATCGCTGAGAAACAAAGTGTCAATTGTAAACTTTTACCAAACAATGTAAAGAGTTAAAATTTTGATAGATTCTGTTTAAAACTAAATGCTATTGGAAATCATGTTCTACTGTTTTATGTGATGTATAGCTTCGTAGTAAACGCAGTACCGTATTATAGATTACATAATATGAGAAACTGTTTAATACGGACAACACACGCCAAATAATTTTGTGCAGAATGATATATTCGCCGACTTTGCTGTCATTAAATTACTCCAGACAATTCTAGAGGTATCATAATTCAAGACTTTGTTTATTCTTCTGATTTACATCTGCTTCTGATTACATCTGCTGATAGACCGCCTACTTTCTTAACTCCAAGAGCTAAAATTTTGATTGACCTTACTATGTGTAATAATTCTTCGCGATTCTATTTCCAAAACTGGCAAGTTCGTGAAGATATCCCTAGTTTAAGCGATCACCAACCCATAACCTTTGTTTTCAATAAAACAATCTCTCTCAACTTAAAATGCCGCTTCAAAACTATTTCAGGCAACCATACAAAATTTATAAAGCTAGTATCTCTATCAGTTTCAGACTTAATTCAAGCTTTTGATTCCTCAACCCAGCGTACTCACAATTTGTTTGCTTTTGAACAGAAGCATGTAAACGCAGTTGTAAGATTAAAAAAATCAAACCCTTCACTAAAGTTTCTTGGTGGACTTCTGACTTGCAACTTCAACCATCACAGCTATATGCTAAACGTCGCACTGCACAAAGAGAGACTCACCCAAAAGAGCAGAACTGTTCATCGAATACAAAAAAGCACAGGCTATCTTTAAGCGTTCAATAGTGAAGACACTCTTGGAGAAATTACTATTCAGGAACGGTTAATATAGAACGGTTTATAAAACCTCCACTGACAAAGTTTTTCATCCCACAAATATCCCAGCCACCATACTACCTTCAGCTACAACTCACTCAGAAGTTCTAAAGTATCTTCTAGAAGAGATCTTTGAAGACTTTTCAGATTCTGATTCTACGCATCAAACTCAGTTACGTCATAACTTCAATTCTCATTTACCAGATCTTCAATCAGCAGTTCCAGCTCTTCCCACCACTTATGAACTCAATATCCTTATAAAATCTCTAAATATTCGTAAAGCTCCTGGCCCCGACGTTTTAGATAATCAACTAATCAAAATCATTTTTAACAGTTTTCCTTCTTTGATTTTGGCCTTCATCCATGCTTGTTGGCGCCTACGTCATTTCCCTTTGAATACCAAAAATGCAGAAGTGGTTCTCTTTCTCAAGAAACACAAAGATCCTTCAGTTCCTTCCTCATATCGCCCCATCTGTCTACTTTCTGCATTTGGAAAATTACTGGAAAAACAATACTTCTACGCTTAAACCACTTCCTTTGTAAGCACCAGCTTCTCTCCACCCACCAATATGGCTTTGCCAAAAACAAATTTACTGAGCATGCTTTATCCGATCTACTCTCAACAATAACCACAAATCGACAAAATAATAAGCATTCATCATCATATCATTGGATATACAAGGCGCCTTCGATAGACTTTGGTGGCCGGATGTTTATGAAATAATGAAAGCTCTGGATTGCCCTTCTTTCTTTGTAGACATCATTAAAAGTTCTCTCTCTCATCGCTCTGTACAGATCACTGCTATGGATAATGTTTTTATTCATCGTGTTGAAAAGGGATGTCCGCAGGGGTCCTCTTCTGTGGACCCACGTCGCTAATTTTCTCTTCGAAAAATTTACGGGGTAAGAATCATAGCCTACGCAGATGGGTTTTTAATCGTTATATGTAGTCGCCATGACATTACACCCAAAGCTCATTTCTATTTGGACAAGTTTCAAAATTGGTCTCGCCAACATAAAATAAGAATCTCTACTACCAAAACCAGAGGTCTACTTATTGGAAGACAACGTCCTCTACAAAGAAATCCAATATTAAAACTCAATTAACAATCAATCACTTTTGTTGAAAATCTGTTGTACTTGGGTATCAAAATAAATAATCGCTTATCTTTGTGTTTCTTGAGAAAGAGAACCACTTATCCTGGATCCCGCATATCCAATATTAAGGGAGAAAAACTCTCAAGCTTCAAAACTCAATGAAAAGGATTTCTGGACTCTCTTGGGGCTCACCCTCGAAGTTTCTCAAAATATGGTATACAATAGTAACGCAAAGAATCATCTTATATGCAGCTTCCATCTGGGGTCCACACCTTACCAAGGGTGCAATTAAACGCCTTAATGCTTTATAACGGCCACATCTTTTAATAATTAGCAAAGCTTATCGTACTACTTCAACAGATGCTCTTCAGATTCTAACTGGCCTTCCTTCACTTCCACTCCTGGTACAGCGAGAAGCAACAATAGCCAATGTACTTCGACTTGAAAAGCCCCAAGAATTATGGAATCATCACTTTCACCCAGACGACTATGAACTTCAACAATCTAACGATGCTTGTCATCCAGCCTCATTCGATCTTCAACAAAACGTCACCATTAAAACATCATATCCCATGAATTCTAATTTTCAAATTTACACAGATGGTTCACAAATATCTTCAGGAACAGGAAGTGGTCTCTGCTTGTTTCAAAATGCTTTTACACTTGGAACAAATGGCTTTCAATTAAAAATTTAGTTTACCAATCTGAGTTCATTGCAATACGCAAAGCAGTTCGACTGTCTCTTTCGCTGAACTCAATTCAAGAATTTACTATAATATTTATTTAGATTCTGCATCAAGTTTGCAAGCAATAATAGATTTATTTAATAAAAATCCGCTAGTTCAAGAAATACAACAATTTTTACTACGCCTTGCTGCTTTCCAACGCCCAAACCTCATCTAGGTCAAAGCACATCACGGTAAATTAGGTAATGAACTAGCGGATCAACAAGCCAAAGCGGCAGCTCAAGCAGTAGAACGTCCTATTTATGTTTATCCCCCCTCAACTAGCCAGATCAATGTTTAATCATACGATGCTATTGAGGACAGCCCATGGAACAACAGACGCAGACCAGTCACACTCTCAATGCATAACACAGAAATTTTAAAGGGCCTAAGCTATCCTAAATTGAATTAATAATTTTTAAAAGTCAGAAAAACTAGGGTACAGGAATTCAGTATCAAAGAAGATTAAAAATAAAATAACCAAAAATAATATATAAAGTAGATCTAAAAAGGTAAACCTTCACACGTTAAGTTTGAACACATTCACAGACACCAACAAATAACAGTAAATGAAAATAACTGGTGTTAGAGTAAATACATAAAATAAAATGTTGCACTCATACCTCATTCTGTACTACATCTATTAATATCTCCAAAAAAAAGGCCTCTTTATTTCCTTGTACGAAAAAATTGTAGTCGCGAAAAATTTCGGGTATCATATTTTAACGAAAGTATCCGTTCTGACCACTCTCGAATCCATTTGTACGATGTTTTTGAGTGACATCTGTACGTACGGGCAAAATAAAAGAAACTCTTTTTTCCAAAACGGGTTGTAAAATCGATTTTTATTGAATTCAGAAGAGATTTTTTTCCGTGACGTCTGTACGTATGTATGTATCTCGTATAACTCAAAAACAAGTGGCATTGGAACGATGAAATTTTGTATATGGGACTGCTATAATATGTAGTTACGCATCTCCCTTTTTGGTTGCAATCGACGGCATTAAACGTATCCACTCAGTTACCCGTCTCGATAACCTCAGTATTTTTATTCTTATATGTTGGGAAATTGTGCATTGTTTGCTTTAAAAGTGAATGAATTATGTTGCTCATATGTTCCAGTTAAGGTTTCTATGCTTTCGTTAATTTGCATGCAATAGTTTTAGAATTATTAACAATTTAAAAGTGGTGCTAAGCCTAACGAGGCCACCTTTTGTTAGCAATTGATACTCTTAGTAGAATGGCGCATTAAGTCTGTGCACCAACCTATGCCAATCTTGGCCAACCTTGCAAAAACCTATGCATCAACCTTTGTCTTTTTGTCGAGTGAAATCAAAAGTAAATTTTCAGTTTTGCGCACCCAAAAGTCTGTCTTTCTGCCCACTGGCAGTAATACTTGTTTTTGGGTAGAAACTCTAATTTTAGCAGTAATTTTTTTAAAGTGCTTTTAATTATATTTGGTGTTTTGCGTTTTTCTGTATTTTACAATTTTTAATGAAGAAATTTTGAGTTTTCATGTATTTTTGCCTTACCTCGAAGTGAGAACTGAATTAATTGAACGAGAAATATCTCTCTAATGAAATTCGAGGAAATAAATTTAAATGAAATGCAGCAAAAAAATATATATATAATTTAATAGGCCGTGCAAGAAAGTCATGTGGTGTACACATCAGATATTTTTTATAAGATTTTGAGTTTGTACTTTCACAAAAATCAGGTCAAAAATCACTGTGCTTTAAGGGATATGGCCCAAAGAAATGCTCACTGTTTTCAATAGTATTTCACATTTCACATAGTAGATTAAAACATTGGAGGTGAAATCATTTTTAATAAGCCAAGAGCTGCTCATGACTTATAATAATTTGGTTTGCTACTATTCCGTTTTTGAGGACCGCAAAAAAATTGCAGCGAAAATGTATGCGCAAAAGCACCAAATCTAGCGTACGCGCTGATTTCAAATTGCGTAAGTTTAAGATAGTTCTATATTCCTTAAGAGGCCATTGAAATACTAGTTTAATTTTTAAATCATTTTTTGATTTTAAATCCTTTTTTGATATCCTATGGATTTAACAATTTGGGTATTGCCCATGAAGAAGTCTGCAATAGAATTTTTTCAAAGAAAAGGCGTCATTCATAATAGAAAATTACGTTTGAACAACCAACGAGATGAAATTATGCTTTAGCGATAACACGGTAGCGAAATAGCAATGTAGGAATCCATTCAGTCATGCTTAGCCTTTTTTTTATATAAATTATAATAATGATCTGAAATAGTTATTTACTCTTATGCTTCCATTCAGTTATATTTAGTTTTTTTTATATAAATTATTATAATAAAGAATTATTATACGAAATTAACCTTTCATCTAAATTAAAACGATAAAATCGTAGATAATTATTTACTATTATACTTCCTTTCTTGCGTTAGGGTTGATGCAATTATTTTTGGCAGCACTGGCATCAACAATAGTTTGGCGATTTTAGGTCCTCAAAATGGAATAGTACCTTTAAAGTAAATGAATATCATTATGTATTTTCGGCTCTACTCTTACATGCGCCCTAAGGTTGCCAAATGCGGTGATATGTGTTGTGCGCTGGTTTTTGGCGAGATTGCATGTTCTGTTGTGTGATGGTTTTGGGGACGATGTTGGTTTCTGTGGCAACCCTTTTTACGTGGAAACTTGGATTTGCTAGTTGGTTCGTGTGGTAATTAAGTGATTTATGACGTGTTTGCAAAATTTTAGTCGCATGCCTGGTACAACTATTTTTTCGGGTGGCTGGAAATTCTACAAGTATTTAGGAGAAGAAGGGTTTGAACATTTATTTGTGATCAGTTTTGTGGATAGATGAGTCTGGCTGTCATATAAATACGATAAAGATTACATGGCGGCGACTTATAATCGGAAATGCGATTTGGAGGTTTATATTGTTACGAAATGTAAAGGCGTGGTGAGATGGCTTCCCCGCAAAGCAGTTTTAGGGTTGCCATAAAATGACAAGGGAAGACAGGGTTGCCACATTTGGCGAGAAATCGCCCATTTGTCGACAAAATTGGCGATATACCATGGACGGTTGGAGAACCTTCTGGAACGAAATCTTCTCGGTTTAGACCAGAATGTTCCCGAAAACAAGCCGAAAGCTATATAAACCGTGCTGGGCCGCAGTCAGTAAGTGTGCTTCATCGAGAGGAAGTGTGTCTCTCATCGAGAGTGTGTGTGCCTCGTCTAGCGAGTCTAGCGAGCTGATAGTCAGTCATTGAGCGAGTGTCTCAAAGTCTAGCGCCGAGTTGGCCGTCCAGTGCATCGAGAGAGTCTTTTAGTGCATCGTCGAGTTTTGACTTAGACTGTGCTGAGTCGAAAGCTACACTCTTGTGTATCGTCGAGTGCATCGCGTGGAGAGTCTCGAGAGTACGTGGAGTCCCGAAAGCGACCAAACAGTGTCGGAAGCTGTACTCCGGAAAGCAGAGTCGGGTGCTTTGCAGGAGGCTGTCTCCACTTTGATAGTTGATAACCTGAAGGCTGTGTCGCTGATCGTGTCAGCGTGTTTATAGTAGTTCATCGACGACTGTAAAACGTGTTTTAGGTAGTAATATGGAGGCGTGATGTTTCTCGCCAAAAATGTTTGGGGAGAAATTTGGCGACCTGAGGCCGCATATAAGAGTAGTTCCGTATTTTCATATTCGTGTGAATTGGTATTAGTTTCAAATAATTTTTATTTTTTCAGATGGTCTCAGCATCCCGTCCATTCCTCAATAATTTTTTTCAATCGTATTAACCTTCTGATCGCGGGTACAATATTCATAAAAGCGTAAGAGAAACTTTTATTTTTTCTTTCTGTGAAACTAATCGCACTGAAATCCCAATTCCTGCCAGTTCGATTAGAAAAATCCTCGGGTATACTCAGGATAAAAAAATGAACATGTTATTCACGGGTCCAGCGTTCGGAAGGATAAAGATTTTCTCTTTGAGCTCCAAATATAATTAATTAAGTATCCATCCTTCTGCTCAGCCTCCCTAACTCAGTACGTCAGCTCTCTCACTGTCAACACGAGCTTTAATCCAATGCAATTTTAAGCAATGCAACCTTTTGCTTAATTACGTTCTTTTTTCTTTAGCAGAACTTTATAAAGTTCATAATTTTCTTTATGCCGATTACCTGATCGGGAGAATGCCAAAGTGACAACGCATCCGCCTAACATCGCGTTCACACAAGTCATTCCTGGAATTTTACTTTTGTAACCATTAGTCGTAAACATATACAAATTGCTTTAAATGTATATAAAATTGCTTTAAATGGCACAAACGATTCATGTTTTTAAATTTAAAGAAACCAATTTTGAACTTTCCCGTGTTTCTCCGGTTCGTTCACAAATATTTAGGAACGTTTTGTATTCATTATGAAAAAAAAAAAAAAAAAAAAACTAAAAATGTTTGCTTTTCATACAATGAAAATTGATCGAGATATTTAATTCTTAAATTTGCGATATTTGAACGTCATTTTGAAGTTGCATTGAGGGTAAATTAATAAACAAATTTGGATAGTTCGAGGTTCATTGTTTTTTGTCCTAAATACCATTCTATGATATTCTTTTGTGATTTACTAGGGCTTTATTTATAATTTTGTTACATTTGGTATACTGAAGGAATTTTTTTATAAAAGTAATTTATTAAGTTTCCGAAGTCTAAAAATACATTATTAATATTTTCAAGAAGTTTTATTACTTTAGAATTATAACGTGGTAAACGTAAAGAAATCATTAAAATATAAATATTATTACAAAATAATTTAGAAAGAGCATATTTTTATAATTTCCAATGCACTGTCTCGCGCAATTCCCCCCCCCCCTCCCCGTGCAGCGTTGCCATTGCTCGCTTTAAAATCGTTGAGCTCGTTATTTGACGAACTCAACGATTCACAAAAGTTTCACACACACACACACACAAAATATATATATATATATATATATATATATATAAAATATAAAAAATTTGAAAGTTTTCAGATTTTATATTACTCCAAAAAGGGGCCTTTTTTAACGTTTTGTGTGTTACCTTCATTTATTAAATATCATGTTCTTCGCGCTTAAACTATAACATTCAGTTTAACAACGATATCACAAAATAATTTAAAACAGCATATATTTAGAATTTCTACCTTTATTTATTTGCTTATCAGCGGCCGAGCGGTTAAGTCGCTGAACACTGGTAGTTCGGTCCGAGGTTCGAATCCCGCGAACGGGCCGGCTGCATGGGTGTTTTCGTGGTTTTCCCCATGTGTAACGTGCATACGAGCCAGTTTCCCTTAGAAAGTCCTCCACGAAGGCATCCCTTCCCTTAGGCAGATAGCCCTAGTAGGCTTTGCCATAATTAAATACACCACACTACACCACCTTTATTTATTAAATATCATGTTCTTCCCACTTAAAACATAACATTCAGTTTAACAGCGATATCACAAAATAATTTAAAACAGCATACACTTAGAGTGTCGCGCGGAGATAATTTTTTTTTTTCGTATAGTGTTGCCATTTGTCGCTTCAAAAAAGCTTTCAGTTTGTTGATCAAAAATCCATTAAAATCTTAATCATCATTAAATGAAATCGATAATAAAACAAATTCCACATTTTGTCTCCTAGATGCTCATATTCGAGTGAAGGACTACGTTATTCAAAATTTGATGTTTGTACGGTTGTCTGTATTGTCTGTACGGTTGTTTTTTTCACAGTGCGAGAAACATACATACATTCATGCAAATTCTTCATTACTTAATTTCTTTAAATATAATGCAGGGGTTTAATATTTGGTGACAACAATTTGAAAAGTGAAACGAGCATTTAAAATTTTCAAAACAAAATTCCAAAACGGAATTTATAGCCCTTCTCGGATAGCGTCCTTTGGGCTAATAATAAACCAAATTCCAAATTTGGGCTTCCAAAAGCCCATATTCGAGGGGAGGACTACGCTATTCATATGAATTTGATGTCTCTAGGTACCATCATTTTTTCATAGTGCGAAACATACATCCACTCATACAGATTCTTTATTATTCAATTTCTTTAAATATAATGTACTGCTGTAATATTTGATAGCAACAGTTTAAAAAGTGAAACGTCAAAGACTACGTATTATTGTGACATGTTAGGGAAAAACAAGGTATCATAAAGGAATTCTATTGCCACACTAAAGAGTTAGATTTGCTGAACTTTATAAATGGCAACAGAACAATACTGCGAATTTTTGTTTCATGTTTTTAGCTGTATTTTTGTTTTAATCTGTGTTGGGTGTGCTGCGTTAATCATGAGGCCGTATATCGTACGGTCTTATGATTAACGCAGCACACCCAATATCGTACACTCGTATATTACATTACATTCTGTATTGGTTATAAAACGTAGCAATAAACTATTCTAAATATAATAAATATATGATAAATAATACAGCATTACGCTATTTTTAAGTTTACAAGAATTAAACTGTTTACAATAAAGTAGATTGTACTATTCCGTTAGAGTGGAGTCAGTTAAAAATGAGAAGGAAACAATGATTCAATTAGCATGCTGAATATCGTGGGTCGAGATTTTCTTTCGTTTGAAATATTGGAGTCGTTATTTTGAGTATTTTTTATTTACGTTTGAAATAATCGTGGCTCGAGATTTCTAATTCTCATTCGAAATATCATCACTCGTTATTTTTTTGGCCATATTTTGCCATTTTTTTAATACGGAGGATTACACAATTTTGCAATTGCCTAATGACGAAGAGACTGCCATATTATTCTTTTAGGGCAAATGAATTATTCATAGCAATAAACTTAGTTCTCAAAAGCATCCGATGAAGTTAACTTTTGACTTAAACAAAGCTCCTATATGGCGGGTTAATTTTTGGATTATGGTAACTTGGCGATTTTTTGACGAAAATTTGGCTACCAACCCTGCTACAGCAACCTGCTAGCTTTTGTCTGGACGCCATTTTGTTTTCACGAAGTAAAGGCATTTTTTTTTTTTTTAACTCAAAATTTTTTTCCAACAATCTGCTAGCCGTATTACGCTTATGCTAGAACTTTTATGGAACAAAAATGCTTAATCATGACAAAGATTAGGGGCGAAATTGGGAAAAAGTGCAGAATTGCAAACTGCTTGCCGCGTTTTTAAGAATTTCACATACACGGTATCCATCTACACGTCGACCTATTTTCACTTAAAAAAAATCCTAGAATTGCACAAAAATGGCATTGCGCACACACTTGACTTTATCCATGTACACTGCTAAAGTCCTAGCTAGTAACCTTTGTCGCCTTACCAAAATGTCGCCAAACTCCTGTTACCATATTCCAAAGATTAGCCATATGGCGTTCTTACGGTTATTGGTGTGGAAAAAAAAAAAAAAAAAAAAAAAAGGATTGAGAGCCAAAACACGGTTTGAAGGCTCGCGTCTTTCCTTCCTCAATGTCGTTCTTTTTATCTATCTGCGGTGTCAAGAATTGACGTCGATTGAATTTTGCCAACTTCAGTTAGAAATCAGCCATTGTACGACAATAAATTGGAATAACTACTTTAAAGTCTTTTTTTAAAAAAGGCAAAACAACGTTAGACGTGTTCTTCCGGAACAATGGGTATCCGGAATTTATGCTGGGAAAGCAAAGAATGTTTCTGGTCGCAGTTCCCGATCATTGTGCTACAATATTGATGACAGCCATTCAGGAAAACATCGCGGATGTCAGGGTTATGTTTTCAGACTGATAAGGAGGATATAAGAAAGAGGAACTAAGAAATACTGGGTATGAACATTTCCGTTGTGAATCAGTTATAATTTTGCAGACCCCGAAACTGGATGCCATATCCAAACTGTGGAGCGATTGTGGGGTAGTGTTAAATGGAGAAATAAATGTTGGTATGCACTGCTGGCCATCTATTTGATAGAATTTATGTGGCATCGGTTATATTCTAAAACTGAAACACTTTCTGCAATATTAAATGATATTTTTAATTTTATGCCACTTGTTTAGATGTTTTTTATTGCTCTTTGTTTTGTTATTTTTTATTTATGTGCAGAATATTGTAGATTAAAAAATTAAAAAGAAAATTTACTGTCGTTAAGAAATAAGAATTTTTTTTTTTAAATTTGCTTTTTACGGAACTAATTTAGTTTTTTGAAGTCTATTATTATTTCATAATTTTATACTTGGGAACAACTGATGGCGAGAAATAAAACTGCTCATTTTTAACTGATGCCACTCTAATGGAATAGTACCAAATAGATAATTTTATTACTGGTCGTTTTAACAGCCCATTCGAAGTTCGTTCAATGACTACTTGCCATATCTTGTCATCCATTCCAGGGAAAACGTTTACAGTATGACCAAGGTGCCATTAATGGGCAAATGATCTTCCTTTATCAAAAATACAGAATTAATTTAACATTATTTTTTTAAAAATTGCCACTTCTTTTCCTGTTGGAGGTGATTTAAGTAGTCATTATTCCATTTTTTCCCAAAACCCTGGACAATTTTGGTCATTTTTTGCCAGCGGTTTGTTCTTTTCTCAGGCTTCTCTAGAAGTTCAAGTTCTGAAATCGCGGTAATAGGTCTAAAAAAATGAAAGAGTTTTTTATTGTCGATTTCATATTTTGTAACATTTTAACGAATTTTTGATGAACAAACGCAAGGATTTTAAAGCGAGCAATGGCAACGTTGTACAGAAGAAACCTTTTTATCTCCAGCGCACGAGACTGTGTATCGGAAATTCTAAAGATAGGCTCATTTTAAAATTATTTTGCGATACTGCATTTGAACTGAATTTTATGGTTTAAGTGCGAAGAATATGATATTTAATAAATAAACGTAACACGCAAAATGTTTAGAAAACGCTCCTTTGGACGTAATTTAAAATCTGGAACGTTTCAGATTTTTCTCCCCCTTCTTTTTTCTTTCTTCTTCTTCTTTTTTTCTTTTTTTTAATACTTATTTTCTTTTAACCATATGTTTTAAAATGCTTGGTCCGAAATGAAAGGGCTATTTTCTTCCTTAGTGACATTAAGCTTGATGGTTAAAGGGAAATTTTAACCGAATACTATTCAAAGCTGTAGAAGAACAAAACCTTTACGATTTTGAAAGTGTAACATAACCTTCCAAGTATTTTTCCGCCGCTTGCTTGCTCAGGAAGGATACTTTTCCTTATCTTACTCGTGGTAAACGTGGTAAATGGAAAATCGTAAACTTTCCGTTCATTTTTTGGTAATCACATAATTTTTTTTTTTTTTTTTTTTTTTTTGATGCTGGAAAGCAATATTTTAAAAATTTAAGTCTTCATCATATTCAAAAAGTAATCCACACAATGGGCAGTGACTTACACATCAGTAAATGGCACACCTTTAACTATTAATTGACATAAGAGGTAATAAATAAAGGTACTATTTCGGTTTCGAGGGCCGTAAAAAAATTGCAGCGAAAATGTACGCGCAAAAGCGCCAAATCCAGCAAACGCGCCCATTGAACAGCGCGCCAAATCTAGCGTACGCGCTGATTTCAGACTGCGTAAGTTTATATAGTTCTATCTTTCTTAAGACGCCAATGAAATACTAGTTTAATTTTTAAATACTTTTTTGATTTTAAAACCTTTTTTGATATCCTATGGATATCAAAAATTTGTGAATTGCCCATAACGAAAACTCGGCAATAGAATTTTGGGTAAGTGAAGAATCGCTCACTGCTTGACGCGTTTTTAAGAATTGCACATACTCGGTATCCATGTGCACATCGACCTATTTTCACTTAAAAAAGATCCTAGAATTGCACAAAAATGGCACTGCGCACACCCTTGACTTTATCTATGTACACATTGACCTATTTTCACTTAAAAAGTAAAAGAAAAGTGACAAAAATTCAATTGTTTTTACTCTTGTAAAAAGCGGCGAACAAATAAGTGAACGATTCTGCACTTTACCGAGAATATTTTCAAAGAAAAGACATCATTCGTTATAGAAAATTACGTTTGAAAAACCAGCGAGATGAAATTATGCTTTAGCGATAAGTCGGTAGCGAAAGAGCGATGCAGGCATCCATTCAGTTATGTTTAGCAATTTTTATATAAATTATAATAATGATCTGAAATAGTTATTTACTCTTTTGCTTCCATTTAGTCATGTTTAGCCTTTTTCATGTAACTTATAATAATAAAAAAGTATTACAGTCAAAAGTCGTTAATTCGGACACCCATAATCCGGAATGATCTATAATCCGAACCTCAAAGCTAAAAACTTTCTGCGCATGCGCCGCGTTGACACATGCGCATAGGCGTTTAAGCTTGCGCGTAAGACCTTTACGACTGCGCATATGCGTGTGCGCGAGCGCAGAATACGTTTTCGCGTGCGCGTTTTATGTATAACGGACGGTATAAGCTAAAATTATCTAATTATCTATTTCAGTTAATGTTGATGATTGCGTTGTTCCTTAATTTTCGAACTGGATCCGGCTTATTATGTTTTGCAGACTGTAAGAGCAATACTATAAAAGCAAACTTGAACTTTCGATTATGTCAAATAGAATTTCCGATTCTGGAGCTCCCAAAGGATCGTACAAAACGAAAGTATGTTTCGATGTCCATCAGACAAAAAGTGGAATTGCTGCAAAAAATGGATAAAGACATGAAGAAGGTGACAGAGAGGTTAGTGAAAACGAAAAAATTTCGATTGACAAATTAGTCGGTATTCTCGGCACAGCAATTACGGGACTTGAACAGTGGAACTTTGTAACTGAACAAGAAATTATGTCTGTTTATAGAATTAAAGAGAAAGTATTATCACATAAAACGAAGCAACTTAAACAACATACATTGAGAGAAATGTTTAATAAAGTAAACAAATAAATATTAAGCTTTTTTTTGTAAATTTTGATACCCTTTAGATCATAATTGTTCTTTATTTCATAAATTAAAGTTTCATATTTTTAATTTTAGAATTTCTGCATGCCATTATACGAGATTTAAACTGATGATCTATAATCCGGAAAAATCGATAATCCAGAATCGCCGAAGTCCCGAGGAGTCCGGATTAACGACTTTTGACTGTATATAAAATTAACTTTTCATCTAAATTAATACATCAATCTTAGATAGTTATTTACTATTATACTTCCTTCTTGTCGCAATTAATAGGGTTGCCACAATTATTTTTGGCAGCACTGGCATCAACAATAGTTTGGCGATTTTTTCCGCCCCTTGAAACCGAATAGTACCTAAATAAATTACATTTACTGCCTTATGGTGTGTTTTTAATTGAACGTTACTGAACTACTATGAACGCTGCCGCACCCTATAGATTTCCCCGCACAACAGTGGCACCTAGACTTTCACAATGAAAAATTGGCAGAGTACGATTATTACGCGAGTAAACACAGTATGTGTTAAAGCGATAATAAAGCCAAATGTGGTCTACGTCTACTGAAAATTATTTGTCCCTTATTTTAAGCATAGGTAGTGGTGAAGCGGGACATGTCCGGGCCCCCAGGGCACCCTCCCTGCCTATGCGCCTGGTTAGTGTTACAGTTCAAAACTATTAACTGTTATAACTGTTACAATTCATTGAAGATGGTAATAAAGACGTAAACCACATTTGCCTTTATTATCGCTTTAATACATACCGTGTTTACTCACGTAATAGTCGCACTCTGCCAATTTTTCATTGTGAAAGTCTAGGTACCACTGTTATGCGGGGAAATCTATAGGGTGCGGCAGCATTCATAGTAGGATATTAAAAACACACCATAAAGCAGTAACTGCAATTTATTTATTACCTCTTATGTCAATTAATAGTTAAAGGTATGCCATTTACTAATGTGTAAGTCATTGTCCATTGCGTGGATTACTTTTCGAATATGATGCCTGTCAAATGATGTCCCCTTTTCACAACACATTCATCTAGGCGGCGTTGGAAGCTTGCCATGACTCGGCGTAACGTATTCCCTGGGACATTGACGACAGCAGTTCTGATACGATGCTTCAACTCAAGAACGGTGGCACAACATGTTCGGAAAACTTCTTCCTTCAGGTAGCCCCAAAGGAAAAAGTCTGCACATGAAAGATCAGGTGAGCGAGGCGGCCAGGAAATGTTACCAAAACGGGAAATTACTTTACCTGGAAAGGTCTGTCGCAATGTTCCGTCCATCTGGAACTTTCCCATGACGTTCCAAGTTGAAATGTTGCCGAAATAGACGCTGGGTAACAATAACAGAGCAGTTATTCTTGAAGTAACTTTCAACAGCAAAGGCACGATGCTGTGCACTCCAACGATCCATATCACTCTCACACTCGAAATGGCAACTCATTAGTACAGGAATGCTGGCGCGCATTCATGCAGTACGTCATTGTGCTAAGCAAGTCAGATTACGCTAGGAACGCTGCCGCACCCTGTACTATGCAATACAGTCAAAAGTCTTTAATCCGGACTCGTCGGGACTTCGGCTTTTCCGGATTATCGGTTTTTCCGGATTATAGATCATCAGTTTGAATCTGGTAAGATGGCATGCAGAAATTATAAAATTAAAAATATGAAACCGTAATTTATGAAATAAAGAGCAATTATGATCTAAAGGGTATCAAAATTTACAAAAAAAAAGCTTAATATTTATTTGTTTACTTTATTAAACATTTTTTTAAACGCGCGAATGCGCATAGTCGAAATTAGAAAATTGCAACCACAAAACTATTTGATGTGTATTCGTGATATTTATAATGACGAGGAATTTGATTTAAATCATATCAAAGACGGAATACATCGAGATGAAATACTACATTTAGTAAGGAATTTTAAGCCGAATAAAATAAAAACATCTGATCTAAAGATAAGGATAGTGCTGACAGATCAACTTCCAGTTCATTGCGCGTTGCGTCGTCTTCCCCAGAGCAGCGTGATAATCGATAAATTTAATACATATTTCGGAATGGTTAGCGAATCAAAGGATATGCCTCTATCCATTTTTTGCAGCAATTCCACTTTTTGTTTGATGAACATCGAAACGTGCTTTCGCTTTGTAGATCCTTTGGTAGCTCCAGAATCAGAAATTCTTTTTGACATAATCGAAAGTTCAAGCTTACTTTTATAAAATTGCTCTAACAGTCTGCAAAAAATAATAAGCCGGATCCAATAAGAAGATTAAGGAGCAACGCAATCTGCAATATTAACTGAAATAGATAATTTTAGCTTAGCTTATACCGTCCGTTATATATTAAACGCGCATGTGTAAACGTATTATGCGCATGCGTTAACGCATTATGCGTTGAAGCATGCGAAGAAAGTTTGTAGCTTTGAGGTCCGGATTATAGATCATTTCGGATTATGGACGTCGAATTAAAGACTTTTGACTATAGTGTGCACTTTTTGAGGATTGCTTCTGCTTTAGAACGGGGCTGAGACTAGTACACGAGTAAATACGGTATGCTAAATTTAAAAACGTGGCATTATATAAAGTAATGTATATCTTCTGAAATTTTGAATGACAATCTCTCTAATGTTTTTGCACGTAGGGTTAGAAATACATCTACTGGATGATGGTAAAAATCGTATAGACCAGCCTCGTATAGACCAACCTTTTTTTGTGCTATTGCCCCACCTAATCCTCTCTAAAATTCTTATGCGACCCCTTGCATATATATATAATTTGTCATATTTAAAAAATTGAAAAATCTTCACGAAAGAAACTTGAATGATACGTTTTAGGAAGAGATATTTAAGCATTTAAATGTCCATGTCTAGAACGAAAATTCTGTAAAAAATTTTTTAAATGCCCCGCAATTTAAAGACTTTTTTTCGTATACATCACTTGCATTATTCTTTATTTTTGGGAATAAAAAATTAAATTTCGAAAAATTATGACATCTTGAAGAAACGTCTCTTGTTCCCTACGAGTCCATTTTCGAATTACCCCACGTTGAAAAACACATTAAAAATAAAATTTAAAAAACTGAAAGGTTTCAGATTTTCTATTACGCGCAAAGGGATTTTTTTAACGTTTTGTGTGTTACTTTAAACCATATAAAATTCGGTTAAACAGCAGTATCACAAAACAATGCTAAATGTCAAAACGAAATTAATAGTGGACTAAAAATAATTAAAAGAGAATATCAGTAGAATTATCGATACACAGTCTCGCGCGTTGAAGGGTTTTTTTTTTTTTTTTTTTTTTTTTTTCGTACAGAGTTGCCATTGCTCTCTTTGAAATCGTTGAGTTCCTTAATCAAAAACTCATAAATGCTTTACAAAATATGAAATAGATAATAAAACAAATTCCAAATTTGGGCTTCCAGATGCCCATATTCGAGTGGAGACGTAAGTTATTCAAAATTTGATAGCTTAGGTACCGTTCTTTGATCATAATGAGAGAAACATACGTACATTTATGCAGATTCTTCATTGTTTAATTTCTTTAAATATAATACAGGGCTCTAATAATTGGTGACAACAATTTTAGTGAATTAACGCAAAATGCCAAAACGAAATTAATAGCCCTTCTAGATAAATTGCCCTTTTGGGTTAATTATTTTCTTGTCAATCAAAATACAAATTGTTAAAATAAATAGGATAAAAATGTTTGAATATATTTGGATATAATCAGACTGACCTTATCAGTAACGTCTGAAGTCCCTGTATCGTTTCCTGTCTGGGTGTATTCAAATGAGAAATAGAACGATAGCTTGTTGAAGAAGTCGCCTGGTTTCCATAGCAACGACTGTTGGGTAATGGAGAAGCATTGTAACTATTTTCTAAGAGCCAACCCCGAAAAATTAACCTTGTGCCATCCTGGACAAATTAAGTATATTCATCGAGTATACACAAGACACCATCATTATGTCTTTAAGATGAAGCAAGGCATTTAGATTTTTTTGCAGCCAGTCGGCAACTTAAGCTCACCTTTGGTTTGACTCGGAACACATTTTGGAATTTAAAGCTAGATTTATTATTTTCATGGGTTTTTTTTCCAGGTCTCTTCTGTGCTCTTTTTTTTTAGATATGCTTACCTTTAATAGCCCGCACTATATTTAGCGAAACGTGACCATTTATTTAGGACTGTTCAGTGTAACTACGTCAATTCTTAGTTATTCTTATTAATGCAATCCATAGTGAATTTCATATAGATTAAAAGAAACCATCTGCGCGCTAAGGGGGAGAAAAGCGGAATATAAAAAAAGAGCCAAAGATAAGGCCAATCAGAGAAAACAAATTTCAACTAAGATGAAAAAATAACGGAAAAAGTAAACTGTAAAAGACCCTGACGCAATTCCGATTATGCTGAGATTCTAGAGGGTATTAATATTTCTTTCAATTTGCACGATCAAACATGACTGCATATATCATCTCTAAACAATCTACAAGTCAGCATTTGGGGGGAAAGAACAGCCTTCTTCATCGACATCAAACGAATAGCTGGAGGGCATGAAACCATGATATATTCATTTAGATGGGGGCGGGCAGCAGAAAGATGAAAAACTAAAAATTTTTGATTTTTTTGGACCCATGCAGTTGGCTGATCATAGAAAAAATGAACAATTACCAACAATCTTTCTTAAGCAGTCAGTCAGTATTATTAGCCGGTAAATATCCAGGAAAGGTAAACCTCAGTCCCATTGAACGTGATGGCAGATATTTGACATGTAATATAGAACATTATTAAATATTGAAAAACTTAGAAGATCTTCGTTTACATATTCTAAAAACAAGAATGCAATTTTTTGTACACCCTGCAAAATTTATCAGAAACATAGTGCTGCCGCTAAACCATAATACAGAATTCATTATTTGGAAAAGAGTTTTAGCAAGATTAACTGAGCATGAAGTGTCTGGAATCTACAGCGGTGCATGATTAAATGTAAAATTCGAGTGCAACAAATAAATCGTGCCAAGGCATCGACCACAACACTGAGCGACTCATTCACACAGAGAAAAAAAAATCGAGAGAAATTCTATATAATCATGGATGCGGTACTGTATCTTCCAACAAACTGTCGTTCGTTTCTTGGGTCTGATGAAATCCCAAGTAGCCTGTTCACAAAGTGTCCTCGGCCTAGCGAAGGGAATTTTCTGAATTTAAAATCTCTCCGCTTGCCAAACATAATTCAACTCTTAAGTACCAGTCAAAGCACCTAACAAAGGGAAAGGAATCATATTTATCAAAGATAATTCAATATGAAGTTATTAACTTAAAGGCAAAATAGTCTGAAGTAGCATTTTAAACGATATTAAAGAAGCCAAGTACTACACAATAATGCTCGATAGCACTCCATATGTATCTCACACAGAAAAAAATGAACCAGGTGATTCAATACGTAAAAACGTGTGGTGATGTATGCGAGATAAAGGAAAATTTAATTGATTTCATAGAATTTGGTGGAAAAATAGGAGAATGTATTTCTGAACGCATTGTCGAAAATTAGTGTCTTAATTGACACTTGATGGTTTAGATATTGGACAATGTCTGTGTCAGTCTTACGACAACGGGTCTGATAAGGGCTGCCATTTCTAAATCAGTACAAGCTAGGATTACAAGAATTAATAAATTGGAGGAATTTATGCCATATTTGGCTCACTCCTCGTATCTTGTCGGTGTGCATTCTGCTTCTTCGTGCCCGGAAGCAGTTAATTTGTTTGGAATTACTCAGAAAATACTTCGCTTTTTTGTCGGATGCACTACTCGATGGTATATTATGAAACAATGTACAAAATACAACTTAAAAGGGAAGCAGCCAAAGGAGATGGTCGTCAAAATATGTGACTGTGAAAGTCCTAATGAATTTACCGGAAATCTAAAATATTTAAAATAAATTAAAGATATTTATCTTGATGCGGAATCAAAGCACGAGGTAGGACATCTGCATGCTGCGAAAAATTTTGAATTTACGACCTGCAAATTTGAGCTAATGTTTTTCCAAAATTCAATCGAGCAAATATAGAAACTCAAAAGGGAATTCGTCTTACGCGTTCTTTGTAGTTAACGAAAGAACTGAGCAAAACTGAGGAATTATAAAAATGAGAGAAAAATCCTATGGAATATTGGATACAAGAGTCTAAAACAGTAGCCGAAAAAATTGCAGTTGAGTCTATTCTGACAAAGAAAGAATTCCAAAGCACAAAAAGCAATCTGATGAACTGTTTGAGGACGAATCACGAGCACTTCAACCTTTTCAGATCGAAGTTTCAGCAGATTAAAACGTATTTAAAAAATATCTACGATCATCGTTGATCAAGTCTCGCGATTCTGGCGACCGAAAATCAAGCCGCAGATCAAATTGTAACAATTCCATGCACTTATTTGCATAACAAAAGGCTTACAGAGTAAAATTTTAGTTTGTGTTACTAATTCCGTGATAGTTTAATAGCGTTAAGGCAGGTGTTTTGCACAGGCACTACACTATAATTCAATAAACTCAGGAACAATGGACTGTATTATATCTCACTTTAATTCTCATTAATTTACATAGTTCATGGCCACTCGAAGCCACGCTACCTCTCACACGCTCTTAGCTCACAATCTCATGTCACAAAACTCTAAGAGCTCAAGACGCATGCGCCGACGCTAGTAATGAAATGCGCGCAACATACCGCCCGCCTTGACATGATGTAATCATTCAAAATTAAATCTTACAATAAAAAATTACACAGAGTGACAATACGAAATACAGGTAAATAATTGTAAACATCAAATAATAACATCAACAAAATCAAACTACTATAATAAGAAAATACAATAATTAATTACAAACATACTTTTTGTTTAATTTGGCATAGGTAAAAGACAAATTTTATTTATTGATCGCTTAAAAATAACTCCTTTCGTTTTCACTGAAACTACTCTAACCTTATTGTCTTTACCTAAGAATATCTCTACGATTCTGCCAAGAGGCCAGTTACATACAGGAACATTATCAGTCTTTAAAATTACCATAGTTCCAACCTTGACATTGTCTTTTTCAAAGAACCATTTAGTTCTTCCTTGCATTATACTCAAATAGTTATTTCTCCAATACTTCCAAATTGTTTGTACTATTTTAGTCAATTTTTGCCAGCTCTTTAATCTATTATCGTTAACGTTTAAAATATTAGGTTCTGCAATAGCCGTGATAGGTCTGCCTATCAGGAAGTGGTCAAGATATCAAAATCCTCTGGTTCGAATGATAAAGGTTGCAAGGGCCTAGAATTCAAAATGCCTTCAATTTGAGCAATTACTGTAAGAAACTCCTCATAGGTTAGTTTCAAATTGCCTACTACGCGTTTCAAATGAAACTTAACAGATTTGACACCTGCCTCCCAAAGACCTCCATGATTGGGAGCTCTAGGGGGAATGAACGACCAATCAATACTCTCACTCGATAAATAATTACCTAATTCATCATCTGGTTTACTGACTAGCCTATTCAATTTCTTTAATTCTGCATTACTACCAACAAAATTGGTTGCGTTATCTGAAAATATGCGTGCACACTTGCCTCTCCTGCTGAAAAAACGCTTTAAGGTTGCAATAAATGCTTGACTAGACAGGTCTGTTACCAACTCAAGATGACAAGCTTTGGTAACAAAACAAACGAAAATGCACACATACACCTTGTTAAGGCGACCTTTTCTCTGATGTGGGTATTTTATAAAATAAGGACCAAAAAAATCAACTCCAACACAATTGAATGGAAAATTCGGGCTGACTCTTTCTTGAGGGAGTTGACCCATAAGTTGTTGACAGGGCACTGGTTTTGCTTTGAAACATACGACACACTCATGTACTATTTTTCTACAAGTGTTGCGCCCGTTTAAGGGCCAAAACCCTTGTCTAACAATAGACAGTAAGCCTTGTGGACCAATATGCATGTATTTCTTATGAAACATCACAATAATTAGATTAGTCAACTTATGATTCTTTGGTAAGATTATAGGAAATTTTCTATCAAAATTCAACTTACAATTAGCTAATCTGCCTCCAACTCTTAAAATTCCATATTGATCTAAAAATGGAAAAACACTTCTTACCTTGCTATCTGGAGGTACCTTACCCTCCTTTTCAAGGCTTGAGATTTCTTTTTTAAATTCACTATCTTGAATTAGCTTAATCAGTTTAAATTCAGCTAATTTTAATTCTGAGCTCTGAAGAGGACCTGAAACCTTGTCCTTCCCCTTGCAGTTGTTTACAAACCTAAAAATAAAACTTAAAACACGAATAATTTTAGTGTAATTGTTACTTAAATTTAAGAAATCCTCAATGAAAGGGTTAGCTTTCACATTAAGAAAAATATTAGAGTTACTAAGGATTTTAAGTTCGTCTGGAAAGTCCTTCACAATGACTTCCACCGGAATCTCTCTATTTGAGTAGTCGTCGTATCTCAGGAACAGAGGGCCTTTCCACCACATATCATTTTGTAGAAGTTTACTGGGATCCAAACCTCGGGATATAAGGTCACTCGGATTCTCCTTTGATGACACATGACGCCATTGATGACCATTAGTCAACTCTTGAATTGTTGCCACTCGATTTGCAACAAATGTCTTCAACTGGTAAGGCTCCTTTTGTATCCATGAAAGCACGATCATGGAGTCACTCCACAGATAAACGTTGTTCACAGAAATCTCTAATGCAGATATTACTCTAACCATCAACCATGCAAGTAGGACTGCCGCACAAAGCTCCAGTCTCGGAATAGTAACTCGTTTAATAGGCGAGACTCTGGATTTACTCGTCACTAGCCTTGTCTTCACTTCTCCATCTCTCGAACGGCACTTGCAATATATGGTTGCTCCGTATGCTACCTCAGAGGCATCTGCAAATCCATGAAGTTCCACATAGTCTACTTCTGCAATAAGAATAAACCTTTCAATTTCTATTTTACTTAAAACTTCCAGTTCAGTAGAGAACTTCTTCCACTCATCAGCTTCCTTTTTTGGTAGTGACTCATCCCAATTCAGCTTTATCAACCACAACCGTTGGAGGAATATTTTGGCTTTACTTATGATTGGCCCTAGTAAACCAATCGGGTCAAACAATCTTGCAATTGTGGACAATATTTGTCGTTTGGTAACAACTATGTCATTATCGAGTTTCACTCTAAAACAGAAACAGTCTCTTCTAGACCTCCAAGTGTTGTAGATTCTGCTTCATTAGGAAAGGAATAGGAGTGATCTTCTTCCGCAAGTTCAGCATGATTACTGCACCACTTGTGCAGTGTCATTCCTGCACTCTTCAGTATTGCAGTTAACTGAGATTTAAGTTCATTAGCTGTACTCAAAGATTCCGCTTCACTAAGCACATCATCCATATAAAAGTTTTTAAGTAAGACTGGCGCAGCTAATGGAAATTTTGGACCTTCATCAATCGACAATTGTTTAAGAGTTCTCATAGCTAAGTATGGCGCACTAACTGTACCGTAAGTCACAGTATTAAGCTCGTAGATTTTCACAGGTGCATCATTTTCCTTTTTCCACAGGATTCGCTGCAAGCATCTCTGTTCAGGGTTAATTTTAATCATTCTATACATTCTTCTAATATCCGCCGTAAATGTGAATGGGTACTTTCTAAATCTAAGCATAATTGAAAAGAGATCATCTTGAATAACCCCTCCATTACGTTGTAAAGAATTTAGCGAAATTCCATTTGATGTTAAACACAATGCATTAAACACTGTTCTCAATTTAGATGTTGTTTTTTGAGGTCGGTATATCCCATGATGTGGCATATAGTACACTACCCTAGGCTCATTTTTCTCTTCAACCTCAGTCATATGCCCTAGCTCTTCATATTCCTTTAAAAAATCCTGATACAGACTCAAATATTCAGGGTCTTTAACTAATCTTTTCCATAGGGAATTTAATCTCTCAAGGGCAACATCCTTTGAATTTCCTAAGCAAATAAGATCTTCCTTTAGTGGCATTGTTACAATGTATCTCCCTTCTTCATCCCGCTTATGAGTTTGCACGTAATGTTCTTCACATATTGCTGTTTCTTTATTTTTTGGAATGGCTATTTCAACATTCTCTATTTCCCAAAATTTTCTCATTGTTTGTTCTAAGTCATTAGATGTTTTCATTAACCCACAATGTACGCGGCTCTGTTCTTCTGATGTAACGCTTCCCGACACTATAAACCCGAACACGCTGTTTTGTAAAATAAGACCCGTGTTTTCATAGCGAATTTGTTCAAATTTTAATATCTCAAAGAAAATCTCAGCTCCTAAAAGCATCTCTATACGTTCTGAAACATTAAAATTCTCATCAGCTAATTTTATGTTACAAAAATCCTGCATTTTAATATCAATTTTCCTTGAAGGAATCAAATCTTGCGTGATTTTTGGTACTACTAATAAGTCTAAATGTCTCACGTAACTTTTATCTTTATTGCTAATGCATGCCGAAACTCTTTTTCGAATTGTAAACAAGGAATCATTTAATCCGGAAATCGCAATGTTTACCTTCTCATAATCAAAGTTGAATTTATTCGCACAGTCTCTGCTTATAAACGATGAAGTACTGCCGCCATCAAGTAATGTTTTGACTGGATGTAGCTTACCCATACTATCACTAATAAAGCAAATAGCCGTGCTCAGAAGAACACTTTTTTTGGATCTGTTTACACTAGTCGCTGTAAGTAGAGTATTACCGCTGTTAGGCAGAAAGTCTGGCGCTAGGGGGGAAAGCACACTGGAACTACTCGCTGTTTCGTTTTTATTTTTTTCCTTCTCTTTCAATGATTTATTTTCTACTGGAAAATGCAATGTCATGTGGTGTCTTTTCCCACAAACGGAACACGAAATCTTTGATTTGCAGTTTTTGACGGAATGGTTTAATGCTAGGCAATTAAAGCATAATTTATGACTTTTGATGATTTCAACCCGATCATTCACCGGTTGTTTCAAGAAAGTTGGGCATTTTGCCAAAAAATGATTTTCCTCACAAAGAACACACTTTAAACCTTTTGCATCGGCAAGGAATACCTTTGAAACATTTTTCGACGTTTTGTAATTGTTGCGGGATTTTTGAAAACTGTCCACACTTGCGGCAAGGGACTTTCCGCGAGATGTGAAAAATAAATCTGCTTCCTTAGCCATTTGCTGAGGCGGAAACCAACTTTCAGCTTGCCTTATAGAAATATGGGCTGACGTTTCTCGATCTAATGTTTCAAACAATTTGTCTGATATTATTAACTGCTTCAGAGTTTCAAAATCAGACACTTTCCTCAATTTTAAGTAATATTCGAAATTTGTGGTTAATGGCGACACGAACTGCACATGGGACTCATTTAGGCGTTGAGCCTTTTTAAAATTTTCTAAAACAATTTGTGGTGTAGGTTCGAATTCTTTTAGAATAATAGCTTTTACTTTTTCATAGTCACTTAGCTCCTCATCTCTAATATACACGATAATGTTCGAAGCCCGTTCCCCTAACAAGTTTAACAATATTTCCGCTTTAGATTTCTCAGGCACATTTTTTGTCGCGAAAGCTCTTTCTAAAGACGAGAAAAAATAACTCCAGTTTTCAGGTTTACTCGGAACCTTCAATGTTAGTGTTCTTATACTTTTAATAAGAGAATCTAAGGAATCGGAACTTTCTCCTTTATTTTCGTTTTGATCATTATTAACACTTTTTGTTTCAGCTCGCAATGGAGCAATTTCCAGTTCTGTTTTACATCTCTCTAATTTAATTTGTTCTAACTGTAATACTTTAGCTTCTTCAGATTTACGATGCTCTACTATGGAATTACCCAACTCTATTACCGAATTTGGATCAGATTTAAAAGCTTCACTACTTTTAATCGCTAAATTTAAATCTGTAACAGTTATCTTTTCACTTAACTCTATATTCAGTTCTAAAGCCAATAGCTTTAAATCCTCTTTAAGTGCACCTTTTATCAACATTATACTCTTAATGAAATAACACAAGATAATAAGTAATTCTTCTCAATAATTTAAACACAGTAACACAGTATATAAATTTTCTCAAAACTCTTACACAGTATCTCAAAGTAACAAAATGATACTTTATTCTTAAATCGAAACTGCTGACTTACTTGTTACTTGTAACTAACTCTTAATCCATAGATCTCTGGCCCATGACGGACCACGATGTTTTGCACAGGCACTACACTATAATTCAATAAACTCAGGAACAATGGACTGTATTATATCTCACTTTAATTCTCATTAATTTACATAGTTCATGGCCACTCGAAGCCACGCTACCTCTCACACGCTCTTAGCTCACAATCTCATGTCACAAAACTCTAAGAGCTCAAGACGCATGCGCCGACGCTAGTAATGAAATGCGCGCAACAGCAGGTAAGAACTTAAAATTACGTATGAAATAGGAAGTATTGAAAACAAGACAGGAAGCACGAATACTCTCAGTAATATAGCCCATATTCTGTATGATCTTTTCAGAATGTTTCCTTTCGGCAATAGCCCATATTTTGTATGCAGTGGTCCCATTGATGGCTGAGCAGTAAAAGCCACTGAGAACTAGTAGTTCGGTTCGAGGGTCAAGTATATGTGAATGTGCTGACTGTATGAGCATTTCGATGATTTTCCCCGTATGTAACATAGATACAAACCAGTTTCCTTTACACATTTTTTCCATAGGGCATTCCTCTTTTTTTCATGCAGTGCCTAATGGCCGAACACATAGTAAATAATCAAACAAAAATGTCCTCAGCAGTGATCGAGTGATTAAGACCGCTGAATATTGGTAGTTCGACTTTGCCTGGGTTCAAACCCAGGCGAAAGGGCTGGCTGCATGGTTTGTTTTCGTGGATTTCCTCATGTGTAACGGGCCCACAGCGGCCGAGCTTAGAAAGTCCTCCACGAAGGCATTCCTCTCCTTAGGCAGATAGTCCTAATGTGCTTTGCCATACTTTAATAAACCAAACCTCATGTGTAATGTGAACACGAGCCAATTTCCTTCAAAAAGTTCCTCCACGAAAGCAACTCTCCTCTAAGCAGATAGCCTTCCTGTCTTTGCCGTATTCATATAATTTAACCTAATCTAATTTAACCAGTATGCAATAATACGGAACAGTGAGAAGTTTAGGGAATGCCCGTTACCCCTAGAGCGGAAAAACGAATGGACTGGAGGGTTAGAAGCACTGAGGATTAGAGTTAGGTTTAGGACTGAATCCGAAAGTAAGCTCACCAGAAAGGCGATTCTCTTAAGAGGGGACAATTTTCTAATTATGTAACTTTGGTACGTATTTTTCCTTTATAACAAAAAAAAAAAAAAAAAAAAAAAAAGGTGCGTAAAGAATTTAGTATACAATGGAGCTTAGATTTTTACCTCAAACACTACCTATTTCTGTATTTATTAAACAAATTGAAACTTGTTAGAGAAACTTAAAGGATGATAGGTGAGGGCGGCAGTTTTAGTCCGGCCCTTTGTTAACGCGTCTTTGGGATTGTCCTGTGAATGTTATCCTGAACGAATTAAAACAGTTTTTCAAATGCAAGAGGTAATGTAAATGTAAGGCCATTAAATTTCAGAAGACTTCTAATGGTTTAAAATTTTTCAAAAGTTCAGCATTAATCTGTAATCTATAACAACACTAAGCAAAACTCCTAAGCAGCATTTTTTAAAGAAAAGTTGACACAGTCTTCCTTTGAAATAAATGTATTAATTTTCCTTCATATCATAATATTCCTTTGATATTAACATTAATTTCTATTTTTTAGAATTAGTAATTCTCTCTGTAATATATATTTTAATATGTTAGAAATGACAATCATTTATTCTCTCAAGAAATAACTAAAATGGACTACAGCTGTATAAACACTGCTATTTTTAACTCAGCGTGTTTGTATTTACAAATGGTTTCAGATTATTCAGTTTTTGACTATTTATTGCATATAGGAATGTAAAAGTACTGTGTTAAGATTCTAGATTTGAAGAAAACATCCCTGTATATTTCAAAATTAAAAAACTGTATTTACTCAGTCAATATAAAAATTTTTATGGACTCAATGTATGTAAAATTAATTTGTATATTTGTATATTGTATGTACAAACATTTAAAGCCTAAATAAATAATTCATCTCTACATTTCATAAAAATGGCAAATAAAATATGTAGTAAGTAGATAATGTCACTATAATTATTAATTCAAGAATTATAAGATCACAGGTTATTTCACATAATTCTATCCCCCCCCCCCAATATCTGTAAAGAAAGAAAATATATCTTAGTTCTAAGCAGAATTTCTGCAATGGTTTCAAGCATTTTTAATTAAGTAAGAGTGTATGAATTGTATTATTCATTTTTTAATTTTAAGTACTGCCAAATGCAAACCATAATAAAAATACTGCACAAAGGATATTTTTTTTACAATGTTTAACTAAAAGACATAAATTTTTCTTAATATATTTGAATATTAAGCCAGTATTTGTTTTCTTCACCAAAAATAAATAAGTGTAGCTAATGTTTGAATGTGCGTTCATGAATGCTTAATGTATGTTTTTACTTAGTTAACAAATGGAATTTGTTTTCTGTCACATGTGTTGAAATAGTTTTGAGTGAAAACCCAATTTGTTCACCTTAATAATACACAGTCCAGTCAGATTAATGTGACCACCTGTCAAAAGCCAGAATAACCAGCTTTTGCAGCACGAGCTGCGAGATGTGCAGTGACGTTTGGGGAGGTATTAACAGGGATGTGTAGCCATGCTGATTCCAGTGTCATGGCCAGTTGTACTAGATTTTATGGCTGAGGATCTATGGCGTGAACAACCTGATCAAGGTGGAGACAAAGATTCTCGATCTGGGAGTCTGGTAGGCAGGGGAATATAGTAAACTCATCCTGATGCTCTTTGAACCAAGCCTGCAAGCTGTATGACATGTTGCACTGGCTTATTGATAGATGCCATCATGCTGAGGAGAAGCAATCTACATGTAGGGGTGGATAAGGTCCGCAAGGACAGATGCTTACTTCTGTTGATCCATCATGCTTTCCACAATGATGAGCAGAGCCACGGAATGCTATGCAAACGTTCTCCAGACTATAATGCTCCTTCCTTAAGACTGGACCCTTCAGGCAATAGTTGCATGGTGTCTGTTTTCAGATGTTTCATGCTGTATACACCAACACCCATCTGTCCGATAGAGCAAAAAACGTTATTCATCAGAAAAGGCCACCTGTTGCCACACAGTGTACGTAGCAGTACTGGCACGCAAATTCCAGCCTTAGTCACCTAAGAGCAGCAGTCAGCAAACTTCGGCCTTCATTGCCGAAGTGCATTAATAAGGCATTTTCTGTGGAGGGCCATACGAAGTTGGCTGAACTGTTTTAGAGGATACACCATTGGTAGCCCCTCGGTTCATCTGGGCGGTCAATTGCGCAATGGTTGCATGTCTATCCGCCAAAATTCATCTCTGTAGCTGTCGTACACATCTGTCACCTGTGGCCCGTGGTGCACCACTTTTGGTATATAGCTGATTTTGGATAGCTAAATGCTTCCACCCTTGTCCCAAAGCCAATAATTATACCCTTTTGGACATCGAATAAAATCACTCTGGTTCTGCGTTATGCCAAGACTGCAATGATTTATGCATTCCTCCGATACCCCATATCCTCCACTTCTAGTGCCACCACCTGCCTTCGTGACCAGTTATTTCAGGTTGGTGTTGAAAGTAAGCAGTGGTCACATTCACGTGATTGGACTGTATATATATTGTCGCTGAACGTATCAGCGTGTTTATAACAGTTCGACGACTGTAAAAGTGATTTTGGAGCTATCTGATTAATATTGGTAAATAAAGTGTGTTTCGATACTTCAATCAAGTGTCGTCGTTATTCACTCCAAATCTACAAACCCCGTACGAACGTGAAGGAAGAAAATAACGTAAGAACTGGTGTTAGAAGTGGGATTTGCGAGTGAATGCCAGTGACCCGCCTGCAGAGGAAAGCCATGGCGGAGAAAACGAAGACTTTGATGGACTTCTTAGTCGAGATAAAAGCCGGACAGGAAGAGATGAAAGCCGGACAGTAAGAGATGAAAGCCGAAATGAAAGAGATGAAAGCAGGACAGGAAGAGATGAAAGCCGGACAGAAAGAGATGAAAGCCGAAATGAAAGAAGGACAGGAAGAGATGAAAGCATATTCTGCTGTATTAAAAGAATTGCGAAGGTTCGAGATGTCATTTATTAAAAAGATGAAGTTTTTGAAGTACGGAAGAATCATAAAGCTCAACAATCCATATTTAGAGTTTATTAAGAATTGACAGAAAGACTGAAGATGTTAGGACTGTTGAGATTAAGTATCAACATTGAGCCTTCAGCTCCAGTAGACGTAGATAAAAATCCTCTTTTAATAACAGGTTTAAAGTATAAGTGCTTCCATATTCATTCTATTGCTGAATTAGTACTGTTGCTTCAACGTCCTAATAAACAATCTGCTGCATATTCAAAGTCAAAATCTGAAGAGCCATGTAGTAGTACAGAAAGTTCTGAAGAACAACTTGAGGAAGAAAATTATGAGAAACCATATTATGCTATTGATAAAATACCTTTACAGGAACCTTTTACCTTAACTAAACTTGATTGCAATCTTAAGAAGTCTTATCAAGGACCAGAATTTGTGATAAATAAATTAAAACCGCATACTAAAATAATGTCATTTTATTACAACAAGGATTTAAAGCCTACATTTACTGTGAGTATTTCATTATTGAATGAGGAAAGTATTGATGTAGAATGTCTGTCATCTGTTAATGGAAAACATCTTTATCAAGCTGTAGCAGACCATTTAAAATTGCAAGAGCGTTACTTGTTTGGATTAGCATATGCTCAGGACGGAAATGGAGAATTTTCTGATGTTAATTACAATCCTAAGTATTATGCATATAGACACAGATTAGATTATTATCCTGAATTCTCTAAATCTACTAAGTCTTCACTCCCAAAGAATTATACAACTCCAGGAGAAAGACGGCTCGAGAAGATTTTGTGTCAAGTACCGGAGACTAAATAATGTCACTAAGAAAGACAGTTACCCTCTTCCCAGGATTGACGATACTCTAGACACCTTATCAGGACACAAGTGGTTTTCCACCCTGGACCTCAAGAGTGGATACTGGCAAGTGGAAATTCATCCCGATGATAGAGAGAGAAATGCGTTCACTACCGGTCAAGGACTGTGGCAGTTTAAAGTTATGCCTTTTGGACTTTGTAACGCCACTGCAACATTTGAACGCCTGATGGAGACAGTGCTTCGTGGTCTATCTTACAAATCCTGTCTGGTCTACCTAGACGACATCATTATAGTGGGCCGTACTTTCGAGGAACATCTAGAAAATATCAGGAAGGTGTTCCAGAAATTGAGAGATGCCAACCTTAAACTGAATCCTTCGAAATGCAAGTTGTTCCGCAGTGAAGTCATCTCTGCCGAAGGTGTCCGCACAGATCCAGAAAAGGTGTCGGCAGTTAAGGACTGGGAACGTCCTGTGGATATTCATAAACTACGGAGCTTTTCGTGTGGACTGAGGAGTGCGAGAAGTCCTTTAATCAGTTGAAGGCGACATTAACATCTTCGCCCGTGCTCGCGTATCCCCAGACCGACAAACAATTTATATTAGATACAGATGCAAGCAACGAAAGTGTGGGAGCTGTCCTTTCTCAAATGGTTAATGGGTTAATGGTTAAGAGCGAGTAATAGCCTATTAGAGTAAAGCTTGTCCAAATCGGAAAGGAATTATTGCGTCACCCGTAAAGAATTGCTTGCTATCGTAAAGGCCATAGAACATTTCCATCATTATTTCTATGGCAGAAAATTCTTATTGCGGACCGACCATGCTTCTTTAACCTGGCTACTGAATTTCAAAAATCCTGAAGGACAAATAGCCAGATGGATTCAAAGACTGCAGGAATATGACTTTGAGATAAAACATCGTAAACGCTCCTCCCACGGAAATGCGGATGCTTTATCCAGGAAGCCTGGTCCTGCACACTGCAGCCATTGTTCAAGAGCAGAGGCTAAGTACGGGTTGGCGAATCCGAGCTTCCGGCAAGTAACATCTTCAACATCAACTGATCCAGATCCGTGGAGTGACAAAAAAGTTAGAGAAGATCAATCAGCGGATCCTGACATTACGCCAATAATAGAACTGAAGGAATCATCCGGTACAAAACCCAAGTGGCAGGGCATTTCCATTTTCAGTCCTGCATCTAAAAGGTACTGGGCTCTCTGGGATTCACTCCACTTCCGAAATGGAGTCTTATATCGAATATGGGAAAACGACGATGGAACTAATAAGAGATGGCAGCTGCTGCTTCCTCGAAACCGAATACCTGATGTTCTGAAGAAAATACACAGCAGCTCAACGGGAGGGCATTTCGGCTGTATGAAGACACTAAACAAGGTCCGAGAGCGCTTCTTCTGGAGTTCGGCGAGAAACGATGTTGAGAAGTGGTGCCGATCTTGTGATGCTTGCGCAGCCAGGAAAGGACCGAAGCGACGTAGCCGAGGAAGGCTGCAGCGATACAATATAGGAGCGCCTTTTGAGCGAATTGACCTCGGCATTACTTGGACCTTTTCCTCGGACCACGGATGGCAACAAATACATCCTCGTTGTCATGGATTACTTTACGAAGTGGCCCGAAGCTTACCCAGTTCCAGATCAAGAGGCTGTCACGACAGTTGAAGTTCTGTTACAGAATTGGATGTCCAGATTTGGGACCTCCCTTCAGATTCATTCCGACCAAGGCAGAAACTTTACTTCGGCTGTGTTCAAGGGACTCTGCGACATGTTAAAAATCAAGAAAACGCAGACGACCCCGTTACATCAGCAGTCTGATAGCATGGTGAAGAGATTTAACCGTACAAACCTTAACCACATCTCGCTCATGGTTTCCAAGAACCAAGAAGACTGGGATCGCAAATTGTCCCTGTTCCTGCTTGCTTACCGTAGTGCTGCCCACGAAAGCACCGGCTATTCTCCATCACAGATGCTCTTCGGTCGCGATCTCTGTCTGCCAAGTTACCTGCTCTTCGGCCGCCCTCCGGATATACATTCCTCACCTGAGAAGTACGTGCAGGACCTCCAGGCCCAGTTGGAAACAGTACACAGGTTTGCTCGAGAGCGGATCAACATTTCGACGGACAGGATGAAGAAGAGATACGACGCAAGAGCCACCGAACATCAATTCGAGGAAAATGACAAGGTTTGGCTGTAGAATCCACGTCGTCATAACAGCATTTGTCCCAAACTGCAGTCGCATTGGGAGGGTCCCTATACAGTCCTCAACAGATTGAACGACGTTGTGATACGGATCCGTAAATCCCCCAATTCAAAACCCAAGGTCGTTCATTATGACAGATTAGCCCCATACTATGGTCATAGTACTTAGTGCTTCTCATTCTTAGGGGCACCCATAATTCTTGTACATGAGTTTTCTTACCTAGTTTCTGTGTAAAGTTTGTATGTAGTGTAAATGTTTGTTTCTTTAGTTATGTTATTTATTTGTTTTATTTCCTTTTGTTTGTATCGAATTATGCTTCTGACCAAGGATTATACTGCCCGGGACGTGCAGTCCTTGGGAGGGGGCAGTTTTAGGCAAGGGAAAGTAGGGTTGCCACATTTGGCGACAAAATTGGCAATATACCATGGACGGATGGAGAACCTTCTGGAACGAATTCTTACTGGTTTAGTCCAGAATGTTCTCGAACACAAGCCGAAAGCTATATAAACCCTGCTGGTCCACAGTCAGTGTGTGTCTCGGCTAGCGAGCTGATAGTCAGTCATTGAGCGAGTGTCTCGAAGTATAGCACCGAGTTGGTCGTCGAGAGCATCGAGAGAGTCTTTTAGTGCATTGCGAATTACTGCATCGTCGAGTTTTGTCTTAGTGTGTGCTAGCAATGAGAGTCTCGAGAGTATGTGGAGTTCCGAGAATGACCAAACAGAGTCAGAAGCTGTACTCGGGTGCTTTGCGGTGAAGCTGTCTCTACCGTTATTGCCTAACTGTGTGAAGGCTGTGTCGCTGAACGTGTCAGCGTATTTATAACAGTTCGACGACTGTAAAAGTGATTTTGGAGCTATCTGATTAATATTGGTAAATAAAGTGTGTTTCAATACTTCATCAAGTGTCGTCGTTATTCACTCCAAATCTATGAACCCCGTACGAACGTGAAGGAAGAAAATAACGTAACAATATATTCTGTAGTTTATATCGGTCAAGAAGACTGAGTAATGAAACAAACATGGCCAGCATGCATTCGAAATGGAAAGCGAGTCTATATCCAGAGAAATAAAGCAGAATAGGTTTATGAACCTGCAGAAGCTGGCCTTGGAAGTTAACATTTGCCATAAATGTTTTTTATAGCCCATCTAAAAAATTAATATAAAGGTTTATTTCACACTTTCATTAAGAATTATGTATGTTGGCATAATTTAATTAAACATGAAAATGGCAAAGCGTCTTATGGCTCTCTGAGCTATAGGGAAAGGTGACATTATTAAAGGACTTTTTAAAAGGAACTGGCACATATTTTTCAAACATGAGGAAATTCTCATGCATTCAGCCTGTTAATTGCCATAAACAGACTCCAAGGCATAAGTTTTGTAGCTCTTGCTGTTTGATCATACTGTCTAATCAATGAATCTTAGCAAACTTAATTTAAAAGCAGAAATGTAAATGGGATACATCCATCGTTTAAATTTTGTAGGAAGTCTTGTGAAAAAAGCATTAGCACACAGTTTAAATAAACATGAATACATGATATAAAATTTAATTCTTAAGCCAATGCAAGACATACACGCGAAGGCTAAAAGGATGCCTTTATTTACAACTTTCTGAGGTAAAACACATATTCGAATTACACATGGTGGTATACCATAAAAACAACCTTATGGGTAACCCATTTGCTAGGATTCCAAGTTGAGCAACCAGTATTCTTTGTCTTAACCAATCCGCTTCTGGTATACAAGTAAACTGATAGATATTTTTATGATATTTCATCCTTAGTTGACATTCTGACATTAGGCTTCACTGAAGAAGTTATCAAATTATACCTCATTTAATAATTAACATCATCTCACTGATTACCTCCATCAAGCAGTCTTATAATTAAATAGTTTTTAGTAAGAAATTTTAAAATAAAATGTTATTAATTATAACAAAAATCTGATTTGTGTTCTATTCTTGCTACAGTTTTATCATGATAATTATGATTATCACAATAAATGTGTATCTGTGTAATAGTGTAAAAGTAGGAGTTATAATTCAAACAAAAATTATCAGTATTTAAAGAGCATGCAAATTATACTTATAGGCACTAAAGCTTAAATTTTATTTATGAAAGTGATTAATAATTTAATACAGGCCAAAAAAACTCGTACTGCATCATTAATTAAAAATTACTAATCATAAAGTTATAAAGTAACATTGTTTCAAAAACTGAACAAAGGAGGGAAAATGTAGATTGTGATGGAATGGCTGAGATAATTACTGAAAAGTATAATAATAAGCAGATACGATTATTTAAGGTATGTTCTATTGTGTAATGCTACTTTTGTATGCTACAACAAATATACTTCAGTTCTTGGGTATGTCGTGAATAGAATTTTCCACTTAAAATTTATTAAACTTTATTCCAGAAATGAAAACACACACACAAATTCCAGTTGAAATCTATAACATTTAATAACCATACACTTACAGTGCTGTAAAGGAACAATATGTATACTTTACAAAATAAGTCTGAAAAAGACAACATTGTAAACATTTGTGTTTAAAAATAAAAATCTCATTATATTTCTTAAACTAATTCTCATTCAAAATTTACAAATACAGTTAAAACAAATCATGCTTTTTTTAGAAATTATATACAGATTTGACAATGAATCAAATAGAAATAACTGAGATTTTTTTATATCTTAATTTTATGACAATGGTAACAGAACCCCTAAGTAAAAAAAAAAAAAAAAAAAAAAAAAAAAATCTTGCTATCAAAATAGAAACTAATAATTTCAAATGACCATATATCAATAAAAAAAATTATGGGAAGATGAATGCACATTATTTTATTTGCTATCAAATATCAGTAAAAAAACACAGAAAGGGAAAAAATTTATCAGGGATCTTTCAATGGAACTGACAAATCGGAATTTGTGGAGTAATTTCTGGAAAGGCAGATAATACACATCAAAGAAATGTACCGCAGTAATACACAGGCAAAAGCTAGCTCAGGAAGTGAATATTAATATTTTTCAGTTAATTTCATATTAAAATAATTTTGATATAAAGAGTTTATCAAATATACATAAGCTTTCATGAATTTCAAACCTATAATAAAACACTGTTCATGGGGTTCTTGTGGTATGTCTCAGTTTGTTATACTTAAATTTGTATACGGCTAGAAATATGTCTCTCTCTCCTGCTCTCACATTTAATATTCTCCCTCAAAAAAGATTACAAAAACAGGTATGTGTTATTTTATCCGCAGCAATTTTTAAAATGTTAAATTTATACAATTAAATTTTATGAGATAAATTTTATTTATATTGTATATTAATCAAATTTTATTGTTAATGTGACTGGACGGTTTATTACAATTCATGAAAATTGTATAGTATTCAAGCATGTACAGAATAAATTCCAATCAAAATTTATTTTTTCTGAAGAATAATTTTTGTAGAAGGGATTTTTAGTGTCTAAAATTGAAAAAATATGCATGCCTGATACATTTAAACACTGAAAAATTTCATCTTCACACAAAAGAGTAAGCAAAAGATTTACTACTATTTTGAAATTATATTCAATTTAAAAAAATCTAATATCATATTTTATAAGTTTTAAAAAATTTTAACAGCCATGTAGTCAGTGTATAAAAATATTAAAACAAATAGCCTATGGAATGTTTTAGGTACATATTTTTTGGTTAAAATTATTGTAATATCAGTAATAGTAAAATATATTTGACAACTAACTACATATATATGAATTAAGTTTGCATGCAAAGCAAGAATATCTAGACAGCAAAAAGTGGATATCTAGAGGCTATAGAAGATATTTACTTGAATTAAAGTATCAAATAAGGAATTTCAGAATGTGCTTGAAACTACATTCAAGAAAGTCATTGTTCACAATACCAATCGAATAACAGATGCAACAACAAGCTACTGTTTCAACAAGGCACAAAGTACTCTTCACTTTTACACAAACTCTATTTCAATCTACATCCTGGACTTTAAAAAGTGTTCATAAATATGAACGGCAAGATGTTGATTGTACTAGAATAAGAGAAAATCTGTGTTTTGTTGTGAAAAGGTATTCTTTAATATTATTTAAAATGCAACCAGGGATCTCAGTTTAGTTCTTTCCCACTTCATATTACGTAAGAATTGAAGATATGAAATCCCACTGCCTCTCCCCAAAAAAGAGATAATAAACTTCTAGAAAGGCAAATACCCTTATATAAACTGAGAAGTCATTTAGAAATAAATTTTAGCAAGAGTTTGATTTCACCTAAACATACTGTTATACTGAGAACCCTGAACATCTTGTTTGAAGCAAACACAAGGGAAAATACACATACATTTTTCCTCCCTTCCATTTGATCAGTAACATTTGTCCTAAATAAAACTTAATGGAGCAAACATTTTAGATTGTACCAACATGTTCAGTCAGCACCTATATGGAAGACTTCATCAGAACTACAATTTTCTGAAAAGCTTGTGAGCAGAAAAAATGTCAATAGCTGCTTTCATTCAATTATTTAACTGGCATGAATAATTTTCCCCCTTTCTTTAAAATTATTAACTTAAGATTTATGTGCACTCAAAGATGGCTGTAGTTTATGTGAGACAAGCAAGAAAATAGTAATTAAAAGTCACATTTATACTTTATGCTTGAAGTTACACTGTATTTTATGCTACAAGCAAGAATATGACATCTATACATACAAGTGAATCTTTTAATGATTGATGTGCTAATATTATTATGTTTTAAAATGGCTGGACAATAGATCTTTCAGATAATATGTACACATTCAGTAACATACACCATCATATTAACATATATGATATAACTGATGATATAACTGATGATATATATATATATATCCATATTTCTGTACTCTGAATGACATATAACCATCAACATACAACAAATAATTTCTTACTTTGCAATTTTCCTTTGATATTTGTTATCAGTAATGAAATCTCATCTTTTTTAAGAAGCTAATATATAGATAACTGTTTTGCTGCCCAAAATTGGCCATTAGAACCTGATAATTGTAAGCATAAAAGCTAACTATAATCTGTAGTCCTGATCTGGCCAGCTACAAGATAGTTTAAGCAGCTACTGATAACTGAGTGACATATGGTATAACTCCTCCCGGACCAGCTAGAGAGGAGCACTTCATGAGATCAGCATCAATCTGCCGGGCGGCCTGCCGCCCTTCAGATATGGCATGAACAACAAGAGACTGGCCTCGTCGACAATCTAAAAGATCAGAAGATACAAGACTTCACACATGCCCAATATTGATATTTAGATACAATAAACAACTAAAACATGTAAGTGCAATAAGAAAATTTTAAAGATTGTCCTAATGCTTTAATTTAGCAAAGATTATAAAACATGAAACAGCAAAAATTTTTTAAGTATATAATTTGTTAGAAGTTGAACTTATATTGTCAATATATTTAAGAAATATATACACACTCAGAATTTTTAGCATCAACATTAAATAACATTAAAAACTAATGTAATAATATTTTGTAGTCCATGTTTATGTTATCTCTAAATAATATGTACATTTTAACAATATATATTTTATATTTACTAGCATATTTTCCCTCTTTTCCTACTAATTTTATTGCTTGAACACTGGGAAGGGAAAAATGCACAGTGTATACTGTTTCCAAAGCAATAATTATAGACACAATAATATTATGTATTTCAAAGGGCATATTAATTTCTATAATATTCTTTTTATTTACATCAGCAGTTTCCCATTCGTGCATATTTTACATTGTTACCGTAAATCAGAATTTCTTAAGTCACATGCTAAAAATACTAAAGAAATATGTGAGTAAATGTGATATTTTTTATACTAGCAAAATTTGTTTTGTTCTTAAAATATCCAAATCAAAATTATCTAAGCCTGTACTTATACCAGTTTCTCCCTTTTGCTCTTACTTGCTCTGCGTGTTGGCTGCGTAACTGGGATGGTCAGTCTTCCTTATTGTGATTCTTCATCATAAACTTTAATCACGTTAGACACTAATTTCTTCAAATCGCTGCAGAAAAGTTTATTTCTAGAGCTTTCAGGAACATTAGAATTCATCGTAAAAATGAAGATTTGAAAGTAAAAGAAGGTCAGTAACAGCGATGCTCAACGATTGTAAGAAAAAGCACTAAATGACCCCAACCTCCGAGAGGAAAAAAAAACCCAACGCTTTTCACCCACACCTTCTGAAAACTTCTTAAAAAATTTGAAGTAAACTCCAATGATGGAACACAGCAATAACTTTTATTTTACACTAAAAAAAAAAAAAAAAAAAAAATGCGACATACAAACAAGAGAAGGAAAGGTATAAAAACTTATTTTTAAAAAAATAATTACATGCTTTGTGTGAGAAAATGCATGCAGTTCTGGAGCCTGCATTTCAATATTGCTAGTAACCTGTAAATTATTTATTATTCATCTATTTCAAATGCACAGGAGATTAATAACAATATTAAAACTGTTACAACTGCTACGACCTTCGAGAGGGAAAAATACCCACGCTTTTCGCCCACACCCCTTCAATTAAACTGACCCATCTTGGCTCTCAGCTAAATGACTCACGCTAGTGTGGTTAGACAGTATAGTTATGCATGTGTTTTTGTTCATGTTACAATATCTAATATATTTCTATTCTCTTTTCTACTCTACAAGAATATGTATATGAGACGTGTAAGGATGTAAGTTAAAGGAAAAAGGACTAAAAATGCCTACCATCTACAAATAACTCTGGTATTTCTGCTGCAAGCAATATTTATCTACAATTTAGTGAGTTTCTCCTTTGCTGTTGAATATTAGGTAATATTTTGTGAAAATGGCTAGATCAGAATTTAAACTTGTGATTTGTAAATAATTTGAATTTAATTTTGTCTTATTCTTGCAAGACACAGAAATCAATGGCACAAGAATTTTAGCTGCTTTTATTCCCCTTGCATTCATTAGTAAATGAATTTTAACATTATGGTAAAAGGTGAGACAAAAGAAATAATCTTTCAGACTAGAAAGTTAAATTAGTTTTAATTTAAGCAAAAATGAGTTTTACCTTAAAACTCAATTTTCTTTTTGGCAAAATACATGCGTCTTTTTAGCTTTCTTCAGTAATATCTTGATTTCAGTTGTCTTATTTTCCACTTGCTTTTAGCCCAGGAATCTTCATAAATTTTTTTGTACTAAGCTAAACACTTGTGACACTATCTTCAATTTTATGCTTCTTTCAATGAAGTGACCTTCATTTGGAAAATATTAACTCCATTTGTTGGGATCAGTGAGGGACTCTTATTATTTCTTCTTTTTCTGTCTTTTTAATTCTATCCCGATGATGATTTCTTTTAACTACATCCAGCTATTGGCAATTCTGTCACAGATACTCCATAAAGTGAATTTACTTGATCGAATTGGGTTAGAATGAAATTTAGCAATATAGTATGTTCTAAGATATTTTCCTCAATTTTCACACCATACCATAGGGCTGAGATATTAATACAGATGCTACATATATCTGCAACTTTTTTATTTTAATATTCTGAAACCATTCATTCTATAAAATTAATTTCTTATACTTAAAACACAGATCTAATTATTTTTTTAAAAATTAATTATGCAAATTGAAAATGTGTTTATGTTTACAGTATATACTTTTAAAGATGTAACATTTAGCAAGAAAGTGAAATACCTTTACTCTTTCATAGCCATTACAGTACTAAATACGAGACTGTAAAATTAAGGTACTTAGGTATACTAAGGTATTATAAGGTACTAAGTTATACTAAAGCATTCCAACTTACTTAGTTGGATTAAAGCAATAATCAAGATTTTATAAAATTAGTCAATAATTTAGTCAGCATTTATGAACTTATAAACTTAGAAAATCTAGTAAAAACCATGTAAAATTCAATAATTTTTTTTTTAATATTACCTCCAGCAGCATAAACTTTTGGTATAGATGTATGATAATTTCCATTGGGTGTCGCAATATTTTTTCGTGGATCCTGTTGCACTCCTATATCACTGAGAAGATACTGTTCAGGTCCAAGAAATCCCATCGCAAGCATTACCAGGTCAGCCTGTAAAATTCACAGTTATATGTTCACATTATAATAAGCTGTCCAAAATGGATAAGTTAATGCATCTGGAATGAATAAGTTAAATCATTTCAGAATTAGTTAATACTTTCCAAATTTACTAACTAGAATTTAGATATTTAACATATAAGACAACAATCATTTTTATTTAGATAAAAGTCATGAGCAGAGCCATACCTAGATTTTTATTAACTATATCTATATAATTTTATACTTTTTAATCTTAAGTTTATGTATTCATGTCTTAATTTTATTCAGTAAAGTATTCATTACATTATTCAGTAAATTTATAATTTTTTAAATAAAAAAATTAAAAGTACCTTTTTTGATAAACAGCAAATAGAAGTGATAGAATATGAATAGCACTACAATTAATATAAAAGTATGTACTACATTAGAATCCCAGCCTTTTTTTATTTAATTTTCTTGCTTTTAACAAACTAAATTGATAATATATTTTTAATGTACTTTATTATTTAATTAGTATTCTACACAGAAAATAATGATATTTGAAAGATTTTTAAGGACAAGGGAAGATTTTGCATATTTTAATTTTTCTGAAGCTACTTTCATCTAACTTTGTAACTGAAAACCTAAAAAAAAATAGTCTTAACACAACTTTCAAAGTCAGAAATGACTAAACTAAACACTATTCCTAAATTATATTTAAAAGGTGTGATTTTGGTTTAGTCATCAGAATTACTGGAGCATTGTGATTTATAAAAATAGATATTTCTCATGGAATATCTGTAGCATTTATCCATGTGGATCATTTATATCATGTGGATATTTAGGTACTAAGTTCTTCTTTTATAAAATATGGATTTTTATAATATTATTAATTTAATACTAATTTTTCACCTGTTAGAAAGTGGCAACCAAAAGCTATCTCGTTTAATTTTTAATATCTTTAATAATATATTTAGCAATGCACCATCTTTCATTTTTATCAAAAACACACATTTTTTCTGATAAAATTTAGATCTTTTATCAATTAAGTCTTGATAATCTGATTTATCAACAATTCATTTTCATTTCTCTTCTTATTCTTTTAATATATTCATCTTCAAAGTTAAAATTTCACATATCTCAAGAATATTTTCTGTCATGTTCGATAAGGAATGAAATATATCTTCTAACATCTTAAGTTCAGTATGACAAAACATTAGAGAGTTGTTTGCCTAGGGAAAGGGAGACTTTCGTAAAGAACTTTCTAAGGATAACTGGCTGTATATACATTACACATATACCTTCCCATGAAGAAAACCTTGTAACCAACTCATTTACCAACATTCGATATTTTGATATTAACTTTTTCTTATAGTATTAAATTCCCTGCTGATACATACAAAATTTTAAATCTATTTGCTTTGCAGTTTCAACCCACTGCAATGATTTATTGATTGATGTTGTATATAAATTTGAAATTTATATAAAAATAAAAAGATAATAATGACCTGAAAATTCTATAAAATAAGTAATAATGTTTTTTCTGTCTCATTTTAAATATTTAATCATTAACAATTAATTAAAGCTTTTTATTTGGTTTGCTTAATTGATAAGAAAATGCACACACAAATGCTCAAGAATATAAACCCCCATAACATTGCTTGAAATTTGCCATTTTAAGATGTTGCTTCAGAATTGAAAGTAAATAACGATAATTTATTTTTAAAGGTATTTCTGCTGTTAATTTGCCCCCCTCCCTTCTATTCATTCACCTAAGGAAAATGCCTCATTACCTCGCCCTTCTCCTGGCTAGGTCATAAAGAACAACTTTCCAGAAGCAAAGAAAAGGTAAGTAACATGCACTGATAATAAAAGGCCTAGCTTTACATGGGCAAAAAAAGGACTGATTTCTCAAAATCTGACTAATTGAATACATTTTGGCTGAGATATAGCATCAAAAGACATTAATATAAAGTGAAAAATCTAGTATGAATGAATATTATAAAATTATATTATGACACAAATAGAACTGAAATAATATGGAATTAAATTTTAGAAAGAAGCGATTAAAGGAGACACAAATACGATAAAAGGGATTTTTTGTTAAAAGGGAATGCACAGCTTAATTTTCAGAGGAGCACACCAGAGCTCAGCTCCAGAACTTCTCAGTTTCTGAGATAAACGGCGATTCTATGCGGAATGCAGCGGAGCCCTAAATAAAAGGGATAGATGTAGTTTTTTTTTATGTAACTGGAACACAATTTCAGCGGGAAAAATGGTTTTTTAAAAATAAATATGCATTGAAAGACGATTATGACTTCTGATCGCATACTTGTTTTTCTCCAGTTAAAAAATGGATGGAGGTGTTAACACTTTTAAGGAAAGAAAATCCTACATCCACATTTCAAAGATTTATTCTCCAAGTAGAAAATGAATTTATGACAGTCAGGGTAAAATGTTTTGTTTCTGAAAGCACTAAAAATTATCTATTTGGTTATGCACTTTCAGCGCTAGTGACCTTTCAATGCAGAGCTCCTGCTGACTTGAACTATGCAACCAAATACGAGGGACAAAAATTTTCACTTGTTCAGACCTTACATTATATGTTATCTGATAGGACACTAAGGGGAAACTTTTTTGCCCAATCACATTCTGTTTAACAGCTAGAATTATACGGGCAGGGCATCGTGGTCAGAAAGCTTAACTCTTCTTTGTTTTTGAAGCTACATTTCTTAATTTAAATTTCTTTCCATACTCCCATATTGTTTCTATCATTCTCTCTGTTCTCATTAGTGCCGCTTTAATGGTTTTATTTTTTTCCATTGGTGGGTTGGAAAAAGAATGGTTTTTGTTTCTCTCATCCCTTGAAATTGTAAGTTATACCATATATTCAGGGCTTGAATTCAGCTGGCTAAGCTATTGCTTAGTTTTCTGAATGAAATTTAAGTCCTGCCGAAGCTCTAAATAAGATGAGCCCTGATATTTTATTTCTTTTATTTAACCATTAATTGTTAATTTAATCGTTTATTAAATTTTGTTTATATCTTTATATTTCATTGAATTTTAATTTTAATTATTAGTCTTTTTTATTTTTTATTAGTTATTTTATTTTTTCCCTTCTTCCTGATGGCCTTCCATAGTCCGGCACTTCTGATTTTAGAAATTAAGCCCCGAGGGAATGAATTCTTTTGAAGAGTATAAATATATCACAATGCAATTTCAGGCTCTCAATTAATTAGAATCTGGCACAGTAAATTTTATCATGCAACAACTTTTTCAAAGGTAACCAATACGTTTTCTATGATATGGAAATCAGGAAATTTGGCTAACCAATTTTATAGCTCAATATTTTTGGCTTCCAAAAATTTATCAATCAGATTTCCTTGATATATAAATATGTTCTCATCCATAAAAAGTCAGCCGAATCCACATTCATCTCTAAAACGCTTTACGTTAGATGGAAAAATTTCATTTTGAAACTCCTGTTGAGCATGTGCAGAACAGCATGTGCATTGTTCATTAGTCTTCCCCTATACTATCATTTACATTGTTGTAACAGACATATTCCATAATGTTGCTAAGAATCTTTCCTACTTCTGACTCTCTTCAGATGTAAATGCATTCAGAATTAAATGTGAAACTGTAACTCATTAATGAGGTAGAATCACTGTTCTCGAATCCATCTCTGATGTTTCCTGCATGAATTCACGTAAGGTCTCTTTTGTTGATGTCAACAAAATGCAAACCATAAGCTTCCTAGCATCAAAGTTTTTTTTTATTATTATTTATCTGATTATGGCAAAGCACATGAGGGCAATCTCTCTAAATGAGGGGAGGACACTAAGGAAAATAGGCTCGCATCTGCATTGCACCTGGGGAAAATGCGCATTCACCAGCCAGGATTCAAACCCCGGTTGAACTACCAGTGTTCAGCAATTTTACCACTGGGCACTCTAACACGAAAGCCTTTCACATATATATATTTTCCCCTAATGCAGAATTCACAGTAGTTGCTGTAAGTTCCAAGTTCAGCTATTTAGTAGTAAAATTTCTGTTTGGAAAAACAGAAACCAATCTTAAGAAGCATTAATTTTGCTTCAATGATTTGTAACTGATACCAACAATTTCAGAACCTTTAAATTGTTTCCAGAAAGCAGACATTGTCTATCTAAAAACATTCAACCATACTATTATTTCTGTAACTATTTACCTTGTTTCTAAATGATAGTTTTCAATCTAAAAAATTTTTCCAAATGATACTTTTTCCACTTAAAAAATTGTTTTGATTTAATGGATAATGAAATCAGCTTTTGAATTGTGGAAGTTCATGAAGCTGTACTTGGTGCAAAAGGTTTGTTTTGCCTTTGGAATGCAAAATGCTGTTTTTTGCATTCCAAAATTAGATTGATGGAATTGGTAGTAATAATGAGTAATAATAATCAAGTTTACACTTTCCTCATTTTATTAAGAAACAACAAAAATCAGATTGATTAATTCAATGTGCATCATTATATATCCATGGATGTAAAACAATATCAAACAGAAATGCATTATGCAGAAGAAACTCATAGAACAAATTTACATTGTTTTTTGGATTTTACATATACATTTAAATATTCATTGTTCACAATAACCCTCACTAAAATAGATAACAGGTAAAACTTAAAAGACATATATAATTTAATTTGTTAAAATGTATGTGTTAAAGATACTTTAAAGCATACATCTTTATATGTAGTACTCATGATTTAGTCTTTAAGTAATACTTTTTAATTAGTTAGCAATTAAAGGATTTAAAATCCTCAGGTGCATAAAAAGTCATAAACTGATTGTTAGATGTAAGTATAAAGTACAGTTTTAAAAATCCTCAGGTGCATAAAAAGTCATAAACTGATTGTTAGATGTAAGTATAAAGTACAGTTTTAATATTGTATTAACATTAAACTTTAATATATTGTAACTAACATTAAAATATTTAATTAACATAAAATGCCATATTAATTTATTTTGAGTGCCAATGAAGCTTAAGCATATCATTGGTAAACAAACAAAAATACACACTTGTGTTCAAAATACTTTGTTTTTTAATATAATTTTTCAAAGGAACACCTAACAATGAAATTTAATAGAAATGCAAATTAATATAAGATAGCAATTTATATATAAGACAGCAAACAATGCAAGTACCCACTCAAATGGCATGGGTGAATCTAGATTCACCATTGAAATTGGGCTTAAAGCTGGTGACCTTTTTAGTCTGCTAAGTTGTTCTGTCTTACATAAAAGCAACAAATCTTCTGGCCAAAAAAAACTAACTTTTTAGTTTTTGGGAGGGGGGGAAAAACACCTCTTTTCTTAATACTGAATACCAAAAAGGTATGTTAAAACATGTAAGATCATTAAAATATCCACCGCTTTAATTTTTAGAAATTTTAATGAATATACTATTACATTACAATAAATTTAATGTAATTTTTATAACATATCAAATGGCATAAAAATTTTCATTATTTATTATGAAATATAATGATATTTTTTAGCAATTTTTCCTTTAATTTTATGAGCTATCAACTAAAACTTTCTAATGTAAGTGTATGTATGTGCAAGAAAGAAACCTACTTCTAGCAGAAAAATAACCATTTCTAAGATTTAATATTTTAGAGAAAAGAATTCAAGATCTTTTAAATTATATCAAAACATGTGCAAAGACTGTTTACAATTAGAATTTTACTGAAAGAATATGAGTTAACTAGTATTTTTACTTTTAGATGAAAGAAATAATGAATAATTAAAATACAAAAATCATTAAATCACTCCAATATTAAATAACAAGCTTATAAATTTTTAAATGCTAAATGAATATAAATGCAAATTTTAGATTCAGGGGAAGGACCAAAAACAAGTCCCTCATTTCCATAAATATTACTTAACTTATTTACCGAGTATTCAATTAGACAGTATTTATTTACAATTAGTAGAAATACTAAAAACTTGAGTTTCTTAAAGGTTTTGTTTTTAATAATTAAATACATATATAAATGTATGCTTCACAAGAATCTAGTATTACTAGAGAAGCAAGTTAGCATCAAAAGTTTTTTTTTTTTTTTTTTTTTTTGGGGGGGGGAGGGGCGCTTGTTGGTATATTAAGTATTTTTTTTATATAGGCATATATATAGATGTTAATAAAAATAGACACAGCTCATCAAAATTTGCATTCATTAAGAAGTAATATTCATCCTTTCATATTTACAGTATTTGAAACTTTAAAGAGAAATGCTGCAAACATTAAACGGTTTATATCACATTTGTTTAAATAATTCAAGTATGTCTCTTATATATTTAATAAAGAACTAGCATATTAACTTTGTGCATTCTAATAATGCACAGCATTTTTCCAAGATACTGTTTTGTGAAAATGCTGTTTACAGGTTAGGATGTTACCTTGAAAACTTTCTCAGAACCAGGAATTTTTTCCATAACCCAGTTTCCTGATTTATCCTTTTTCCATTCAACTTTTATTGTACTAATACCAGAAACATTTCCATTGCCATCATCCAAGAATTTCTGAAATTCCAAAAGATTTAAGGCATAAACATATATAGATATAGATTTTTAGATACACAGATAAGTTTTTTTTCCATGAATTTGTTCATGTTTAATATTCCAATAAATGAAATAAATTATTTAAGAATGTAAGTCTGCAAGTATTTTAATTTTGCTAGTCTAAAAGCATCTTCAGTTTACGTAAAACCTGTAATATTCTTTCTCTTCACATTACATCAAAAGCAACATAAAATAAGGTACTGCTTAAAGACATGAAATTTTACACATATTTATGTCAAAAGAGTGTTCTCCACTTGTAAGCATTCAAACAATACAGACGTCCTGAGTTAATTTTTCAGCATGCTAGAATGCTTAAGTATTTTAAAGAGAGAAGCCAAGAATTTCAGGATAAGAATTCTAAGTGAAGTAAAAAATATTTAATGTAATTCATAGTCATGCTTAATTCAAATTTTGTTTTAAAGCAAGGATGTCAAACTCGCGGCCCACAACAAATATATATTTTTGCGGCCCAGCCAATATATCGGCAAATAATAATATATAATAATAAAATAACATATCGACGAAGAAAAAAATGAAATGTTTACTGCTAAGTAATTAACGATAATTTATTCAGTGTTGTTAGATTACTCACAGCGAGCTGACACACACACTACTTAAATTACAAATGCGTGTGAGTAGCTTGTGTTCAGCTACCTTTGGCTTTTGGGGGACACGTGCACTCAGAACTTGTACGCATCCCCCGACAGCCGAATGTGGCCGAACTCATGGTCTCAGTTTTCCAATCATAGTTTTGTACGATATATTGGTGCATGCATGTGCATGCACTTTGCTTTATTATTAATTATTACTTAATTCATATTGTTACGGATTTCATAGTTATTTATTTAGTTAGTTTTTTTTTATTTAGAATTGTAATTAGATTTGCTTCATGTTGCCTTAGCAACGCAGATGATTTTTGAAAAGACAGCTGCGTTGGAAGGTTAAAAATAGAACAGTGCATACATTTAATATCTAATAAATAAATATCTCGTAATTGCTGTTGCCATCCACAAAAATCCAGATATTTATACATGTTTCCAGTATATTCGAGAAATTAATTATAAAGCTTATAAAAGCTGAGAACAAACAACTCATCTCAGTAGTAACTGTAGTTCTAGCGAACTGTTTGTTTACTTAATGCTGTGATTGATTTGTAGCGATTTCGCTGTGAGATAGAATTAGTTTCTCTGTTTTGAATTGGTTTTTGCTAAACGTTTGACATTTTGTGATATTGTTAGAATATTTTTCAAGAAATATTTCAGCATTTTGATTTATCTCTTGTGGAAAGAATGAATTTTTGTTAACTTTTTAACGTTAACCATGTTTATTCCAGCCCTTTGTATTCAGTATGTCTATATCAAAACCAAGTGGTAGTAAAATTAAACAAAAAATCACTGACGAACGTAGAATATTCCAAGTAAAATGGGAATTAGAATATTTTTGCTGTGAAATAAAAGATAAAATAATCTGCTTGATATGTAATAATACTATTAATGTACCAAAGTTATATAATATTAAACATCATTACGAACAACACAAATCGAAACATAACAATTACGAAGGATTAATGAGAGAAGAAAAGTTGAAAGAGCTCAAGTTAGGAGTGAAAAATCAACAGTCCATGTTTAGTAAAGTATTGCAAGAAAGTGAAGCGGCGGTACATGCAAGCTACATCTTGTCTGAGTTGATAGCTAAGCATTCGAAGCCTTTTACTGACGGTGATTTCATCAAGGAATGCCTAATGAAAGCTGGAGAAATTGTTTGTCCTGGAAATGTGAAGGCTTTTCAATCAATTTCATTGTCTCAAAATACAGTTGTGGAAAGAGTTACTGATTTAGCCACGAATTTAAGTGATCAGATCAAAGCAAAATCATCTAGTTTCGAAAGTTTCTCCATTGCCTGTGACGAGAGCACGGACATTAGTGGCAAAGCTCAATTAGTAGTGTTTCTTCGTTCTTGTGACAAGAATTTTAACATTTTTGAGGAATTACTGGAACTAATACTGATGCCTGGTACTACCATAGGAGAAGATATATTTACTTGTGTTTTTGGACTTCTGCAGAAATACAATCTACTTTTGACAAAATTAAATTCTGTAGCTACAGATGGCGCTCCATCACTGACCGAGAAAAACAAGGGCTTCGTAGCATTACTAAGGAAAAAACTTATTGAAATTCACGGTTCAAACATTCATCATATGCATTGTATTATATATCAAGAAGTTCTATGCACGAAAGTAATAAATATGGAGAATGTTTTGTCATACATAAAAAAAGTTATACATTTTATAAGATCTCGAGGTTTAAATCAGCGTCAATTCACTGCTTTCTTAAGTGAGTTAGATAGTGAATATTCGGGTTTGTCCTACTATACCGAGGTACGTTGGTTATCTTGCTCCAAGATTCTCAAACAATTCTGGGATTTGAAAGAAGAAATATGTCAGTTTTTAAAAACGAAAAATCAAGACGTAAGTTTGTTTTATGATCCAATATGGATACAAGATTTATCTTTCTTGGTTGATATAACCAAACACTTAACTGATTTAAATTTATCGTTACAAGGAAAAGATCATATCATTACGAACATGTTTGACATAATTAAAGCATTCAAATGTCAACTAGTTCTTTGGGAAAAGCAACTTAAAAATGAAGATTTGATGCACTTCCTGACGTGCAGCATGAACAAATCAAGTTTAGATGATACTTGTTCATATCAAAAATATGCAGAAAAAATTGCAAATTTAACAACTGAATTTGAAACAAGGTTTAATGATTTTAGTTCCCTCAAAAACAAATTTTTTTTGTTTTCTTCGATTTTCTCAATAAGTATTGACTCAGTACCCAACCACATGCAAATGAAGGTGATTGAGATTCAATGAAACTCAAATTTGAAAGCAAAATTCATTGAAGTGGACATGCCTGAATTTTATAAATATTTACCAACCAGGTTTGAAAATACTCGAAAATTCGCATATGAAATTATTTCCATGTTTGGTAGCACTTATCGGTGTGAGCAGTTATTTTCAGTCATGAAAGGTAATAAGTCTCCTATTAGAAACCGTATTAATGATGCTTACCTTGGGTCAGCGTTGAAAGTTATCACTGCAAACAAAATTTCTCCCAAAATAGGAAAGATAATAGCAGAGAAGAAATGTCAAGTATCAGGACGTAAACATTAAATTTTTCTTGTTCTTTTCTATATAAATATATATATATGTTTATTATTGTATTATTCGAAATAAATCTACGTTTCTATGAATATTGGTTTTTTTTTTTTTTTTTTTTTTTTTTTTTTTTTTTTTTTTTTTTTTTTTTTTTTGCTGCCCACCTAAAGTTAAACCTTGTTTGTTTGGCCCAAGTGTACCTATGAGTTTGACATCCCTGTTTTAAAGGCTAAATTTAGGCTTATGGTTACTGCTTAATTCAAAAAGCTCTATTATTTTAACCAGGTATGGATAGTGAGAAGTAAAAGCAAATATATATATATATTGATAAATTAAATACTCAGCTCATAGCAGATTTTGAAATTTAAATTTTAAAAAAGCTTTAAAAAATTGCTGAGTCTGTCAATTGACTGATTAAACATATGGGTTAGAATGCCATTCGTAGGGAACTTTCTAAGGAAACTGGCTTTACAGTCATGCATCAGCCCGCTCATTAGCCAGGAATAAAAAAAGAGCTACCGGTATTCTTAGTTTTAGCTAATTGGTCAGTGATGAGTTAAGTTCAAATATAATGGCCACTTTTAATTTGATGTAAATGCTTGACTTCTATCCACCAGAGGTATCCCCATCTTTTTTTTTTTTTTTTTTTTTCCCTAAATATACATAGAATCTTAAATATAAAATGAATTCCTCCATTAATTATATTCTGATATTTTTCTTGTAACAACAGAAACCACATTCATATCCAATTTACAAAACTAAAAGCATTATTTTTCTATATATGTGCGAATTTCTGGGCATAAGTTATTCCTCTACAAAAATATATCTGTATATTATACTAAAATTCATTCCAGCACAGAAAGCTGGTATTAATTGAAATGAATTTCTGAAAATATAGTTAATAAAAATATATAATTGCAAATTCTAATACTACATAAATATACATACATATGCATGTGTATTTAACTGAAAGATCCCCCCCCCCCAAAAAAAAAAGATTCCATGTATCTGAAGTTAGGTATTCATTTTTAAATATGTTTACTTTTAGCATATGGATAAATGGGCCTACATTTTTGACATGTAAATAAGATTAAATTCTACTGCTGGCAATCAAACAAATACCCAGACTTTTGTACCAATAAATTTTGAACCAAAGCCTTTTTTTGTGCACCTATAAACACCATATTTATCTGAATATAAGACAATCTCAAATGTAATCAAATCCTATTAATTCAGTGATTATCGGGGGATTTAATTTTGAAGATATTCAAAATTAAGAATCAATATGAACCCTTCGAATCAATATGAACAAATACTACTTTATTACCCAAGATTCTAAAACATAAATTGAAGAATAATTTAGGTATTTTTGAAAGACAATATCCTTTTGAAATTAAATGAAAATTGCAAATGGTAGAACCTATTGATGCACATTCTATCAATAGTATTTATATTTACACATACACCACACACTACTGAAATTATTACTCTGTTTCATTGTTTCACTACTAACAGTGTATTCTGGAAGAATGTTCCTTTGTATGGTTCCATGAACGAATTTGTGGGAGTAGCAATCATAAATGAAGGATTATTTCATACAATATACAACTTGAAAACATTGCCAAGTTTAGTACTTTTTGTTAATAACTGATTTTGAAGATGACCCCAATTTTATAATTTTTCATTTTTCAGATCTTTGGAAACCTTTATTTTCAGGTAAATATGGTACTTATTTATTTGCATAAGAGACATTTAAATATAAACTATGACTTGCATTATTTTATACCAAAGAAAGTGAATTACAACATGTGCAAAAATTTATAATGTAAACTGACAGTATAAAATAACATCGAAAATAATTTTCATTAAATCAATGCTATTGCATTTCGAAATACATTTAAGAATTACTATCAAGACAACAGTTGAAAGAAAAAGGACAGAGAGAGTTCAGATTAAACACATGTCTCTTACTATTTAAAACAAAATGCACTTACCTCTGAGAGAATGCAGAAATTTCTAGGATCATCCCCAAACTTAACTTTCACTTCTTGATGACCATAATCTACTCTAAATACTTTAGGCCACTGAGGCCATGGATTATCTACAGCCCGCCGTTCAGGAGGTTCAGGGAGGATTTCAAATGTCACTATACTTTTAGCACCCTAAACAGTGTATGGCATAATTCATTTACTTGCAGAATATGTAACAAATACACAACAGTTTAAGGAAAATTACGAAATTAGTGATTATAGAAGTGTCATAAGAATAATATAAATGCATTAAATACTAATCTTTCAGTATAACAAACTGCATTATATTTGCTTTAAAATGAATAATTTTATATTTAAAATTACATTTAAGATGAATTACTATACATATTTACATTAAAATGAATTATTATCATACATATTTATTAAAATAATAATCAAAGCTGTTTCATACATTAATTGCATTTCTGAAAACACGAGATTACATAAAAAGACTGAGGAAGAGTTCTTAAGTATTTATTCTAAAATGCTTGTATTAACATAACAACTAGAAAAAAATTTGCAGTTACATTCAGAAAGATTAAAACTGTAAATGATTTTTTATTTTTTTCCCCTATGAAATTCAAAATACTTGAACTAACATAATATGCCATGGGGAAGGACATCATGAAAACAAAAACTGCATGTTGAGGTGCTACAGCATGTTATTGATCAGAAGATAAAGGTATTCTTGTGTAAACCATCATTTCTTGAGTCCTGAGTATACTTCGAGCAATATGAATGTTAAATGAATGGAGGGCTTGCTGCTAATATCTACACCATCTATGGAACTATAGTCTTTTTTTTAATGGAGCAGTTACTCAACGAGGTGCAGAGAACAATTCCCAAATACCTCCTTTGAGCAGATGCTTTATTTCCATTTGCATATTTAAGATAGCAAGATATTTGCTCCTGTGTAAATTTTGTACAATACAATATTCAATACATAGTGAAACAATATGAATATCAATATATTTAGTTTAGCTTATCTAACCCAAATATTAAGAATTATATGACCATTTGGTTAAATAAATAAATATTTACTCTTCAAATTGGGATCTAAAGTGCTAAAGACCCTTCAGTACAATCCAAATAGAGTTGTTGTTTATTAGGAGATAAGAGTAATAAAATAAAGAAACTAAATTATGGGGCTGTGAACTATATAAATTGTTATTTGATTTTTTTACTGTTATTCATAATATTATCATTCTTTTCTTCTTCTTCTTTCTTGCTTGAAAATAAAAAATGCTAATTCATACAGTCCATTGCTCATTATTGTTATTCTGCATTATATCGTTATTTTTTGGTTCTGTTTACCTGGAGAACCTACGGGTAATAAGCGAACAATAATTATTATTCCTCAGTTTTGATTTGGAATGCTATGATGCTACAAAAGCCGCATGAGCCATTTTCCAATTTGTAGATTTGTTTGCAATGCTTTGCTTCAGAATCCTGTGTTTTGACTTCAGCAATGAGCATCTGTTAATCATCATCTAATGCAGGGGTTCTCAACCGGTGGTACACAAGACAAAAATAGGTGGTACATTAAAGACTCAACATCCTGATTGCGTTTTTTTTTCTGTAACACTCGTAAATTTATGCGATTCGAGCTTTGTTTAAGAGTGATGGTGGTTTTGGTAGTTGTACTTTGTAGTGGTGATACTAATGGTTTTCAATTTTTTTTTTTTTAGATGGTACGCGTTAGTCAGAAGGTTCAGAACTGATCTAATGGATAATATGTGTTCTATGTACTAATCAAACAAATTTTGATTCAGCTGACTGTTGCTGAGACACCCAAGTACACCATCTGCTGTTTCAATTAAGGGTACGCCATCTTTACCTTTTTCATAATGGATATGTAATAACTATTAATAAAGAAACAAGTTGCGAAAGGAAATACAACTAAATTGAAAGATAAAATATGTTCAGAAATTGCTAACGCAGATGGGGTAAAAATCAAACTTTTCAAAAAGAAACTGAATAATTTTGCAGATGCTTTGTGCAGCAGATGTTTTGTGCATTTTTGATAATATTTACATAACATGTGAGAAAAGGAAAGTTGTTGAAGAATATCAAACAGTTCAAAATAAAACTGATGATCTCTGCTTGGATTTAGAACGAAAAATTTCTTACCTTGATAATGCTAGTTCAGTTAGTGTTCTTAATACAACCAATGTAAAGTGCCGAATTAAAATTTCCCTACTTTTAGCTGAAGTTTAAATCAATGGTTTAAATTTAGTGATCTTTTTAAGGCCAGTGTACATAACAATATTAAATTATCAGATGCTTAAAGGCTTCAATATCTTAAGAGCTTTTGAAAAACTAAAGCTCTAAAAATAATTCAAGGTATACTTATTTCAGATTCAAATTACGAAACAGCTTGGGATTTCTTGGGATTTTTACGAAACAGCTTGGGAATAAACGAGAAGTGGTGAGTGCAGCCAAATTATTACACAGCCAAATATTGCTGATTCAGCGGATGTTATTTAGAATCTGGTTGATGTCACTAATACAGTACAAAGTCTGAAATCCGGATGTCCATTATCCAGAATGATCTAAAATCCGGACTTCAAAGCCACAGACGTTTTTTTTGGGGGGTGGGGGTATGCTTTACGCATGCGCATTTGAGTTTTCCTTCCATAATAAAATGTGTGGAGATTTTCACTTAAAAATTCCAATTCTTAATTTCACTTAGGCTCTAAATAAAATACCTCATTATGGAAAAACAATCATGTAAGCATAAATTTGTGAGATTAATAATGTGGCTCCATAGTTGAGTATCTGCTTGGTTAATCTCAAACCAAACATTCACCTATTTTATATCCCTGACGTCGACCTGGCGAGTCATTATTATATTTTGCTTTCATCACCGCATGTTTATCAGTACATGACAGCTTCAGTAATAGCTCATGTAGTGATGTCTAAACTTTTTTATATTAGTTATTGAATAACAAGAGTATGGCAACCTTTCATGTTAACATTACGCTTGGCGATGATCATAGATTTTTAAATGCTCTAAGAAATGTTGAAGAAAAATTCAACAAAAATTTCTTTTCATATGCTAAAAATAGGTTTTGTTAATGAAACTCATAGACCAAAAGATTATATTTAATGCTATTTTAATTAAGAATAACTGATATGTTATTCACCATAAACCCAGAAGCGGCAGCAGAATATGTCGGCACCGGACAACAGAATTTAGGAAAAACGGAACTTTTGGAACTTGGAGAAGCACCGAGTGGCAAAATTAAGGGATGAGAAGTTTTTTTATGATTTAGAGAAAGCACCTGGGATCCAATGTTTAGGCATAGTGAAAATTTAGAATTTAGGAAGGCACTTTGTAGCACAATTTAGAACCCGTAGAGACTGCACCAGGCAGTGTCTAGCGACGGCTCTAGATTAAAGCCTTAAGTATATGTGGGAGTTTATTTATTCAAGACTCAGATTTTAAGCATGGGCAAAAAATAAACGTAGGTATAGCAAATAACTAAACTAATACAATTCAGGCTTAATTCACTACGCAGTAGGAATAAGACAAAATTTAGCAAAACAATTTGGCTTCCTAATCTTCTAATTTCATCCAGCTTATTATTTTTTGCAGACTGTTATTATTAAGGCAATTTTATAAAAAACTAAGCTTGGACTTTCGATTATATTGTAAAGAGTTTCCAATTATGGGGCTACCTAAGGATCTACAAAGCGAAACCATGTTTCAACCTCCATTAAACAAAAAGTGGAACTGCTGCAGAAAATGGGTAAAGGCATATCCGTCTCAAAATTATGCAAGAAGTATGGTATTAGAAAGTCGGTATATGACATAAGAAAAAGGAACTTTTTAAATTTTTAGTGGAAGCAATTTAAACAACTTACATTGAAAGAAATGTTTAATAAAGTAAACAAATAAATATTAAGCTTTTTTTTTTTTTTTGGTAAATTTTGATACCCTTTAGATCATAATTGTTCTTTATTTCATAAATTATGATTTCATATTTTTAATTGTATAATTTCTGCATGCCATCTTACCAGATTTAAATTGATGATCTAATATCCGGAAAAATCCCAAATCTGGAATTTCCAAAATCCCGACAAGTCCAGATTTCGGACTTTGTACTGTATATGCATTTGTTCTCTAAGCGTACTAGAATAACAGGTTGAAGGCTTTGATGATAGATTGGTAACTCATTTACTCATTCATTAAATGAATTACTTGCTTTTTTAAAAGAGCATGCTAGGACACTTAGAGACCTTGGAGAATAGAAACTCTTAACCCCCAAAACTATCAGATAATCTGGTACTGAGTATCGAAAGATAATGCAATGCAATCATTGCAGTTCTGGGAGGTCATATCCCTTACTTTATTGTTCTCTCTCTTAGCCAAACAGTTTTTTGTACCAATAACATTCCATAAATAAAGCTTTTTCCCATTCATTTTGTACTGTATGTGCCCTATTCGTTTTTTTGTTACTAAACTTTCCTCATCCTTTAAGTACTACATTATGCTTCTAAAGGAACAATTTCCCATTTCCTAGTTGATTTTTTTTGTTGAATTATGGCCAAAATCAGAAAAATTGCTTGCTTGAGTTTTGTACATTAGTGTAGATAGAGGGGAAAAATTCAAGTCCTACAGTTTTAATAAAAGCTGCAAGAAAAAATTTCTAGTTTAAATATTCCCAAAGAGTTTGATAATTAGAAAATTTACATATAGACTATTTTCCTTCCGTAATGCTTAAATGGCTTATGTAATACAACTACTGATAAAATGGGGGAAAAAAAGGAGAATAAGATATTTGGTAAAAACAGGGTTAAAACTAAGACTTAACGTTTTTCAATACAATATACCTGTCGTAGTGATGTAGCAATGCAGTCACAGCCAGTATCTCCACCACCAATAATAATAACATCTTTATCTTTAGCATTAACTTTAGAATAATCAATTTTATTTCCAAGTTGATGTTTCTGCCAAGTCTCAAGGAAATTCATAGCAAAATGAATTCCATTCAGTTCCCTCCCTGTAAAGTTGTTATTATTTAATTGTTCAGTTTCACAATATAATAACATGCAATAAAGACATTTTGATTTGTAATACACAAACTGTGCAAAAGACATTCAGAAAATACATCAAATTAATTTATACAGGCTCTAACTTCAGGCAAAAGAAAAAAAAAAAAAGCATATTTAATTGAACATGATTAAGAACAGGCCAAAACCAATAGAAAGCATACATTTGAGATTAATTTAAAATTCAACATTTGATTGTTTTATTCAGAACCGAGCTCTGCGATTAAAATTATAGGAGTAGAGTAAAGACAAGTACATTCATGTTTAAAGATAATAATATATTTTAATTTCTCTCAGTCATGTTTAAAAATAATAATATGCTTTAATCTTTCGGACATGTTTGAAATGCTTTAATCTTAAATCATGATTTTTATTTTAATAGCTTAAAAGAGTATCAAAATATGAGTTTAAATTGCATCCATACCCAAAATTGTACAAAAAACAAAACAAAACAAAACAAAACAAAAAAAAAACTCTTAAAATTCAGGTTACATGTAAGGTCAGATGTATTCTATGTTTATATTCTTGATTATAGAAAAAAATTAAAAACTGAATATTTAGGGATTCAATAAATATGGTACATTGTTTACCTAATTATTATTAATTAAATTTTTAGTTAATTATGAGAAAAATTCTTTTCACTCTGTAACATGCATTATTCTTTTTCATTTATAATAAGTCTGATATAGCTGTACTCTCTGGCAAAATGCTTTACAGCAATAAGAGACACATTTTAAAAATCAAACTATTTAATTAACATAAACTGATTTAAGAACAAAAGATAAAATAACAACATAAATTTACGATAAAAAATTTTCATACAAAAATAATAAATAAAATAAAACCAATAATTTAGATTAAATTAATGAATCACTATTCAAAATTTGAAACATATAAACTACAAGAATAAAAAAAAAAAAAAAAAAAAAAACCGGATACCTGGAATTGGAAGATCTCTTGGCCATGTAGCCCCGACAGTTAACAATAAAGCATCATTTTCTTCAAGGAGAGATTTGGCAGATATGTCTTTACCAACGTTAACGTTAGTGTGGAATGTTATTCCTTCTGCAGTCAATAAATCAACACGCCTCTTAACAACCTGCATAAATAAAAAATAAAATTTAAATATTATGTAAATTATAAATAAAGTAAATAACTTCTAAATACTGAAGACTCATTTTAAATATAAATAGCAGAGATATTAAAAATTAATATACTATAAGCAAAATATTGGTAAAGTAAAAGGTAAACAAACATTTTCTAGTAAAGCAGTAAGTATGTTTAGTTTGTGTTTCAAGTACCTTTCCAGAAAAAAATGTTGTATAAAATATAATGCACAGTAAAATGTTTATTTTAATTAAATATTAATCTACTGATACTACAAATAATGCATCATATGAAATGAGCACATACCTCAAACTTCAATAAAAGACATACAAGCTAACTTTCATATTTTATACCAAATGAACCAATAAATGTATGACAACTGATTATTTTCCACAATGTAATGCATAAATGTTACGTTTTGATAAGAAATAAAAAGATTTTAACTAATCTGTGATTGTCAGCAGTCATATTAAAAATCAGTATTACATTTATAACACAAGTAAAACATTTTACTAGTATTTACAACTGACACTTATTATGATCCCTCATGTCCCACTAAGAAAGGACATGATAATGAATAATCACTTTAATGGAAATAGATTTAATATACTTCCTGCAGTTGGGAACTTTTTGTACTCATCATTTAAATGAAATGGTTGCTATAACAAGCATCTTTATGAGAAACTTTATTTTTTATGCTTTCAAATCATTGTTCAATGTTCTGTATAATAAAATATCAAAGTAACAACAATTCTAAATATAAAACATGGTGCATGCTTAAAAATTATGTCCTATATTTAATTAAATATGCATATGAAATTCAAAGTAGACAAGGTGACTAATTACACATAAAAAATGAAGGCTTTTTAGGAGTAGAACTATCATAAACTAAAATTATCTTTTCTCAAATGATAGTACAAGATATTTTTGACACTAAAGACTCAATTATTGAAATAAGTTTATCAAGTAACCTAATGATATAAATTAGTGTAAACTAGATATACTTTCTCATTCATTAGATTTGTTTAACTTCAAGCTCATTTGAATTTTGACTAGAAACTTCTTACATAAAAACAGAGCTACTCTTATGTTCCTTTCAAGTATTTTAAAGATGAAGCAAATCTTGTCTACATACTTCTTTGCTAAGTTTCATAGTAGGAATTCCATACTCCAACAGTCCTCCTACTCTGTCATTGCGTTCATAAACATGGACAGTATGGCCAGCCTTTAAAATACATAAATTTTAATAATCACTTACAATATGATTCTATTTTAATACAGATGATATTAGCTACAAAATAAAAGAGTACATATAATGTCATTAGTACATCTGATATTATGATTAAGCTTAAATTTTAAAACCCAAACTCCAAAATAACTTGTTGAAAAGAGATCAAAAATTAAAAAAATAAAAAAAGGTCTAAATCATAGTTTTAAAAAGCACTTGATACACTGCTGACATAATTCTTAACCTTTATATTTATACTCAAATACTTTTATTTACTGCTGAATCAATTAAATGTTAATTTTATGTTAACAAGCATAAATAAGAAATGCATAGATAGCAATAAGTTGTATTTTGTATTAAGCAAATTTATAGCTACGCATATATCTTATTAATTACATATAATTTTGTTTTAATATAGAATAAGAAAAATAAAAGAATGGATACCTAGTTGATGAATAATAAGTAGCAAGGAGTAAATAGTAGTTATTTAACGAAAATTATTTATTATGATCAAAACTACAGTAAAACTTTGATAACCTGATGTTTCAACAAAAGTGGAACTGAAGTTTTTTCCACAGATTAAATTCACCAAAAATTATCAATTTTTCTTCCTAAATCAATTTTTTAAACCCAAACTAATCAATCAGTTGAGTCTTTTTTCACTATGTGTACATTTCTTTATCAATAAGTCAAAAAGAGATAATACTTCCATGTCATGGGCATCATACCTTAAGCTGCCTTTGTAAAGGTATGAAATAAAAAGAACTTTGCCTTTCCACAATCATTTAAAATACCAAAAACTGAAGTTTTGCTCCTTGTATTTTAATGTATATTACACAAAAGGCTGTAATTTGCTTATGATATATAAAGCATTACATATATTTATCTCTCTCTTCTGCAGATGCCATTAAAAGTGCTAAAGATAAGATACACTTAAAACATTTTGATTATTAGTAGCCACTGTTTGAAGAAATGGGCTGAACGATGGAGCCAAATGTTATGTTTATAGACTCCTAGATTACCACTTTCATCTATGCCTCTTAATGGTAGAATACCTCTTTATGACTGCAGGATTGGTTTGAATTCTCGTTTGGAAAGTAGATGTCACATTAAAACAAATCTTCAGCCATTGAACCATTATTCAAAATAACCCGTGGATAGTCTGGCTAAACTTGGTTCTGACTCATCCCAACAACATTTTCCTGTTGATTTTTTTATTGTTATGAGATTAAATCCAGCAACATTATGTATCAGTGTGATGAACTGGTTGAAAAACATTTTTGCAATTCCTTACTGAAAACTCTGGTTGCCCATAACTTTTCTAAAGCTGTAGATGTAGCAAATATTTATCTCATAACTAACATTAATTTATATGAGAAAATATGGTGAAAATGAGTCTAAAATAACACAAAAAGAAAGAACGATGAAATGAATACAAAATATATGTAAGTATAACTAGCACATGAATAGTATATTTTACATTTTAAAATTCAAAGACAGCAAGCACACTATAGGACTTAAAAATAATGACACTGATGGTAGTGCATAGAGTATAAGGACATATGAGAGTTGCAGAACCAGTGGTGGACAAAAAAATAGGTGATATCATCTATTAATATCTTACCATCATCAGATCACTGTATCTACAAATTCTATATCTCTTTGTCCAAATGTTAAAAGTTTAAAATTTGCCATATGATCTATGATATAGGCTTGAAATAATATAATGTGCTTGATTACTTTGATAGACATTTGCTATTGCATAGTTTTTTACATGCCATCAAAATATCCTCCAAAACTACAATATATTGTATTCTCTTTCACATTAAAAATGACATTTTGTGCACTGGGGAAAAAACTGTAGAACTTGTTTTTCTAGTCCTTTATAAAAGTGAAAATAATCTCTGGATTTCTTTTTAGTTAACTGAAAAAGGACTAATTATAGTTTTTTTTTCCCTCTACAAGAAAAGTGATGTAAAGTGAAAATTCATAAAGCAGGGAATATCTGCACCTAATATTGTTGAAAGGAAAAGAAATACATGGACTCTTTCAAAGCAATAACCCATAAAAGTGACTAATGTTTCTGAGATCACAAACATCAGTACTGAAAGTCACCTCTCTAAGATGTTCACTTCTCAAATCTAAAATCATCTAGAACCGTAGAATGGTTGTCTTAGGAGAGTTCACTGTATTACCAAACACAAAGAAAACATTTCATTATTACTTTCAAGCAGACTACAGGCTACGTTATTCTTTATAAGAACTATATGATTTCAAGCCACTATACATAGATTTTTTATGTACGAGTATATAAACACTGTATAATTACAAAAGTGAATTTCTTGATTTCATTTAAGTATAAAATTTTAAGTGTATCAAAATAATTTTTTTCATTTTCCTCATTTTGTATATCTATGTAGAATCGTCAGTGCTTTTTAAGGTACAAATTCAAAATTTTAATTTCTCAAAATATATTCCTGTCTCTTCAGTTAGGTTTATTTTACTTAATTTTGATTATTACTGCTTATTTTAGTTTTGTTACAAAATTCTAATAATGAAACTGAATTAATGTGTTTGTAATGACAATAAAATAACAAAATTTCTTAAAATTATGTGCAGGGTAACTTCACAATGCATTTAAAGACAAAATGTTAAAAAATACCAAAGACTGATCATAAAGGAGTACTTAATGCAAAATAAGATAGTATTAATAATAAATATATAGCTTACTTTATTTAGCTGAGCTGCTGCAGCTAATCCAGATGGACCACTGCCAATTATAGCAATTTTTTTCCCAGTTCTAACAGCTGGAACTTGAGGTATCATCCAACCTTTATCAAAAGCATTGTCAATTATAGCACATTCAATATGTTTTATATTTACAGGAGGTTCATTGATGCCAAGAACACAAGCTCCCTAAAATTTAATACAATAATATAAAAATCAGATTTTTACACACATATTAATAACCAATATTTAGTAATAAAAATTAATCTAGCATGCTTTTATATACTCTCCAGAAAAATTAAATACATTAGACAAAAAACCTGATGTTAATTAATGTAAAGCAATTGACACCTATCAACTGAAAAAAAGCAATATCTTAAAAGTAGTAACCTAAAAGAGCACAGAGAAGCTTCTAAGAACTGACTCATATTTATATTATTCACAGAATAACCTTAAAAAGCCCCAAGGACTCAAGCAAAAAAATATGTAGAACACACTGGTTTAATAATAATTGAATTATGCCTAATAGTATGGTTATTGGTAAAAACACATTAGCAAAAAAACATCAGATGAAATCACACACACACACCAAAAAAAAAAAAAAAAAAAAAAAAAAAAAATAGATAAGTAATCCGTTAAGACAGTGTTTATTAATTTGCGGTCTGCAAACCGCAATTGGTCTTCGAGCCAGCTGATGTGGTCCTCCTAGATTCCCAAAAGGAAAAAAAATATATAAAAATGAAATTAACTACATATACCCCATTATAGATGAAAATCTCGATATCTGAAAATAACTCCTGTCAAATATCTATTACTTTTTCTCTCAAGACTGACATTTTATGAAATTTAGTACCAGTTACTCTACATATGAAGTAAAAGTGTTTTCAGACTTGAAAGCTATCCTTGACTATAATGTTATTTATATGTTATTAAGAAGTGGATAATAAGGATTACACAAGATTAGATAAGCACTACAGCTACTGCTTAATACTACAGTTATAGTTACATATATTATGTTACAGTTACATATGGTGACAACTCTCTTTTTAAGAAAAATAAAAGATTATGCATTTTAAATAATAAAGTTTTTTAACAGTCCTACCAAATCGAGAAACAAAGTTATGATCATTTTCAAAATCTGATAATAGAACACCTCTTTCACAACTTGGTGACAACATTTCTGTTATGTGCAGGAAAATTTACAAGCACCTCTCAATTTGGAGTACTCCTACTAAACTCAGATTAACTCTCATTCACATCTTCATCTTTGTTGCTTTCATTCTGATAACTATTTTGCAATGTGAAATCCTTCTGATTAACCTTTTTAAGAATGTTTTCCCTGTTTCTTTCTATATTCTACTATTGTAAATAGCCTGTTTGTTGAATGTCTGCATTAGTATGGTCTTGATATCTGGTCCATTTGCAAAAATTTAAATATTTAGGTGTAGCTTTAGATAACATGTTTATATTTCTTCTCGGTATTACTAAGAGAGCCGCCACTCTAAGTGCAGACTATATTATGTCTACATCTAATCATGGAAATGGGATGATAGTCAATTTTTTTACACTGAATACAGAAATTTGTTCCTTTAACTAGCCTAAATGGCCAAGGAATGGTAATGCATTAATATAACCATGGCATATTTTCATTTAGAAAAAAATTAATAAACTGGACACAAGCCTTTGCAGACTTTACTTGAGGACTACTATCATATGCTTCTAAACAATGGGAGGGGCAAAATTCTGAGTGGCTGATTTTATAAAATTGCCTAGATGATTACCTATATAAATTTGAGTGAATGTGTACCTTACACAACAGTAAAGAACAAATTTTGCCTTGCATGTTTTATGGTTGTTTTGCACTCACATGTGACAGTAATATACATAATACTGGAAAATTTATGAGCCAGTAACTACAACTGAAATACCCAGCATTTGCAATAAATATTCAATGATATAACAGTTTACTTTGGTAAAACAATTTTGCAGCTTATGTCAAGGAGCACGTTGCTGACTGAGAAAACTAAATCTTACTATTAGATGAAATTAAAATTTAAAGCAAAAGCAGAATTTCAATTTTGAAAGCTTTGGCGTTTGTCTTTACTTTTCATTTTTTGTCACATAAAATGATATTGTTGAAAAATATGAAATTCAAGTCTATCATGTGGAAACAGTTCAATGGTTAGTATTATAAAAAGAGCACATATGTATTCACTGCTTATGAATTATAATAATTTGCATATGCTCTGTATTTTAAATTAAATAAAATTAAAATGTTTTTCCCAAAGTACTTAAATTGTTTTTGCTCAAGAAATATAAATAAGAAAATATCAAAATATTAAAAAAGTATTAATAAATATATATATATATAAAGATTATTACTGCCTTAAAATTAAAAAAGATGTATAAAGGCTGCATTTGGTATGGTTACACTAAAATTTTATTAAGGCCATTAAACAAATTGCTAAAAACTCAGATCAATATGCTATATAATGTTTAAAATATTTTTATTAGACTAATGGCATGACATAACACCTGTAGTAAAATGACTTTTTCTTTAGATATTTTTTAAAAAAATTATTCATTTTCTTAGGCTAATCAACCTCTGTAATATGGAAGGTGAGAGATATCGTCAATCTCTCATCTTCCATACCACTTTTAGTAGTTACCTGTACTGGATAAACAATAACACCCTTTTTAAGTGCTTAAAAAAAATTCTAATTTATGTATTATCTCTTTTAACTAGGAAAAAATGTCTAAAAATGAGAAATTCAAATACTTACCTCACATGGAGCAGGACATACACGGCCAGTAAATTCAGGAAAATTATTTGTTTGCAATAATTGATTCAAGGCTTCACGCCAATCATCCTGGATGAAATAAATAAGCATGTAGAAAAACACAAATTATATATGCCAAATATTATTAACATTCATACTCTAGGAAGTATATAATCTGTATGGATTACTATAAACTTCACATCATATTTTTAAAACATTTACATTTGTTTCATTTATTTATAAAACAATGTAAACTATGAGTACAACCTGCTCGAAAAGCTAGTATTTGAGCTGATATAAATCATCACTTAAAGCTTCAAAAAAGTGCACTATATAGAAATTAATATAATTAATATTATCATCAGAATATAATTAATACTATGAAATAATTAATTAATACAATGTGTTAAGAAAGGCATGAATGGCATATAGAATCCAATATGATTATATAGAATTAAATACAAGAGTTCCTGAAAAAGTAGACAGCTGAATAATCTTAAGAAATGTGAGCCAGAAGTTTCCATAAAAATTTTGAGCTTAATAAATATAACACATTTTCAGATTTACAATATTATGTAATTAATGTTCACTTTTTCTTTAAATATGCATATTTAAATAACGTAATGCATGATATGAAATTTTTACTATTGTATTACTTGCCATTATAAATACATTAAAAAATTTCATACTAAATATAAATCATAAATTAAATAGAGTGTTGGAATGTGTTTACATAAAGATGCAGCTTAATTACATGTTGAAATTTCATCAATCATTTAATGCAAGCAAATTATAAAAATGATGCTTCAAAATCAAATGCATATAAATAATTTGGCTATCATATAATATGTGATTTATCACTTTTAGTTAGTTAGTTATTCTTGAGACTGGTGGCATGAAAATGGACTGTTGTTTTAATCATTTCTTTTTCCCTCCATTTTATCACACATTCAAATTTACAAATAGCATTTTAGTGGCATTGCCTAATAAATAAATACTTACTACAAGATTACCAAATGCCTAATAAGAAATACAGGTACCTTAAAAACTAAATCATTCCATTTTGGTATAATATTTCCTAAAGGACATCCATGACTAGATTGACAAAAAGGAACTCCACATTCCATGCATCTGAGGAATAAATTATTTTAATTAGCAAATCTAAAAATCATACACCATACTTCCAAAGTAAAATAACAAATACAGATTAACTAATTTAATATAATAAGAACCAGTTTCTATACAATATTAAATGTAAATTGTTTAATTTTTTTTTAAATGCTAAACAGTAGCAACACATTCACATATAATAAAGATTGTTCATTTTTCACAGGTAGCTTCATGTACTGCAGCAAGTGACAGCTGATAATTCACTATTTACATGTTACTCAAAATGCAAAAACAGCACAATTGTCACATGGGGCACTTGTAAGACAGCACTGTGTGCGTAGGAAACACCTATTTTTTAAGAGTTTTCTACTGGAGGAAGAGGTCTCAAACTCTTAAATTTTGCAAGGTTTTTCAGATAATGTAGAGAACAACTGCTCTGGCTGAAAATCTATTTTCAAGCTTAAAACCTTTACTCGATGGACTGAGAAACTTCCTCTTTAATCATTACTTTACTTAAGCCATACTTGATTTACAAGATTGAATTCTTATTGCGCTGCAGGTTATTTAGGTAATATTTGAATATTCTGATATTATCATCTTTTTCGATAAATTACTTTTTAATATTAGGTAAAGATGTCAAAAGATAACCATATATTAGTGAAAATTGACAAATCAAAGCAACCATATGGTTGATAAAATTTCAGACTTTCGTCTAAGCATTTGAGAATTAGTGGGTGAAGAGGGCATAAAACTTATCTGCTATATTCAGTTTTTGACAGGAAAATACATTTGTCCATGCAGTGCATTTACAGAATTTATGCCACAGGTACTAATGATGCAGTTAAAGTTAATCCATGTGGAAACTATGTTGACATATACACATGCACACATACATACTATATATATACAAACTGGGACATCAATATAAAATAGATTAGTCATGAGGTTTACAGGTATGGCTCAGAAATGAAGGTACAGTAATGGTACAGCAGTTATCATCTTCATGATCTCTTCAAGAAAAACATTATAGGACTATGTAATTATGGGTATACAGCATCATGTTAGCCATATTGCTTAACTTTTTTGACAAGGTACATCAACAGTACAGCTATGGCATCCTCGTCTTATAAAAGAAACAAATCCTTTTACTATTAGGAAACAATCAAAATCCTCACAATGCAGAAAAATTATTTTTCTTGAAATCAAGAATATTTTTGTGAGCAGCAGATATATATACTTGTTTGGCCTGAAGTTAACCTTTAAAATTTCAATGAGAAAGTCATTGACCTTTCTTAAAAGTGTCACTTAAATAGGCAATTTTAAGCAGCCAATTTCTATCAATTAGTCAATCTTCAATTCAAAATTCTATTCTTAAAGGAAGAAAAGAAGGTTGTGTATTCGAATCATGTTCAGGTCACCATAGAAGAGGTGGTTGCTATTGAAGGTGATATTGGTTAACCTGACTCCTGACTATGATTGAAACAGTATTCAATATAAAAAATATATTTTATTATACACACAGGAATGAGATTCTGCTTTTTAAGGAAAATATATGCCAAAAATGTATGCATTTTGGCAAATTGTACCGTATTGAAAACAACTATAAAAAATTTTAAAAATAACCAAGAAATGTACTCTGGAACGATGAAACATAAATAAATTAATTTGAAATGGCTGGGAAGCAGTTTATCTGCAATTGCAATACCAAGCATATCATCTAAAATATACAAAGAAAATTGTTAAAGATGGTGAGTATTGTGTTGTGGGTTTTGTTTTCCTGTGGTATGATGTGGGCCCAATTTTTCACATAGTCTTTTCATATAATACCAAAAAGGTAAATGTGGATATCTTAGAGAACACATTATTATGATGAGCAGAAAACATATGCTACTGAAATGGCATTTTCCACAAGATAACAATCGGAAGCATTTAGCAAAGTTGACAAAAAGCTGGCTCAAACAAAACAAGATTATGTCTCACCAAGGTGCTCTCAGATACCTGACCTAAATCCAGTTGAAAGCTCATGAAATGAACTAAAAAAAGTACATTAAACCTTGTCCCCAATCAAATTTGAGCAACTATCCCCAATCAAATCAAATTGTCCCCAATCAAATTTGAGCAAGCTATGAAAAACTGGGAAAGATGCATGGTATTGTGTGCTTGTTGAAAAAATCTCAAAAATTAGTCCACTCCATGCAAAACAGAATTAATACAGTACTTAAAAACACTTTTGTAACAAATGCTAATAAAAAAAAAATTAAATTTTTTAATAAAACACTTTTTCTTCTCATTTACTATGTGTTTCTATTTTTCTGGCAACGTGTTTTTTATCTAGTTCAGAGGAAAACATTATGGCAGAAAAGTCACCCCAATAATCAGTAAGGAACAGAATCAATAAATTATATCACTAGTGCCCACACAACACCTACTAACCATGAATTAAAAAGGTTATACAGAAATTATTCTTAAGCTTGAAAAACAAAAGTATTTACATCTTTTGCACTGTACTAGCTAAAACAAAACTGTAAAGAAGCATTATCTGGAAGATGTCCACTGTCTTCAGATGACACTGTGTAGCAGAAATTACTGAACATCTGGGCAACAAAAAATACTAAATAATAGCACAATAATAATAACAATAATAAAATTAATACATACTGTAGCATTACTCTGGCAGTTACATTTTAATATGCACAATTTGCCTCATCTTTAAATAAGAATAAAATGACTAAAAGTAACAAAGTAATTTTAGAATGCATTTTATCATTTTAAACCTCCTTAAAAATGTAGTAGTAATAGTAGTAGTAGTAATAATAATAAAGAAGTAACTCATGCAAATACAATACATAAATGTACATTATTCTAAGGGAGTACAAAACTCCAGTAAATAAATATACACTTCAGTTTGCAGCTGTTAAAAACTAAAGCACCTTTAAGTAAAATTCTCACATTACATATCAATTTAAACACAACAATTTGAAAAAAAAAATATTCAGTATTTATTAGTTCTTTGAAACTGCGATCCTCAACCTCACACTAAGCATGCTCGTAAGAAAAATTATTAATATCTTTCTTAATGTTTAATTCTCTCAGGAATTTTAAGTATCTGCTCACCACAGTAGAAAATGCTGGGAAAGGAAAAAATTATGGAATTAAAAATAATAATAATAAAAAAATTACATACCTAGCTGCTTGCACTTTAATAGTTTTTCTAACGCCTTTAAAATTATAAATTTCATTCCAGTCATGTAAACGTTCTGAAGGTTCTCTGTATGGATTTGTCATTCGCTGATATTTCATAAAACCTCTAAAAATGTGAAAAAATTACAAATTACTTGTTTTTTTCTTTTTTAAAGATAGAACAGTTATCAAACTAAATTGTACATATGTATGCCAATTTTTATCAACCTTGGAGATAAAAGCAATATCAAAATGTAAAATCATTAAAAAAATATTCTCTTTGAATTAAAATTAATTTTATAAAGAACAGTCTAAATAACTTCCACAACAAAATGTAGAGACAGTAGAGTTATACATTTATATATATATATACAGTCAAAAGTCGTTAATACGGACTCGTCAGGACTTCGGCGATTCCGGATTATCGATTTTTCCGGATTATAGATCATCAGTTTAAATCTCGTAAGATGGCATGCAGAAATTCTAAAATTAAAAATATGAAACCGTAATTTATAAAATAATGAGCAATTATGATCTAAAGGGTATCAAAATTTACAAAAAAAAAAAAAAGCTTAATATTTATTTGTTTACTTTATTAAACATTTCTTTCAATGTAAGTTGTTTAAGTTGCTTCTTTTTATGTGATAATACTTTCTCTTTAATTCTATAAACAGACATAATTTCTTGTTCAGTTACAAAGTTCCGCTAATTGCTGTGCCGAGAATACCGACTAACTTGTCAATCGAAATTTTTTCGTTTTCACTAACCTCTCTGTCACATTCTTCATGTCTTTATCCATTTTTTGCAGCAATTCCACTTTTTGTTTGTTGGACATCGAAACATACTTTCGTTTTGTAGATCCTTTGGAAGTTCCAGCATCGGAAATTCTATTTGACATAATCGAAAGTTCAAGTTTACTTTTATAAAATTGCTCTTACAGTCTGCAAAAAATAATAAGCGGGATCCAATTCGAAGTTTAAGGAACAACGCAATCATTAACATTAACTGAAATATATAATTAGATAATTTTAGCTTACACCGTCCGTTATACATTAAATGCGCAGGCAAAAACGTATTCTGCACTTGTGTACACGCATATGCGCAGTAGTCAAGGTTGCCAACGCGGCGCATGCGGAGAAAGTTTTTAGCTTTGAGGTCCAGATTATAGATCATTCCGGATTATGGGTGTCCGAATTAACGACTTTTGACTGTACTGTGTAGCAACAGTAGAGTTATATATTTATAAATATGGGTGGACTATTATATGGATAAAAATCATGCACATAAATTTACAATATTCATAATTAACTTTTAAGGAATTTACCTTCAAATATTACAATCTAGTAAAAGTAGTACTCACCTCACTTTATCAAGATTATCAGGAATTACATCTTCGATATCTTTGACAGTAGCTGTTTTAGTTGCTTCTATTGCACTTGTTGGTCCATTAGTCATGACCAATTTTTCTTCTTCTGCTTGTCGTAAGGCACGTTGGTACTCTTTTGGAAACACCTAAATGTAGTAGTAGTTGTAAAACATTAATGCACAGAATATCATGAATGAAATAAAGGATAAATTTATAAGTTCATCAAATAAATTATTAAAAAAAATTTAAACAGCATAAATACAGAATTTCATACTCTTTCCAAGAACCAGTAAAAAATAGTTTCAAAATTATGTAACTGTAAAATCTGTTAAATATACGAAGATCATAAATACATAAATTTACCTTTACAAAGTTTTTAGCTGAAGCAGGCCAAGTGGACAGTAAGCGCTGAGCAACTGCAGAGCCAGTTTTTTCAAAAAATTCTTTTAATAAATTTTCTACAAAATTAAGATCTTCAGAAAGCTCTAGAGGTAGCAAGTCTACCATCATCAAATTGCTTCTAGATTCTAGGGAACGTTTCCTTTGGTATAAGAAAATAAATTAGTACATTTTTAGTTGATTAAATAATTTGTGTTTATAATGTTACATATTTAAAGAATACAGTATTTTTTATTATGAAAAGTGCTAAGTAACTCAAAAAAGAAGTAACTCATGCAAATACAATATAGCCACAAAATGCTTTTGAAATTAACTTTATTCCTCAAACTTTATTATTTATATTATTGTATGCAAATATTTTACTTTATAATTCTACATAAATATTTTGTACAGAATAAGTATGAAATGAATCTATAACTAAACATCTACAAAAATTTGCAAGTTTCCAAACAGAACAAAGAAAGTCTTCCCTTAAAAAAAAAAAAAAAAAAAAAAAAAAAAAAAAAAAAAAAGAGAGAGAGAAATTTGGTCAAATAGTATAAAAATACTGAGATGAAATAAATTTGCAAAATATCAACTGTTTCTCCCAATCATTGCATTAATATAAAACACTTAAAATGTTCTTAAAAGCAATAGAAACAATCCAATCTCCTTTGTTGCCAGTACAAAATAATTGGTCATCTGCATCAGTTAAAGTTGAAGAACATAACTCTTCTACTATTGAAAGACATTTGTAAATTAGGTTGTAAAATATCAGTTGCTTCTAACAATCATTGAATTAATATAAAATACTTAAAATATTTTTAATATGTTCTTTAAAGCAATAGAGACAATCTCCTTTGTTATGAATACAAAATAATTGGTCATCTGCATTAAGTTAGAGAACACATTTCTTTCAATAACTTTTGATGGAGACTAAATAAACTGGTCCAGATGAAGAACAGGTTTCCCAAAAAATTCAGTTAATATTGTAAAGCTAAACAGCTTTACAATATTAACTGAACTGAATACTGTGAGTCATACACAGTATTTTTATCTATTATGCAATTTATCACAAAGACATCAAAATTTTAAAAAGTGTAAAATTAAATATTTAAGTTATCTGAGTTAATCTGTATTATAGATATAAATGTTTATAAGAAATTAATAGTAAAGTTAAATAAAATTAAAATTAAGTAATTTTCTTGCACCATTGCTTCAAGGAAAGAAATGAAATTAGTTCGCAGCAATAATATCTCAAGAAATCAGAATGATTTGTATCTGCATAATATCAGAAATATAATATTAACCATATTCACATATTATCTTTATTTTGTATATTTGCAGGGAAAAAATTTCAAATTAATTTTGTTTTACCAAATATTACTTCTCAAACAAGAAGCCTTAACATGTTGAATTTGCTACAAAAGAATAACATAATTTAGTAGAAGGCAAAATAAGGGTCATAACTTTAGCATAGCTTAGAAGGATATGACCTGGAATATACATTCTGATTTCACAATGATATGGAATTCAATTCAATGATATTTAAAAATAATATGCAAGACTGTGTTGAAGACTTAAATATGCAACATGAAAATTATATTAGCATTTCTCATAGTTTAACTTTATTTCAGTACTGATATCTTAATATAGTGAGTATAATGGTGAACATAATGAGAGTTGCTGCTATTAAAAACCAATAATTTAAAGATTTTTCCACAATTTAAAATATAAGCTGCAATAAATATTTATATATTGTAAATTTACTTAGTCACTAAATACACATTAAAATATGTTAAATTCATTATAATTGCAGTATTTATTTCATATAACTTCTTAAGAAAATGAAGGAAACAAAGTTATACACGCTAAAAAATTCCAACTTCTCTTTTCATATACATTAATCTTACTCAGTTATTAATATTTATATAGTAAAGAGCTATTCTTACTTCCACAGGTATTTAGAGCATAGTAGAATGTAAACATACATACTATGAATTTTAAAACAATACTCAAAAATATAAATCACTTATTGCAGGAACAAGATTATCTACACATTATTCTCAAATTTTTCATAATCTTCAGAATACAACAAACTTCAGTGCAAATCATTATTATACACACTTTGTGAACAAAACATTGAAAATTTAACAATTCATAACTTTTTATATTATTATTAATTAAAAAAAGTAAAAAAGTCAAGAAAATAAATTATAAATAAAGCTAAAATACAAATTTACTAATAGTACATTTAACGATTTTCCAGATCAAAGAAATATTAAAATTAAGGATAAAAAAGTTTGGATTATAATAATTCTTCATCATATGTATAATTTCTCATTAAAACATATATTGTAGTACATAGTATAATCACAGATAAATATTATATGCATGTATCACAATATTATACTGTAATATGCATTGTAATATATTTTAGAAACTGAATTGCTTGCTTACTCATCTAAAACATAAGCTATGCCACCAGACATGCCAGCAGCAAAGTTTCGTCCAGTAGGGCCCAGAATCAAACAAAACCCACCAGTCATATATTCGCAACCATGATCTCCAACACCCTAATAAATAATTTTGAAAAGTTAACATTTCTTCAAGCAAAAAATTTCTGCAAAAAAATTAACATGTTTTAGGAGTAACAGTTAAATTTAATAAAAATTCATATATACTAGAATGATCGTTTAGATATTTATTAAAATAAGATGATTTATATCACAAAACAAATAAAACTGAATGAAATCTATTACATATTCCCAATGCTGACTATTTTATTACTACATATTATTGCTGCCACTACAAGTCCCATATTAAAATGAGAGGAAAATATTTTTCAGAAAATCAAAATAACAGGAATAGATTTATAAAAATTATAATCTCAGAAGAGATTATTGCAGATAACTGCATGCTTACTTCTTCTTTCCTGTTATATATGATTGTTTGGAGGAGGCTAAATTTATTTTCCAATGAGTGACACTTTAATTATAAAATTAGCATCTCTTGACATAAGGTATGATGCAATAACAGTGGTGATATATATATACATATGTTAGTGTAAAAGCCCAAAGTCTGGTAAATCCTAGGTTTTACCAGTAAAACCTAGCTTTTACGAAAGTGACTTGGTAAAAGTCTGAAGCATGCTTTAATATAATTCCATTTCAGCCTTTTACCAAGCCTTTGTGGTAAAACCTAGGATTTACCAATGCCTTCTGGTAAAAGCCAAAACGAGGGATTACTTATGACAGGAAATTGCATTCGCAGATATATTGTATACAATGTGACCCAAAAAGGTTAAAACACACTTTAATTTTTTAATTGATAATATAAACTGTAAAAGTGGGCAAAATAAGGTATAATTTAAGATTATGTAGATGGAACTGTCTTACAATTATTTTTCAAAGAGTTACAAGAAATAAAAATAAAAATGCAATATTCACAAATAAGATCCCATGTGAAAAAGCTGAACTAATGCATAATTCTCTCCATAACTGCCAAAGAGATTTCAATAATTTTAGCAACAATTAAAAAATATTAAATTGACAGCTCATAAAAAATAATAAAAGTAAAAATTATGAAATAAAAAAAAATAAAAAATATATGTTTTTCTTTAATGTTTCTTTCTACCTGTTACAACAGGGCTGACTGTTATAGCATTTTGAAATACAAAGCACATCAGCTGCTTTGCACAAACACATCTTCACCGACACTTATTTGAACAGTTCCATTTTCTGAGTCCTTGCCCTTCAACTAAAGATTTTGTCAGAGATTAGGTTTCAGAAAGTTTTCAGTAGACGCAATCTTCATTTTCTTTGCAAAGTCCTTCTTTAACTGCAGGGGCGTAGCTAGAATTTCCAGCGCCCGGGGACAACTGAAGAATTGCACCCCCTTTCTGTGTGCCAAGAATGGAAAACATTTCATTAAAAAATTTTGTAGCATCAATCTGGAGCCCCTTGGATGCTGCGCCCGGGGACAGATGTCCCCCTTTGCCCACCCTAGCTATGCCACTGCTTAACTGTCTCCTGAAATGCTTTCACATTTTGAACTTTGTTGATAATCACACACATTTTGTCAGTATTTTTTGTCCCCCAATTTGAATTTCAGTATCTACTTCCATCATTATCGATTTTTTTCCACATGCATTATTATCTAAAATAAATTGTTGATTCGAGATCAGTGCCTTCCTTTTCTGTATTGACCATGCATTCATTATTATTAATACTTATAATTTTTTCTTTAGTGGCCATGTTACTAATCAAATTACATGGTAAAACTGAGTTAGCGAGTCATAGGACAATCAAACATAGCTTTGTAGGGTGAACATTTGAGTCCCTCATGATCTGCTTTGTTTTTCATTGCTTGAACAAATTTTAATTCTTCTAACTGCTTTTTTGTCTTTTTTGTTTCCTTCCATATTCCCAACATGTTCTCATGCTCTTGGTTCGCTCGTTCAACAGAATCCTGCTATTGACTGTATCTCGGTTTACTATGAACTACTTTTATAGCACTCCACATTTTACCTAAACTGTTTATGATTTGGTTGCAAAATTCCCTTCTTTGTTGGAATGGAGAATGTTCAGGCCTCCAAAAGCTGTGAAAATATCCAGAAGGTGATATGCTACTACATCAGCTCTTTTACTGCATAAACTTCAGAATAGCCCAAATTTTGCCAGACGATCTTGATACACTAAAATGAATTTCATATCATGATTAGGATTGGATTGCATATCTATTAGGTTGACTTGGGATTGAGAATTCATTTCGCTATGCACAATTCATTTGATTACAATCCCCTTTTTTGCAGTTTTTTACTTTTTCTGACATGGTTCACATAGTCTCAAATGCACAATGATAAATTCTACTGTTACATTCTTGTACTCGTGATTTAGTTCCTTAATCATACGGGTTTTTCTGCCATGGCAAATTATGCCATGAGTATCGTGTATGACATTGAACACTTCATCAATTGTAATATTAATACAGGATTTCTGTAGATAGTGATGCTATAAGTTTGTTCTCTCCTCCAATATTTAGAATATCACAGTGTTTCAACCTTTTATGATGAACTGTTTGTTTCTTCTTCCCACATTTTGCTTCGTTCACTTCATTTATTTAAGATGTGTATTTCTCATTTGTTAAATAAAAGCTGTTACCTTGCTTATTTTTAGAGACTGAAACAAAATGTCATAAAACTTTTTCCACATAATATTATTCATTTCCTTTCATCAAAATAAAAAGTGTAAAATATCTTAAAATGGCAACAAGCTGCTTCTGTTTTAGATTGTAACTGCTTAATCGCTCAAAGCTAGACCACAAATGGTGGAAATAAGGAGTGGCAGTAACAGAAAAGCATCGTGATGGACTCTGTGTATGCATGCTTATTCAAGGTCACTTTAAATCCCTCGCTTTGGGCTTTTACTGGAAGGTGTTCATAACTCCTAGGTTATACCACAAAGGCTTGATAAAAGGCCGAAATGGAACCATATTAAAGCATACTTCGGACTTCTACCAAGCCACTTTGGTAAAAGCTAGGATTTACCAGACTTCCGGCTTTTATAGTGATATATATATATATGTATAAAGAGTTGCTACAGAACTAATATTCTAAAAGTCATTTTATGCACAAAATGTCATGCCAGCTTCATCTTTTGCGATATCTTTCGGAAATGTTAAAATTTTACAAATTATTATTATAGCATTACAAGTAACAAAATTAGTTAAAACTATTTAAATTTTAATTAAATTTGATAAAAGAACTGATAATTAATATTATGACTATCACATTTGTGGAACATCCAGTATCCACGAAAATATTAAAATGACATATAAATCTATTTTGAACTTTTCTCATGGTACAATATAATTATATGTAAAAGATAAAAGAGTAATTTACCTCTATTACAGCTGTAGCACCAGAATTTCTTACACAAAATCTTTCAGCTGCAATACCTCGGAAAAAAGCTTTACCAGATGTAGCACCATATAAACAAACATTTCCAACAATAATATTCTCTTCAGATTTGAAATCAGGAGGCAAACGAGTTGGTGGATAAACAATTACAGTTCCACCAGAAAGGCCCTGAAATTAAACATTTGTAAATAAATATGATTTAGTTTTAAAAATGTAAATATTTTCAGTACAACCATAATAATGAATTACCTTTCCCACATAATCATTAGCATCGCCTTCTAATTCAACACATATTCCTCGTGCCAAAAATGCACAGAAGCTTTGACCAGCTGAGCCTTCTAGTTTTATCTTAATACTATTATCTGGTAAACCATTAGCACCATATTTCCTGAGGGAAAAATAATTTATATATAAAATATTTTAAAGAAATACATTATTAGATGGTTATGTTTAAAAAACAAATACAATACTAAGTCAGAAATCTAGATATCCAGTATCCAGAATGATCTAATATTTAGATCCTCAGGTCCTTCTAAAAATTATTCCCTCCCCCCACCTTCACAAAGTACAGAATAAAGACTATAATTCTCAACAAAAGGAAGCAGTTGTGCCATAAATGTGATTATTTCCCAATGAACTGCATACCACTTTCAGGCACCTGCTGATTAGGGAGTTCAACAGGGCCATAGACAATACATTGACTGACATTATATTGATGTCGCCCAGGATCACACTTTCAACTCTTGTATGGTTGCAGAGGGTCAGCATTCTTCTATGTGACCTAATTAATAAGTGAAGATTCAATGTTGCCATGTCTACATGGCATCTCACTAATTTTAAACTAATGATCTAAAATACAGAAATTTTCAAAAACCAGAATAGCTGAAGTTCCAAGAATTCTGGATTTCAGACTTTTGTAATGTATAGCAGGAATTTAAAAAAAAATAATGAATCTATAAAATACATGTAATGAAATTCCTATCTAAGACATTAGGATTAAAGAAATTACACGAATAAAACATTTAACTACAAACATGCTAAACAATCAGTTTTATTTTCCATTAAACTTATATTAATTATGCTCTAGGAATTCTATAAACATAATATATTTAAGCTTAAATGATTAATTTCATAATAATACCGTCTTTTTCTGAAAATAAGACACTGTCTTACTTTCGTTTTTGGGCCAAAATATGCGCTAGGGCTTATTTTCAGGGGAGGGCAAAAATAAAAGTATATTTACATATTTTTATTTAATATTTATTTTATACAGAAATTTAAATTTATTCAATTACTGTCATGTCATCTTCTTCTGGAACATCGTCATAAATAAAATTCTGAATTATATTCTGATTTTCTTCTAAATCCACTTCCTGTTCAATCATTGGTCCAAATCTCTCATGTCTTGCGATATAGCTATCATTAAATGTACTTCTTGTCTAAGTAGCCTGTTCGTAATGCATTGGAAACATCATTATCAGTTATTTTGTCCCATGAATTTTTTATCCAATTCACAACTTCTTGTAAGCCTGGTTTTATAAAATTACCTTGATGATTTCTCACCATTCTGTTTTCAATATATTCATTGATTTCCATCTGCAAATGATCCTTGAATGGCTTGTTTATTGCAATGTCAAGTATTTGGAGGTAACTAGTCATTCCTGGTGGAATCATTATTTGATCAATCTTCCTCTCAGCAAGAAACTTTTTCATGTCTTTAACGCAGTGAGTACTGGCTGAATCCCAAACTAGTAAACCTCTATTCTGACCCCTCAGCAGTGGTGGCAGCATAAAATCAACCCACTTTTTTATAACTGCTTGGGTGCACCAGGCATTTTCACTTTCAATGACATAAATTCCTGAAACACGTTGAATCTGGTCTTTTTTACCTTTGGTGATTTAAACTTTCTTGCCATCTAGACAAATGGCCAAAATACAGGTAACCCGTGCACTATCGTAACCGGTAGAAAGAACGTAAATTTACGAAGAAGCCTGTGGTGAACTGTCGTTTGAGATCCTTGGCCTAGGAATACCGCAGTCTCATCCATAGCAATTATGTTGGAGAGTTGGTATTTCGAAAAATTGATGCCATCAACAAAAAGCTTAAATGCAAGTGCAGGCTTAACAATTTCATTTTCTTCCAGCTTAAACAATGTTGTTGATCTCCTTAGAGACAGTTCATATCATTTAAGGAAGTTGTCCAACCAGTGTGATGATGCTTTAAATTCTTCTGTGGATATATCAAATTCAATTGCTGTTTCAAGGGCAAATTTTTGAATATCAGCCCTGCACACAATCAAAGCCATTGCTCTCCTGCCTGCAATCCCTTCCCAGATGCAATCTTCCAACTCAGAAAATAACGGCTGCTGACCTGATCCAACTCTGCATTTTTTCTCATTTCCTTGGTCCACCAATTGACACAGGTAATCATAGTCTGCACGCCATTTATGAACCATATGGAGATCCAGCATCTTCTCTTTACAGAATGCTACAAGATTTACACCCCTGGAGTCTTCCATCATAATCACCTGGAGTCTTCCATCATTCATCATAATTCATTGTTTTCAGAATTAAATTATTTAATAATGTAAAAAACAAATTACATTCATCAAACAATAAAAAAACTTCCAATTAATAAGATTTTGAAATTTTGAATTAAAATTTAAAATAACATGAATATTGCATAATAATCAAGAAGCTGATATATTTCAAAAGATTCAAAAATGTATAATATACTTAGCAATATGGTAGCTCAATGTGGACCCAAATGCTCTATCAACATTAGTTATATCCATATGAATTGTGACATCTTTCTTCTTCCGATCTATAACATCAGCTGCTTGTTTAATCAAGAGATTATCCTGAAAGTAAAAAGAATTTATAATTAGATAGGAATATATGACATTTTAAGAATATTAAAAAACATCTCAGTAAAGAATTATTTTTAATAAAAGTACATAAAATATAAGTGACTACATAAATTCATACAATTCTATTTTCCAACTGAAAATCTTGCTTGAGAGATCCTCCAATAATACATGTCCCAGGTCTTAAAGATAAAGCATCTAAAAGAATAGCTGAGTAATCAAGCAGCCGGGATTTGGGGTTCTTTTCATTATGATACATACGTAATAAATCAGTCCGACCAATAAGATCTTGGAACTTGCGAATACCCAATTCAGCCATATGAGAACGAACCTGTATTAAAAAAAATCTATATGTTATAGATTCATAGGTTCACAAGATTAGGCAATGAATACCTTGTTAAATAAAACATTTTTTTTTCATCATAATTCATTACAATTTGTTTAAAAAAGATATTTACTACACAAAGTTTCATACTGAAGACAAAAATATTTCATAATAGTCCTTTGGGGCAAATTGCCCCTTTGGACTAATTATTGGAAGAAATATTTCTAAATTACAACATTTAAGTGAAAAATATAGAAACCCTTTTACTATTGATTGGAGAATACAATGTATTCCATTCATGAGTTGTTTCTTTAGAGAAAGTTACATTAGTTAAGTATTTAAACACTTAGCTGCACAAATTTGAACAAAAAATAACAAGTTACTATCCCATTTATGTTTGTTCAACATAAATCCAACAGGCAGTAGTCCAGTCCTCAAAAGTTCTGTTCCAACATATTTGGAATGCAAATGATAATTCTAAGGTTTAAGAACAAAATAAAATTTGAAAGAAAATAAAATCTAAAGAAATAAAGAAAAAGTGTAGGAAAAGTATGAGCAATTATTTTCTCATAATAAGAACAGCTTACCAAAAATATGGTAATCTGACTAAACAGCATAGAAATTTCACTATATATTTGTTAGACAGCTATAAAATATGGTTTCTCCAATTTGTTGTCTTATTTGAGCTCCAATATGGTTTCTCATATTTGAGCATTCATTCCAAATATAAATTCCTCTTCCTGGAAACAAAAACTCATCATAGGTTCTATAGCCATATTCTGGACACTTCTTGATAAAATAAAAACTTTTTTTGAAACAAACAACAACAACAAAACAAAACAAAATTAAGCTGTATGAATAGCAAGTAGTATTGAATTATGACTGTTTCAAAAACATTGATTGTGAGTAATGCTATCCATCTTACTATACTCAATAAAGCCACACAGAGAAGTTAAATCATAAAAAAAAAAAAGAAAAAAGAGAGGGGGGAAAGAAAGAAAACCCTCAAACGAGAATAAAAAAAAAAAAAAAAAAATTATTCTATAAAGTGGTTTTTCAGATTTCAGAGCACATGAGAGTAAAATGAAGTTGTTCTTACATCTATTTTGAGCTATACCTATCATGTTTTTGATATGCTGCAAATGGAACTAATTGAGATCTGAAATTAAATGAACAAGAAATTGTTTTCTTATATCATGATTTTTTTTTTATATTTTATGAAAAATGTTCCCTTTTAGATTCTGATCCATATTTTAAAATAACCAATTTCACTGTTTAGAAGCACACATCGTAATGAACATCAATTTTTTGTGCAATAAAATAAATATAAAACACAGATTTGTCCAGACAGATGAACATGTTAACAGAGCTCTGAAATCACTGCATCAAATGAAGAAGTAAACACTGATTAATAAGATAAACCAATGCTAATCTTCACATTAAGTAAGCAAATGAACAAACTTAATATGACTTCATGACTTCAAATTTAATATGAACAAACTTAACTTCATGACTTAACAATGAAAAATAGATTATTATTGTGGGAAATAATTTTTTTAGTTTATCCCTGTACAAAGTTGTAACACATTTTACAGTCTATATCTATATTTTTCTTTTTTATTATTGTTTTTTCAGAAAATAAGATAATAAAATATTTAAATCTGCAGCATTTAATTTTATACTGTATATTTTATGCTATTTTTGTTTAATTATTTTTATGAAATATGCTACAACCTTTGTGAGTAGTATGCAAAAGTTTTAAACTTCCCTTTAAAATGGTTGGACAATCCTGATATTTTTGTTAATATGGTAATAGTCAGAGTTGTAGCTAGGGTGGGGCGCATGAGAGGACACCTATCCCCAGGTGCAGCATTCAGGGGATGCCAATTGATGTTACAAAATTTTAGAATGAAATGTTTTCTATTCTTGGCACTCTGAAAAGGGCACAAAATTTTCAGTTGTCCTCGGGTGTTGAAAACCTTAAGCTATGCCTCTAGTCACAATAAGTGGATTTGAGCTTGAGCTAATTAATCTTGAGAATGAGTTAATCTGAACCATCTTCACGACTACAAAAAACAGATATTGTACTTTCCAACTTTCACTAAACAAAAGCATCAGTTCTAAAGAGGCCATTCAGCAAAGGATCCATGAATAATAATAAAAATATTTTTACATTATTATTATATAATTTTAATTATGTAAAATATTTTTATTATAAACCTAAACACAAGTCTATTCAAAAGCAACAGGATATTAATTTATAAAAATCAGCATGAAAGAAATGAATGAAAAACATTTCATTGGAAAAGTAAGAAAACTAAATGGGAAAAAAAGATAATGGAAAAAAGAGAAAAAAATTAATTTCAGGTATGCATTATTTGCAAAAATATAACATATTCTAAAAATAAACTGTACAAAATATAGACAGATATAGGGTAGCATTCAGATTTTAAAAAAAATATATTATTTTTACTTCATCAAAAGTTGCAAAACAATTTATGCTTTTATTAAAAATACATAGTGAATGCTAAACACAATACAATGATAAAATTTTGAAGATTTTTTTTAGAATTACAAATAAAAAAAATTATCAAATATACAATATATCAATCAACTTAGTGACAAAACATAATATGGAATATAATGCATTTCATATTTCTCATAAGTCTAGTTTGCAAGAGCAGAAGCCAACGAATTTTAAATACATTAATTTTTACTGCATTACACAACACATTTCATGGTATAAAAACTCATAAGCTATAAATATATAAATCCAAATAACACTTACATCTTCCGCAAGCATGAAAAGATAATTAACCAGATGTTCAGGTTTTCCTTCGAATTTTTTCCGGAGTTCTGGGTCCTGTAAAGAAAGCAAAAAACTAGCAAATAAAAACTGATCAAGTATACTTTTCAGATATGGCTACTGTACCCGTTCTACACCTCTATTAGATGACAGCAGAGCAGATGGTTGACCACATTCTCAGATAGCTAAATTTAATTTATTCAATGGAAAAACACAGAGAGAAATAAACTGAAATAAAAATATAGTTTAAAGCAGCTAGTCCAAGTAAACCTAAAACTCCAAATTAAAAAAAATAAAAACAGCTGTGGTTGCTTCCTGCAATTTGTAGATTTCACTCCACTTGCAGCATTTCCTCACCTGAGTGGCAATGCCGACAGGGCAGGTGTTCAAATGGCACTTCCGCATCATTGTGCATCCAAGGACTATCAAAGGCGCTGTCGAAAAGCCAAATTCATCAGCCCCAAGTATGGCAGCAACCACAACGTCGAATCCTGCGCAGGAAGAGAAGAAAATGGGAAAAGAAAATCACTTCTCATGGATGACTTTTCACCTCGGCAGAAGAACTAACAATTGTAGTTTGGATTACAGGCACTTTCATCTGGATTGTGGTAAAACTTACTCCTGGTACTTACATAACAATTGCTGATGGCAGGAATGTCATAGGCAGGGATGATAGTATCATTTATGATTATCACCTTTACATGCATCTGCATTGTCTACTAACTAAAATTTTAAAACTATCACATTCACAATGAATTTTTAACATGTCTTTAATAAAGAAGTTTATATATTAAAATGTTTTAGGTCTAATATGCAAATTAGAAGAAATATTCTATGGGATATGAAGCGTAATCAAGAGATGCATGAAAATTTGTTTAATCATGTAGACAGATTTTACTAAATTTAAAGTACATGTTTAAACTAACAAAATACATATTTTGAAATAATGTGGTAAATAACTGTGGTAGCTCAATATTCCAAATCCTCCTGATACATGGCAAAGTATGTCCCCTTACAAGAAACTTTAAAAATGTTATATCCAGTATAAAAAATATATAATATAATGGCACTGAAAATAATTCACCAAGAGCTTATTCTATACCTGTTCGAATCTGACCATCAGCCTGTAGTACAACTCGAGATCGAAGATCATTTTGAACAAGTGTCTGATGAGTTTCAGCAATTCCAAGCTCCCATGGAAGTCCAGCTCCTTTTATTCCAGTCCAACTACTAGCTCCTGTACCTCCATCATGACCAGATATTGTGATGTGCTCTGCTTTTCCCTATTGAAAGAAATATTAAACTTTATAAAATAATTAATACAAAATATAGAGATTATAATTCATACATAAAAATTTGTCTCATAACTCAGCACTTTCCTTTTTGTTCTGCATAAGACATCAAAGTTAGCAAAAAAAAAAAAAAAAAAATGTTTTGCAATATGCTGAAACATGTACTATGATTCCACTATGCAAGTATGCATCTGAGTGGCTAACTCAGCAAGCAAGCAAGCACATGAAATTGTATTTTATTTTTAAGACAATTTATTATTAATTACAAAATTAGAGATTTTTTATTGAAAATAAATGTTAAATATAAAAGTAATTGAAAAAAGTATATTTTATTAAAGGCTTATAAAATTTTGATATTGCAAAATTATAATAATTCATTTTAAGTGGTAATTTATTTCATTAGAAGGAACATGAAAAACAATTTTTTTAATGCACTATTTCATTTTTTAATTTATTTGTATTTTGTAGTATATCACCAATGTTGTTTTCCTAAAATATTCTTAATAGTTATATATTAAACATCTATAGGAAAACTATAAAAAATTGAGGAAAACTTGAATTAAAAAAGGTAATGTTTGCTATAATCAAATTAATACTATAGGTAACTGCACTAGACAATCAAATTAAATCAAAACATTATAATCATTGTCCATATGTAAATCTCTTAAAACAATTCATAAATAATTTATTTTTTTTTATTTAAGAACATCTGCGCAAGATTCTATTTGATAAAAATAACACAACCATTTATAAGGATTTAAAGAATTTAACAAACATTAAATGATTAATGCCAGTTAATGATAACACTAAACAATGATTAACATTAAAATAATTATGTGAAGTTGAAAACCTTTTCACTTGTATTTGTCTTTGATTCAAGATTAGGCATGGATGTAAAAGTATTGCAGAGCTAATTGAAAATGATTTCATACTTTTTTAAAAGATCAAAAGTAAAAAAAGTAAAAAAAAAAAAAAAGAAAAAAAAAGCTGAAATTTTCTAAAATTAATATTAATCTGAAAATATGAAAAAATTCATTTAGAAAAGTGATAGCAAGTTTGACTTACCTGAAATTTTACTACCAGAAGATATAAGATGAGAATGGTAGTATTACCATGTATAAGGAATGTTAGTACTGTCTCAAGGACTATATTAAAAACTCCAGTCGGTTTTATATTGTAATTATTTGAAACTTGTGTTCCAAATTACAAAATAAAATTATATAACTTAAACATCCTCCGGGTTTCTATGAATTTTATTTCTTCTAGCACCATATAGAAATAGGCAAGTCTTTGCATAACAAATTAAAACCAATAATAATGCTAAATCAATAAAAAAATTGGATTAATTATGTGTTTTTCTATCAACTAGTAGGCAGAAATACTACTTTATACTAAGAACCAGTACCACTGCAATAACAGCAACATTATTGAATTTATAAATTAAAGGTTATGATATAAATAGCATGATATTAAGATAATTACATATTTTGCATTTAACAGTTTGTTAATTTTTGTAAACAGGATGCCCAAATACACACTGAATATTTTTAAATTAAAAAAAAAGTTTAAAAAAAATTCTATTTTTGTGGAAAAAAAAAGTAACTTTTGCTTTAAGAAACCTGCATAAATAACAATTTTACAAATATCAGTATGCATTTTACAATAAATACATACTGAATATTTTTAAATTAAAAAGTTAAACAAAAATTCTGCTATTTTTGTAAAAAAAATTCACTTTTGCGTTAAAAAAAATCTGCATAAATAATAATTTTATTTGCATATCAATACATAAAACAAACAGCACTCACTTAACAAATATGAAACAGTAAAATATTTTCTTTAATTGGAAATAAGATAAAATTATACATTTTTATACTTTAAAAAAAAAAAAAAAAAAAAAAAAAAGTGTATTTTTTTCTCTTTCCAACACAAAACAATTTTAGAAAGATTGCAAATATATCATCAATTTATTTATCAATGCAATAATGTTAAAATAGTTATTTTAAACATTTTAAATACCTCAACAGGTACAGAAGAATATACACAATTTAATTTAGCCTCATATTTATAATAAAACCCCAGTTTTCTATTTTACTTTTTCATTATTTGTTTATCTATTTATTTTTTATTTTTTATTTATTTTATTTTTTTATTTATTTATTTATTTTTTATTTATTTTATTTATTTATTTATTTATTTATTTATTCCCCCCCTCCCCCCCCAAAAAAAGTTTTAAAGCTTCAGTTATTCTCACTTGCTATGTACTAGAAATATGTAAGTTGAGGATTATTACAGTAACAAGGTACCAATTAGCCACTGTTTTTTAACACGTCAGCTTGAACCAATTCCAATCAACAGGCATTCTCCTGCAAAAGCATTGTAGCATTCAGAATAAGAATTTGATTGGATTATTCAGTTGTATGACAAAATGGTTATTATGTCTAAACATACTAGGGCTGTCTTCTATGAGGAAGGATGACTCTGAGGAGGTGATTCTGAGGGAAATTGCCTCATATTTACATTGCACATGGAAAAACTACAAAAACTCAGCTTGTCTAATATTTAGAAACAGAAGCTGCAATGAACTAAACACTATTTACAATGTTTATTAGCAGGTACTGCCTATTAGCAGGCAGCAGACAGTCAAAATGAGGAAAAATTAAGTGCATTGAAATAATTTTGCATGAAAAACATGCTTCATCATCCCTCATTCCAACAAAAAAAATCTTATAATACAGTCAAAAGTCGTTAATTCGGACACCCATAATCCGGAATGATCTATAATCTGGACATCAAAGCTACAAACTTTCTGTGCATGCGTTGCTTTGACACATGCACATAGGCGTTTAAGCGTGCGGTTAAGACCTTTACGGCTGTGAATATGTGTGAGCGCATTCGCATAATACGTTTACACATGCGCGTTTAATATATAATGTATGGTATAAACTAAGCTAAAATTATCTAATTCAGTTAATGTTGCAGATTGCGTTGTTCCTCAATCTTCGAATTGGATCCGGCTTATTATTTTTTGCAGACTGTTAGAGCAATTTTATAAAAGTAAGCTTGAATTTTTGATTATGTCAAATAGCATTTCCGATATATATTTACTAATATGTAAAGGATCTACAAAGTGAAAGTATGTTTCGAAGTCCATTAAACAAAAAGTGGAATTGCTGCAAAAAATGGATAAAGGCATTTCCTTTGTTTCTTAACCATTCCGAAATCTGTTTATCAATTTCATGCTGCTCTGCGGCTGGGGGGGGGGAAACGCTGCGGCACGCAATGAATTGGAAGTTGATATGTCAGCAGTATCCTTATCTTCAGGGCAGATGTTTTTATTTTATTTGGCTTATAATTCCTTACTAAATGTAGTTTTTCCTCTCGATGTACTCCGTCTTTGATATGATTTAAATCAAGTTTCTCATCATTATAATTTGCTTCCGATAGTGAAGAAAGTGACACAGAGGTTATTGAAAACGAAAAAATTTCGATTGACAAATTAGTCGGTGTTCTCGACACAGCAATTATAGGACTTGAACAGCGGAACTTTTTGAGAAAACAGGTTCTCTGAAGGTTCAGTCAGGCAGAGGACGAAAGCCTGTACCACAGGATACAATCGAAGCAGTTGCCATGGCGATTGTAACTAAACAAGAAATTATGTCTGTTTAATAGAATTAAAGAGAAAGTATTATCACATGAAACGAAGCAACTTAAACAACTTACATTGAAAGAAATGTTTAATAAAGTAAACAAATAAATATTAAGCTTTTTCTTTTTGTAAATTTTGATACCCTTTAGATCATAAATTACGGTTATGATCTAAAGATCATAGATAATTATGATCTAAAGATTATAAGATTATGATCTTATAATTATTTCTTTATTTCATAAATTACGGTTTCGTATTCCTAATTTTGTGATTTCTGCATGCCATCTTACCAGATTTAAACTGATGATCTATAATCCAGAAAAATCGATAATCCGGAATCGCCGAAGTCCCGACGAGTCCGGATTAACAACTTTTGACTGTATTCACTGTAAAATTTATATACAATGATACACTTGAAAAATATTAATTTGGTGTAAAATTTTAAAAATTATTGCCAACTTCTAGATGACATATCACATTTAGAAAAATCAAACAATTCTGATTATTGGATTATTTATTAATACATCTGATTATTAGAAACTTAATTTAACTTTAATTATTTGATTTTAATCTTAATTTTAGTTTAAAATCTTTCAGCAGCTGCCATGAAATGGAAAATTAAGATGGCATAAAACATCTGCTTCAGTAAAATATTGCGTTATGCAAGACAGGTATTTCTGCACATAAATATGGCATTGTTAGAAGTATGTGATCAAAGATTAATGTTTACTATGCAAAAAATTTGATGCATTTTGTTACAGCTATCACTGATAAATAAGATAACTAGGTGTAGCTCTTCATAAGATATCTGAAACAACTGCAATATAAAAGTAAGATATTCAAAATTGGAGATATAGATAGTACACTAAATGATCTCGTTGAGAAATGAAATTTCAAGGAAACTTTTCTGAAGTATAAAATGATTTTAAAAGCTTCAAACTGACAGTAAATATTAATATAGACTTTGGTAAGCAAAAGTAACCTTTTAAGTCGATAAGTGTGATTTGAAAGATTTTGTTACTTCAAAATTGATAGAAGAATGCTTCGAGTTTCAAAAGGAAATAACACAAACCAAAAGCAACTAAACACAATAAATGGATAGAAATTAAACCACCCAGAAGCTCAACATGACGCACTCAATATTTTTGCTACAACTGACAATGCTACCCTGATCATAGAGCCTGAATTTAATTTTGAATAAATCTACTTTAAATTTATACTGTTACGGATTTGGTATTTAAATAGCTAATGTTAGTTGAATTATAAATTAAATTGTTTTATTCCCTGTGCAGTGCAGCGTGTGATGAATATTAAAAGAAAGCTAAGCCAGAAGATTAAAATACAAGAACACGTGCATTTAACATTTAATAAATAAAATTTCTTTTTGATTTAGAGAAAGTTCCAGAAAATTATCACGCACAATTTAAAATCTTATAAAAGGAGGAAAACCTCTCAGTTCGTAGTTAGTCAGTTATTTTAGTTAGCTTGTTGCTGTTTTAAGAGTTTGTTTAGAAAACTGCTCTTGTTGAATGTAGCAAATTCACGGATTAGCTTTCTTTAGCTGTTTTGAATTAAGTTCTATTGAACGTTTGAGTAGTTAAAAGATAACTACTGTAAGATATTGTAATATTGCATGATAATTTGAGGAAATTTAAGCATATTTGTTGTGATAATAATAAATTTTGTCCATTTTTCATTGACTTGTGCATTCAATTCAAATGAATAGAAAATAGAGTGTTAACAAATTCAAATTAACACGGAATAAAATTACCTTTTATTATGCACATTTTCTAATTTAGTTCAAGTGCAATATGACAACACTTTTAAAATAGCGTAAAATCTACATAAACACCGATAAAATCTGGCGATCTGCAATATCATGTATGCTGAGCAGAAGAAGAAGTTCTTTCTTCAAATTTCACGCTACATCTATTCACACAGTGCCAGCTGCTTGGGTTTTAAAAGGCAATGTGTTATGTTTCGAATCAATTGGATTGAAAGTTTATGTGTAATGTCTCTTTTAGTTAAGCGTGCATTACTGGTCAAATTCTTTTACCTCAACCAGTGCAACGCGTCAGCCGCTCTTCGTGCTTTTAGAACGCACAAAAAAATGTGTAAAGGTAACGGTTCTGTGTCAGTTAATGGGCTAAAAGCAATGGTTGCGACATTTGAGAAAACAGGTTCTCTGAAGGTTCAGTCAGGCAGAGGACGAAAGCCTGTACCACAGGATACAATCAAAGCAGTTGCCATGGCGATTGTCGACAGAGGACCAGACAATATTGCTGCCACCTCTAGCACTCGTGGAGTAGCTCGGAATATGGATATGCCTTACAGTATGGTATGGAAAATCTTACGAAAGATTATCAACTTCTATCTGTACAAGATCAGCCGTGTACAGGAATTACTGTAACCCGACCATGATAAGCAATTGACTTTTGCTCTCACCTTTCTTGCCAGAAAGGAGGTGGATGATGCTTGGCCGTGGAAAATCTTATGGGGAGACGAGGCCCACTTTTACCTGAATGGAACTGTGAATACCCAGAACTGCCAAATTTGGTATGACAAACCCCCACATGCAGTCACAGCGGAATTTATCATAGGTCCATTCTTCTATGAGAACATTACGCTGACAGGACCGGAAACTTGTTCTGTTACTGGAGAGAAATATCGCCACCTGTTGAACAGCTTTGTCATCCCGGCACTTCAGCAAAGACAATGCCTGAGCGAAATCATTTTCTTGCAAGATGGAGCCCCTCCACACGTTGCTGTATGGGTGCAACAGATGCTATAACAAAAAGAGTCATTAGCTGCTATTTTCCAACTGCTTGGGCACCTTGGTCGCCTGATCTTACCCCCTGCGACTTTTGGCTATGCGGTTACCTTAAGTCCAAGGTCTATCAAGGAGTGGTCAAGGACCTGGCTACATTGAAGGATGACATATCACGGACTGTACGGGAGTTTTCTGCAGACATTACTTTCTGCTGTTGTGCATACTGTGCACAGAATGCAATATGTGGTCCACAACAACGGCAGCCACATTGAACCTCATTTGAATACAAAATAAAAGGTAATTTCTGTATTGATTTGCATTTGTTAACACTCTATTTTCTATTACACAGCGCCAAATATTCCCCTAGCGGTGACTTTTGGAACTAATTTGTTTTTCCGTGGAATCCTTCGTTCCCCGTCTTGTTTAATCTTCCTACAAAATGTGGCATCATTCTTGCAAATAGATCACGCTACAGAACACTGAGCACTATCAGTTTAATTATGCCACCCGGTGTATATATATATATATATATATATATATATATATATGGTGGGCAATAGCCATTTTAAGCTTTGGCCACTACTAAGCCCAGAAGTGATGCTCATTCTATTATGCAGGCACCTAATAGGTGGCTACTATTACATCCTATGAAGGGACAGACAATTTACATCCATGCCTTTTCTGGAATTCGAACCTTCCATAAGGCAGTCAGAACCACCTTTCCATCTGGGTGACATTTTGGTAAAAAATCATTTTAAAATCTTCTAATAATAATTTATAACATGAAATAATTTATGAACATTCAGTCATAAGCAACAAATGCTTTTAATATTCTTTGCACAGTGTAAAATTTGTTTCACATTTTGATGCTTCAATTGTAGGAGCAGTCTTTATTATTTAGTACACACTTATCTGAAAGTGCAAATAACTGAAACCTAGTATTCTACGCTGTCAAAAATGAATAATAACCAACTATATTAATTGCATCATTTAAGAATACTGCAGCAATTAATTTTTATGATTTGGATCATACAGCAGTTAATATTTATAACATTTTAAAAGTAATTAAAAATTATACACACCTTGGCAACACCAGATGCTACAACGCCTACTCCAACTTCTGATACTAGTTTGACAGAAATTCTGGCTGATGGATTGGCACATTTTAAATCATAAATGAGCTAAAGAAAATTAAATATACACATTAATTTTTTTTCAAATAATGTATTACAACAAAAATTGCTATTTTAAAATATGTAATTTCTTTTAACATACTTCAGCTAAATCCTCAATGGAATAGATATCATGATGAGGAGGAGGACTGATCAGACCCACCCCTGGAATGGAATGCCTTGTTTTTGCAATATATTTTGATACCTAGCAGAAAAATTGAAAGATAAGTTATTAAATTAAACAGGTTAATAATTAATGCTGCAGGGATTTTATTACAATGTAGTCAATATTCATTGAAGTATGCTTCACAAATTTTTTTTTTTTTTTTTTTTTTACTTTTTTTTCTTTCAGCAGCAACAAGATCAGCAGTAAGCTATAGTAGTTAAATTTACAAACAGATAATAAATAGTAAATATTTATGTTTAGAAGTATTTACCTTATATCCAGGAAGTTCTCCCCCTTCCCCAGGCTTAGCTCCTTGTGCCATTTTAATCTGAAGTTCATCAGCATTTGTTAAGTATTCTATGGTTACCCCAAAACGTCCAGATGCTACCTGTAAAATAAATAATTATTATGAATTTTCTAATGCTATGCTATAAAAATTCAACACTCGTATATTTCCTTTTAAAAGTTGTAATTCTTATCACTTAAAGGAGCTGTAGATAAGCAAGCTAAATGAGATAAGTAATGTATACAGAAAATGTTTATAATTACCAATAAGTGTTCATCTTGAATATTATGCTGCATAAATTTTACCCAAAAAAATTTGAAAATATTTAAAGTTTTGTTTTTTATATTTGTGCCTCAAATATACACTTTAATTTTAAATGGGCTAAAAATTCTTATTTTCAGCACTTTTTATATTTGTTCTCATATGTTTGAAATTCCAGTCTAAGCAAAACTATTACACAGTATCATATAATCAAAGTTCTCAGATTTCATAAGAATTTTTAGTTAGTAGAACTCATTTCGAGAATTTTATTCTAACTTCAGAATTGAATCTGAAATCTGATATTTTCATATATTTTTAATATTTATCTCTCGCATAGTTCCCAATATTATGTATAAAAAATGGAGTGAAATATTTTCCTAATATTAAGAGAAATAGAAAAACTTACTTGCTTAATAGCAGATCTCACATTATTATTTGGATCTGTAATAACATATCGGTCAGGGTCTTCACCACCTTCTCCAGTATTTGATTTACCACCCACTCTGTTCATTGCCATAGCAAGAGTTTTATGGGCTTCTAGCGATATGCTGCCAAAACTCATGGCACCTGAAAATTATTTTTGTACAATGTAGTCTTTATTTCATGCTATAAGGTTCTTTCTTTAAGTCACAGTTAAAAATATAAAATACAGTCAAAATTCGTTAATTCGGACACCCATAATCCGGAATGATCTATAATCCGGACCTCAAAGCAACAAACTTTCTGCGCATGCGTTGCGTAAGACCTTTACGGCTGCGAATATGCGTCTGCGTGTGCGCAAAATACGTTTACAAATGTGTGTTTAATGTATAACGGAGGGTATAAGCTAAGCTAAAATTATCTAATTCAGTTAATGTTGCAGATTGTGCTGTTCCTTAATCTTCAAATTGGATCCGGCTTATTATTTTTTGCAGACTTTTAGAGCAATTTTATAAAAGTAAGCTTGAACTTTCGATTATGTCAAATAGAATTTCTGATATATATTTACTAATATGTAAAGAATCTACAAAGCAAAAGTATGTTTCGAAGTCCATTAAACAAAAAGTGGAATTGCTGCAAAAAATGGATAAAGGCATATCCATTTTTTATCTAAACTTTAACGTTTGTTTATCTTTAACGCTGCGGCCGGTGCGCAATGAATTGAAAGTTGATCTGTCAGCACCATCCTTATCTTCAGGGCAGATTTTTTATTTTATTTGGCTTATAATTCCTTACTAAATGTAGTATTTCATCTCAATATACTCCGTCTTTGATATGATTTAAATCAAATTCCTTGTCATTATAATTCGCTTCCGATAGCAAAGAAAATGACAGAAGTTATTGAAAACGAAAAAATTTCGATTGACAAATTAGTTAGTATTCTCGACACAGCAATTATAGGACTTGAACAGCGGAACTTTGTAAATGAACAAGAAAGAATTAAAGAGAATGTATTATCACATAAAAAAATGAAGCAACTTAAAACAACTTACATTGAAAGAAATGTTTAATAAAGTAAACAAATAAATATTAAGCTTTTTTTTGTAAATTTTGATACCCTTTAGATCATAATTGTTCTTTATTTCATAAATTATGGTTTCATATTTTTAATTTTATAATTTCTGCATGCCATCTTACCAGATTTACTGATGATCTATAATCTGGAAAAATCGATAATCCGGAATCACCGAAGTCCCGATGAGTCCGGATTAACGACTTTTGACTGTATATATTAATTGAAAATAAATAAGAAATTTATGCAATAACATTTATTTCAATAATCCATAAAACATTCCAAATAGGATAACGCAATTAATTTTATTAGTAAATTCAATTTGGGAAGCTCAGCCATATGATGGAAAAGCATATACAGTGGGTAAAAAAAAGTATTGGCAATTGCATATAATTGATCATATTACCTAACAAAGGAAATGCTTGATGATTTTAGCTGGATATAACAAACATAAGAGGTAATAAACACATCAAATCTAATGAAATTTTCAATTTAATATGCATTTTACAAAAGATATACAACAAAAACGTAAATTTGCATGTCAAAGTTCTAACTGCTATGCAAATTTTGTTATGTAGAGGTCACGTGTTTAGACTGATAAGAAACCCTATTAGTATAAAGTCTGCAGTGCTACTTCAAACCTTTTAAAATGTTTTTTTGCTAATAATGTAATAAAATGGCTTCGAAGTTGAAGGAGTTGGATGTTAATGTTAAAAACATAATTATTCAGCTCAGAAATGAGAGTTTAACTTATCATGCTATAGGAATACAGTTGAACATAAGTTTATTTGTTAGAAGTGTTGTAAAAAAGTTCTAACAGAGACAGGATCGACGGAAAATAAGATTAGAAGTGGACGGCATCAAAAATGTCTGACATGGAGGAAGTTATTATGGAAAGGAAGCTAGAAAGAAACCTTTCATTTCAGAAATAAACAGGAAAAAGGGATTAGATTTTGCAAAATCTCATTTTAATTTATCAGAAGAATTTTGGAACACTGTTATTTTGTCCAACAAATTGAAGTTTAACATTTTTGAGTGTGATGGACGACAATATGTGTGGAGAATGCCTATCACCGAACTAGGAAAACAACATTTAACACCAACTGTAAAACATGTTAGAGGGAGCATCGTAGTTTGGGGCAGTATGGCACAAACAGAATTGGTAACCTGTGCTTCATTAATGGTATTATGACAGCATGCACGTACATTGACATATTGCACCATAATATGAAATTCAGTGTCCCAAAAACTTGTTTAGGAACATCATTCGTGTTTCAACAGGACAATGACTCTAAAGATACAATGAACCTCATCTCACAATAGTTACTCTATAATGCTCTTTGCCAGTTAAAGATGACAGTTAATAGCCTGACATAAATTCAATTGAAAATTTATGGCTTAAATTGAACCTAGAAGTCAGGAAATATAAAATGTCATGTAAAGATGAACTTAAGCATATACTCCTGCAAGAATGGCACAAAATTCCTAACAGGACTTTGGTTTTTCCCAACAGGACTTTTTCAACAACCAGAACTTTCGTTTGAGAAACAGATTACAAGCTCTTATACATGCAAAAGGTATGAATACAAAGTATTGAATTTTGTTCCCCATTTTGCCGTATGATCTTGTCAATACTTTTTTTGACATGCAAATTTACGCTTTTGTTGTATATTTTGTGTAAGAGGCATATTAAAATGAAAGTTTCATTAGATTTGTGTCTTTATTGTCTCCTGTGTTCATTATGTCCAGCTAAAATTGTCAAGCATTTCCTTTGCTAGCTAATATGATCAGTTATAGGTAACTGCCAATACTTTTTTTTTACCCACTGCGTTACTTATCCTATACAGAAATGCAGTAACAGTCTACTGGATGAAGTAAATTCAATGAAGATGAAAATTTGTTGCAACATTTCTGTTTTGTATTAGCTTATCTCATAGTATAAAAATAATTAGTTAACTATAACAATATTTCTCATAGTATATGAATTACTGATCAGTTATCTCACTGTCTGTACACAAGCTATATATTTCTAAATAGCTTCCTGAAACTAATTTCTTTTATTTTAATAATAAAACTTTTATCTCTTTAAAATGCAAATTACTTAAAACAGTCTTTTAATAAATACAAAACAAGAATTTCATTGGAGCAAAAGAGCAAATCATAAAAAATAGAGCACATTATAGATAATATTAAAGAATGCTCTTGTTCATTTCAATATTACTTAAAACTTAAAAGAACTTCAGAAGCTCACTATTATAAATTCAAAGAAGATGAAAATTTTTAAAGAAGCAAAATTCATTTTAATTTCATTTATGTAAATTTACTGAATTTGCTATTCTGTAGTCCTTTTATAAATGTCTATTTTTACACATAAAGGTATCAATTTCAAAAGTGTCAATTTTATTTTTAACTTTTTTACATAGAAGAATTCAGGTAACTACTTAATATTTGACTGCCTGTGATTTGCACTCATTATCATATGTATATAAATAAACAAAATCTTGATTTTGAGAAAATTCAGCACAGTAAATATAAAAGGCATTTTTCTTATATAAATATAAAAGTTAATTTTTAAAAAATACACCATATTTCTAACCCTATACCACCATTTTCTAATCATATTTGATTTTAAAATACATTTTATTATATTTAGCATTTTCCACTCACACACCAGCACTATCTTTCTACACATAATATGGATTATGAGTTCCTGCAAACTATACATTTTAGATAAATCCATACTTTCGAGCACACAGTCACTGCCTTTTCAAATTAATTTTGAATTTACATGGTTAAGATATATAATTGTTCACAGCTTTCCACTGTGTTCCAACTCAAATGCACTTTGTGAAGGACTGTTCATAATTAATGAAAGTATATTATTAAAAAAATCTGTAGAAATTTTTCTGGTATCAAAAATGAAAAACTTAGTTATGAAAATCCAAAATTTTAACTTAAACACTTTTTGTTAACTGTTAGCAAAGTTATATAGTATATATTTAATGGCATAATTATTGAATGTTAGGACTTTTGTGAACAAAATATTTATTTTGTCTTCCAAAGAAAATAAAAATCACTTTGACAGTAATTTTGCTGGTGAATACACCCCTCCCCCAAAAAAAGTATTTCAATGTATTTTTACAAGAGAATTCTTTATTTCGCCAAAATATTTCCCAGAGTCAGTTTCCCTTAGAAAATCCTCCACAAAGGCATTCCTCTTAGGCACATAGCCCTCGACAGCTTTGCATTAAAATTAGCCAGACAAAACAAAATATTTCCCTATCATTTATCCTTTTTTTTTGAATGACACTTTCCTTCTGTTTATTTAAAAACATAACTGTTTTGTACTGAAAAATCCTGATTAATAATTCTTAGACGTAAACATATTTTTATAGTTATATACAAACAATTCAGATTTAGTATAAAAATTAGAATGGGGAAAATGTAAACAAGACTCGTACAGACACAGCTATACTCTGTAAAACCCCAAGTATGTATATTACTATACAGTACAAAGTCCGTAATCCGGACTTCGGGGATTCTGGATTAGAGGTTTTTCCGGATTATAGACCATCAATTTAAATCTGGTAAGATGGCATGCAGAAATTATACAATTAAAAATATGAAACCGTAATTTATGAAATAAAGAGCAATTATGATCTAAAGGGTATCAAAATTTACAAGAAAAAAGCTTAATATTTATTTGTTTACTTTATTAAACATTTCTTTCAATGTAAGTTCTTTAAGTTACTTCGTTTTTTGTGCTAATACTTTCTACTTAATTCTCTCTTCTATAAACAGACATACTTTCTTGTTCAATTACAAAGTTCCACTGTTCAAATCCTGTAATTGCTGCATTGAAAATACCGACTAACTAGTCAATCTATTTTTTTTTTTTCGTTTTCAATAACCTCTCTCTCACTTTCTTCACTATCGGAAGCACGCATGTGTAAATGCTTTACTGGCTTTACGTGTATGAGTAGCAGATGCGCGTGCGTAAAGGCATTACGCACATGCGTAAGTTTGTGGCTTTGAGATCTGGATTATAGATCATTCCGGATAATGGACGTCCTGATTATGAACTTTGTACTGTATAAGCAAATATATTTTTCATACTGATAAGACAGAATTCAATAACTTGAATTTTGCCGTTAGTATTTCAAGAAATAAGAAAAAATAGATTCTAATGCTCTGTATTTTAATAATCAAATCATTTAATGTATCACCTGTTGCAAACCTCTTTACAATTTCTTTTGCCTCTTCTACTTCACATATATCTATAGGCTCTGGAACCTTGGCAAGTTCAAACTGTCCCCTAAGAGTACATGCTCTAACATTTTCCATTGTAGTTTCCACAAATTTTGCATATGCATTTTTATTATTAGCCCGTGCAGCATCCTAAAAATAAGTTGTTGTTTTATTAGATTATTATTTGTAATGAAAATTTTATAATTAATAAAAATGTGTCATAAGAGTATTTTTCTGTAGTCAAAATATAACATTACATAAAAAAAATGCTCATATTATATTTTGCTTAAAGATATGCTCTTAATGGTAAACTTAAAGCAATGATAAAAATACTGAAATATTTTAATTATGCAATCAGATAAGTGCAAAACACTAACTTGTAAGTTAGCAATAGCCAAAGGGTCATTTATATGTTTTTCACCACCACTTCTCCAATGGTAATTTCCTGGATTTCTTAGAACAATATTATCACAATCTCTGTCACTGTAAGCAATACGATATCGCTCAAGATTTTCTTCAGCTAATATACGGAATGTGATGCCACCAATACGTGAAGGGGTATTCTAAAAAACAGAAATTTTTACCTTTTGTGCATAAAATGAATCAATAAACATATAAATAAATCTGCATTATTCCAATAAAAAGAAGTACTGATAAAAATATGTAACTGTTTTATTACTATGACATTAGTTCAACAGCAGCCAAGCAATTAAATCACTCAACACTGGTAGTTCAACCCACATTGAAACCCTGGCACTTGGGCTTCTGCATAAGAATTCTGCTGGTTTTCACTGTGTGTAATATGAATACAAACTAATTTTTCTTGGAATGTCTTCCATGAAGATACCTCCACTAATATGAATACAAACTAATTTTTCTTGGAAAGTCTTCCATGAAGATACTTCCACTCCCTAAGACAGATAGATCTGATATGCTTTGCTTTAATCAAATAACCTGACCTATTACAACATTAGACTTGGCAAATATTTGAAAAACTATATAAAATATGTCTTCCTATTAAATATTCCTTTATTTTTACTGAAGCTTCAGAGAGAGTAAATAGCAGGGGTTTTTCAGCTGAATAATACAGTGAAATTTCTACATATAAATTATACAATTTACACTTAGAATAACAATTTATGTATTCTTAATCTGCTTAATCTGTGTGCAATTCAAAACTTAATTCATAGCTGTGATTCATAAAGACAAGATTTTCTTCATCTGCATCTATTAAATAAATTAATATGCTATTCCAATACCAACAACTATAAAGCAGAAATGTTTAACCGATTATATAATTATAACACATAATATATAAGAAAATTAAGATAAAAATTACTGAATTATTTACTCCATTAAATTTCAGCAATCATACATATTACATAACAGTTACTACAGCTCACAAAGAAATTACAAATATACCATTAATATTTCAGTTTCTTTCCAAGTAACTGATATTAGTAAGATGTAATTATGGAAATATTATTTTCTAACAAGTAATATAAAAAAAGTTAAGTCACTTCCTACTTGGGACAACAAAGAAAAATGTTAGTTACTTTTTATTAACATTATTAACATTTTTCCATTCATAATTTATAAAGCTGATGGTCTATAATTTCTTATTCGATCCATCTCTTGTAATGATTCATTATTGCAAGGAACCTTTCCAACAAGTTTCGAGCAGCCCAGTTCTTCAATTAATATTCCATCTAATGATTTCACATGACTCAAGGCGACATATGATTGACCTGCTGTGAAGAGTTTTTGTCCTAGATATATTACTATTGAATTTTCGCTACATTAATGGGACATTATATCCGCTTCATTCAAATCCATAAAACTACAATTCTTTAATTCCCTACACTTTAAAAATCTTTAGAACTCTGTCTTACTGTTGCCACTTATTTTTGTTAAATATTACAATCTCTTTTATGACAGTCATGTACTATTATTTATAAGTCATCATAAAATTAATTTTTACAGCACATGAAAATTCCCAATAAATGATCATGGTAAATCTCATAATATATTTAAAAAAACAGCATATCTTTAGTTCCGATAAACAGGAGTAAGTAGGAATTGATTTTAATGTGTGGAAAAAACTGTATTAACATCAAGTGTCATCCACTACAAATTAAAAAAAAATGTATTTGAATTTGAGTGGATGAATAAAAAGTATTTTATTAATGATTGAAAATTTGAACAAGATATAGGGAGAGTGTGAGCTAATAGTAGGAATTTAATAATAAATAGAGGCATTTGAAGGTAAGCAATAAAAAATTGCCTTTAATTTACTTTTTCCAAAGCACAAATGTGAAGTCATTGCAAATGTAAAGAAATTGAAAATATTATTCAAAAATCAAGCAATAATGCTACACATAATTTTTTTAGAAATACAGATATTGCATTTTGTTCTCAAATGTCAAAAAGTCAGTGTATAAAAGAAAACAGCTGGTAGAACACTACCTATTAAATGTCTGCCTACATTAAGGGCTTAAAGGTACAGACCTTGCACTAAAAAATGTGAGAAACATTTTATTCCTTCTTGATAAAAAGGAATCTCAAAAGAATTTTGTTAATGTTATGCAGAATGTATACAAAAAGTAAATACAGCCAAAAGTCGTTAATCCGGACTCGTCGGGACTTCGGTGATTCCGGATTATCGATTTTTCCGGATTACAGATCATCAGTTTAAATCGCGTAAGATGGCATGCAGAAATTCTAAAATTTAAAATATCAAACCGTAATTTATGAAATAAAGAACAATTATGATCTAAAGGGTATCAAAATTTAGAAAAAAAATCTTAATTATTTGTTTACTTTATTAAACATTTCTTTCAATGTAAGTTGTTTAACTTGCTTCGTTTTATGTGATAATACTTTCTCTTTAATTCTATAAACACACATAATTTTTTGTTCAGTTACAAAGTTCCACTGTTCAAGTCCCGTTAATTGCTGTGCCGAGAATACCGACTAACTTGTCAATCAAAATTTTTTCATTTTCACTAACCTCTCTGTCACATTCTTCATGTCTTTATCCATTTTTTGCAGCAATTCCACTTTTTGTCTGATGGACATCGAAACATACTTTCATTTTGTACGATCCTTTGGGAGCTCCAGAATCGGAAATTCTATTTGACATAATCGAAAGTTCAAGTTTGCTTTTATAGTATTGCTCTTACAGTCTGCAAAACATAATAAGCCGGATCCAGTTCGAAAATTAAGGAACAACGCAATCATCATTTAGCGTATACCGACCGTTATACATAAAACGCGCACGCGAAAACGTATTCTGTGCTTGCACACACGCCAATGTGCAGTCGTAAGAGGTCTTACGCGCATGCGTAAAAGCCTATGCGCATGTGTCAACGTGGCGCATGCGCAGAAAGTTTTTAGCTTTGAGGTCCGGATTATAGATCATTCCGGATTATGGGTGTCCGAATTAATGACTTTTGACTGTATAACTATTGTAAAAATAAAATAAATACAAGAAATCTGGCACTGAATGAAAGAGCAGGGAAAAAAAAATTGTGATGGAGGCTAATTGCTGACTATACTCCATGTCCATCGAAGTCTTTTTTGTAGCCTTTATTTTTGCAACTATTGGTCACAAAGATATTCTTTCAGCTAAAAAGATGCATTAAATAAGAAAAGCCTTCCTGTTATGGTATTTTTGTTAAAATTATAATGCCTAGTTTAAACTAGCTAAACTTCCTTGTACGAAGTAAAAGAAATATTGTAATCGCGAAAAATTTCAGGTATTATATTTCAATGAAAATATTCATTTTGAAAATTCTCAAATCCATTTGGATGATTTTCTTTGGGTGATGTCTGTACATATGGACAGAACAAAGCGCTTTTTTTTTTTTTTTTTTTTTTTTCCAAAATGGATTCAGAAAGGATTTTTTTCTTTGATGTCTGTATGTACGTATGAATCTAAAATTATTACCTGTAGAATATCGAAATTTTGTACATGAGACTGCTATAACATCTAGTTGTGCACCTCCTTTTTTATTGCAATATATATATATATATAAGGTAAGGGAAAGTTCTATGCTCGTTATGGAAAAAATTAAGAAGTTTGACTATCGTACGACAAAAACTGACCGGGCTATTTATTTCTCCAAAATTTGCAATTTTTTATGTCATTTTCCCTGAGCAAAGTCATTTGTCTTGAAAGTGGTTAATTAAATTAGAATAATTCAAGCAAATATGTTTAAATGAAGTGTAGCAAAAAATGTGTATAATTTAATAGGCCATACAAGAAAATGTGATATCCGTACAGATTTTTTAATTTTCAAATGTCAAAGCAGATATTTTTGTCATTTAAAATATTTTTATGATTGAAAAAATATATGTCTGTGACCAACATTTGTAAAAATACAGCTTGCATAAGGCCTTTTATGGGTATTCTGCAAGCTGTATAGCAATAAGGTACCATATATATTCCAAAAATTTAAGATTAAATAAATGTTAAAATGAAGGCAAAACCATTTCTAAACAGAGAAACAAAGATGAAGATTAAGGTAAGCAAAACTATTGGAATGATATGATTAGATAAATGAAAGAAGATCGTTTTCTCTAATAAAACTTAACTGACTCTTTCTGAAAAACTCATAGATTCTGGCGTAATAAATATTATTGACACTATCTGCATTCAAAAGCTTCAGAAATCTTTCAGCAGATGAAGTGATGACACCAGTAAATTTTTTAGACGAGGCAGTAAATCTATCATTGGCATAATTAGTTAATATAGGATGCAACTTATTATCAAGTTATGCTAGAACATTTCACGTTTAGAAAATTATTAAGTAGGAATGATTAATTGTTTTTTACTAATAGATTATAACATCCATCTGGCTAAAGAACAGTTTTTCAGAGGAAAATAATTGATGCCATGGATCATGAGCCTAAAACTTTGGTTTACGGGATCAACTTCCAAACTTAATAGTAATGTTAAAAATAATCTCTCTCTCTATATGTTAACAAAAGCTGAGAAAAAGACTAAGGAATTTATAACAATTTTTTGTTTGTTTGTATTTTACATCAATTTTATTAATTTTATTGAATTGCTGATTTTTTCTCCCAGTTATGAAATGTTTTTGTATTGATTTTGATCTATGTATATCCTGTTAGAGGGCGGCCCCCCTTTTATAATCTAATTATGACTTAATCACTAGCTCTTGGTTTTATATATATATATATGTATATGCATAACAATGCTGCTTTGATGTGACAAGATAGGTATTAAATATGTGCAAAAAGTAGTCAACATACACCGAACAGAATTTATTTACTAATTATATCAAATTCTTTTTTTTTTTTTTTAAATTTTAATGTATATGTCAAATTTTGAAACATTCATGTTTGTTATTTTAACTAACACCAAGGTATAATAATTTATATTGATTAAATTCGCCTTTTTGATTAAAATTTTATGAAATTATTTAATACATTGCCATTTTACACTGCAAAGATACGCTTAGGAAATTATGAGAGTATATATAATTTTTTTACAGAGGTAGTGCAACTAATATGTATTATAGAATATACCTAGATACGACAAAACTATAAATTTAAAAAAATGAACACAATAATTTTTACTAAAGACATAAAGCAAAAACTTTACAATAATTGAAAAGATTTCTTTCCTGAGTTTCATGGAAGTTATATTACTAACATAAACTTTAAACTGCATTTCATATTACCAGATATGCACAAAAATAAAAGACTTTTTCATGAAAGTTATTTTATTAACATAAACTTTAAACTACATTTCATATTACCAGATATGTACAAAAGTAAGATGACTTTTTTCCTGAAAGTTACATGATAGTTATATTATTAACATAAATTTCCACATTCCATATTATCAGATATGTACAAATATGTCTTGATAAACTTTTTTAACTTTAGAACAGAATTTATTTACTTATTATATCAAATTCATTTTTTTAAAAAATCTTAATGTATATGCCAAATTTTGAAACTATACATTAACGTGTGTTATTTTAACTAACACCGAGGTAACAATTTATATTGATTAAATTAGCCTTATTGAACTTTATTACTGTAAAATTGAAAATCTGTAATTACTTTGAAGCAGAAATCTACAACTTCTTGACTCAAACCAACTGCTTCAAATATCTGAGCTCCTTTATAACTTTGTAAAGTTGATATTCCCATTTTGGCCATAACCTAAAAAGAACAGAGATACAGAGAATGTGAATCAATAGTTATCACGACGTGATAATACATAACTTCATTTTTATCACCATATACATCTTCACATATAGAAAATTATAAAAACTCCCCAATAACAAATGAAATAGTTAAGTTGACATCATAAGCTAACTTTTGTTTTATAAAATAAAGAATAAGGAAACTTTAGTAAGATGAAAATTATTTTTAACTAATAGCATTATAATAATTTAGCTGTAAAAGTAATAACTTAGACTATCATGGACATTCAGAAAAATCTGTATTCACTTATCATCAAAAGCATAATCATGTCTTAATAAATCACTGAATGCGGTTGAAAGACTTCATTCATTTAATAATATGCTCTAGACATATTCCAGATAAGATATAATAAGGCGGGTGCACAATTTAAATTACACATTGAACATCTTTACTCAGTAGTGATAATGAATCAGCTGTGTTTCATAAGTGCAGAAAATGAATAATTCTACTACTCATGATATACATCTCAGAATTTGAATCATTCAGAAATGCAGAAGCTCACCACTAATGATGCCATTTCAAACCATAGTTTCATAATTCAAAATAATCAAATTATCGATCAAGTTAACCATTGAACAAGAATGGAAAATTTTATTTTATCTCTTATTAGGCTAACTTTAAAATTACAGAGTTAAGCATAACACACAATTGAAAAGAGACATTTTATTATTTAGTTTACTAGTCTGAATGTTCATTAGCTCAATTAAAGTAATTTCCAAATTGATAAAATAAAAATAAATGATTAAGTGTAGGCTAATTTATCAAAACAAATGGGACAGTAATCACTCTGACTCTACTAAATCCATCAAAAAATTTTTTAATGAATATCATGTATTCAAATTATTCTTTAACAGCTATAGAATCATTTCGAACAAAAACACAATTAATAAATTTATTCAATAACACATTTTTGTGTGTGCTGATCTCATGCATTTAATGATACAAATAATATACAAAAATGATAAACCAAATTATCATGTCTATAACATATCCATCCATCCTTTATCAATAGATTATCGACTTTTAAATAAAACTATACCAAGTCAACTTTCGTGCCCTTTTTTACCACATTTCAATATAAATACATACATATATACAAGCACTTATAACATACATAAAAAATATATATATACAATGTGCCTATATGGGCATTATGAAAATGGAGAGGTATTCTACATATATAATTCTGAAATTTGTAACACATTTAAAGAAAGAGGACAATTACTTATAACAGATTATAAATGAGAAAAATTTTAACGAATTTCATTGCAAATATGAAATCACAAGTACTTACTTTTGCTATTCCCCGTTCTGTAGCCTCTACATAATTTTGAAAAATCATGTCTTCAGTAAGATGCTCACTTATCACCCCTTCTCCCTGTAATTCAGCCATGCTTTCAAACACAAGGTATGGGCAAATAGCATCAGCTCCATAGCCAAGTAAGACGCACATATGATGAACTTCCCTAAAAAAATAATTATTCAAATATTTCTCTCTAAATATAAATAGCTCTCTCTATTCATCTTTGTATTTAAAATTTATTAAATAAAATAAGAAAATATCTAAAACAAAGTGTAACAACCTTGCTTCTCCTGTTTCCAGGACTAAACCAACTTTCATTCTTTGGAGTTTATTAATCAAATGATGATGAACAGCACCTAATGCTAATAATGCACTGCAAAAATATGAAAACATTAAAACAAAAATTATACACTAAATTTATATTTATTATTACAAATATTTAGTTATTATAATGAATTGTGATTATCAAACATTCAGTTTATATCACACTGTCTTCTTACCATTTCAAATTTTTGTTTAACATATTTATCACATTTACGTATTACCTTTTTCAAATATTACAGAGCATAGCAACAGGATGCATACCTTATTGGTATATAGTCTCGACCAGCCTTTCTGTCAGAAAGTATGACTAAAGAATAACCATTTTCAGCTGCACTGCAAGCTTCAGCACAAATTTTTTCTAGAGTTGGTAAGAGACCCCCTGCTCCTTCATGTACTGGATATACCATGTCTATAACTTTTGTCTAGTTTGAAAAAAATAAGTATGTTCTGAAATTCTGATTAAAATAAATATATAAATAAAATAAATGTATAAAGCAATATTAATAGACTCACCTTCCAACCTTTATATGTAGTAGCCTTCAAAGCTTGTATATCCTTTAATGATAGTATTGGTTGTTCCAAATACAAACGACAGCATTGTTCAGCACTTGGTTCTAAAATATTTGCAGCAGGCCCAATTGGACATGCCTAAAGTAAATTTAAGTTTAAAAAAATTAAATGTTTAAAACAAAATAATAAATTACTGATTTTTTTTAAAGTATTTTTCTGTTATTTAATAAAGCTAAGACTTCAGCAAAACTGTACACCTTTAGAGAGTAGCTTGTTTTATGGATATAACTTATTTTTTGTAGTCATTTAAATGTTAAAAATTCCATGCAATCTTAAATTCTTTACTATCAATTATGAAACTGATTACACCTTACCATTGTTTTTGACAAGATTCTGCACATATGTGAAACAATTATTCTAATATAAGTGGCAATATATCACTTAACATTTAGCATTCATTAAAAACTACAGAATGTTATATTTCACCTAAGAAAATACTTTGCTGTTCAATTTATATTATATTAACAACACATAGCAACAAATTTTCTATAAGATAGAGAACAGCCAGTTCAATTTATGTTATGTAAGCAACACACAGTCAGTGCGGGATTTAGGTTTAAGCTACTCAAGCTATTTAAAATATAGTATAAATACAGTATTAAAATATAGTATAACAGACTTACGGCCCCATATCTCAAATAGCTTAGGGCTTTATTTAGTCTAAATTTGCTCTGCACATAGTAAAAAATTTTCTATAAGATAGAGAACAGGTAATGTAAAATATGAACAATAAAAACAACAATCCTAATTTTCATAATGAGTTTTGACATCTTAAAATGGATTTTGATGAAAGGGTAAGAATATAAAAGTTAAATACAGATTGAACTAGTGCCAGCATACATCATTCCTTTTACCTTGATTATGATGAATTTTGGGAAATTACGATAAAAATCAACTTTTACAGAAATGCAAAATCGTGTAAAGTTTCTTATAAAGAAGCAAAGGTACTAACAATTCATTACACATGTAGAAAAAATAAGGGTGAATCTGAACCAGTGGAGAAAACTTTAGGGGGTGATAGAAAGCAGTTATATGAGCAATACACATCATAGAATGTATAGTTGGAATGCAAACAGTGAGCCACTAGGTGGTATTGTAAATAGTATAAAAAGGGTTAGTCTTCTCACCCAACGGCATTTTCTATTGTTGATTGCCAAGAGGATGCCTGTTAATATGAATTATGAAAATTCCAGGGCAATGGATTGGTCTAGGTAGTCCTATATATTAGCCATCAAAATCACCAGATCTCTTGTGTTTGGACTTTTACCTGTAGGAGCCATATGAAAAGCCTAATCTATGAGTGTCCCATTGACTAATATGGATTTAGTCACCAAGATCACTGTTGTTGCCAGCAATACTTGGGAAATGCCTTGTGTCTTCGCAAATGTCTATTAGTCTCTATCCAGGAGGTGTGATGCATGCATTACAGCTGGCAAAAGGTCTTTTGAGTAATTTCTTTGAAAATGTACAACAATTACATTCCTGTTAAAAAAATTGTTTTCTGAAGTATATCCCCCCATTCTTGTGCTAATTCTTTAAATGCGAGAGTGGAAATCTACCCTTTAACTTCTCATTGTTTGCATTTCAACATGCATTCTACAACAAGTATTGCTCATATAGTTACCTTCTATCACCCCCTAATGTTTTGCCCATTTGTTCAAATTCACCCTGCATATACTATTTTAAAAGAGTGTGAAAAAATGTAAAAGATAAAAGAGGCAACTACCTATACAAAGAATTATTACTAATTAATATATAATTAATAACAAACTAGTATTTATATGATATCAGTAAAAAATTGAAATTTTTAAAACTGTTTACTTAATGAGAAATGATTGTATTTGCAAGACAGAAATAACTTCCATTAATTAATTTTGAATTTAGAGCATTATGAATTGTTTTAATAATATAGTTTTTTCTATCAGATTTTCAAAAATTATACTTTTACTTTAATAACCAGAAAAGAAATCCTCAGTGTAAAAGTAACTGCTTCAAAAAGTCACAAAATGCAATACTACTAACAAATATCAAAATTCCAACATGAAAAAGTCACTTCTGTAAGTTTAAAAAATTGCATTAACTATATATAAATTAAAAATTTCTTAAAATTAAAATGTCATTTTTTTCCAAAAATTTATAGCATTTCTAGATTTTTAGGATTTGAAAAAGAATTCTATCAACGCCTAAAAATAACCAGCAAAGTAGTTAAAATGGCTCAATGCATACAGAGTACAAGTACCATTTGGTAACAAAAATTCAGTGAAAAATATCTACTAACCAGAGACATTACAATTCTTTCCCTGAAGGGATCAATAGGTGGGTTTGTAACTTGGGCAAAAAGTTGTTTGAAATAGTCATATATGAGAGGCTGATATAAAGAAAGGCATGCTAAAGGTGCATCATTTCCCATAGAACCAAGAGCTTCTTTTCTAAAAAATAATTAAAAAAAAAGTATGAATACATATTTCACTCCAACAAATTAACTCTTTCAGAATAAATAATCTAAATAGGCAGAAATAAAATCCAATAAATGCTAAGTAATCAGAAAACGATTCTTTTCATTATATTATTTATAAATGCATAGTCACAAAAGAACATGATTTACAAGAAACTTTCAGGTAACAAAAAACAAATTTTATATATTTAGAGTGAATAACATTTTACAATTGATAAAGGCTTCAATATCATAATCTTTAAAAATTTTCAGTAAATATATACAGTCAAAAGTCTTTAATCCAAACTCGTCGGGACTTCGGTGATTCCGGATTATCGATTTTTCCGGATTATAGATCATCAGTTTAAATCTGGTAAGATGGCATGCAGAAATTATAAAATTAAAAATATGAAACCGTAATTTATAAAATAATGAGCAATTATGATCTAAAGGGTATCAAAATTTACAAAAAAAGAAGCTTAATATTTATTTGTTTACTTTATTAAACATTTCTTTCAACGCGTGCATGCGTAAAGCATATCTTATGCATAGCCGAAATTAGAAAATTGCAACCAGAAAACTATTTGATTTGTATTCGTGATATTTATAATGACAAGGAATTTGATTTAAATCATATCAAAGACAGAGTACATCGAGATTAAATACTACATTTAGTAAGGAATTATAAGCCGAATAAAATATCGAAACATACTTTCGTTTTCTAGATCCTTTGCGAGCTCCAGCATCGGAAATTCTATTTCACATAATCGAAAGTTCAAGCTTACTTTTATAAAATTGCTCTTACAGTCTGAAAAAAAATAATAAGCCGGATCCAATTCGAAGATTAAGGAACAACGCAATCATCAACATTAACTGAAATAGATAATTAGATAATTTTAGCTTATACCGTCCGCTATACATTAAATGCGCACGCGAAAACGTATTCTGCGCTTGCGCAGACGCGTATGCGCAGTCGTAAATGTCTTGCACGCACGCGTAAGACGCCTACGAGCATGCATCAACGCAGCGCATGCTCAGAAAGATTTTAGCTTTGAGGTCCGGATTATAGATCATTCCGGATTATGGGTGTCCGAATTAAAGACTTTTGACTGTAATTACATAATATGGCCTATAAAAGTTTCTAGTAGCATTAATATAAGAAATTCTTATACTTCAGATACTTTAACCTATTAGATATGTTATAACATTAGGTAGTTTAAAAAAAAAAAAAAAAAGAAAACATGAATTGAAAATAGTCAAAGCTTTTTCTAATAACAGTAAGTTAGAAACATAAAACAGGCCATGTTATTATTTTTATTTCATTTATTTTTTTTAACTGATTCACTCTAATTTTCTTCTAGTTTTTAAGATTTAATTGTCTCATTACAAAATTATTTGAATGCAGCATAAAAATTGAAAGAGTAGTTTTAAACTTTTATATCTCATTCTTTATGTTCTTGCTCAAGTTGGTCAATTTTAAATGGATTTATGATATCACCTTTTTTAAGATTAATTTAAGTTGTACAATTGAAAATACACAGAAAGATAAATTATATAAATCCTTATTAAAAAACTATAATAACTCTGATAACAGAAGCAGCTCTGTAAAATGACTAGTAGAATCTAATGCAAATGCTGATTCAGCTTCCAGAATTAAAACATTAAATGTTCATTAAAAATTATTAAAGTAATTAAAAATACAGTGCTGTTATCATATAACATAAGTATAACGAAACTAATCTTTTACAATTTTCAAAGAGAAAATATAAATTGCAAGAAAGTATAAATGGTGGGAAATTATTTTTTTATACATATGTGTAGCAACTCCAAGAAAAGCTCATTACTGATATATAAATAACTGTATTGCATTTTATACAATTTTAAAAATGTTTTAAAAATACTGAACAATGCGAAACTACATTCCATTATCTAGCAGTAAAAAAAAAAAAAAAAAAAAAAACTTTATTTGTAAACAATTTTTAGAATAAATATACAGTCAAAAGTCGTTAATTCGGACACCCATAATCCGGACCTCAAAGCTAAAAACCTTCTGCGCATGCGCCGAATTGGCACATGCACATAGGCGTTTATGCATGCGCGTAAGACCTTTACGGCTGCGCATGTGCGTGTGCGCAAGCGCAGAATACGTTTTCGTGTGCGCGTTTTATGTATAACGGACGGTATAAGCTAAAATTATCTATTTCAGTTAATGTTGATGATTGCATTGTACCTTAATCTTCGAATTGGATCTGGCTTATTATTTTTCGCAGACTGTAAGAGCAATTTTATAAAAGTAAACTTAAACTTTCGATTACGTCAAATAGAATTTCCGATGCTGGAGCTCCCAAAGGATCTACAAAACGAAAGTACGTTTCGATGTCCATCAAACAAAAAGTGGAATTGCTGCAAAAAATGGATAAAGACATGAAGAAGGTGACAGAGAGGTTAGTGAAAACGAAAAAATTTCGTTTGACAAGTTAGTCTGTATTCTCGGCACAGCAATTACGGGACTTGAACAGCGGAACTTTGTAGTTGAACAAAAAATTATGTCTGTTTATAGAATTAAAGAGAAAGTATTATCACATAAAACGAAGCAAGTTAAACAACTTACATTGAAAGAAATGTTTAATAAAGTAAACAAATAATTAAGATTTTTTTTTTCTAAATTTTGATACCCTTTAGATCATAATTGTTCTTTATTTCATAAATTAAGGTTTGATATTTTTAATTTTAGAATTTCTGCATGCCATCTTATGAGATTTAAACTGATGATCTGTAATCCAGAAAAATTGATAATCCGGAATCGCTGAAGTCCCGAGGAGTCCGGATTAACGACATTTGACTGTATATATAACTGTTGCATTATTTCTGTGCAGTACTGGAAGCCATTAATTTAATACTGTTCAAATTTCAGAATTTTAATATACTGTTAATATTTACTTACACAAACATTACAGCACCTAGTTTTTGATCAATTAGCACAATATTGTTTTTCGCTTAATATTTTTTTATGGATCGTCTGAATTTGTTTTTCCAGTTTATAAAGATTATTAACCCTGTCACAATTTCTATTAGCAGCCAAAGTGCATTTCTTGCTAGTATTTATTGGTATAGTTATCAGTGCATGAAAGGGCAACCTGTTACCAGTGCCAGAACTAGGCTTTTCACCACCCGGTGCTATTCTTTCAATTCCTAGCATCTGCTGTCTAGTAATTCCCTAAATTTGATAAATTTTTCTGCCCCTAAATTCTGCAATCCGGTGTGGCTGCACCGGTTATACCTGTTTTGGCGCCAGCTCTGCCTGTTATCTTCACAATCCTCATCTTTACCACTTTTTTCACTCAAATTTTATTGCATATGAGATTCCATCATCATTTTCACACATACAGTTTCAATAATGACAATTTCATCGTCAATACAGACAACACTACCCACTAAGTGATTAGTCTAACCTCTCCCAAGCAAAAGTAACCATATTATTTTCTTCAACTTCCACTCTACTTCCTTCTTCACTGACAATCCATATATTTGATACTGAGAAATTTTTTATGGTGAGTTGATTGGCCACGCTGCATGCTTTGTTAGGCAACACCCTATCACTGACCAGTATATTAGAAGCATGTGAGGTCTAGAACCAGTTTATCATTTCCTTCAGCTCTCCTCATTTGCTTTATATTGCATACTTTCATACTTGCATACTTTCATACATTGCATACTTTTTCTTACAGTTTGGTCCATTTTCATTCACCACTAGCCTTATTGCATCTATTTTTTTACAGTCATGTTTAGCACTAAAACTGATAATCCTAAGGTTTTTGAAAGTTCAGCATATATTCCTTGATAATCTTCTCATTGTCTAGGAAATTATAACATCTTCTCTATCCAAAAATATGTTCTTCTCCTCTTTGTGCATTTCTAGACAAGTAAAATATTCTTATTTTTAGAAGAAATAAGAAAAGAACTTTCTTGGTGAAGCTGTGTAAAAGACTTCAGCAAGATGGACTAGAGGAACACAAACCATTGATGATTTAAGCAAATGCTGAAACTAAGCATTGTTCATTCCAAGTGCTTTTCCCCCATATTTAGATCACTATTTTTTCTGTATGTTCACTGATCTTGAAGTTGAAAATGTTATGAGAATCAAAATTTTGTTTGTTTGTTGGAGTGCATTGCAAACATGGGAAAAGTGAAAAGACCGAGAATTCTTTTTATAAGTACTATTAAGAAAAAGGGAGCTCTGGTTATACAAAAGCAGAATTATACTGTACTGAAACTATGATCCCATAAATATTTTATGTAAATTTCTATCTGACCTTAACATACAAAAAGGATGTATTTTGCAAAAAAGCTAGTACAGATCTATTTTTTAAAAATGAATTCTGCATCATTTCAACAAGTTTATGATCTTAAAAACTAAAATTTGGCACCATTTTCTGGAAAAAAAACTGCAGGAAGAGAAAAGGACTGATTAAGATGCTTTTAAACATCCTTTAAAATTAGGAAATTTTCATTTGCCAATAAATTAAATTAGTTTAACATCAGTAAAAGTATTCAACTTCTTTAATATGTAGTAAAAACTAAACTACAGTCAAAAGTCGTTAATTCGGACACCCATAATCCGGAATGATCTATAATCCGGACCTCAAAGCTAAAAACTTTCTGCACATGCGGCGCATTGACACATGTGCAATACATGCGTTTACGCGTGCACGTAAGACCTTTACGATTGTGCATATGCGTGTGCGCAAGTGCAGAATACATTTTCGAGTGCGTGTTTAATGTATAACGGACGATATGAGCTAAAATTATCTAATTATCTATTTCAGTTAATGTTGATGATTGCGTTGTACCTTAATCTTCGAACTGGATCTGGCTTATTACTTTTTTCAGACTGGAAAAGCAATTTTATAAAAGTAAACTTGAACTTTCGATTATGTCAAATAGAATTTCCGATGCTGGAGCTCCCAAAGGATCTACAAAACGAAAGTATGTTTCGATGTCCATCAAACAAAAAGTGGAATTGCTGCAAAAAATGGATAAAGACATGAAGAAGGTGACAGAGAGGTTAGTGAAAACGAAAAAATTTCGATTGACAAGTTAGTCTGTATTCTTGGCACAGCAATTACGGGACTTGAACAGCGGAACTTTGTAGTTGAACAAGAAATTATGCCTGTTTATAGAATTAAAGAGAAAGTATTATCACATAAAACGAAGCAAGTTAAACAACTTACATTGAAAGAAATGTTTAATAAAGTAAACAAATAATTAAGATTTTTTTTTCTAAATTTTGATACCCTTTAGATCATAATTATTCTTTATTTCATAAATTATGGTTTCATATTTTTAATTTTAGAATTTCTGCATGCCATCTTATGAGATTTAAACTGATGATCTATAATCCGGAAAAATCGATAATCCGGAATCGCCAAAGTCCCGACGTGTCCGGATTAACGACTTTTGACTGTATATGGAAAACTTGGTAAATATCAAACACAGATATGTGAAAATTCTGGATGAGTGTATGAAAAATGGCCTTTATGTTAGAAAAGTCAAATGATGAAAGATATTTCTGGTTTAAAATAATCAAAATAGTGCTCATCTTATTTTTCATCAATCTGAATATCAAAAGCCAAATTTAAAGTTATTTAAGATTTTGAAAAAAAATTATTTGTATTTTGTACGCATTAAAACAAAAGTTGGTGGAGAACTCGTCACACTTGTGCCAGTCATTCCAGCAGAAGTTTAAAGGAACAAATCATTCTTTATTTAATTAGATGATAAACACAAAAAACTTGCAGGTACAGCATATACAAAAACTTAAATTGCTGATTATAATTTTCCCATTTACATTTTCCGATTAAGTCATATATTGTGCCTTTGTTTGATGCCAAGATCCTATAACTTTAAAAATACTCTGTTACAAGCTATTCCATAGAAGGTATGTCCCACACATTAATCAAATTTCAAAATGTAGGAAAAAAAGACCTTCTATCCTTCTTTACAAAAATTAAATCAGCTTTTTGGGAATTAATTAGGTTTAGATAAAACCAAGATGAAGTTCTTACACTGTGTTGTGACATCTTGCATATCCATTACTGGTGATAAATCACACTTTCATGACAATGTACATGTGCTAATAGTATAAGTTCTACTATAATAGCATTATGAATCTCTTATTTGCTTAATTTTTTGGGGCTAAAATTTTTCTAGAATTCCAAAATATTCCAGTTACTTGAGCTTTCCGGTTAACTGAATGCTAGATAGATGAGCTTGTGCTGTAATTATAAAATTAAAATTTGCGGCTGCAAAAAGTCAATCTTGGCGTTTTTATGAAAAAACATCTTTTTAGCCCAAAGGGGCAATTTTCCCAGAAGGGCTATTAATTTCGTTTTGGCATTTTGTATTGATTCACTATACACGATGAATCACTTTTTAAATTGTTGCCACCAATATTAGAGTTTTGATTATATTTAAAGAAATTAAATAATGAAGAATCTGCATAAATGTATGTATGTTTCTCGCATTGTGATAAAACAATGGTAGAGTCATCAAATTTTGAATAACGTACATCACCCGAATATGGGCATTTGAAAGTCCAAATTTCAAATTTGTTTTATTATCTATTTGATATTTTGTAAAGCATTTATGAGTTTTTGATTAAGAAACTCAATGAATTCAAAGCGAGCAATGGCAACACTTGTACGGGGGGGATTTTTCTTTTATCTCCAATGCATGAGACTGTGTATCAGAAATTCTAAAGATATGCTCATTTTAAAATTATCTTGAGATATTACTGATGAATTGAATTTTATGGTAAAAGTGCAAAGAACATGATATTTTATAAATAAAGATAACACACAAAATGTTAAAAAAGTGCCCCTTTGGGTGTAATATAAAATCTGAATACTTTCATTTTTTTTTAAACTAAAGAATTAAAATTTTTTAAGATAAGGAATTACTTTAAAAGCCACTCTTCATGACTTTGATGGGTTTTATTTGGGATATAAAAAACTGCATGATTCTTTTATGAATTAGTTGGGTATTTTATTTGTTTTTGATGATAATGATGTTTTTCAGAAAAAAAAGAAGACAAAGATTTTAAAAAAGAAACTATTTTTAAACTTGATTTATATAGCTGGTGCTATTTTAAAACATACACTTAAAAAATGCATAAAACATAACGGTGGAATAAAAATGTGTATTGAAAAAGTTTACTGTAAACATTTCGTATAATTTTTTTTAAATAATTACTTTAGTAAAGTTAAGAGTCTACTGAGACCTATTAAAATATTATATGTGCTTGTAATATGTATATTACATAATTATTAATATTTAATTATTTATTAATATGCAATAACTAATTACCATATACTAATATGTAATAATAATTAAGCTACAAAAACAAAATGACTATAGTCAAAAGTCGTTAATTCGGACACCCATAATTCGGAATGATCTATAATCCGGACATCAAAACTAAAAACTTTCTGCGCATGCGCCACGTTGACACATGCGCAGAGGCGTTCACGTGTGCGCGTAAGACCTTTTACGACTGCGCATATGAGTGTGCGCAAGTGCAGAATACGTTTTCGCGTGCGCATTTTATGTATAATGGACGTATAAGCTAAAATTATCTAATTATCTATTTCAGTTAATGTTGATGATTGCATTGTTCCTTAATTTTCGAATTGCATCCGGCTTATTATTTTTTGCAGACTGTAAGAGCAATTTTATAAAAGTAAGCTTAAACTTTCGATTATATCAAATAGAATTTCCGATATATATTTGTTAATATGTAAAGGATCTAAAGCGAAAGTATGTTTTGAAATCCGAAATCTGTTTATCAATTTCACGCTGCTCGGCGGCGGGCGCCTAATGAATTGGAAGTTGATTTGTCAGCACTATCCTTATCTTCAGCGCAGATGTTTTTATTTTATTTGGCTTATAATTCCTTACCAAATGTAGTATTTCATCTCGATATGCTCCGTCTTTGATATGATTTAAAACAAGTTCCTCGTCATTATAATTCGCTTCCGATAGCAAAGAAAAGTGACAGAGTTTATTGAAAACAAAAAAATTTCGATTGACAAATTAGTCGGTGTTCTTGACACAGCAATTATAGGACTTGAACGGCGGAACTTTGTAACTGAACAAGAAATTATGTCTGTTTAATAGAATTAAAGAGAAAGTATTATCACATGCAACGAAGCAAAACTTAAACAACTTACATTGAAAGAAATGTTTAATAAAGTAAACAAATAAATATTAAGCTTTTTCTTTTTGCAAATTTTGATACCCTTTAGATCATAATTGTTCTTTATTTCATAAATTACGGTTTCATATTTTTAATTTTAGAATTTCTGCATGCCATCTTACGAGATTTAAACTGATGATCTATAATCCGGAAAAATCGATAATCCGGAATCGCCGAAGTCCCGACGAGTCCGGATTAATGACTTTTGACTGTATTAACATTCATAAATAATTCATACATTTATAAATCCCAATGTCTCAATAAGAATCTCTTAAAATTTAATCTTTCCTCTAATTAACGCTCCCAAATAATTAAATTTTTAATAATTAACTCTCCCAAAGAACACTTTTCAAAAAAGTTGCACAAACTCAACGTAAAACATTTTACTTAAAATGTACAATACAAAATTTTTATCAGTAAAAACATACTTTGTGTCTACCATGGGAACAATAAGCATGTTTATGGTTTCAATCGTATATGCAAAAAGGGCCAAACGTCTGTCTTCAACAGCTTGACTCATAGTTCGTTTACTAGGATCCAGCTTGGGGTAAGAAGTTTGGTGGCCTGCAGCATACCCAGCAGCATGTAAATCTTCTAAAGTAAACTGAAATAAACAAAATATGCAATCAACTTGAGTAATTGATAAATAACATTAATAATAATAAAGAAAAGTGATATTCAAACTTTATGGCAGTGTAGCTCCATAAAAGTGCAAACGACCCCCCAAAAGCAATTTTGCATCCCCAGTCAGAACATTAACACTTAGTTATACCATCAATTCCAATTTTTTAGGATTTTCATCCACCTTGTGATCCCACTATAAATTTTCACAACCCCAAATGGGGTTGCAACCCTTTGAATACCACTGATCAGAATGGCGGGGAGTTGAGTTTCGAGACAGGTATACCCAGGATTAAAAAAAATCGTGGAAAGTAATTTTGAACAGATTTATTTTTTAAATTAGAAGTTAATGAAATTTCATATTTTTCTCACCAACTCTAGCATACCAAAATAAAGTGAAAATTATACAGACAAAAGTCGTTAATCCGGACTCGTCGGGACTTCGGCGATTCTGGATTATCGATTTTTCCGGATTATAGATCATCAGTTTAAATCTGGTAAGATGGCATGCAGAAATTATAAAATTAAAAATATGAAACCGTAATTTATGAAATAAAGAACAATTATGATCTAAAGGGTATCAAAATTTACAAAAAAAAAAAAAAAAAAAAAAAGCTTAATATTTATTTGCTTACTTTATTAAACATTTCTTTCAATGTAAGTTGTTTAAGTTGCTTTGTTTTTTGTGATAACACTTTCTCTTTAATTGTATAAAGAGACATAATTTCTTGTTCAGTTACAAAAATTTCCGCTGTTCAAGTCCTATAATTGCTGTGTCGAGAATACCGACTAATTTGTCAATCAAAATTTTTTCGTTTTCAATAACCTCTGTGTCACTTTCTTCACTATCGAAAGCGAATTATAATGACGAGGAATTTGATTTAAATCATATCAAAGACAAAGTACATCGAGATAAAATACTACATTTAGTAAGGAATTATAAGTCAAATAAAATAAAAACATCCACCCTGAAGATAAGGATAGTACTGACAGATCAACTTCCAATTCATTGCGTGTCGCGGCGTTTGTGAGATATGTCAGATATTTCATCCAGCATATAAGCAATGAATGGCATTTCTTTTAGCTCATTTCTAATTTCTGAAATTACAATATTTTTTATCGATGCAATAACATCATTTTGTATTCTATTAGAGATTCTAGAAAATGCAATTGCAATTCTTAGATGAGTTGCTAAAAGGTAATTATATTTACTAATTAAAGTTACTAATTCTATATAATTTCTTCAATTAAGGAAATTTATATTCTCATTGTGTCCACGAAATGCATCTTCTTGTTTTGCTAAGTAACAAACTACATCTATTAATCTCTTGACACTATTTCTATTTCTTGTTACTTCTTCATTGTGTTGAACAATCGATGAAGCCTTTTGTTGATCTAACATTAAATCTATCCTGACGGTACCAAATGTTTTTAATAGTATTACGGCATTTATGCGAGATTGTGTTTTTTCATGTTTCTTTGAAGCTTCGTGGAGATGATTTAAATCACTATAGCCTTGTTTTGTCCAAATATTCTTGTCCTTTTCAATTAAAACAAAAAGTAAATATGACCAACAGTACAACTTATTCAGTTAACTACAACCGGTTAACTATTTAAATTTTTCATACATAGATTTTTGAAAATGTCATACACACTGTTGTCCTTTAATTTTAACTTTTTGCGATAGAATAATATCTGGCATCGGTCTACTTAATTTAACTATTTCATTTTTTGTAGTAACGTCTCATCTTGAAAATGGATTTTCCAATAAATCTTTAATTATCGAGATATCTGAGTTCTCCATTCTGAAATGGGTTATTTATTATGAATATAAATTTAAAGAATACAATAAATAAAATATTTACCTCTGAGGAGTTAAGGTATAACTATAAAAACAGCTAAACTTACGAGAATTCTACTAGCACTGAAGCAAAAATCATGTCTTGTGTTGTATGGCAGCGAAAAAGCAACGCTTCGGGCTTCCACAAAAAACTTAAATTTTCAGCAAACGTAGCACCACACAGCACCCGCCACTGCAGTGCCTCATCATCAGGATGAGTCATCAGGATGCTCATTGGTGCCGACAAATCGAACGTCTATTCCACGTGCAGAGGATTTCACTGCACGCTGGAACAATAGAACTAACTGTTTCTTATTCAGTCAGTGGATTAAATTATATTTATTAATTGTTTTTAACATTTGAAAATCATATGTTCTGCGAAAAACATCTTGACAATTTTTAAAAACAAAACCAGGGATATGGTGTTAGACAGATAGCAGTCAAAAGTCGTTAATTCGGACACTCATAACCCGGAATGATCTATAATCCGGACCTCAAAGCTACAAACATTCTGCACATGTGTCATGTTGACGCATGTGCGTAAGACCTTTACAGCTGTGAATATGCTTGTGCGCATGCACAAAATATGTTTACGAGTGCGTGTTTAATGTGTAACGGACGGTATAAGCTAAGCTAAAATTATCTAATTATCTATTTCAGTTAATGTTGCAGATTACGTTGTTGCTTAATCTTCGAACTGGATCCGGCTTATTATTTTTTGCAGACTGTTAGAGCAATTTTATAAAAGTAAGCTTGAACTTTCGATTATGTCAAATAGAATTTCTGCTATATATTTATTAATATGTAAAGGATCTACAAAGCGAAAGTATATTTCGAAGTTCATTAAACAAAAAGTAGAATTGCTGCAAAAAATGGATAAAGGTATATCCTTTGTTTATCTAAACTTTAACGTTTGTTTATGTAAACTTTGTTTATCTTTAACTCCGCCGCGTGGCGCACGCACGCGCAGTGAATTGGAAGTTGATCTGTCAGCATTATCCTTATCTTCAGGGCAGATGTTTTTATTTTATTTGGCTTATAATTCCTTACTAAATGTAGTATTTCATCTCGATGAACTCTGTCTTTGATATGATTTAAATCAAATTCCTCGTCATTATAATTCGTTTCTGATAGCGAAGAAAGTGAATGAAGTTATTGAAAACGAAAAAATTTTGATTGACAAATTAGTCGGTATTCTCGACACAGCAATTATAGGACTTGAACAGCGGAACTTTGTAACTAAACAAGAAATTATGTCTGTTTAATAGAATTAAAGAGAATGTATTATCGCATAAAAAATGAAGTAACTTAAACAACTTACATTGAAAGAAATGTTTAATAAAGTAAACAAATAAATATTAAGCTTTTTTTTTTTTGTAAATTTTGATACCCTTTAGATCATAATTATTCTTTATTTCATAAATTACGGTTTCATATTTTTAATTTTATAATTTCTGCATGCCATCTTACCAGATTTAAACTGATGATCTATAATCCGGAAAAATCGATAATCCGGAATCGCTGAAGTCCCGACAAGTCCGGATTAACAACTTTTGACTGTATAATTTATATACTGTTTGTAAGACACAATGAATGGTAAAATTTAGACTGTTCTGTTAAAATTCGTTTCTTTTTTTGTCTAACAAAACAGAATTGTTTTTCAGCGAATTATTTCTATAAATATAATACAATACCGAAATTACTTTACCACACTACAACATTTCCATTTATATTGATGAAATACTTCTTTTATATTTCCATGAAAACAAAAGCTTGCAATATATAAATTTAAACATTAACAGTCTGCAAAATCGTATGGCCAGTTAATCAGTTAAAAAACCAAAAGCACTTCAGCACGTAAGTCCCCGCTCTAATACAACACTTAATAACCCGTACCTTCGGATGATTCTGAATGCCAAGTGCAGGAAAAATAGCTGCACTTGCCTCAGTGCTATAGTATGCTGTACTTCTCCAGTAGCCCATACATATAAAGCGTGATTTTCTATTAGCGCGCAGTGCGTAGTACACATCAAAATTTCCTATGTACATTTGCTTTTGAACGCGCTACATGGTACCGCACGCACTGCGGGAATACAAGCAAGCATATCAACATAATATTTGAATATATTATAAATAATATTTGTTATATACCATATAAGGATAGATGCAGAAAATTATTGTCTCTCATAATTTTGCCAGGGTGTGCACTGCACACCCTGCACATATGGACCGCATGTCACTGCTCTCAACATTTGTTATTATCTAATGTAAATACAGGATTTACTGAAGTAAAAAAAAGAAAGCATGAAAAACTTACATTTTGTAATGATGAATCATGTAAGAAACTATGATGAAATCGACGATAAAATTAAATATTTTTAGTAATTTAAATAAAATAATCATTCTAAATTCTCATTCATTATTCGTTATTCTTCTAAATGTTTATATTAAAAAATGTGTAACTTATATTTATTTTTTTAACAATTAAAATTATAATAATTTTTTATTGTATAATTAATTCTGTTTCATGTTTACTTTCTTTCTTTCTCCTTTTAATTCAAAATGGCCCATTTGTTAATCTTATGTAGCAACTGAATCTACACATAAGTTAAAAGTTTTTGAAATATATACCATAGATGTTTTGGTAATTTAAATAATTTTTCTTTAGAAAATTCAAGTAGGCGTACAATGTTCAAATCAATTAATTACTGATTCATTACTGTAGGGATATTTCTATATGAGTTATTTATCAGTGGGCTTATTTCCATGTGAGCATACTTCTGTGTGAGCTTTTTTCCATGTGAGCATTTTTCCATGTGAGCTTTTTTCTATGTGGGCATATTTCTGTGTTGGCATATTTCTGTGTGGGCTTTTTTCCTGTGAGCATTTATACCTGTGAGCATTTTTCTGTGAGCATTATTCCTGTGGGCTTTTTTCCTAGAACCAACACACACACACACACACATACATACATACAGACGCGTCAGAAAAAGAATAACACATACACTCTAAATCAGTGTGTTTATTAAGATATTGTTCACACAGCTGAAAAGGACTTAAAATTTTTGTTTTCCAGAAGGACTAGTGTGGAGTAGACTTGATCTGTTTATATTTGCATGTGCAAATCGCGGAAACAATAAAATAAGGCTGAAGCAGTGATGCTTTCATATATGTGGGATGATATTAAGAATTGCAAATACTTAAATCTGAGCTAAAATGGCTCTGGCCCTCACATAGAAATGCATTAAAATTTTTCAGGTTTTTTTTTTCTAGCAGCAGTGTAAATCGCAGTGCAATAAACACACTAACTTCAGATGTATGAGTCCTTTTCCATGAGTTCTTTCCCAGACATGCTGTATATATATATATATATATATATATAAAATAAATTTTAAGGTCTAGAAAAATAAAGTAAATATAATCTAATACTAGGTCATGTGTAAAAGAGAATCCTAAGTATCCTATTTAAGGAAAGAATGTGGTGAAGTAATATCACTAATCCTATTGCACATAAAATATGAACTGGAACAACTTAAAGATATACATAGTACTTTAAAACATCTAGATCTAAGTACTTTAAACAGTATTTAAATTTTTATTTACAAAATTATAGATTGTGGCCTAATGAATTTAGATGTTTTATTTTCTCATCCAGATTTTTTTACAATAGCATGCAGCATGTAAGATCCAGATATTTTTATTTTGTGACATACATACTATGTGACGAATGCCTTGAATGCATCATAGCATCTGCTCTGCTACAGCATTTCATATTGTTATTCACAATCTCAATTTTAAGTTAACTATCCGATTATCTTAATTAAAGCTCTCTAAAGCAATGTTACACTAGCCAGAACAAAGTGTGAATCTCTCAATGTTAATGTGATTGAGACATTGTTTTAGCAGCTTTGCGAAGATGTATATAAAACAAATTTTGTAAGGTTATCAATAGATTCTTCTAACAATAAAGAAATTAAAACTGTCTGAAACGTTGTGCAGTGTTTTTGCCAGATTCTGACATAAAAGACTTTTAGAATTCCAATTAGTTCCAACTGGAACTGCAGAAATTCACTGACACACTATTTAATGTCAATTATAAAGACTCACAGTGTAGTAAAACAAATTATTGAATTTTGTGGATATAATTGAAATCCTAGCTTTGGGAGTGTTAAACACAGAAGAGAAAACACTATTTACAATTTTTGAGTAGTTAAAATTTATAAATATTTCCGCATTTATATGGTTTAATGATATTAAACTAAAAGAGTTCTATGAATTTATAAATGCAAAGTATAAAAAAGGTTCTTCAACATGGTAACATCTGTTTTCTTTCCTTATTTCCAGCTATTGACATAACACTTAAAAATCTATGAAGCACTGAAATGTTATTTCACAGAAACACTATCCACTGATGATAAAACATTTTAAAATTTAATTTTTGATATTTAAAAAACAATTTTGATAATGATCGTGGTGAAATGTATTTATGGTTTGTGCAAAAGCAACTAAATCATTCAACAAGACTATCTCGATTATAGAAAGTGCTGAAAAATTAAAAAGCAAATCTTGAGGAAAGGTGTGATAATAAATACAGTCAAAAGTTGTTAATTCGGACACCCATAATCCGGACCTCAAAGCTACAAACTTTCTTTCAACGCGACGCATGCGCGTAAGGCCTTTACGGCTGCGAATATGCATGTGCGCATGCGCAAAATACGTTTACGAATGCGCGTTTAATGTATAACGGACGGTATAAGCTAAGCTAAAATTATCTAATTCAGTTAATATTGCAGATTGCGTTGTTCCTTAATCTTCGAATTGGATTCGGCTTATTATTTTTTGCAGACTGTTAGAGCAATTTTATAAAAGTAAGCTTGAACTTTCGATTATGTCAAATAGAATTTCTGATATATATTTACTAATATGTAAAGGATCTGCAAAGTGAAAGTATGTTTCGAAGTCCATTAAACAAAAAGTGGAATTGCTGCAAAAAATGGATAAAGACATATCCTTTGTTCATCTAAACTTTAACGTTTGTTTATCTAAACTTTGTTTATCTTTAACGCCACAGCAGGCGCGCAGTGAATTGGAAGTTGATCTGTCAGCACTATCCTTATCTTCAGGGCAGATGTTTTTATTTTATTTGGCTTATAATTCCTTACTAAATGTAGTATTTCATCTCGATGAACTCTGTCTTTGATATGATTTAAATCAAATTCCTCGTCATTATAATTCGTTTCTGATAGCGAAGAAAGTGAATGAAGTTATTGAAAACGAAAAAATTTTGATTGACAAATTAGTCGGTATTCTCGACACAGCAATTATAGGACCTGAACAGCAGAACTTTGTAACTGAACAAGAAATTATGTCTGTTTATAGAATTAAAGAGAATGTATTATCGCATAAAAAATGAAGCAACTTAAACAACTTACATTGAAAGAAATGTTTAATAAAGTAAACAAATAAATATTAAGCTTTTTTTTTTTTTTTTTTTTGTAAATTTTGATACCCTTTAGATCATAACTGTTCTTTATTTCATAAATTATGGTTTCATATTTTTAATTTTATAATTTCTGCATGCCATTTTACGAGATTTAAACTGATGATCTATAATCCGGAAAAATCGATAATCCGGAATCGCCGAAGTCCCGACGAGTCCGGATTAACGACTTTTGACTGTACATACTTCAAGAAGCAAAAAAAAATTAGAATGGTTTAAAAAAATTGGAAGTATTAATATCAATACAATTCATCATGATATTACAGCATTTTATGACAGCTGTCTTTCTCACATGAGTTATGGGAACACAATTCACAACTTTGGTATAGCAGAATATTTCTTCTTTTTTCTCCTTTTTTTTTTTTTTTTTTAGATAAACAACAATAAACAAATATGTATTGAAACTGAAGCTTCAGGTGAAAAAATTAAAGGAACTCTCACAAATGATATAATAAATAAGGATTAATCTTTTTGATGAACTAGTGATTGCAAAAGCTTTTTTGTCAGCTAATTACAAAATCTGAAAAAATAAAAGTTGTGGAGAAAAATGGGTACAACTTTTCAATTATTTCAAGGGGAAAAAATTATTGCCCAATCTAATTCAAATAATAGAATACATACTGAGTATACAAGAAAGCATATTCTCAATAATGAATATCATATGTTCTGAAGAAGAGTTAGAATAGCTGAATCAACTTTAAAATTAACTGTGAACTATGCCATGAATTTTTTGATGCCATTAAAAATAATAAAGAATTTTTAAAAAACATTTACACTAGTGATAAAACCTAATAACTTCCTAATTATAAGATATGTTCAGTTATTAAAAATGCTTTTTACCTCAATGTTTTTAGTCCAAAGGGGCTTTGTCCCTGAAGGATTATTGTTTTTGTTTTGCGATTTTGCGTTGAATCACTATAAACGGCAAATCCCTTTTCAAACTGCTGCTACCAAATGTTAGAGTCCTGCATTATATTTGAAGAAATTCAGAAAAATCTGCATAAATGTATGTATATTTCTCGTATTGTGATAAAGCAACGGTACATAGAGCCATTGAATTTTGAATGACGCAAACCTCCTACAAATATGGGCATGTTCAAGACCAAATTTGAAACTTGGAATTTGTTTTATTATCGATTTCATATTTTGTAAAACTTTAATGAATTTTTGAGTAACAAACTCAACAATTTAAGAGCGAGCAATGACAACACTCTATGGAGGAAAAAAAAACCTTTATATTTCCAGCCCGCAGAACTGTGTATCCGAAATTCTAAAGATATGCTCATTTTAAAATTATTTTGCAACATAGCTATTGAACTGAATTTTATGGTTTAAGTACAAAGAACATGATATTTAATAACTAAGGGTAACACACAAAAAGTTAAAAAAAGCCCCTTTGGACGTAATTCAAAATCTGAAACCTTTCAGATTAAAAAAAAAAATTTTTTTTTGGTTAACTTCTTTATTTAGACTTTTCAATCATAGGTGCTTATCCTAGTAGGCTTTATTTCTTGTTGTATTTTCTTAGAATTGTCCCACTTTGAGCAAAAATGTACTGGCTTACCAAAATAAAAAATATTATGGTAAGGCTGAGTATTAAAAACTGAAAAGTAAAAGGTAAAAGGGCAAAGACTTTGGCATCAAGGAAAGCAGGCCCCACAAAAAAGTGCTTAGGTATTCAGGATAGGAGGCACCAAAGAAATTTCCCATTGATGGTTTTACCATAGAATGCATGCTGCAGCTAAACGAAAACCGAGAGAGAGAGAGAAGGCATGAAGATAAAAACTGGTGTAAACATATGTGAGGGCACCAAAATCTTCCAAGTTCTTAGTGACTCTAAAAATCTTAATCCAGCCTTGTGCATTATGAATTACAACAAAAAGTAATCTTATGTAAAATTTACATATTTATTCGAAATACACTGTAAGCTGGTCTAAAAAAATCTATAATTCATTACAATCAGATATTTTGCAACAAAATGTTAAATCTGAACTTGCATCCGATTATATGACTATATAGTTTACAAAAATACAAGTCTTATTTTGCAAAGCACAAAAGCAAACCACATAATGGATATCAACTTTGTAACAGAAGGGAATTTGTTGAGAACTTTCTAAAAGAAACTTGTTCTTATTTATTCTGCAGGTGGTTGCATAATATAAACGAAACCTGATTGCAGTCAACTTATTTGCAGGCTCAAACTATTAGCATTCTGTGATTTTAATTGCTCAGCTTTGGTAGGCTCAAAGAGTTAAACGTAAAGAATTTGAAATGTTCTAGAATAATTTGATGATTTTGCTATGATATTTCAGAGAAAAACGTCCTATTTAAGAAAAAAATAATAGGATATTATATTTAAATATAAAAATGTGTTTTAGAATACAGATCAGAACCTAAAATCTTTTATGAAAATTTCTCCAACATACTATACATAAATATAGATCAATTAAAAATAATTTCTTTATATAAATCACAAACACAAAATCTTACCATTTCTTTCAACCATTCCCCTAGTGGACGTTTCTGAGCTATTTGAAGTTTCAGTTCTTCATCTTTGATGAATACATGCTTCTGTGTATCAACTAAAAGCATGCGACCTGGTCTCAAACGGCCCTTTAAGTAAAATTCATAAAATATACATCAATACTTTGAGAATGTATGTAATATAATAAATATTAATAAAAAAGTCAAACATAACAAAAAAATGTAAAACAAAATTGTGCACATTTTAATTAAACACAGGAATAGTACTTCAAAAAAGAAAAATAAATAGTACCTTCTGAAGAATATTAGAATTTTCTAAATCTAACACACCAACTTCACTAGCCATTATCATGTGATTATCTCGAGTGAGATAATATCTTGAAGGCCTTAAGCCATTTCTGTCAAGTATAGCACCAATAAGGTTTCCATCTGTGAATGTTAGTAAAGCTGAAAAAATAATGAAGAAGTTAAATTTTTTTCCATGATTGAAAAATATTTAAATGTAAATTTACATGTAGTATTTTACCTCAAAATTTTCAGTAATCATATATTTTATCATGCTTGTTAAATTAATATGTAAATTATATATTATATGTATAATTAATATGTAAAATTAATATGTAAAAAAATTTGTAAATAAATTCCTGAGTTATTTTTTTCAGATGCATTTAATTTTTCAACTTTAACTCAATCAATTTTGTTTTAATTTAAGCTAAATAATAAGGAAGGAAAATACAGGTGGTGTATTTCTTTGCCTAAAGTAGAGTGAGAGTGTTTTTTCGGTTTAATTGATCTTATGTTAATTTGCCATGACCATTAAGCTTCTTTTCTCCTGAATTATTTTAAACAATTTTCTTTTACAAAATAACCTCAGTGCTATCTTCTGTGATAAAATGAGCTGCAAAACTACTTCGCAATTTGTTTATAAAATCATCAGAAACTAAAATCAAATAAGGCATAAAACTATGTTAAATATGGTATTGATGTACTCTAACAAAATATAATATAGATTTTAATACTTTAAAAACACAGGTTGCTGTCAATGTAAATATCTCATCTTCCAAAATTCCCCCAACACAATATTTCAAATTTCTTTTGTCACATTATGTTAATTAGCCTGACTTAGTTATTGTCACTTTATTCATATTAATCATGCCACTATTATTTCAGTTTATTGCCTTCTCTCTTTATACTAACTTCAAAACAAACATTTATTATTCATTGGTTTTAGTAAAAGAGAGAGATCACAGAATCAGTAATTAAATTAAAAATAATGATTATAAATAATTTTCCAAATAACTGAGAAAAAAATTCAGATAGATATTCAGACACATTATTATTTGATGAAAAAAATTACTTTAGAAAAAACATGCGAAGCTTAAAATTATCCTATGAAAAAACGACATTCATCAAAGATGCAGTATTATAATCATTACAATCATTACATTGTAGTGTTATAATCATTACAAAGCATGTAGCTTAAGACAATTATAAATGATTCCCAGCTTTATTAATTTTGTATGTAAAAAAAGGGGGAGGAAATTTTTAGATTTACTCTTGTTGTTTCAATTCTTAAGTACTTTAATGAAGTCTTGCAGAATGCAAAGCTTCCTTTATTAATTAGATTAATGAGGTAGATAGTGTTAGTTTGTGCAAATGCAATGTTGGCATAAGGGTAGCTCATTTAGAAATCTGATAATTAATCAAATCTTGCATTGTAATAACTTTTCAAAAACAGTGTATTATTCTCATGTCTCTAATAGGAAATTCAAACACTTCCTTAAAACAAGTTTCTGTAATATAATAAGGCCAATTCCTAAAATAACTTTCACTAATAAAACATTTTAGATAGTAGAATGCTTAAAATATAGGAAGCCTGCACAGTAACTTAGGCAATATAATAAATATTGGCAAGCAAATAAGAGAAAAGGTCACGATTTGATCCTACTCCTACATTATTCTGGTTTGCTGTACTAAAATTATGTTGCCATATACATTTCAGAGACTTGCTTAAAGCAATCCATTTTAATAAAGTAGACACACAATTCAGAAAAAGTCAGAATGACCAACAATTCTTATCAATAAAATTATACGCATGTTTCTATGTATGGGTACCATAAATGATTTTAATGCATTTGATATACAAGAATGCAATTAGTTCACCAAAAAAATTATGTGTTTTTCACAAATATGGTGTGCAAGAGAAATTGGTGTCAGTGTTCAAAATTTATTCAAATATTATAAAAATTTCATGAGCAAAGTGTAACAAGTTATATTATGGTACTGCTAAGAAATCCAGCAAATTGTGGAGATATTAAAGATGCTTTCTAAAGTGAACATTAAAAGTGCTTTCATTCCACATTCTTTCACTATGCAAATTCAAAGAACTGTATTTAAACTAGAAATACAATTTTTCAAAATTTACCTGGGCCATCCCACGGCTCCATTACACAACCACTCCATCTATAAAAAGCTTTTTTATCTGGATTCATCAGATTATCATTCTGCCAGGCTTCAGGCACCATAGTCATTACTGCCTGTAATTAAATGTATTGACATAAAGAAGTAAATCGCTGGACAGAAATTTTAAGACACAGCTACACAGCTTTTTGCATTTTCTACAATTCAGTACAATTACATAACAAAGGTATTTTTACATGATATGATGCAAAATTCTATAAAATATATCAAATCATTGCAGTTGAGAAAAAGATGCAACAAGCAAATACAAATTTAAAGTGATGAATTTAAATAACGGTTAATAATTACATCTTACACAATTTAAGTACTGAAAATAAGAAATTACACAATCTCTATAATACTAAAAGTTGGAATTTTTTTTTTTTTTTTTTTTTTTTTTTTTAACTGTCTGAAAGAATTTACACTTTTTTTGACAACTTACTTCAGGCAATGATCTCTGACCAGCCATAACTAAGAATTCAAGAACATTGTCAGCACAGCCAGAATCTGAAAGGTTAGGTTCAACAACTGGATATAATTTATGCAATTCTTCACCAAACAGCTGACTTTTCATGACACCTTCTCTTGCTCGCATTAAATTAACATTACCACGAAGAGTGTTTATTTCACCATTATGAGCAAGCATTCTGTAAAAAAAAAAAAAAAAAAAAAAAAAAAAAAAAAAAAAAAAAAACCCTCTTTAACTAACAAATATTTATATAGATATTTTAATGGTATTCAGAATGACACAGATGTAAGAATACAGAATAAATAAATAAAATGTTTCAAAGCATTAACATTCGATATAAATATTATAAAAAAATATATGATTTTTGGTTTATTTTGATAACTAAATTAGAACATTTCACTATACCTAAAAAAAAATACCATAGAAACACTGTTTTTTCAAGTACATTTGAAAGAGACAAGCAATAGGAAAAGGAAGTGGGATATAACAAGTACATTTTAATCAATAATACCTCATTGGATGAGCTCGTTCCCAACTAGGAAACGTGTTTGTTGAGAATCTGGCATGAACTAAAGCTAAATGAGTTTCAAAAGCTGGATTTTGAAGGTCATAAAAATAACTCCATAACTGAGTTGATGTGAGTTGTCCCTATATATAGATAAAAAAATGCAATTTAAAAATTAAAACAGAAATCACATGCTATTTAGCTATAGGAATAACATTTAATTCAAAACAAAGGTGAGAAAAATAATATAAAAAGGGATAGTGTGATTGCAGAAGAAGAATTAGTGCATTTGGTACCTAACTTTTATCCTATCCCAGAAAATGTTAATGGCATCGTCGACATTTTTTTGGAGGTTGAAATTTTTTAATGGTGGTTATGATCAGGGTCGGCGCCAAAGCCAGCACGGCCGCATCTAGAGACAGAATTTAAGGACGGCAAAATCCAGAATTTTAAAAATTTGCCGGGAGGCAGAATTTAGGATCCATAGAGATTGCACAAGATACCAAAAACCACAGCAAATGTAAGCTCACCCCAATCAGTAAATACAATGCAAGAATAGGTGACAACTGGAGCATGAGTTAATGCTATTAATGAGTAGAATGGATTAATTTTATGTTAATTCTTTTTAATAAAAAATACAATATTTTTCTTTAATTGTCTTTACATAAAGTACCTATAACATATTGATCTAATTTAAATATTATTTTAAGATAAATTTTTTCCAGGGTGAGATGGGGTTACAATTCAAAACGTTCCATGAGTCGACCACTACCCAAGAAGAAAAAACCAGGGCTGTGGAGTCACAGTCATGAAGCCGGGCAGATTTTGGGGTAAAAGAAGTCGCAGCTGGAGTCGCTAAAACCAGGTCGACTTCAACTCCAGTTTTTGTTGGACAGTTTGAATTTGAAATGAAATTTAAATGAATTGAAAAAATTAATGACAAGCTGTGTTATTATTTTTACTTATGGACTATATACATTAATAAATAGTGATTTTCTATTTTATTGACATATTAATAAATAAATATAAGGCAGGAGGATGGATGTGATATTTGCCATTAGTGATTAAACTAATTCATTTAGTTACAAATTTCACTGGTAAATTTAAATAAGCAGAAATAGCAGCAAGAACTCCCAAAATTGATGCCATTCTTAGGAAACGAGCAGGAAAAGGAGCAATTATTGATCAAGCAACGTGATGAGGAAGTACATATTTGATGATATAGAGGTTATTAGAATTAAGAACTTTTTTAGAAGACATAGATAACCCTAATGTTTCACTAACAGAAAGACAGTGGAATGACCTTGCAGAATTGGAAACTCTTCTTTCTACACCGTATATAGCCACAAAAAAGTTGCAGTCTGAAGAATTGACAGGAGGCGAGAATGGAAGAATGGGATGTTTGTTTTTTCTGAAATGGATGATTTATTGCAGAAGGAATCATTTCTTCAATGAAGAAAAAAGAAACAAGTTTGCTAGACAATGAGATCTTGCTGGGTTCAATATATGTAGATCTGAAACACTGAATTTTCTTGGATGACGAACAAATTAAAAAGGCAAAGAAAACCATTCATAAACTTTCATTAAGAATTAAATTATTCTCAGAACAATTAGAGAATTTGAATCAGGACAGTCAAACTGCAGACACTGCATCTGAGTTTCTATCATCCTCTTCCAGTGATGAATTAGATTTTGAGAAATATTTTTTGATAATATTGTAAAGGCTAAGGCAAAAAAGCAAATGAAAATAAAGAACCAAGAGCCTTTAGATATAAAAATGAAAAAAATAAAAACAAGACTTCTACACAGCCTTTGAAGAACCAGAGAAATATGATTGCGTTTGTAAGATACCTCTTTTAGAACTTATAAAAAATCTATCCTGAAAAGTTAAAAGAAGTAGCCCTAACAGTAACAGCTCTTCCTCCTACCTTAAGTTAGTGTGGAAAGACTCTTCTCAGCTCTGAAGTTTATCAAATCAAATCTGTGGCTCATTGACAAAGAAGATCTTGTCGAAACTATACTGTTTCTTAGAAATAACTAATGCCAAGTTTCCATTTGATAGTAAATGCTAATTAATATAAATAATTGGCTATGTCATCAATTTCTTTCTGTTGCATGTATTACTTCTTTTATAATAAAAAATAAGCTGTAACCCATGTGCATATGTTTACATCTTTATACATATATAGGCGGCTAAAGTGTGTGCCGCCGATAGTTTATTGTTGCCACTCGGAAAAATGACCGTGGAAATTAACGTTTCCGCAGTTTTTAATTAATATCTCAGCCGATTAAAGTCGTACGAAGATGAGAATGGTATCGATGGATTAGGAGAATTTTTTGGAATCCGAGGATAAGTGTCTCGAATTTCAACTCGGCGCCGTTCCGTAGAAAAATATGATTGCGCTTGCAAGACACCTCTTTTAGAACAAATCGTATCTATGGCCCTCGAACAAAGAAGATCTTGCCGAAGCCATACAGTTTCTTAGAAATAACTAATGCCAGTTTTTCCATTTCATAATAAATGCTAATTAATATAAATAATTTGCTACGCCATCAATTTTTTCTGTAGTATCTATTACTTCTTTTATATTAAAAAAATAAGCTGTAACCCATGTGCATATGTTTATATATATTATATGAGGGAGACGGAGTCGGAGTCAGAGTAAGAGTTTTTAAAATTCCAAGGGTTGGAGTTGGTCATTTTCACTACCGACTCCACAGCCCTGGAAAGAACAAATGTACGAATGCAAATTACAATCTAACAACTTTTCCCTGGAAAATAAGCGACTGGTAGATGTAATTAAGTATGCATCATTGGCACAAAATCGAGTGTCAGCGACGTCAGTGTTACAGAGCAGAACTGTATTTACAGAGCTACACTTAAAGACTGTCTATTCAAATAAACATATTTTGAGAGACAATTATGATTAGAAATAAGTCTTACTTTATACACAACAGTATCTGTAGACAAGCTGCAAATGTAGAAGCGTAGATCAGATGACGGAATTTTGTGAGTAGCGTACTTTCGTAAAACAAAAGCCTAAAAATAAAACAATAACACTTGCAATGAATTTCCCTTTAATACATTTTAGATAAAGCATCTTTGCCCATCATGCAATTAAATACATTTTCAATATTGACATTCATCACTCAGCTTTAACTACACAGCATTTTTTTTTTTTAAATTTTAAAGTCATAAATACTTCAAACTGAAACACATAACATTATATTAAATCTTAAATAATTATCATAAAGTTTAAAAATGGCTAAAATAGTTAAGGTTTAAATTTTGGATTATTACAACAAATTTTCGGGTAACATTTAGTACAATACAAGAACAAGCACTACAATGAAATGTAAAGTTATTAGCCATAAATTGTTTTTAAATAATTAGTCAACACATTTAGTTCTACTACATAGTAGTACTTAACATCATATGAAATTTCACTTGGTTTTACGATTAAAAAATAGTCCCATATTGCCGCTGCTATACTTACGACACAACAGTTAGGAGACAATGATCTTACAGACTTCAAATATTATGCTGTCGATTGATAAGGCCACCACTTAACCCGTTTACCTGGGAAAACCTTGAAGAACAAAATCCAGCTTTCAAAAATGACCCAGCAATTTCTCCCTTGCATATGCCATGACAGCAAGTATTAGAAAATGTGTCAGACAAATAAAACATCCAAGTTCTTGCTGATTTCAATTCTTTAAAAATTATTAGGGGAGGGAATTAATCGTCTGACAGAAAAATTCTGAAAAAATAATTACGAGTTTTTATTTTTGCAATTTTTTTTTTTTTTTTGGGGGGGGGCATATTTTAACAATACATAAGCTTGTTAGCGGTATATATATATAAGCTTGAAAATTATTTCAAAGGCATAAAAAATATATCAATCACTTCATAGTTTAGTTTATGCAAAAAATCCTCTTCGTATATGCTAACAATTATGAAATATCAGGACTACTAAATTAGCATCCACTTAAGTACCATAACATGATTTGTTATGGTTAAATACTGATCATAATCATCATTATGATTAAATATTTATCAAGTATAATGCATTTTTATACATGTGTTATATCTTTCTTGTATATTTTACTTCCGATTTACATTAAATCGTAGCTTCATTTTAAAACTGGAAATATAGAAGCCCTATGGAAGGCAATCAGGAACGAAGTGAAATACGTAAAATAAAATAAATAAATAAACAAATACAAATCTGAAAAATTTCAAATTTTATATTAGGTCTAAAGGCGTGTTTTTTCACTTGCACATACATACAGGTTTCGAGAGCATTTGGTCTAATATTCCTCTGGGCTAAAAATATTTAAAAGCTGCACATCTTGAGAATTTCCGATATACAGTCTCATGAGCTGGAGACAAATTCCTCCCCCCCCCCCGTACAGTGTTACCACTGCTCGCTTTGAACTCGTTGAATTTGTTAATGAAAATTCATCTAAGTTTTACAAAATATGAAATAGACAATAAAACAAATTCCGAATTCGGGCTTCGAGGTGCCCATATTCGGGTGGAGGACTATGTTATTCATAATTTGATGGCTCTAGGTAACGTTGTTTTTTATCATAATGAGAGAAACATATATACATTTATGCCGATTCTTCATTGTTTAATTTCTTTAAATATAATACAGGGCTCTAATAATTGGTGACAACAATTTTAGTGAATTAACGCAAAATGCCAAAACGAAATTAATAGCCCTTCTAGATAAATTGCCCTAGGAATTGTTGTTTTTTCACAGTTCGAGAAACATACATTCATACAGATTCTTCCTTATTTAATTTCCTTAAATATAATACAGAGTGATAATATTTGGTGGCAACAATCTGAAAGGTGAATCGGGCATTTATTGTAAATCATTATAAAACGCAATTTCAAGATTAATGCCCCTTTTGGCTAATAAATAAAGTAATTAAGAATTACTAATTAAATATAAGGTTAAAAATATAAATTAGCATTAATTAACGATAATTAGAAAATGAATGAATTAAATTAAATTAAAACATTCTAAAAATTAAAGGGGTTAAATTAATTATAATAAAGCATAAAACACTGAAGATTAAAAATAAATAAATAAAATTGCTTCCTATTTTAACTTCTTCATTTAAAGCATTCTCGACCCAAAGAATAAAGTCCATTTTTCCATAAAAAATTCAAGTTTTTGCTCGCATTTGCTCCTTCGAGAGAAAATAAGGCATATATTCAGTAGGTAAAGTAATAATAATTTTACTAACTGTCAACAGAAATATTGCACTAGTAACAGAACTTCCAACTCATTTTACGATTCAGTTATATAAAAGCGCCAGAACATATTACTTGGAATTACAATTTCGCTTTTAAAATTAGAAGTACGACAGCCGAGTTCCACTTGAATTCATCCTTGTTTTAAACGTAAAAATTACACAGGCAGTTTCAAAAGCACTAATAATGGCTTCATTTTCCAAAACATGGGTTCATATTTCTAATCGTAAAAATGCTATAAAGAGCATGAAAAATTAAATTAATGTCTTATTAAGTAAACCGCCTCAAAATACAAAAAAATTTAAATGCAATCAACAAAATATTTATTTTTAAAATAAAAGAGAATATTCATGTGGTATTTGTATTTATGAAAACAAATCTGAAAAGCATTTACTGGCATGAAGTCTTTTCCTCGAAAATTTCTGATAGATTATTGGGTGTTCATAGAAAAATTATTTCGATTTTGTGCATTTTAAAACACTAGGTGTTTCTGATGCAATTCCAATCACTGATTTTAAACACCTACTTAATTCTAAATATACATATAAAAGAAGTAAATTTTGTAGGCTGCTCCATTTTTTCCCTCTTATTATTTTCATTAAACTGAGTTGTCTTTTAAATCTTTAAAAATTAATTTCAAACTGTAAGTAAAAAAAAAAAAAAAAAAAAAGCCATCAAAACACATGCGCATAAATGCGTAAAACACATGTGCATAAACCCGATCCAGCACTTCTATCCTAATGCACAGATTTACACTATGACATGATTGAGATGTAAGTTAAAAAAGAAAACATTCTAAAAGTAAAAATTTTAAGTATTCAAGAAAGAATAATGGTGCAGGAATGAATAATCTTGCATCTTTATACTTATTCTTTTTGAAAGAATTAAACGGCCCATCAGCCGTTCCATAATATGATTCTCGTAAAAAAACCCACTACATATTTATTTTTCTGCTTGGACAATGAATTAGCAAATAAAAACAACAATCTGAAATAAAAATGAATTTTCTAATGTCCAATTTTTTTCAAAACTAACGTACTCAGAATGTACATTTCGGACATCCGTTTATCAACAATTAGTGCGTCTTATGTGGTATTAATTCATCTGAACACTAACATCGTCTGAAGAAGAAATTTTCTTAGAGGCAGAATCTATTCTTTTGACGGAGAAAACTGTGGAATTATGAGGTAAATGAACAGTAATAAAGAAACATAAAATGCACTTTAAAAATAGCCATGTCCACAAAGTCCTTTCGGCGACCTTGACTGCTACCCACTAGTAACTTGGTTGCCATGGTTACGAATCGGCAGAGGACGACTTGCCGTTAAATGATACATTAAACGGCTTCACCTAATGCCATGAATAACAAAGCAGGAAAAACTCTTTTACAGCAAAAGCGTATTTATTATGTTCTAATTTCTTAGCTTTAATGATGGCGCTACATGCAAGAGAAGTTATGACTAATAATAGTCACTCTGCATGCTTGATTCAGTTATAAAAAATAGCCCTAATATTTTTATACCAGATTTCTATTTACATAATACAGTTTCTCGAATATACGATTTCAAACAATTTCGCATTTATATTTTTCATTTGACTGCATTGTTTACCCCAGAATTCCTACTAATTTCAGCTAATTAACTTCACTCTAATCACCATTAACAAAATAAAAATTTTCAAGAAAAGAAAAAAAATACGGAATTTGTATAATATGCACAATGATACTCCGCGATTAAACGAAGCCACAAAAAATTGTCGGCTTGATCGAGCAAAGCCAAATGATTGATGCTTAACGGACAGTACTTTGGACTTACTTTGATGCGTAACGAGTAATTCTCAAAACACAGACACGCTGCCAAATAATGAATTAAGTCGCCGAGAATCTTGCTGTTGATTTCAGGCAACTTTTACGTCTGGGAACTGCGTCTCGTAAAAAATAACAAAGACCAGTTTTAATCATGCCAGCCTTTTAATAAATGATGAAACGAAGGAAGTTTAATAACTAAAAAGTCTCCAAATAACATGATTTCTGAGGAATTTAACGCTTGGATGGATACTGATGAAACAACTCAAGTTGCATCACTGACAGATGAAGATATCTGCCTGTCGCCTTGCTGAAAGAAATTTGCAGAAACATCATGAACAGTTAACAAATGAACTTTAGAGTAATAATTCCAGATAATCAACTATTAACGACGTTTTTCCTAAATAAATACTATGGAAGCATATAGTTATATGTTTCTAGTTATATTTATATTAGGTTATTTCATTGATACTTTGAAGGATACCTTTCTCATCACTTAATGTTACCAAAATAGTTGCGGAAAAACGCGATCACACTAAGCGCCGCCTATTACAATTTATCTTTTTATAGCCCCTGTTGGTTGCAATCAATATATCGGAGAAGGATGCTCAGAACAGTGTTGCAGACCGAACCATTATTAGATTTTTGCCATTTTGATTAACGAAGGTTGTCATTCAAAACTTACATATATATGTTATATATGTTATATAAATTTACTTATATATTTTATATAAGAAAATTATCGTTTTATATATTTTTTAAACTTTAAACTTTGATCCATGGTGCCGGACAAAATACACAAATATCAAATAATTCAAAACATTCATATATCATATCGACATTCTTATAAACATTCGCATAGTGGTAGTACAATTTAACTTTTAGGTTTGCGTTGTGAGTAACCTATGCAAAAGGAAATATCAATAACCCCAATTCAATTAAACTCCATGTTTCTTAAAGCATCCGGGCTCAAACAAATGGAGGGACATAACAGACCACAGTAAATTATACACAACATAAATACAAAAATGCAATTAAATTTTAAACACACATTTATTAAATTCTTGACTATTTTATAAAATTAAATAATGGATAACTGATCAGTAATCCTACCACATATTTTTCTAAGCAAATAACACATAATACTACACCAAATTACAGCTTACATTAATTAAGATTAACATTATCAAATTCTACTATATCATAAGTGCAACACTAGTATTTCTCCCATTTCATCTTCTAACTTTAAGTATTTATCATGGTAATTCACTTTAAGAACACTGATAATTTTCACATCGATTAATTAATTTAAGTAATTACTCAGATTTCAACAAACATTAACATGACGACTTTTGCTTGAGTATTAAGGTAATTATTAAAGTAAAACAAATAAAAAAAATCACTCACGGGGTGAAGTCCATACCGCACACTCGGGAATACCTTTGTAAACTGATTAATAACGTGATTTGACAGCTCCACAGATCGTCCAGCGGCCAACGTTTACTCGAGCGCCACATTATTCCTGCTGTCCTTTATTCACAAAATCCTCGTTAATGGAGATAGACATTCCTTGCAAATTTTAAAGATGACTTGGTTGAAACACCACTGAAGCTGTCCTTATAATAAATAAATTCCAGAGCACGGAAGGATGGAAAAATCGACGCAACTGACACAGGCAGAATAAACAGCATCGCACACCTACACGAGTACACCTACACGAGTCTCTTTCGTTCATTAAGCCTCGAAACGCACGAAAAAACGCAGAGCACCTTCGGAACAAAATCTGATTAGGAAGTCAAAGTCGGTAAAAACAGGAATACCGCATCAGGATAACCAAGAGAATCTGCATTACAATTCTTGGAACAAGAGAATCGAAATTTTCTGCTGAGCTCTACGCCTTATGCCAAAGCAAATTCTCGCCAGCTAAACGCCTAGAGAAAATCATACCCGCTGCTCGCTGGTTCACGCGGCTAGCGAGAGCAAGACCCGAAGGGTCAAGCCCCCACTTTTTCTCCTCTTACTATTCTTGAAAATCAGAATCGGAATAATGAACTCTAGCCTGGTGCAAGTACCCAGGAAATCTCGGTTTCTCCGTCTCTGTGAGTTCATAGGCTTTCAAAAATCATAAAATTAAATCTTACCAATCCCGGAATTTTACGTTATCTAAATTGAGAAAATGACACACCCATGACGAATCAAACACCAGAAAATCTGACAATGCAGTCCGAAAAACTTCTGTACACATAACGTGAGAAAAAAAATGGATCCCCCAACTGACAAGCGAAACTAAGCTTTACGAGAATCCAATTACCTAAGCTTAGTACACCCCCCACTGTCTTGAAGTAAGAAAACTGCAACTTTAACAAAGCGACAGGAAGACGATTTTCGTTTCAAACACCATTAGCTAAAAGGCGACAACACACTACCTCTACTGCCTCCACTGTTAGTAAAAGGCTATAAACCAGATGGCTATTGCACCCGTTTCCTGTCGTTGTTACACTACGCTTTCAAGAACTACCAGTTAAAAAAAGGCTTTAACAATTTAAGAATACTTTTTTCCAGATTAAAATATACATGAAGACAAATAAAAAATATTATAATAATAATGACTCGAAACACATATTAATAATTGAAATTCGCGACATAACACTTATGAAGGTTGTCGATCTGTGTCAGATTTATTCAAGACCTAAAAATCAGTTTGTCGAAGAATGCCTCTCTTTCTCTCTCTCTCAATCTAGAATGCATAAGAAAGCAGAAGAGAGTTAAAAAAGAAGCACATGCTCGTCGGCTATTGTTGATGAACTAATTAAGTTCGATCTGAGAAATGCAATAAAAAATCACTAAGGAACATAAAAGAAGTGTGTGGAAACATTCGTTAAAGATCTTGAACTTAAGTACGGTAAGCAACAGGTGGGTTCCCGTCTTTTAATACTTGAGCACAAAAGAAACTACTCGGTAGCAGCCATACAACTTCCACAGCTTTCAAGCTTCTCAAGCTGCTACAATTTTATTAAACAGATGGAGACAAGGTTAGTAATCCGTGATTTTATTAAAAAGATGAAGCCAAGAGTAGTAAAAAGATGGAGACAAAGTTAGTAATCCGTGATTTTATTAAAAAGATGAAGACAATGCTAGTAATCCGCGATTAAATATGGGTATAATTTTAACTCCAAAGTCGGATCACAAAAGTATGCAATGGCAATGTTCAAACTCCTACCACAGCGGAAGGCTAAAAGAACAATTTTAGGTAATCTACCGCAATTGTCTTTTGTTCTAGACTTTCTCATAAAACAAAGAACTATCATAGCTGAACATTATTCAACGATTTTAGAAAAGTGAAGCTAGCGATTCGTTCCATAAAGTGAGTTGACCAGGATTTAATTGTTTCCTTCAGAGCAATGTTTGCGTTCACACTGTTGCTGCTTTCGTAATGAAAATGCCGTGGGAGCTAGAGTAGGTTATAGTTTATACTTAATTTTCATATAGTTTATATTTAATACTATCGGGTATTCCGCTCTTCAGTTCACTTAAAAATATCTGCGAAGGGAAGAATTCAAAATTAATGTGTTAGCTATGCCAATGATTTAAAAATTTCGGAGCGCCTATGGTTCAAAACCATGTACCTCCACATCAGAATTACTAAAAGTGAGCAGAAATAGGAAAAATTTGCATAAGTAATTTACTTGATGCTCAATAGAGGGAGCCACAGGCTCTAGAAAGATTAGGAATAGAATGAGAAATTTAAAATTTAAACATCATTAATTTTTATAAGTTTTTAGGTTTTTATAATTTTTTAATACTTTTATATTTTATACTTTTTTTTGGTTTTTATAAATTTTTATACACGATACAAAACACTAAAGCAAAAAGCAGATAGGAAAGATTTTAAGATTAATAGGCTCATTGACATGTGGCGCGTGTTGGTAGTGCAAATAAAATATGAGAACGCGGTGAAAATATTCATAGGCAGATTAAAATCTGCGGGAGATGTGATTCTAAGCGAACAGATTGATAACTTCGCTTGAAGATCTTGCTAGATGATGTATGGTGAAGAATAAGCAATTATATGGCAGCTCGGCGAGGAGACGTCCTTCCTTCATGGCGCGGGAGCTGGTAATGATGTTGAGATACTTTGATATGCCTGTTTCAGCAGGAATTATATCCCGCTATTACAGGCACCTCAAATAACCCCGGTTAGAGGAGACATAACATACAGTGCTTCGCAGGAATATCTTGATAAAGGACTGCAGGAAGATTGTGTAGATGTGGCCCAGGCCAGTGTAAATGAAGAAGTCATACTTTGAAACTTCAAAACTTGGCTGGCAGAAGTTAGGAAGGGCGTGTCTTTCCCTTTTGGATGGCGGGTAGATGCCGAACTCTCGGCCAATCACGGCTCTCGGTCTCTTCTGTGAGCTGCGAATAGAAAGGTCGTAGGCAGGCATTTGTTGAAGCGCTCGGTTATCAATCTGTTCAATTTTGAGGAATAAATTTTGACTAAGTTTTTTAATAAGATAATCCACAGGTTTAATGTTAAGGTCCGAATGAATCACATCTGTACGGACGTACCAGGCTGCATTAAGGGCCATACGTAGGGTCTTACTTTGAAAAGATTGAAGTTTCTTCACATGAGTTCTTGCAGCAGTACCCCAGATTGTACATGCATACATGAAGACAGGTCTTATAATTGATGTATAGAGAAGAATTTTGTTTTTAATTGACAGATGGCTCTTGCGAGCTAATAAAAGGTAAAGTTGGGCTCTAGCACCTTTTGCTTTATTGAGAGTATTTTCAATGTGAAGATGCCAGCGTAATTTTGAATCAAGTAGAACTCCTAGGTACTTGTAAGAATTTGACCAGGGAACATAGTCGTCGAAAAACTTTAAATTAATGGAAGGGTACGGGAGGGGGCTACGTTTGAAGATCATAGCAGCACATTTTGCAGCATTAATTTTAATTTTCGAAGTGATGAGCCAGTGCTCAAGGCTGGAGAGATATCTCTGAATGATGTGAACCAAGTTTTCAAGGTGTCTGCTTTAAGCTAGGATGGCCGTATCATCTGCATAAAAATGAGTTAGCTACTGTTATTTTGCAGGAATGGGTCAACAAGAGGTTAAATTACTTTTATTTATCAGGAATTAAAGAAACTCGTTGGGCATTGGAACAAGAATATTGCAATAGCAGGTGACTACACAGAAAAATAGAATATGTTAAGTCTGTACTGTCACAGTACTCAAATTTAACTAGTATATTCCAGTTTATATCTGAACGTTCGTAATACGATTTGCTTTCCTTTAGTGTGTGGAGACATTACGTTAATTGGAAAAGCTGGATATGTGAAAAATGAGAAATGCTTTCGCCGGGAATCGAACTACGGACCTCTGAAATACCGGCTCAGTGTGCTGACCACTACACCACGAAGGCACGCTACGAAAGCGGGAGAAATAATACCTTATAAGTGTGCATGATACTTTCATATGCCTGTTTCAACAGGAATTATATCCCGCTATTACTGGCACCTCAAATAACCCCGGTTAAGGAAGACATAAGATACAGTGCTTCACAGGAATACCTTGATAAGGGACTACAGGAAGATTGTGTAGATGTGGCCCAGGCCAGTGTAAATGAAGAAGTCATACTTTGAAACTTCAATATTGGCTGGCAGAAGTTAGAAGTATTCATGGGGGATTCCGATAAATGTGGGTTGCATACGGCCTTAAATTGATGTCAATTTCTAGGAGCTCGTACTTAAAATTGTCAGAATAATTTACCTCCGCGTTGGTGATGGCTTTCTTGAAAAAATTATTATTTAATTGCGAACGAACCAGGGGGCTCCTGTGACTTTTCGTAAGTAGTTGTTTTGGAAAACCTGCAATTTATTTAATACGGAAGAGGGAACAGAGCGCCATGCAGGGGAGGCATATGTAAGGATGGGTTTTAATATTGATGTAAAAATGTGCTTCATGCGAGCAAGATCCAGTGGTGAGGAGGCGTCAAGAAAGTTTCGCAGCTTCCTAGAGACTCCTATGGCTTTCCCGATGGTCATGGAAATGTGAGGACCCCATGTAAGTGAGCCGTTAAAACGAACTTCCAAGTATGTAGCCTCTCTGACTTTGGGCACCGTTTCATTAAAGAGAGTCAGATCAGCATCAGTGTTTTTTCTTCTATGCCATCCTATCAGTAATAATTTAGATTTTGTGGCATTAATGGACGTCCTCCATTTGCGACACCATTCCTCTATCACGTGTGTGTGGTTTTGTATTCCGATAATGGCATGTCGTGGATTAAGTAAACTAGAAAGAATGGCGGGGTCGTCCGCGTAGCAGGCGGTGATGCAGTTTGTATTTTCATTCATAGGGAAGTCCTTAACATATATAAGATAGAGAATAGGCCCAAGGATGCTTCCCTGGGGGACGCCGGCTTTAATTAATGTGTTTTCAGAATAAACATCGTCCTGCCTGACATAGAAGGATCGATCACTTAGAAAAGAGTGAAGAATCAAAATCGTTTCCCTGGGGAGATCAAGGGAAGCAAGCTTGTAGATAAGTCCGTTATGCCAGACGCGGTCAAAGGCTTTTGCCACGTCCAGCATAAGGAAAGCAGTTGTCTGGTGCTTATGAATAGCTGCGCTTAAAAATTCAACGATTCTGACAAGCTGCATTGTGGTAGACAACCCTTTAGGGAAACCAAACTGCTGGTTTGGAAGCGCTTTTAGGGCTGGCTGTAGTCTTCTGCAGATAATTCTCTCTAGGATCTTTCTCAGTGCAGGAAGCAAGCTGATTGGGCGAAACTCATCCACTCTTGTATTATCTTTTCTGGGTTTGGGAATTAAGATGACAACCGCTTGTTTCCACTCAGCTGGGAAATAGCATAGGTACAGGCAGGCGTTGTAAATGCTACAGAGTTTGTTAATGAAATTACCAGGCACATGTTTAATCATTGAATTAGAGATTTTGTCCTTCCCAGGTGCTTTTCTATTATGAAGTTTAGCTATAATAGAGCTAACTTCTGTGGGAGAGGTAAAAACAGGGAGATTTTTGACACTGGGCTGGTTAATCCAATTATCGACAAACATGTTAATGTAATTAATGAAATTTCGGTCTGAAGGGGTCTCATTTGGAGTGAAATGCTTGGCGACGTGGGTGACAAAGGCTTTAGCTTTGTCTTCGTTGCTGTATTTGTATCCAGTGTCGTCCTGTAGAGGTTTGTTGCTTGTTTTTGTCGACTTCATTAAACGGAGGGACTTCCAGAATTCTCCGTCTTCCGCATTTAATTTTTCAATTTTGTTATTCCAAAGTTTAGTCTGGTGGTAGTCAATTAACCTTTTAATATTGCGATTAAGTTTATTAATTTGCGATTTAATTGCTGGGTCACGTGACTGGGCGAAGATCTTTCGGAGTCTATTTCGTGTTTGGCTAATTAATTTCTTGCGGAAGTTTGAAGTGATGTTTTTTATTAATAATTTCTGTAGTAGAATTTTGCAATGCCATGCAGGTGGTGATGCTTGTGAGAGCCTGGTCGATATCATGGGTATTTTTAAGTTGCTCTGTTTTGGGGAGGTGATTGTTAATTTCAGATTTGAATTTGTCCCAATCAGTAATTTTGTAAGTGGTGTTGGCTTCAGGCCTGCCAATACCAAGGTGTGCCAGAACTGGCACTGATCTGAAGAAGAATCATTGGTTACTTCCGTAGTGATCGGTAAGTTATCAGATGCAAAGAAAAGATCCAATATGTCTGGATACTGTCTTGGGTGAGTAGGCCGGAAAGTAAAATCTTCTGGAGCGTAAATGTAGTATGGGTAATTGAACCGGAAGTTTTGAAGGATATCACCGTTTTTATTTGTTTTGCGGCACCCCCAGCTAACATGTTTAGCATTAAGATCACCTCCGATTATGGTGGGAAAGGGGTTATTTAGCAAATTTTGTAAGTGTTGATCTTGCAGCCTGAGATCTGGAGTGTTGTAAAGGGCGCATAAAAGCATATTTCCCCAATTAGGGATCCGAACGACTACCCTAAGTTCTTCAAACCCGTGAGAATTGTCAGAAGCGTAGAAGCAGGAATCCAAACTCCGCTTAACATAGATTACGGCACCTCCGCCTCTATGTCTGATACTATCGCAGCGATAACTGCGATAGTTAGCAATACTCAGGGAGTGCGCTGGCGTAGCGTGTGTCTCCGTGATTAGTGCAATGTTGATGTTGTAGTGTGTGAGAAAGTCCTGCAGTTCGCTAATTTTGGTGATAATGTTCTGCGCATTCCATGTCATGATCGTCACTGGGGTCATTTTTACTAAGGACCTACGATCCATAATTTATGTTAGTATCGGGCCTCACTGTAGTTTGCTTTTCTGCCATGGCAGTTGTATTGTGTAGAAGCGCTATAAGATCAGCGGGGTTCTTCATGACCTGCTGAGCGTCCGCTACAGCTTTCTGAATTTTTCCCGCGAAAATATCAGATTGAACAGCCTGGGTGTAGGATTTATTGACAATGACCCTTTCATCAAAATCGGGGGCATTGGGTTTCTGCTTTGGGAAGGCCTCAGAACCCCTCCAGTTTCTGGTATGCTTCCCGAGACAGTTACAACATTTCGGCTCAGAATCTTTAGGTTCCGGGCAATCCCGGCTTTCATGAGGGCCTGCACACTTACAGCAGGGAGGCGGGTGGTGACACGCCGCCTGCGCGTGATGGTATCTTTGACATCGAAAGCATTGTGTCGGCCCGCGCCGACCACGATATCTTTCAACTTTAATGTACAAGTACATTAGATATTTCAGATGATATATCTCATTGTTCCTAGGGTTCTTAGAAAGAGTGACCAGAAATAGAGGCATTTTAGCCCTATGTTTTCCTTTGCCCTTCATCAGTTGTTCCACTTTGAGAGCAGTGAAATCTTTTTCTCGGAGTTTCTCCTGAATGTCCGTGGGTTTCGCATCAATGGGAAGATTTCTTATCACAACTTTGAGGTTCTTCTCTTCAGGGAGAAGGAACGAGTGATAAGAAAGTTCTTTTTTGTCGAAAAGTGCAGTCATGCTTCGAAAGGTATCCGAATTTTTTGTGTGTATCTCAGAGTTGCCTTCACCTTTCTTTTTCATGGTGAAATCGGTCAGTTGTTCCTTTTCAAGCAGTTCAGTGAAAGATTTCCAGTTGTACTTGCATTCTCGAATGCTAATCGGCGACATTTTCGCCGTCCTGTGCGGGAAAGTGAACTGACCCTCAGTTCGGGTTGCTCCAGTCTGAATTTCACGAGCATCACTATCCATTGGCCCAGCCGGGCACGTGACCTCATCCAAGATGTTGATTGACCGAGCTACGTTTTCTGCCAAAGACATACTCGCGTGAGCTGACTTTTCAGTAGCCCAATAGATGGTGCCACATTATCATAACTACTGGCAGCAACCTCGTGTGTTCGAGTGTTAGGGCCATCCACACTGATTGGTTGATGAAAGGCAGTGTCGATCACGGCAGACGAATCGCGTGTTTCTTCTTCTTGAGCGGCAGGATTCAGAAGTTTCTCTTCCTGAGGAACAGGATTCACAGATTTTTCTTTACCTTTTGGGTTTGTACTCGAGTACGGCGTTTCCCGTGCGTTCGCCTAGTTTTCCGGACAGACTTCTTAATTTCTGTGTAATTTCCATCATCCGAACTGTCCATGTCCAGTGGAGTTCCTTCTTCAGCAAAGGAAATTCTGTTAGCGACTGGAATATTGAATTCAATGGTGGGACTGAGCGGGCGTTTACTGCTAGTCCGCGTTTTATGCACTATCATAGATTCCGCAGCCAAGTTTGTCATAGATTGTCCAGGTTTCGGTTGGTTCCTAGCAGGTATATTTTCCTTAACGTCAGTGTTTTCAGATCCTTGGAGAGTCATTTTGTGGAGTGTGGCTCTGAAACCGCGCGAAGTACTCATAGTTCCATACTCTCCTTATCAGTGAGTGGCTTGTCATCAGGTCTCACTTCGTACTCCATGATTAGCACTCCGAGAAAGTCAAAGAGCTTTTCAATCATTGTTCAATAGGTAAAGAGCAGAGGTCGTAGAAACAACAGACACGTGGCCGCGCTGTTAGGTTCGCTAGGCCTTTTTACGGTGCTCGTAGCCGGGTGCAAAGCACCAACCTACTATTAGCCCCTAACAGCAAAAGGAAGTACGCAAAATCAAGTGCAGGGAAAATCAGAGCGGGGGGGCTGAAGCTCCTTCACGCTCCGAGTTGAACTCAGAATCACGCCCAAGGTCGTTCTTTCAGCAGTGAGGAGAAAAGCGTCCGTCTAACTCGAAAGTCAGGGGTGAACTGATGATGATAAGTGTGCAAATCAAAAATGATCCTTAAATATAAAAGCGTCCGTCTAACTCGAAAGTCAGGGGTGAAATGATGATGATAAGTGTGCAAATCAAAAATGATCCTTAAATATACTTTCTTACTTTCTAGCGACAGCCTATCCACTGGGGCAGTTAGCATATCGGCCAGATAGCCCCGCTGACGGAACTAACTTGCTCCACATAACACACTTTGGTGCATATTGTGCTCAAGATGAGTGCTGGGGGCGGCGCAAAGAAATGCTGGCGAGACGATAGTGCAGTAATGGAAGAAGGGTGCATTGCGGGTGAGGAGAACAATTTCTAGTTACACAATTTACACAGTTATGGATAGGTGGTTACAATAGGCATCCACAACGTGAACAATAAACGAGTACAATACAATTAACATACTAACTGATAATACAGTGAAAATAATATCTAAAGTAAGGCAAAATACTAAATAGCAATACTAGTAAAATAATACATAATAATAATAATAATAATAATAATAATAATAATAAATTGGAAGTTTTCAGATTTTACATTATGCCCAGAGGGACATTTTTTAAGGTTCCGTGTGTTACCTTTATTTATTAAATTTCATGCTCTTTGCCTTTAAACCACAAAATTCAATTCAACAGCAATATCGCAAAATAATTTTAAAATAAGTATAACTTTAGAATTTCTGTTACACAATCTCACGCACTGGAGATAAAAATTTTTTTTTTCGTACAGTGTTGCCATTGCTCGCTTTGAAATCGTCGAATGTTAATCAGAAATTCGTTAAAGTGTTACAAAATAAGAAATCGATAATAAAACAAATTCCAAATTAGGGCTTCTAGATGCTCACATTCGGTGGAAGAATACGTTATTTAAAATTTGATTGCTTTAGATACCGTTGTTTTGTCACAATGCGAAAAACATACATACATTTATGCAGATTCTTCATTAAATTCTTTTACATATAACACAAGGTGACAATATTTGGTGGCAACAATTTGAAAAGTGATTCGCCGTTTATAGTGAATCGACGCAAAATGCCAAAAAGAAATTAATAGCCCTTATGGGCTAATAATAATAATAAAGCAAAAGAGTGAAAATAGTACATAAAATAAGGCAAAATACATAAGTCAAGGTTTACAGTTCAATGAAAAAAAAAAAAAAAAAGCTAACTTAAGCTTAAATAAATTAATTACAAGTACAGAACATACGAGGGCTGTGCTGGTGACGAGGACGCCCTGTCTATTCTAAGACTAGTCAAAGCTTTTTCGAAACTGTATCATATATCTGAAAATAAATTCCGCATTATGTCATCTTTAACTTCTGCATTGCGTATAGTTAGTTCTTAGTCAAAGAAAATATTTACTATAAATATCGCTGTGATCCAACTACGCTTTCTCTTTCCTACACTAGCTTCTACGCGCCGCTGTATTGTCCACTGTTTAGAGATGGCTGAGTTTTAAAATTGTACCTATAATTCTGCGTGAAGCAAATAATGTGTCTCCAAAAATGCTTTATCCAATAATAAAATAATGTTGAATTCGGCCACGTTTGTCTGCAAACCTATCTACACGGCTCTGTCAGTCTGTGTGCTAAGTTTGGGAATCAACAAGTCATCTACACCGTTGAGTCATTAATATATGTAATAATAACACACCAGTATTTGAATAGTGGACGATATCTTTTAGAATGGTAAATATGTAGATACTATTTTACAGAAATCCAACTGAGGAATAAATGCTCCATTGAGGTTAGTAGCATAGTCCAATCCTGCATAACTAATAAATGTAATATTAGCACAATTTTGAAAGCATTGATGTAAGAACACCGAAATGTGGAAACGTAGAAATACTGATAGCACAGACACTTGGTGCTTAGAGCGTCCATCGGTTTTGAAGAAAAATAGACAATCGAGCCGGAATTAAATTCGGTTTAATCCTAGTATCCGATGCACAAGAGATTTGGCTACTTTTGGCGAATTTATGATAAGCAATAAACGGGACATATACGATGAGTAGTTAAACGGGTCATTTTGGTGTTGGTGATAATTTTCAAAATCGCGCCAAGGCTGCACCGTATACTAGAATTTTACCTTAAATTTCATATTTATTTAAATTCAGATCTGTGGCCACAATTCATCTGGCACTCCAATGGTGCCTATTTCCATAGAGCGTCCATCCGTTTTGAAGAAAACTAAACAGTCGAGCCGGAATTAAATTCCATATTCATTTAAATTCAGATTTGTGGCCACAATTCAACTGGCACTCCAATCGTGCCTATTTCCAGAACAATTTTGATACTATAGGCGAATATAGATGATTACAGCAGCGTCTTAACAGGAAGAATGCTTAAGCGAAAAAGAGAGAGTGTGTCGCAGTACCAAAGAAAGTTCTTTGGCAGTACTTCAGAGGAAGAAGGGAGGGAGTAAAAAGAGTTCCAGTTTTAAGTTTTGGTTTACAATTTACTTTGATTGGGCAAGAGATATCTGCAGTAAACGTTACGTAAGATCGCATGATTAATTTAAATGACGCAGTTTTAGACTTACAGAGCTATTTTTAGGACAGAGAGATGAAGTTCCCAAATGAAATAAAAAACAAAAGAGGTTATAGTGAATTAAATTTAGAAGTTCGCTTTCATATTTTTTATCTTATACACACACACACACACACACACACACACACACACACATATATATATATATATACATATAATCTTAAATGTATTAAAGAGAAGAAGGTAAGTAAATCAATACTTACTTCTCTGCGGAATGTATCTGGGTCCATAGAAGGTCCTACGACGAAAACCTGCCTCATAAGGGGTTCAGTAGATTTGGCGACAAATCCCAGGATTGAACTTTCTACTGGGACATCTCTCCAACAAAGAACCTAAAAGCAAAAATTGCACGAATCTGTCATTTAAATCCAAGAACTAATGCATTAAAACTATTAAAGGTTTTTATAAAAAAATTTGAAGGAAAAACAAGATTTCATATTTTTAATAAAAAAAGACTTTAAAATTATCTTTTTGTTAAAAACAGAGGCAAAAATCTCGAATCACTTGCGCCCAAACAGAACGGTTTGCTGGCGGATTTGCGAAATGACAGTACAGGTTATAAACCGAAGTTTACAAAATAAATTCATTACGCTCAAATAAGTGACTGGAACAGCCACTTAACAATCTCAAAACATTTAATACTACGAGGAATCCTATATTATGTCATTATTATTATTATGGCATTTATTATAGCAAGAATTTGAATAACCAAGAGATTTAAGATTATAATGATTTGGATTCCAGATTTACATCATTTTCATTATCGTTAATAAGGATATTGAGTAACGGCCCGGAAAATCTACAAATAGAGCTAAATAATTTACATTGTGGCATAGATTTGAAGATACAGATCTGATTAACCTTTCTCCATACTTGTCAAAAGATAAATACCCTCAAATAGGAGTTCTATGATAATAATTAAAAATTAGTTAGTTTAAGAAAAAAGAACTAGGCTGATTCCATGATCAGTAATTCGCGATAAAGATAGTTTCTAATAATTTTCTTCTAGGGTTACAAACTTTATTGAAATCGAAACATCAAAGATGTAGCTGGAATCTCTAAGAAGAAATAAAGAAGTTTATAATTATTTACATAAAAATATTTGTATGTTTTCTGTATGCATCAAAGAAAAACTTAATAAATAAAACACAGATAATAGCTTGTCATTATTTATTCTCAAGTTTTGTTCCAATTCGAAAGTTCTGCCATTTATTTATTTTAAGTAAGTTATTTATAGTGGTTAATTTAACACATCAGAATTATTTGAAATAAATATCATTCTAAAAATTTAAATGTTTAGCTACTGATACGTCTGGATTACAGAATTACATACATTTTTGCAGGTCTAAACCAGAAAATAAATAGTACCTGCAAAACATTTCTCTTGGTTACGCTTGGTAATTCAAACGTCTTGATAGCTAAATATTAAATTCTAAGAGACAATCATTTATTTCAAATAATTCTAAAATGTTCAATTAACTACTAACTAATTTACTTAAACTACAAATAGGAAACTCTCCAAGTGAAACAAAAATCGAGAATAAATAACGACAACGTATTCTCATTTTTTATTTGCTAAAAATTAAAGCATACAAAAAAAAAAGAAAAAAAAAGAAAAAAAAAGAAAAGAAAGAAAGAAAGAAAGACGCATATATTTTACCGTAAATAATTAATTACAAATATTTTTGTTTCTTACAACAATTTTCAGTCACAACATCTCATGGCGTTTCGATTTTGATAAAGTTTGTAACCTTGAAGAAAAATGAATAGAAACTACACCTTTAACACGAATTGCAGAAGCTAATCGGTCAGTCTGGTTCTTTTTTACGACAAGTTTTAACATCGGAAAAACTGCTCACATATAAATATATATTCCCATACAAAGCGGTTATTCTTGCAGAAAAAATTCATAATCGAGGGGTATATTTATCTTTTGAAAACTACCAAAAAATGTTATTCAAATCTGTAATTCTAAATATTTGAATAAGATACATATCTTAGCTTTGAATAAGATTTAAATTTTTGTTTTATTTGTGTGCAAATTAATTAGCTCCATTTGTAGCTTTTCTGGAGCGTTACTCATGTTCGTTTTTAATAAAAATGAAAATAATGAAAAATTGGACTCAAAATCATTAAAAGCTTAGACCATTTTTCAAATTCTTGTCATAATAATTAATGTAATAATAATGTCAATTAATCTGCGGGATATGTATTCGCGGGCCGTGTAAAATTGTTCGAGGGCAGATGTGGCCCGCTGGCGACAAGTTTGTCCTTTCTTACTACATGAGCCCTGACCCAGAAGGGGGCCCCAAACTTCATGTTAGTGAGAGCCGCAATCATATTTACATCATTTTAAAAGTAGTGAAATAGATTTCAGATGGAATGAAATGTATGATTCTACTCAACCATTTAATGACAATTTGTCTTCAGCACATGATTATGCGTCGAAGATAACACAAATTTTTGTGGTGTCTGTTTTCTTACAGCTTGATGTGGTAAAAAGGGCTCTAACTTGTTGTGTTTGCCTAGGAATGTGGAATAGACTGTGGATCTATGTCATTAGTGGCCTTCATGTCAGTAAGAGTTGAAATTCAGGAAGGTTCGACAGCCGCAACTAGATTTTCCAAAACCCCTTTTTACATCATTTTAAAAGTGTGACGATACGTCGAAGACAAAAGAAGTTGCGTGGTGTCTTTGCTTTCTGTAATTAGAGCTTGTGCGATAAAAATTTCCCTTTTCCATTTTTTAAATACTCCGATTCTTCCCCGATTTCTTCTTGTGAGTGTTTATATGTTACGACTTTATGATACTCGCGGGACGACGGATTCTTCTTAAATCTGGGCCGTAGCGACTCAAATCTTTTTACTGCCAGCTCAAATATTGTCAAGAAATTTTCTTATATGAGCGCCGTATATCTGTTATCCTCAAATTCAGATTTTCGAAATTTTCTAATAGTAGCATAATCTTTTAAGTTGTGATTATCATCAGATTTGTTAAAAATTCCCGAAGTTTCCAACTGCATGAATTTCTCATCAATTCGGTCGTCGAATCAACTTCTAAACTAATTTTAATCTGTAACAGATTTCCAAGTGATATTTCGTGTTTTTGATGCATTAACTGCATTTTTTGTTTCGCTCCACCCCAACTTAGTTTTTACCGCTACTAATGATTTAGGAATTCGGCAGACTCTTCTTGCAAAGCATCCATCTGCTTATTCGTAAAGCATCCATCTGTTTATTCGTAAAGCATCCATCTGTTTATTCGTAAAGCATCCATCTGTTTATTCGTAAAGCATCCACAAGCATCCATCCGTTTATTCGTAAAGCATCCACAAGCATCCATCGGTTTATTCGTAAAGCATCCACATTTAATTTTTTAAGATTTTCTTTACAAAATTGTTTGATAGAATCACTACAATATTTTCATTTTATTCCTTTTTTATGATTTTATGTTTTTGAATAACATTATTATGTTTCTTAACTAACAAGAAATAAAATAACTACGTTTGGACATTGATCCGTTTAAGTTTGCTAATATCTTTGTAAAAAGAAATGAAATAAATCCATTACTTTTATTTAGACAGTGAGAAGTTTTAGTTTAACACATTTCATACATATACTTTATTTCCACAGGAGCTGCGCTATGGCCACCCTGCTGAATACTAGCTTCGAAATCAGTCCGTGAAATGGAGTTTGTGTGATTGAGTTACAACGAATATACGTTGTTCTGCAATATATGCTTGTTATAAGTTGTAAAGTTGCGCGCTTCCAACTTGCACGCAACAAAGTGGTGACTGCTGAGAACTGGAAATAGACCAAAGTCTTGAGAAGGGTTTAAATCCCTTTTTATTCAACTTACAAATGCGTGCTCTTGACGCTCACAAACTACGCCGACCCGGCGGTAAAATAAAAATAAGAAACTAAGAAAAGAATAGTAACAAGTGACTAACTACGAGGCTCTCTAAACGTAACTAACCTGACCGCGTTCTAAAATACCTCTGATACTTTAGCAAACTTCTGAATATTACGTTGAAAGATTAACAAACTGCCGAGGCAAGCACACAGGCCGAAACGCGTGGTTCTTCGATTTCTAACTAGCCACCTCCACGCTCGTGAAGTAAGAAAAGCACCCTTTCGAACTCGTTTCCTTTCTATTTAACTCAGAATACTTCCGCTGATAATTTGAATCCTTGCGCGTTCTACTAAAATTTACATACTCTGGCATTGGCAATTCCAGGGGAAAGTAAGGCTTGACAGGAAAGATAGTTTAAACTTAAAATAAATGTTAGTTAAAATAAATATAAACCCTACAAAGTAGCTGCAGTTATTTTATCGCAAAAATATTTTGAAACAAATATGGCATTAATTAGCAGTTGAAGCAAATAGTCAGGCATTAAGTAATTGGCAATCAGGAAATTATATATGTGTTACCGCTAAAGTGGGGAAATCAGTTATTCTGCAGTAATCTAGCTAATCTGCAGAGTAACTAGTTTGATTCGTTAAAGTGCGGAAAATTTTTTCATTTCTCAAATTACCTAGGTAATCTGAAAATTACCTAGACAGTCTGCACACTGCCTTCTAGGCCATTGGTTTGATTGTATTAACTTGATTTTTGTTACATATTGAAAAATAAATAAATAACATACTTAAGACACAATAACACGCCGAATAAATACTAATTCAGAAGTCAAACAACGCTGGTTTTTGTTGTTTGACTTCTGAATTAGTAAATAACATACTGTCAATTTAAGCGTACAAAAATGTTGCTGTCGTTCCAGCAAAGATCTTATTTTGAGTTTAACGAGCGCCTAGTAGGCAAGGTGCAGATTTGCGAATGCCTAGTAGGTAATGTGCAAAGTGGAGGGAGACGGAAAGGATATGAGAGAAACTTTTGAGCTTTAACGATGCGGAGGCCGTTAGTGTGCACAGTATCTGGGTAAAACGTGAAAAACTCTTCATTCTGCACTTTAAAGGAGCAAATCAGTTTAATCTATATATTAGTTAGGTAATGTGCACATTAACGACTTTCGAGCTTTAGTGGTAAAGTGTTAACATTAAGTGGTAACATGTGGTAACATTAAGTGGCAACATTTAGGGATAACATTGAACTCTTAAGGCTCCCCCTCCCGCTCTTTCCTTTCTTTCTCATCTCCCGAAATTGGGAGCATGGCCAAATATAATAACTCTCCGAAAAGTTAGCTTTAGAAAGTTATTAAGCTCTTGAAAAGAGGTGTATCTATTTTCATTCTACGAATTTCTGTACTAGGGGAATGATTTTGCGGCTATTCGCGGGAAATGTTTGTTGCAAGCTTTATATTTAAACCATCCAGTACAAAAAATGCACATCGACATCTCCAATAATAATTTCTTTAATTACATGAGTTTAAAAGCTTCACATGACGTTAATTTACGAAGGAACAATATACTGAATTTTTTTTTCAACTGTTTGAAATAGTTAATTTTGAACAAATCGTACACAATATTTCCTGCGTAATTTTCCCCCTTTTTTTATGAATTTTTTGTCCGCAAATCGAGAAGGGAAAATTTTGCGAATAATTTAATTTTCAAAAGACGCAGTTACAGTGAGAACATAACAAATAATGAATAATCGTGAATAACTATCATAATATTAACTTTTTTAAATATTTTACACTCCAATACGATTACATAGTAATATTAAGTGCAGTGTCTAATAAGACATCTTCATTTCTTCTCTGCAACTCGAAACTCGCCCGTTCTTATTGCTGTCTCTTCTGGTTTTAGGGCAAATAATCCATAAATAAATAATTAGAGAAGGTGAATGTGCAGATGACTCAGCAAAGTTGAAAACTAAATATCAGTTCATGTTTGCTTCGCTGTGATTCGTCAGTTCTCGCATTATGCTGGCTTAAAATTCAACAGTTTCGAAGGGAAAGGGTTCGGCGTGACCTTCGCAGGTAGTCTGCGAGGATTTAATTTTGCTGGTAACGGAAACAATCGCTATGTGCACGAATACATTTTAAAATTTAGGGAGCTTGTTCTTTGAAAGTAGTGAGGAAGGGACGAACTACGCGAATATTTTTTATATTGTCGGAACCTGGCGCTAAAAACCTACCGGGAAATGCTGTATATGATTTTTAAATTCTGTAGCACGAATTCTTCAGGATAAATGCTTCAGTTAGAAAGTCTGTGACTTTGTTGTTTATTGGAATTTGAATAATGATGATTGCAATTTTTTATTTGATTTTATCGATTTTTTATGTTTTTAATTTTTTAAATATTATTTAATTTTTGAAACTTTTAATGGTAGACTTTTTTAATATGTTAGATTGTAATATAAAGCTATTTTAAGTAGATCGCATTGTTATAAAAATAAATGACAGTTATATCTTTCTCGGAGTGGCCAAAAGCTGTTTATTAATTCTTTAGTAAGCTACAAAAGCGCAAAAGCAACCGCGATGTTACGTGATGGCTTAAAGCAAGAAAATTTGCCTGAAGAGGAGAAACATAGCTACAAACTGTGAAAAATGTGAAATAAACTATAAAAGCACTTAAACCATAAAATTCAGTTCAAGAGCAATATCGCAAAATAATTTTAAAATGAGCCTATCTTTAGAATTTCCGATACACAGTCTCGCGTGCTGGAGATAAAAGCGTTTATTCTGTACAACGTATCAGGTTCAATGTTCCGTGTAACCTTCTTCGGGAACATGCAAGGACCTGACTCGGAACAGAGAGCTTACTAAAGCTATGTTCAAAACTGTGGGAAGTAGACAGGATACACAAGAAGGGTATACAAAAACCCTTTATTTTTCTCTATTTACAATAATTTCCGTACTTCGGAATACACAGACCCGCTACTTGGAGTCTAACATAAAAATATAAAAATAGAACTAAACTCTAATTTAACTTTAAAATAATAAACGTAGAAGATTGGCCTTATTTAACAGGAAGCCGTATGTAGTACAGAGAACTGTGAACACTACAATACGTTTAAAGTTATCAAGAGGATTAAACCTTTGGCCTGGAAGGCAAACAGCAACTGAGTAAAATTCTAAGGTAAGCGGCCTGCTTCGACTAACTGCTTCCTCTCTCTCGCTTGGCAAAAAGCCACAACTTAAATACTTGGCGTTCGCCAGACAAACTTTGCATAAATACTTTAATGCTTATAATTCTGGCCGGAAGTAGAAAATAAGAAGTGATAGTAAAGATTTAAAATAAAATAAACGTTAGTAAAACTTAAGATCCTTACAAACGTTGCCATGGCTCGCTTTGAAATCCTTGAGAGTGTTAATCAAAAATTCGTTAAAGTTTTATAAAATATGAAATCGATAATTAAAAAAATTCCAAATTTCAAATTTGGGCTTCTAGATGCCCATATTCGCAGGAGGATTACGTTTTCAAAATCCGATGGCTCTATAGGTACCGTTTTTTTTTATCACAGTGCGAGAAACATACATACATTTATGCAGATTCTGCATTATTTAATTTCTTTAAATATAACACAGAGCGATAATATTTGGTGGCAACAATTTGACAAGTGAAACAACGCTTGTAGTGAATCAACGGAAAATGCCAAAACGAAATTAATAGTCTTTCTGGGCAAATTGCCCTTTGGACTAATAAAAAGAGAGTGAAAGATGCAAACTGTTTGCTACCCAAATAAAATTTAGCACTAGAAATTGTATAAAACATATATCATTTAAACAGTTTCAAGTATCTTAAATATATATTTGCATTTATGCATATAAGGCTATAAAACAGAATTTTGTCAGAGAAGGCCTATTACAAAGTGTTTAATTTAACTAAGACAAAATCAAAAGTTTCGTCATACGAGAAATTCAAATATTGCATCATTAACTGAGATCGCTGGATATTTTTCCGATATCTCTAAGCAATAGGACCAGCATAATACTTCATTGTTCTAAATGATTTATAGCACACTACAATAAACGGATAAATAAATCAACCATATATGAAATAGATGCCCATTGTTTTTTAAAAACATATATTAGGCGAAAGAGAACTTCGAATGTTTGTAATAGAACATTATGCCAAGCAATAAAAAGTTCACTATAAATTCAGTAAGGGATTCTGAAACTTCACAGGCAGGAAGTTATTTTTATTTTATTTAAAAGATATAACGCCTAATGCCGCAGAACAATGTAACCAACATCTGTACATAAGAAGAAAATTTGAGATACGTATTGTCGCCGAAGACCTCACTGTGTGTTTTGTTTAGCAATATCAACGAATTCACCTAACCAATAGTAAACGCACGTTATTTCAAAATGCTGGCTGCAGTGGCAATTTACAAAAGTAATATGAATATACAGTGGAACCTCGAGATACGAGTTTAATTCGTTCCAGCATTAAGCTCGTACAGCAAATTTCTCGTATCTTCTCCATTGAAAATAATGGAAATCCAGTTAATCCGTTCCGCACCTCCAAAAATACCCTCAACATAAAAATAAATTTTTCTAATAAATAACACTGGTAAATAATATAACTGTAGTTTATCTTTATGACAGCTTCCGACACCGAATCGCTTTTTAACTGCTTCTCGTTAATCCATACCGACAACAGTTTCTCAGTATCTTCTAGGAGTTTTGGACGGTGCTTGGAAGTAATGGTAACTCCTTTGGCCACATCAAGTTTCTTAATTTCTTTCTTCTTCTTCAGAATAGTGCAGACAGTCGATGTCCAAACGGCCATAGTCTTTGCCAATTCAGTCATTCAGTCACTCTAATACCACGCTTATGTTTATCTATGATTTCTTTCTTAATTTCAACAGCCCATGGCTTCCTTATTTTTATTTGCAGCACTATCTGAGGCAACAATCTCCATGGCAGGCATCGTAAAATAATTATTTTCACGTTAAATATAAAAAAACAATTAACTCACAAGCGCACAAACACGTAGATCAAAGAACACTGAGTGATCTCACGAGGGGATTCACTGAGTCGAGCCAGATCGGGGGCTCATTGCTCGTTATTCGAGTCAATGCTCGTATTCAGAGACGAATTTTTCGCTCATACTTTACTTGCATATCGAATTTCTCGTATAAAGAGGTGCTCATATCTTGAGGTTTCACTGTTCACTCGCCAAGCAGACTTTGTTGGCGACAGCATACACTATACACATAAAAAATGTTAAAAAAATCCAAGAATTTTTTATTTTGATATAGTTTGATTTTAATATGGTTTAAAATTTTGTAAAAAGCAAATAAATAAAGACGATAAATTTGTAAAAAGACATTAATTTAAGAATTCATTGTGCTTTCACTGTTCAACATCCTGATACGCCGGTTCTTATCACGTGACCCCAAGTGATCTCATCTCACGTAAACTCATAGAGCTGTAATGTACTAGAGAGAGAAACGGCAACCCTGAAGGGGAACAGGAATGCGAACAACGTGACGTTTGGAACATTTCCCACATCTTATTTCCCGCGAATCTTCCTTACCATTACAGTTCTATGGAGAATTTGTGAGAAGCAAGTGTTTTGCGTGTAAGCGCATTGTTTCGGACTTCAAAAATGATACTTTCGTGCTCCGCATATGGATGTAATTCCAGATATGTGAAAGATGGAGGAGTAACATTTCACAACTGAGCTTTTTCTAATGTTTTAAAACCTAATTTTATAAAATATAGAGGTTTTTTTTATCCACTCTACTTGCCTTTTTCTAATAAAAAATAGATTTTCTAATTTTATATAATATATGCATACTTGAAATAACATTTAAATAAAAGTATCTTAATATATATGTATGTTTCTAATAACTGTTTTCTGAAAAAAATGTTAAAATTTTAGTAATACAATATAATTTTAATTAGTCTAGTATTCTGCTTTGGCGACATTTTTTATACGCCAACAGACTGCTTTGAATACGTTTGTTTATATATTCTTTGTATGCGTTTGCTCATGCGGACATGTGCGAAGTAGTAATGTATGTATTTAATACTTGGTAATGTTGATGTAACACTGTGTAAGAACTGCATAAAATTATGTTTTTTTGGGGGGATATGAATGACTTTATTTTATCCCCTTTTCTTGCATCCAAATATAACAAATTTGTTTACCTTCAATCACGTATTTTCTTTCTTATATCATGTTTCTGGCATTTATTCAAATATTAAGAATTTGTTAAGTATTAAGAAAATAGCAATTATATAGCAGTTAAATTTCAAAACTTTAATAGTTTTAAGTTTCTTTTTAAAAATAATGAACATTATTTAAATTTTACCTTCTAAAATCATTTAAAATAAGTATGACTACATTGTGCAACGTGCATAATATATATATATATATATATATATATATATATATATATTTGCTAGTAAAAGGAAGTCTTAATTTACCACCTTTTTGTTTCATAATTTAATTATTTACCACTCTCTCTCTTCCTTTTAACTTATATCTGCTATATTGACATTCATTTTTAGTTCACTTTATTTAATATCTTTCTCACTTTGATTTGCCTACTCTGTAGTTCTCTGTAATACACCGTATTAAATTTCCTTTTCGTATTAATATTAAATTTCCTTTTTGTACTATTTTCTGTTTTCACTCATTCTTTTTATGTTATCTATTTTTTTATTTTTTATTCTGTCCTAAGTACTAAAAACCTTCTTTTTTATTTATTTATTTTACTTATTTATTTTTTAGTTTGCTGTTAGTATATTATTTATTATTTAGTTTGTTCTCTCCAGTTTTTTTTTATTTTATTTAAAATTTTGTAGACGCCGATGGACATATTGCAAAATATTATTCTACAGCATGAAAATTATTTAAATTTTAAAAATTAAAATTTAAAATAAAGTTAAATTTTAAAATAGAGTGTCCAATTTTAGGGAAATTATTAATTTTGGCTGGTGTTTATCGATCTAACCTCTTCTGCAAATTCAACGGCAGCCTCTGCGAAATGACGTCTTTCCAAGTTCGCATTTCGAACTGAGAGAAAAGAGAGGAAAAAATCGCCAGCCATGGCGATAGTACGCCAAAGCCTGGATTCAGTTCCATTTCATGCCCAAACTCCTGCAGCTCATTCCTGTGCCACTTTTTCACCCGGTTTTGAATGGCGATGCTCCGTCTAGTATATAACAGGTCTATGCGTAAACTACGCTACAAAAATATAATTCTCTCAGTAATTATCTAAATTAATTTCAAGTTAAATCTTAATTTGGAATACAAGTTTAAATGCAAAAATTATTTCCCATTTGTACGAATAGCTTACTCAGAAATTATGTAAAACCGCAGTGCTTTACTTCGCCATTGCATTCTCATTAGAATGGATGAATTTAACCCTTGATTTTGCCTTCCTATATTTTCGCCTTCCGGTGAGCGGTGTGATTGCATCCTAATTGACTTAATTACCGCGAATGGTCTTAGGGCATAAAATTTAACTATTTCGTAAAAATTCTGTGTAATTGTATGCCAGTTTTGAAAGAAACAATCAATCTGATAAGAAATGGCTGCGACTTGAAAACGAAGCGTAAAAGGTTACCAGTGAAGATATTCTGTTTGGCATCAGTTGTACTATTATTGGCGACTTTATCTTTTGCGCCGGCAAAACGGAAAAGTACCAATTTTTCAAAACGCTCACAACAAATGTAAAGTCACAGATGTAAGAAGCTTAGAATAATATTCTGTAAAATATTTATCTGCTTAAATTAGGGAGCTTAAAATCTAATAATGAGAATATTGGGGAAGCTTATGCGAAGGAATGATTTCTCTAATTTTTAACTATACGCTATCAGAAATCTGCACGTGCATCATGTGAATTCGTTGTTTGTGATGGCGTGTTATACTAGAACCGTCGAACACATTTTTCCTATTACGCTATTTTCTATCGTTGCCTTCTTTTACATCAATCACTCTTAATGGGTTTAATTAAAGGAAAGTCATATTACAGAAACGGAAGAATACAATATTCGTAGAAGTGACGACTTCTTTCTTTTGCTCCAGTAACCAGTAAAATAATACTACTTTTACACTCATGTCCATAAATTAAGGATAATTCGGAGTCACGCAGAAATCGAACTCTAAAATAAATATATCACCTGTAAAATCACTACACACATCTTCAAGAATCATATGCAAATTTCAGGAAGTAACCAGATGGCACCGATGGTACGTCACAATGACGAGAGTGTAAGAGAGTGATATATAAGGAATACAGGCAAAGAAGTAAAATTGTTCGCAGGCTTTTTATAAGCATTTCAGTGCAATAACCGAATAGTTATGACACAAAGAACGCATTTGGATGATTTTTTACGTGGTAGAATTATCGGCCGTCTGGAATGTGGGCGTACCCAACTGGAAATATCAGACGAACTTGGAATTGCCCAGAGTGTCATCTCCAGGCAATGATTCCAAGATGATGGTAATGTGAGTAGACGTTACAGCACAGGTCGCCCCAGAGTTACAACGCCGAATGAGAACCGGTATTGGCAGTTCTGCCAAAACAAACAGGCGGAGCACAGCCTCAGACCTGTCTCGTCAGCGCTCTTCAGCCACTGGTACGACAATTTCAAGGCAGACCGTGTACAGACGCTTAGGGCAGATTGGTCTATATGCTAGTAGACCTGTCAGATGCATTCCACTTACTGCAACTCACAGTCGCCTGCGGTTAGCCTGGAGTAGAGAGCATGCATTGTGGACACCGCAACAGTGGGTTTGTGTGATGTTTTACGACGAGTCCAGGTTTAGCTTGCCATCTGATTCTCGCCGGACTTTCATATGGAGATCTCGAGGTACCCGTTACCACCAAGAAAACATCATTGAACGACACCGTTACGGTGGTGCAGGAGTACTCGTTTGGGGTGGAATTATTCTGGGTTCCAGAACTGACCTGCATGTTCAAATTGGAACCATGACAAGGCAAATCTATCGGGACGTCATTCTGGAACAACATGTACATTTGCTTCGGGGCGCCATGGGCGCACAGTTTGTGTTTATGGATGATAACGCCCGTCCTCACCGTGCAAACATCGTAAGCGAATGCCTTCAATCGGAGGATATCACCCGTATGGACTGGCCAGCATTCTCACCGGACTTGAATCCAGTAGAGCACGTGTGGGATATGCTTGGCGGACGAGTTGCAGCCCGTCAACCTCCTCCTACATGTCTACCGGAACTTCGGACAGTGTTCCTTTTTGAGTGGTGTAATATCCCCCAAGATCAGATCGATAATTTGATACTCAGCATGCCTAGGCGTTGTACGGATTGTATTGCATCGTCTGGGAGACATACAATGTATTAACAATCATACCAACCATATAATATTGTTTTTTTGTAAATAGTGTTTTTTTTTTTTTTTTTTTTTTTTTTTAATTTGCTCCAGGGAGAAAAATCGCTATTTTTTTAATAATATCAAACATATAGCATCTTTTTTTTATTCTTTACCTGTTGTTTAATAAATAAGCGTTACAAATAAGTCAAATTTGTTTTGCTTCTAACTCTTCCTTTGCCTGATTTTGCATATCCTTAATTTATGGACATGAGTGTAATTTCGGGTTAATTGACTGTTTTAACACATGAAAAAAAAAATTTTTTTTTTGTTTTTAAAATAATAATGTAAGAACGTAAGCCATATTTTCAAGCATTGGAGAATTCTAAAACAAATGTGAAAACACCCTGTGCGTCTAGATAATTTGAAGACTAAATTCATAATAAGTAGATATTTGGAGGAAAAAAAAGTACTTTAATGTTTAGTCTTCGCACATCCCTTCTAATATAATACATCTCTTATGTTCATAAAACTTCTAAATGCCTTTACAGAAGTTAACGGTTGGAACACTTTCATTCCCCCCTCCTTACGACTCCTGAATTTCAGAAATGGTCTGGTGAATAAAGGGATAATTAAGAATAGATACACTATTTCTTTGCAATAAAATGAGAAAGATAATTGATGGCGTGAAGAAAACTTTTGCATCTCAATATCTGAATCCATGACAGTATATCAATTACGTAGAAAGTTCCATTAAAATTTTTTCTTTAAACAGACTGCGCATCAGTGGTTTGAAGATTCAGTGGTAATCCAAGTTTCGAATATGTGGTGGTTCAGCAAAACATAATATCACATCAAATATGAATAAATCAAAAATCAATAACATATAAATTGATTTAATTAAATATAATAATATCACAATCTCAGAAATCTCACATCATTACTGCGTCACATTTTTTTCATCAACTTTTTGAACACACTCAGTGGCGCTTTTAGCGCCCTCTAGCGTTACGCGGGTCTTACCGGAGACTATACTCAAAAATATATTGGTAATCACCGGGACTTTTTAGCTTGTGATACAGATAAGCTATGTTGATAATCACCGCTAGTAGTTAGCGTATCAACCTAAAAGGTGTGTTGTTGAGCTGACCGGGAGTTCGAATACCAGAGAGAGCATGGATGTTTGTAAATAAGTAATGTCTCCATGGCATGCGGGTACTTAAAGAGTCGAAAAGTTGGTGGTATGGGAAGAGATCCTTGGACTGTCTCTTAGAGTAATTATTGTCCATCCGATTTCCAAAAGAGCTGAGCAAACTCATACTGTCACCTCGTAAGATGCCTAAGACTTTGGACGATTACAGATACGAGCCCTTATCTCCCATTATGAACTCTAGAATATATATGATGTTGATACGATAGAATTGCCATTGCTTTTGTATTAGTGTTTTAATGTTAAGGAAGTGAATTGTGTATCGTCAAAGCGTGTAACTTGTGCCCCATTATATTGTGCCAAATAAAGGATTAAAGCGTAAATCCCGATCAATTACTTCTTGAACAGCTCAGCATATCAAGAACTAGGTAAAAACTTCCGATTTTAGTCGAACTGATTGATGACTGAAGTTTTGTTTTATGGTACCGAGATAACAGAGAACTGTAACTGAAAATGGCACAAGCTATGAATCAAATTAGTTAATGAACAGAAGAAAGACTTTCTTTATTCGACTTTCTTTAACTAAAATTGTGAGCAGTGTAAACGAAGGGGGGGGGCGATAATATTGATGACGACGATTTGGAAATTTTAAAAATTCAGAAGAGAACGTTAATCAGATCTGTCAGCTAAAACAAAAAGCATTATAGATGATATGCTTTAACAGTTTGAAAAAAAAAAAAAAATCTCATTTTTCCAGATTTTGCAGCGACCGTACACCGTGTATGAAATGCATATGAAAACACAGCCATTACATTTGCGAACAGGTGATAGTCACAAAGAGCTTATCTGGGAATGAAATAAACAAAATAAAGACAGACGACATCTGCAATGTAAATCATGCATCAAATTACTTCATTTCTAGTCAACAGGTTTCGAAATTGACATACACGTATTGCTTTGCTGACTCAGCGAGAACAGGAAGTAAAAATTAAAGGTTTATTCGACACTGGTGGCGAAAGATAAACAGATACATTGATAAACAGATTGATAAACAGATACATTGGAACTTCTAATCATGAACGCCTTATTAAACGAATAGTACGGCTCACGAATAAATTCCCTGAACAAAATACGCCTCGGATAATGAAAGGTGTTTCGAGGTACGAACGCTCAATTCGATTACATAAGATTTCAGATGTGTTTTAGTGTTTAATACTCAGGGGTCTTTTTTTAAACACCATTTTATTATTTTCTATTGCTTAACTCCAAAGGAAGCCTGAAAGCAAACGGACTTACAGGACCATGATTTCGACCTGGAGAAAATTATGGCGAGATTGGGTTGTAAGCAGAAATTTTAACATCTGGAATTTTTTTTTTTAATCTGTAGAAAAACTTATGGGTTAGAAAATCAACAATGAAAACGTGGAGAAAATACCACAGGACCATAAAAATGAGCTCAACGACAAAGAACTACAACAACTTTAGTAGTAACAAAATGGAAGCAATGTCTTTAAAAGGAGAGGAAGAAAAAAAATTATTTTAGTTCTGTGATCCGAGAAATTTGTGCAAATTGAATAAGATGCAAAGTTTTCACGTAATGATATCACCTTAATAAAGCAATCGCAAGCTGCGACATAAGCCTTTTCAGTTAAGAGTACCAAACATTTTTAAATGCAATCAATAACAAATCCCATTAGACAAATTTTTAGTGAATAGAGGACCAGTGAGTCTTAATGGAGTTGAACAGCCCTTAGAGACAAAGAAATGATATAAGGAAATGCCTTCTACAGTTACCTCGTTTTTTCATGCAACATACCAGTGCCAAATTTACGTATAAGCTACACAAGCTATAGCTTAAGCTTCCTCTTCCTTGGAGGCCCCAAAAAAGTTTTACCATATCCTATGTTGAGAATAGCATCATTTCACTCGTCACTTAGCACGAGTCAAGGACGGACGTGCAAGTGATGAACTCATGCGTTTAAAGTCTTTAGAATGTAGAGAGTTATATAATTGCCTTAGCAACTAGATGTCACAACTATTGTATTGAAATAAAGAAAATTACTTTGAAGATTTATTTGAGCACAAAGAAGAAAATATAAAAAAATCTGAAAGCTTTCAGATTTTACATTACGCCCAAAGGGGCGTTTTTTTCACGTTTTGTGTGTTACCTTTATTTATTAAATATCATGTTCTTCGCTCTTAGACTATAAAACTTAATTCAACAGCAACATATCAAAATAATTTTAAATTGTCTATCTATATCTTTAGAATTTCCGATACACAGTCTTGCGCCACAGATATAATCCCCCCCCCCGTACAGTGTTGCCATTGCTCGCTTTGAAACCGTTGAGTTTGTTAATAAAAAATTCGTTAAAGCGTTATAAAATAGGAAATCGATAATAGAACATATTCTAAATTTGGACTTTCAGATGTCCATATTTGGGTGGAGACGTACGTTATTCAAAATTTGCTGGTTCTAGGTACCGTTGTTTTATCACAATGCGAGAAACATACATACATTTATGAAGATTCTTTATTATTTAACTTCTTTAACACAGGGCGATTATATTTGATGGCAGCAGTTTGAAAAGTGAAACGGACATTTGCCAAAACGAAATTAATAGCCCTTTTGGCTAAAAATGAATGTTCAGTGTAGTTTTTCATGTATAGTATGACAATTATTGAACCATATGAAAAAATACTTCATAACTTTTGAAGCACTGGCGAGATTCAGTTAAAACTTGCCGGTTGAATGCAGGGCATAATGAGAATTTGTTTGAGCACGCGCAACTCGTATTTTTGTGGTTAATTTTTGGTTGAAGATGTCGAAATACAGCGTTTCTGAGCGCATATTTATCGTCAAGGCCTACTATTCGAGTAATAACAGCCCGACTGAGGCTCAGAGGAAATATGCGATCGAATGCAAGCTGAAGACAAGCGATTCAAGTGTTATAACAATAAAAAATCTGATTAAAAAATTCAAGAGCACTGGCAGTATTTGTGATGACAGGTTGGCAATGTCGGTCGTCGAGCAGGTGAGAAAACGCTTGAAAATATCATACATAAAAACGATGTTTCAAAATAGCCCAAAGACCAACAGGTCATAATCAACCGGGAGACCTTGCGACAAATTGTTGTTCAATACCTGCAGCTGTTTTCATACAAAATCCATACTCATCAGCCATTGAACAGCGCTTGTGTTTCGCCAACATGATTGTCGATATGACTGACAAACAAGAATTTGATATGAATAAGGTTTGTTTTAGCGAGGAAGCTCACTTTTATTTGGATAGGTACTTCAATAAGTAGAGCTGCCGCGTTTGGGGACTGAATAATCCCCATTTCGCAATCGAGAAGTCTCTCCACCCCAAATGAGTAACTGTTTGGTGTGCAATGTCACGATATTCACTGGAGGCACGGTGTTTGCTGAACGTTATGTCAACATTTTAGAAAATGATGTCAATTCTCTTATCTAAAGTCACTCAGATTTCGAAAAGATGTGGTTCATGAAGGACACGGCATGACCCCATGAAGTCCTGGAAGAGCACTTTGGGAAGCCGATTTTAACTCTGGGGTACTCAGAGACTACTGGAATGGGAATCGCTTGGCCGCCGAATTCGCCTGATCTCAACCCTTGTGACTCATTTTATGGGGGCAATATTAAAGACAAAGTTTATGCAAATAACCCCAAAACCGTCGCTGAGCTTATAACAGCCATTCGGGAGGCCATCGAAAGCGTCGATGTCTCGATACTTCAGCGAGTTTTGCAGAATTTTGTTCTTCGTCTGCGCTACGCCACAGCCACTGATGGCAACCATATCGAACAGCTCGTAAACCAAATCCGAATATCTGTAATTACTTTTCAAATTTTAATAAAATTTTGTAACTCAGTAGATTTTGAAAATTTGATTTTTTTATTTCATATAGCTGAATAATCGTAACCTTGTAATTAAACCGTGTTTTCTTATGTGTCACACACTTTGTATTCATTTTAGGAATTACTATGGAGTACACGTTAATTATTGTGTTAATTTTTTAGAGTTAGCCTTCATTGCGAGACGCGCAACACAAAATATTTTGCCACTTCAGTTTTGGAACCGAGCTAAAGGGGAAATTTGCATGTTTAGAAGAATGCCAAGAAAAGGTGTCTACAGCTATTTAAAAAGGTAAACACAATAGAAAAAGGTTTCAAAGAACATTTTGAATCTGTTGAAACTTATCGGGATAAATTTCCGGAATAGGTTCCAGTACTGAAGTAAGTTCAAATAACCGAAGGATTGAAAAGAAGAAATTTAATGGCGATGGGAAAGAATCCAAGATTAATTAACACTTTACCGACCGCTAGCGAAACAACAGCATACGCACGTCCGACCGGCCGCTCAGCCGCAGATTCTTCCTGTTCTGAATAACTGTCAGAACAATCTGATAAATCGTCTAAATAATGTTTGTTAAAATGTGGGAGTTTACGAAACAACGCACTTAACGCAAGTGAGAAATGTACCTCAATACTACACTAGTTATCATAAATTAAGAAAAAATCACAAAAATTGCAATAACTCCCTCAAAAATAAGCCAAACCGTGTAAAATTTGAATATGTTGCCAAATAAGAGTAGCTGAGTAAAACTGCAATAGGCAAATTAGTGGTGCTGCATTCGGAATACGTCATCTGCGAGGAGAATAAAAGTCCATGTTTGAGAGCAAGCCTACATATTTCACTGTGATAATAACATCAGAAATCTGAGATAGCCAATTCGTTACAATGACCTCCAGGCATATCATTTGCCTGCAGAACTACGATGGAGATCCATTGGGAGAGTAGAGACAGGAGAACAGACAGAAGTCAAACAAAAGTGGCCAGATGGCTAAATGTGAGTCCTTCTGTGGTTCATAGACTTTGGAGGCGATTTCAAATCACAGATTCGGCCTCTAGGAGGTTCCGCCAAGGATCGCCAACTGCTACGACGAGCGCTGATGACCGATATTTGACATTATGTGCACGCAGGAATAGAACGCTACTCCGACTCTTTAAGATCCTCCCTTGCTGCAGCCACCGGAAGGTTGGTGTCAACGTCAACTGTGCGTAGAAGGCTTCACGAAGGTGGTCTGTATGCGAGACAACCAGCCATTTGCATGCCGCTCACGTCACGCCATAGGAGGGACCGTTTGCAGTAGGCACGACAACATGCCCACTGGACGCTTGATTAGTGGAGGGCTGTTCTCTTTACGGATGAGTCCAGGTTTAGTCTAGAAAGCGATAGCAGGCGTTATTTGATATGGAGAGAACCTGGAATCCGTTATCATCCGTCAAACATCCGTTAAAAAGATGCATACGGAAGCAGTGTCTGTGTTTGGAGTGGCATCTCTTTGGGTAGACGCACAGACCTCCATGTCTTTCCAACGGAAACCGTGAATGTTCCGGTTTATAGAGATGACATCCTTGATGCTTATGTGCGCCCATGTGCCAGGACAATAGGTGATGCTTTTCTGTTACAGGACGATAACTCAAAACCACACAGGGCTGGCATCGTAGATGATTATCTTCAACAGGAAACAATTATGCGCATGTAGTGGCCAGCTCGATCCCCGGACTCGAATCCTATCGAGCACGTTTGGGATGCTTTAGGATGACGTCTAGCTGCTTTTAATCCGCCCCCTCAGACCCTTGCCGCGCTTGCAACAGCTTTGCAAGAGCAATGGCTCTCGTTTCCTATGGAACTGATAGACCGCATAATTGAAAGCATCACGCATCTCTGTATGTGCTGTATTGCTTCTAGAGGCGACCATATTCCCTATTGAAGGTACTTTTCCTATAGCAAACTGACACCTTCGATTTGTTCATTTTATACATGGGCTAATTTCTATACTACCATAATTGTCTGGTAATTTATTTTTAAGTTATTTGATACCTTACTGTGTGTTGTATATTGTGGGTAAGTTTCATAAAATTCTACATGTAACTTTTTCAGTAATCGTGATTTTTGTGATTTTTCCCTAATTTATGATAACCAGTGTAATAATAAAATGCAGATGGTATAGCAATTGTTTATCGCCATGGCTGCCGATTGATACGATATTTTTAGGTAGCCCCGAGAAAAAAGCGATTAATAGGCTATCGGTTGGTAGGCGTTGGCGAAAAAAGCCAATTAATAGGCGATCGGTCGGCAGGCGTTGGCGAAAAAAAGTCTATCAATAGGCTATCGGTCGGTAGGCGTTGGCGAAAAAAAGCTGATTAATAGGCGATCGGTCGGTAGGCGTTGGTGATGAAAAGCCGATTAATAGGCTATCAGTTGGTAGGCGTTGGGGATAAAAAGGCAATTAATACATTAAAGGCGGGAGTCGTAGTACTACGATTTATCTCGACTGTAGCTTAAAGGCGGGAGTCGTAGTAATACGATTTATCTCGACTGTGGCTTGCGCCACTTTACGTTTCTATTTAGTATGTTTTGTGGTTTGAAGCTGTTCGGTTGTTCAAATTCTACTTACATTAAACGAGTATTGTTGTTCATTGACAACAATACTCGTTTCAGCACTCTTTTCGAAGCTCTATTCAATTAGTGTGTCCACAGAAATAAACGATAAGTGCTATCTTCACAAAATTTTACTTGTGTACTACTCTAGGCCTAATTAGACTGCCTACTTTTTTTTTTTTTTTTTTTTTTTTTAAATCGAAACTCCGACTTTAAAAGACAGCGTGCCGGAAAGGTTTAAAAGGTAGTGGTTCAATTGCTGTCAATAAAAGGTTTTTGCTGAATTTCTTCTATTTTTATTGGTTTTTTTTTAAAAAACTCCGTTTTTTTGTATCACCCTGTAGTATATATAAATGCATTCAATGCAAGAAATGTCGTGTGAAGCCCGTGATTCAGATTTCTGCACCACTCCAGTTGATAGAATTGTAAGAAGAATATCAGTTTCATTCCAAGAACTGGATGTTATATTGATCGAGACAAAAGCATTTATCAACTTATGCTTTCAGTGATCCAAACGAACCAGAACCGTTTACATCTGCCCCTGTCTTAATTGGATGGCGATTACTGACATCTGAAATAAAGAGATTCCTTCCTTTGAATCCTAACTTCTGAAAATGAGAAGATACAAAGAGGATTTACTTAATCGAATATAAAAAGGATGAAGATCATCCTATTTTCTTGAACTTAGAACATCTCATCAATTCCCGACTAGTCAACCGGCCCATGGAACTTCGAGAAAATATCATGGATTTGATAAACGATGATGAAGCACCCAGACTTTCTCGTCGAAAAGCATTCCGACAAACCTGCATTCTGAACGTGATGGCTATATCCGTATATGCACTGAAAGATTCTCGCATAGAACTCTCGTTAGGAGGCTTGTGCAACTGTTATCTCTTCTAGAACTCTCACCCAACGCTTAAGGAACTTTTCGTTTCCTGACGAATCGGCCAGGGAGAATGCTAAGAACTCTAGTGTATAGATGGCACTAGGTTTGTTTTTTTATTTGACTACGGCAAAGTACACGAGGGCTATCTGCTTATGAGGAGGAGGACAACCGTAACTTTTCTCATACCACGAACTATGAACTACTTCATACTGTGCAATGTGTGACAGATGCACCAGTTCTACGTACTCCAACACTATGTACCATGAAATGAATTCATAAATTGTATGCTGTATTATGAACTGCACTATGAATGATAACTTATAAACTGTAAATCGTGTAACAAAAAAACCAACCAATCAACGAACCACATACCATAAACACTCCCCCCCACTAACAAAGCTCCAAACCGAAACACAAAAGAAATATGTATATACATCTGTAAATAACTTATTGTAATTATTGTATCTATCCATCCAACTGCAAAGTACCCGTATAAAGTATATCTGAGACAATATTGTCTGCAATGCAAATTATGCACCATTAATATATAACAGTGTATTATGAATACTGCTTGCTACAATGTAAACTAATTCCCGAGCATGGTGTTAGCGTGCCCGGTCAGGGTACACTTCTATAGATGGCTAGTGCAGTGGGGCGATACCAGTTTTGCCCATGGCGATGTTTTGGTGCCTCCTGTACTTCTTTCTGTCTGTCTGCTTATGAGGAAGGATGCCTTCGTGGAAGAACCGCTTGGAAGCTAATATGACAGCTCTGATCTTTTTTTGATTTTCTGTTAGTGTTTTGGTATTTATGAAATTAACCGTGCAGTTAATGAAGTATGTAATTTGTTTCCATTTATACTCCAAATAAAATAAAGGCTTAATGTCTCCAAATAAAGGTTTAATGTAAAAATCATGATAATTTATTTACTTTAAATATCTTAGCATGTCATCAAGAACCAGGTAAGAACGTTTAGTTTTATTTAAAGTGACTGATGATTGAACTTTTGTTTTACCACCATAAATTTCATGGATCTGATCAGGCTCATGTTCTGGCAAAAGGACTAATCAGGGGCGGTGGTAGGTATTTTGCTGTCCGGTGCGATCTCTGAGGTTCCTTAATTTTGCTGCCCGGCACCTGCTCAAATTCCAAAAGTTTTGTGCCTCTAAATTCTGCTGCCTCTAGCACCTGTCTATGGCGCCGCCCCTGGGATTAATTAGTGTAGTTAACATTTCGCTGAGGGTCATAGAGAAAATTCAGTCTAAAACTGATCAACAGTTTTTCATAGTAGAGCATTCATATGAAGGCTTTGTAAGACACATGTGGCATAAGCCGAACTTCGTTGCAAGGCAACCGTACCTTACTGTGTCACAAAAAGTAAGAATTTTATCTAATTATTGTAAATGTGCAATTTTATGCACCTGTTATGAGAACCGACCAGTCACAGTGATAGGAATATTAACTGACACTAGTTCGACGATTTCACTGAGTCAGTTGCACACTCACGCATGCGTAGCTTTACCTTCCTGATTGGCTAAGGCTTAAACCTTATGTGGGAACGGCGTTAAATTATTTTTAAGTCTTACGGCTATGACAATAATGCCGTTTAGACCATCGCGTTATAGCTCCATAATTGTACAGTAAATATACAGAAGTGATAGAGCTTCACAAAGCGAAAAAGTTAGTAACGCGTTTGTCCACCTCTGGCCCTTATGCAAGCAGTTATTCGGCTTGGCATCGAGTTATAGAGGTTGCGGATGTCCTCCTGAGGAATATCCTGCCAAATTCTGTCCAACTGGCGCGTTAGATCGTCAACATTCTGAGCTGGTTGGAGAGCCCTGCCCATAATGCTCCAAACGTGCTCAGTAGGAGAGAGATCCGGCGACCTTGTAGCCAAGGTAATGTTCGGCAAGCAGTAGAAACTTGTGCAGTGTGGAAGCGGGCATTATCTTGCTGAAATGTAAACCCAGGGTGGAGTGACATGAGGGCAACACAACGGGCCTTGGTTGTCGGCCTTTCTGCCAGAAGAGAGTCAGGTTGGTATCACACCGATGTCCGGGGCGTCTCCAGACTCGCCTTCGCTGATCGTCGGGGCTCAGTTCAAAGCGGGACTCATCACTGAAGACAATTCTACTCCAGTCAGTGACATTTCAGTGCGAATGAGCCCGACACCACTGCAAACGGGCTTGACGTTGTACAGAGGTCAATGGTAGTCGGCGCAAGGGGCGCCGTGACCTCAGCCCCCTTTCTGTGAGCCATCTATGAATGGTCCTTGCGGTCACTGAAGCACTAGTTGCACGTAAAATCGATGATAATGATGCATCTGGGGCTGTGAGTGCCGCTCTGACGATTGCTCGGTCTTCACGTTCTGTCGTTTCTCTACGCCTACCCCTTCCTTCTTGACGCTACGTGCGGCCATGGTTCACCTATTCCTACCAACATCGTCTAATAGTGGCATCGCTCCTGCTCAAATGTCGAGTTATTCGCCGATAAGACCAACCGGCTTCTTTGAGCCCACTACACGACCTCTCTCAAATTCTGACATCTGCGCATATAGTTCGCGCACCTGTATGCGAGGGCATAGTTACTGTCTACCAGAGTACACGGAATGAAATTTGTGAAGAATTTATGACCTAGAATCGTAATTTCTCCTCTTAACCACTTGCGCTGAAAAGACGTGCCACGCACGTCGAAATGCTTTTCTCTCAAACCGCGAGCGATGTGAACACCACGTCGATAGGCATTTATCGCAAAAATGAAAATAACTTGGTGCACACATCGCCTAACAACGAGATTGTTTATTTCTCGAGTTACAGCTCTGGATTGCACCCGCAGACGCGGAGCGGCGTAAATGAGACACTTTACCGCTTGTTATATTGTAGCGCACGACACCGCAACCGTGAAGTTTAGTCGTAGCGCAAGTGATTAAATATCCTGCCAGTTGTGCAGATCAGATGAGCTGTAGCGAACACCGTTCATTCATTGGTAGTCAAAATGTAAAATTTTGCATTTTCCGTCGAAACCTGTATGAATATGAATTTGTGTCCAATTTGCTTCATATCTTCTCGGTGCGTCGTGGTGGGTCTTCTTTTTTTTTTTTTTTTTTTTTTTTTTTTTTTTTTGTCTCAAAGTGTATATTCGCATTTAAATTTAATCTCATAACGCAGTTAATCTAAAGAGTCTCCTAAAAATGCTACACGCTTTATTTCATTAAATACTAACCCTAGATATGTAACTACCGTTATAATGTTTCTTGAAATATAAGTTTAGAATTTTCTGGAAATAGTTTTAATGCTATAGATAAGAAGATCCGGAATGTATAAAATATAATTCTTTATTTGTTTCCTTTACAGTAAAAACTCTAATTAGTAAAATATTCATTATAACTTAAAAATAATGTACTCAAAATTTCCCCGGCTTTACGTTCAAAACTATACTATACACAAACAGAGTTACTTTTCAATGATTATTATAGACTAAAAATTAAGAATTTTTTTACCAAATTTCGAAAGCAATTTACAAAATAAAAGTTGCTCGTTTTGGCCTTTAATTACAAATTAGATTTCACAATATCTGTTATTAAATTTGCAGCTAACTGTATGAAAATATTAATTACCGAACGGAAATAAAAACTGTTAACCATATTGAATATCTTATCTATATTCAATATAGAGAAGATGCCGTCAATGTGAATACTTTCTTATAAATAACTAAAACAAGTTATTACCTCCAAGTGAAGCTCTTTGGCTAGCTGTTCAAAACGTGTTTCAGCTGTCCTGTTGGTTTTTCTGTCTAGGAACATAATGCCAGTCGCGTATTGGCCTTTGGGAGGAAGTGTAATACCAAGTTCTTCCCTAAAAAAATAAAAATTTTCACTTTAAGAAACTTAAACGCATCTGAAAAAGGCACCTCATGATGTTTGTTTACATAAATTTTGTTGGCGTAGTAGCAAAACTTATTAGAAATGTTCCTACAAAATAAAACATTTTCGAATAATTGAATCATAATATGCATAGCAGCATCAAAATTATCAGCTAGACGTCAGAAGACTGTTTAATGAATACTCACCACTAAGTCTTAAAATATTGCAAATCAGGAGAAGGCTTCGTAAAGAACCTTTTATTAACTCAAATAAAGTTCACAGTCGTAAGAGCAAGTTGGTAAGCACAAAAGTTTTGTAAGCGCAAGTTGGTGCCAACAAATAAAGTTGGCGCTTACGAAAGCCAACATTTTTGGCTTAACTCAAAATGTAATGAATAACTTCAGATAAAATAGCCTAATGGCTTCACAGGTTAATTAATCATCGCGCAAGCTGGTTGGCTGACTTTTAATGGCACAAAACCTTGAAGGTTATTATGAGCCAGACGAATGGTGAATAAAATCCAAAATTTACAAATTTTACAATTACAATTACAAACACTCTGTATCAAATGAATTGTTGAAATGAACCTGTAATGCTGATAAAGGCATGGAGAAATGCTCTAGCAATAGGTAGAGCTGGATAAAAGGAAAAAACTTCAAATCATATGGTAAAAAGAGATTCCTTTTAAACAATTCGTAGGCGAGTCAACAGTATATCCTCCTTTCGATTCTCTCTCCACACCAAATTGTGTTTTACCTGCCTTAATTTGTTAAATGTCTGGCATTTCCAGAGTTCTTGCCACCTGGAAAAGATTTTTGTTCTGATGTAATACCGTATGTCTGTAAAAGGAACATTATTTTCAGAGGTAATATCATCAGATTTTGCTGCGACATCGGCGAGTTCATTGCCTTTGATGCCAGCATGTCCAGGCACCAGCAGTACGCAACAGAATAACCTAAGTTTCTCAAACGGAGGTGTGCCTTTAAAATTTCTAAGACCAAAGGGTGGCTAGTATTTGTATTTATTGATTCAAGGGTACTTAGAGCAGCGGTGCCCAACCTTGTGCTAGCCGATCGTTTTATATGTGCTCGTCAGCCCGATTAAGTACTATAAAGAAAAAATATTTTAAAAATAACTATTCATTTATATTTCTTAATTGTTAAAATATGGTAAGTATTTAGAGTCATAAGAGATATCTTGCAAGACGTTATAAAATAATTGATTGCTGACTGATGAACTTTGATAGCGAACATGGAATCTTATTGCTTCATTCCTATGCTAGATGACTCAGCAGAGGAAAAGTACTTGTACGATTTGTAGAACTTCTATCGCCAATAAAGCAGTTTTGGGAATCTGGAAACGAATGTGTAAAGAATTGGACGATAATAATTGATCATCCGATCTGTTTTTCCCACGGATACAACAGCTAAACTGAACAAACTGAACGAAGATCTCCAGGAGGAAAAAAACCTTTTTCAGTTGGCTGGGACTGTAACTGCTTTTCAGACATAGTTAAATTTGTGGATAAATCAGATGAAAGAAAATAATTTCACCCATTTTCAGAATTTATCGAGCCATATTAATAACCACAAGGCAATTGAAACAGAGAAATACTCGGAAAACCTAAATGCACTGAAAAATAATTTCGAACTCCGCTTCTCTGATATTAATAAAGTTCAACCAATATTATTAGTCATCTCAAACCCATTTGCCGAAATTAATATTTCAAATATATCAGATAAGATTGGAAATATGTTTAACAAAAATGCTGATATTTTGGAAATATGCTCTCGATAGGCCAAAACGTGCTCGCGATAGGACAAAGGTTGGACACCACTGATTTAGAGAGTCAGAATAGATGATGAACTTTCTGCTATTCTGCTTAGAGATAAAGATTAAGGAATTCAAAATGGCAAACGTTTCTGCAGTAAAGACAGATGCAGCATTATGAAGTTTAAAGACTTTATCACAAACAAAAGCTGCCCCGACACGATCATGATTCTTCGAGTCATCAGTAAAAGTTGCTTTATAGTTAGAATGACTGCTTCTTTGTTCTAGGAAAATCGCGCAAGCTGGCTCTGACTCGAAAGATCGGCGTAAACAAGCGTAATAGCAAGAGCAGTTCAATGCCACATAAATTTAATTGCTAGAAAATCAAAGATAGCAGCGTAGCTTTCAGGCAGGCAGGACGCGCTCTAATTTCACCTTTCAAAACCTTCCCTTAAATATTAACATCTTTCTACCTCATTTGAATACACACGCTAGACGATTTGCATTCTGGGAAGAAAGTGTGAGTTGAAAGCCCTTCCCTTAAATACTAACATCTTTCTACCTCATTTGAATACACACGCTAGACGATTTGCATTCTGGGAAGAAAGTGTGAGTTGAAAGCCCTTCCCTTAAATACTAACATCTTTCTACCTCATTTGAATACACACGCTAGACGATTTGCATTCTGGGAAGAAAGTGTGAGTTGAAAGCAAGAGCGATAGTAAAGTCACTTAAACACAAAATAACTGTTAAGTAAGTTAAATAATCCCCCCTCCCCAATACACGCTGAACTCATTTTAGATTTTAAAAAGAACTCGAATAAATAAAGAATAATAGCAGAGAACCCGGAGAGAAATGCATTTTCAATTAAAATGCTGAAAAACAAGTGATGACCACGCAGCTTATAAACTGTACACATCACATATACCGAAATGCAATAAAATAAACTAATTTTTTTTTTTTTTAAAAAGAAAAAGATATTTTCTGTCAGGACTGTTGAAGTATTAAATTTATTCAAAGTAAATTTCAGCATTTCTGGTTCCATCAATAATGATTTTTTTTAGGCAGCTTGGCTGCTTCTGTACAATCTGTAAAACAATATTTGTCATCTTAGCAATTCTGACTTCTTGGGGATGTGCACTATCAGCTCTATGTAATTTCATATTCCACGTAAGAAATGAAAAACTTCACGTTAGGTAATTTGCGACACAGAACTATAGATAAAAACCGCTTAGGAGCAGAATTTTATAGTTTTTATTATTATTATTATTATCAGCGTGCAAAATGTTAAAACAGGCATAAGTGTGCAAAATGTTAAAACTTATGAGTAAACTTCGGGCATAATATAAATGTTATAATCTTTCATGAGTAATTCATTCAATGGTTAATATAGCACTCAAACAGCTGAATTTGATATTTTAAAAAATTGCACACAAAATTTGCAAAAATCAAGATAAAATTGGGTTGTAATTCTCTATCTTCACAGCTTAAATTTTTAGATACGGAAAACAAATATTTGATATGAGTATACAGTTCTGGTACCACTCACAGCCAGCCAATTCACAAAAGCAATAATGTATGTTCTATCACATTAAGTGAAAAGAAAGGATCAAAAGCATGTAAATATCCATTTGAATCAATGAAAAAAAAAAAAAAAAAAAAAAAAAAAAAAAAAAAAAAAAAAAAGCTTAAAAATAAAGGCATTCGTTTCACACATATATGAAAAAAATATATAATTTTTATTTAAAAAACTTAGAAATGTTTGCGAAGATAAAAGATAGTTTAGGTAAGAAATATCCAACAGTTTTTTTTAATAGAAAGGAACTTACTTTAGCACCTGTGAATAGAAGGAATGGGGTATGGCAGCCATAACTCCTGCCCCATCCCCCGTACTATTGTCACAGGCACAGGCACCGCGATGCTCCATGCGTTTAGAAATAGTTGCCGCATCGACTATTAGCTGAAAGGAAATATTTTTATTTTAGTATTATAGACACATACCTAACCACACTTTTCAGTATAATTAATAATATTTCAGGAAATTCAAATTAAACATTTAATTTTTAACTTCTTTTTAAACAGACATAACTCGCGGCCCACAACAAATATTTTTGCGGCCCGCCCAATATATCGGCAAATAATAATATATAATAATAAAATAACATATCGACGAAGAAAAAAATAAAATGTTTACTGCCAAGTAATTAGCAGTAAACATTCGAGATTCAATGCAACTCAAATTTGAAAGCAAAATTCACTGAAGTGGGCGTGCCTGAATTTTACAAATATTTACCAGCCAGGTTTGAAAATACTCGAAAATTCGCATATGAAATTATTTCCATGTTTGGTAGCACTTATCGGTGCGAGCAGTTATTTTCAGTCATGAAAGGTAATAAGTCTCCTATTAGAAACCGTATTAATGACGCTCAACTTGGGTCAGCGTTGAAAGTTATCACTGCAAACAAAATTTCTCCCGAAATAGGAAAGATAATAGCAGAGAAGAGATGTCAAGTATCAGGACGTAAACATTAAATTTTTCTTGTTCTTTTCTATATAAATATATATATATATATATATGTTTATTATTGTATTATTCGAAATAAATATACTTTTCTATGAATATTGATTTTTTTTTTTTTTTTTTTTTTTTTTCCGGCCCGCCTAAAGTTAAACCTTGTTTGTTTGGCCCAAGTGTACCTATGAGTTTGACATCCCTGTTCTACGGTGTCATTTCATTTGATAGCCAGATACCCAGGGCCGAATTAAGGAGGGCCCTAAGCACTTTCGGCCCCCTCATATATGTTTAAACGAGCGTTTTCTTCATTCCTTCTCTTTCTCTTGGTTTAGGTTTAATTGCATTATGCATTCAAAGGTAAAAACAGTAATTAGAAATTTTTTGGTGTCATGTTTCCTGAACACATAAGGATTTTTGCGGTGGCCGCCTTTCTTTGACGTCCTAAGCATATGCTTATATTGATTAATATTTATTCTATGACCCACACCCACAGTGTCTCCGCGCTTCCGTGGATGTCTTTTTCAATATGATCAAGTACATGGCATGGATGCATCTCTATTGATTGCTTTCTTGCTTTTCAAACACTTCCATGACCAGTACAACCACCGGATATCTCTCTCTTTCTTAGAGAGCACATTTAGAGAGCTAATGGGAAGGCTTCTTTCATCATCTCACAAATCTGGGAATAAACCTGACAACTGAAGACAATTTGGCAAAAAAACCTGAGAACACCGTCAATTTTACGCATCAGTGACACTATATGTCAGCTTGCATCCAAATCTGAAATAAATCAACACTTTACTGACTTGCTTGCTTTCTGAAGCTCTTTCTTCTCGTTAAATCATCTTACGGAGTATTACAGTTTTGCCCGTAATGGTCCCACGACAAAAGTTTCTCCCTACTTGTAGGTCATAATCTTTTTGAATAAGCAAATAACAATACACTTTTGTTTTAAATTTGAAGGGATTTATTAATTTAGTATTGTACCTGGAACAGATGTATTTTGAGCAGACCGTTTTCTGAATACTTATGAACAAATAATGCATTTGTAATCAGAATTATGGAAAATAATGAAGATATATTTTGTAATATCAGTCATAACATAAATAAAATTATCAACTCGAATGAAAAAATGAAACAAAAAAGTAAGTTGAAAGAAAAGTTGCATTGTTTACCACAATTAAATTTTGAAAATGGAAAGGTTATCCATCTACAAACAGTGAAAGAAGATCATCCATGAGATGGCAAGAGAGTTATTTCATGAAGACTTAAATTTCCCCTCGCCAGTTACACAGCTAAATATGAATTTCAAATTGAACAAATTTTATCAGAGCATCTAATTAAACTGAGAAATGTATTTAAATTAGTATCTTATGTCTTAAGAGATTCGTATTTTACAATGCAAGCATAACAAATAACTATAACTAACCGATGAAATAAAGAAATTATTCTCTTTTCAGGTGCAGTCTGAACTAAATCAATTGGTCTGCGAAAAATATTGTTACGTTAATTTTCTTCTTTTCACGTTCGTAGGTACGGGTTCGTGCGGATTTGGAGTGAATAACGATAATAGCACTTGATGATGTATCAAAACACACTTTATTTAGCCAATATTAATCAGGACAGCTCCAAAATCACGTTTACAGTCGTCGAAGAGCTACTTTAAATACGCTGACACAATCAGCGACACAGCCTTCATAATATCAGGCTATAACAGTGAAGACAGCTTCACTGCAAAGCACCAGAGTACAGCTCCAGACTCTGCTCGGTCGTTCTCGGAACTCCACGTACTCTCGAGACTCTCCACTCTACAACTCGCGATGCGCTCGACGATACACTAGAGTACAGCTCCCGACTCCTCGGTTCAGTCGTTCTCAGAGCTCATCACACTCTCCCGATGATGCACTAACCGCGATACACTGAGAGACGCTTGTGATGCAGTCGACGACCAACTCGGCACTCACTGACTGACTATTAACTCGATGGACTCTACACACGGACTAACTAACTCAGCAGGGTTTATATAGCTTTCGGCTTGTGTTCGAGAACATTCTGGGCTAAGCCAGTAAGAATTGGTCCCAGAAGGTTCTCCCTCCGTCTATGGCATATCGCCAATTTTGTCGCCAAATAGGCGATTTCTCACCAAATATGGCAACCCTGCCTTCCCTTGCCATTTTCTGGCAATCCTTAAATCTGCTTTGCGAGGAAGTTATTCCACCGCGCCTGGACATTTCGCAACAATATTTTAGCAATTATTAATCGCTCTTCAAGGGTGCTGTTATGGAATAAATTAATTTCATATTTGAGTTAATTTCAAATAAAAATTCTAATTAGGCAGATGAATTCTTCTATTCTTTAATATTCAGTTTCTATTCTCTAATTACAAAACTTCGTTCTTAATTACGAGCTGAGAAATAGGATTAAATTTTTAATGAACGCACTTAAAAAGCTTAGTTATAAGGATTTTTCTGTCTCACTTGAAGGGATTTCTGTTGTACGTATTAATTGCAGCTTTTCAAATAGGAAGAAAATGCTTTTAGCTTCATGATTAATTAACAGACAGGGCAATTAAATGCAAGATCATATTCCCTTCTCTTTTATTTTCTTAAAGCGAGTCGGGAATTTCCCAAATTTCCAGCTTAAATTATACGCCATCCAGCTGAAACGAATTTAGTTCAGTAGTTTAGACGACAGAGCACTATGGCCACATATTATATATTTAAAATAAATGTACAATTATTTTTTTTTAATAAATGTTTTTTCACTGGTGTATCACGACCGCTCTCACTCTCGCTTTTTTTACTTTCATGGCCATCTTAATTTAGCTTAGAAAAGAACTTAACGACTCAGCATCCAAAAAAATTTATTCTCAAGAGTCTGACGAACGGTCTTATAATGAAAAAGCTGTAAGCGCCTATTTGATAAAGCGCAGAATAGTTAATTGATTTATTTGTAACAGCATTTAAATGAAAAGAATTGTTAAACATTACTTTTGTTATTAATATACATACTTTTGTTATAATATAAAGTAATATAAACATTACTTTTGTTATTAATATATATTTGTTATAATACAATAACAAATATTTGTTATTATATTTGTTATTAATATTAATATACCTTGATGCTAAATATGTTATCTGCCTTTTAGGACAGATATTTCAAAATCATTAAAAGAATCCAATATAATAGGGGGACCGAAAAGTAATGTCGTTTCTGCGCATGTCGACAACATCATGCTAAGGGCAGAAAAAGGAAGCAAATCAATGTTAAACACTTTTAACCAACCTTGGTCGACCATCCAAGAACATTTAAAGCAGAATGGAAAATAAGCAAAGCAGGTGTTTGAATCCCCCATAATCTGTCCGAAAAGCACAAAGCCAACCTATCCATCACAGCAACGTATTTCTTCAACGGCACCATACAGAACCGTTTTTTGATCGTTTGATTAGTGGAGACAAAAAAATAAGTCCTATATGATAATCCAAAACTCAAAATGCAGTTTTAATAGGGGTTACAAAGGGTTTACATCCCGAAAAGGCGCTTCTGGATGTTTGATGGAGTATTCGCGGAATTGTTCATTTTGAATTGTTGAAACCTGGACAGATTGTTAATGCAGACCTTTATTGTGAATAATTGGATGGAGTGAACCAATCTTTAATCGAAAAATACTAATTGTCAACAGAAAAGGCGTCATTCTGCAACACGACAATGCAAGACCGCACTGTGCAAGACGAACACTGGAAAAAATTAATGAATTGGGGTGGGAGGTACTGCCATATTCAACCACCACACTCGGCCGACATGGCAACATTGGATTTCCATTTACTCGGATCCCTACAACACTTTCTTAGTGGCAAGAAATTTGAAAATTCGGATGATATCCAAAATGTCCTCTCGAGATATTTTACTCAAAAATCAACTGATTTTTATCGGTCCGGGATTGAAAATCTGCACACTAGATGGCAAAAAGTCGTTCATAACGAGGGTGATTATATTATTGATTAAAAATAAAAACTTGTTAAAAATGTATTCGTTTGAATTTAATGTAAGAAAGAGACACTACTTTCCGGTCCCTCTATTATTTCTAGCATTTTAGTACAAAAAGGTGACACAGCCATTCCATGATTTATGTTACACTTAATTTACGAAATTCAAGTTTTTGGAAATTTTCTGTCAAGCGATGCATATTTTAAAAATGTTTTGGAAATATATCTTAAATCTTATGTACGTATATAAATATATATTAACTCTTATTTAAATTAGACGACAAATATTCTGCATAGAAAGTAATGAGATCTCAAATGATAGTATTACTCATATTAGTACCATTAGAAGCATTAACAACAGAACGAACATGATGGCGGGCTAAAGGTGTTCAGCACCATTATATGCTAGGCCATGAACACCTACACTTGAATACTTGGTTAATGTTATTGACAGAGACAATTTTATTAATCATCACTAAAATATTAATGTTTGTTCTGCAAATACTATTATGCTATTTAGCAGCTCAAATTTAAGCTTCATCGTGATTTTTTTTTGTTTTTTTTTTTTTTGTTTTTGTATATACTAAATGCTTGTAAATTTTCTTTTAATAAAGAAAAAACAGATAATTCACACATACACTCGTGTGCAAAAATTAAGAACGAAGTCGAAGAATTAGCATATCAGCTGAACGAAGAGGCAGAGCGAACAGAAAGACCAATAAGGAGATTAAGTAAGGTGATGTACGGTAGCACATGCGCAGATATGCAGGTAGGCGTAATGGGGGACTGTCTGAGTAGTATAAAGCATGTTGTCGGTGTAAAATCAGAATTTCTGGCAAAGAGATTGCACGCCGTATAGCAGTTAAAATCACACCGAGTTGCTGCCTCAGCGAAAAATGGCGAATAATCAATCTGTTAGACGACATCTGGATGCTTTTACCCGAGGTCGAATCACTGGGAAGTTGGAGGAAGGCCGCAGTGTGACAAGTGTGGTTGCAGAGTTCGGAATTGCTCACAGCATCATTTCACGACTTTGGAGACAATTTCAAACTACAGGAACAGCTATCCGGGGGCTTAGTAGTGGTCGTCCACGAGGACCCACACCCACAGATGACCGGTATATTGCCTTACAGGCCAGAAGAAACAGGCGGCAGACAGCGGGAGAAATCGCTACACAAGCACGACACAGGCGACTGGACGACCGATATCGCGTTTTATCGTGGCCAGAAGACTGCACGGTGGTGGTCTGTTTGCACGACGCCCTGTACGGTGTGTACCTCTAACGCCTGCCCATCGGAGAAGGCGTTCTCTGTGGTGCCAGGAACACCGCAGAGACAATGAATTGGAGAGTCAATGAATGGGGACGAGTACTCTTTACAGATGAGAGCAGATTCAGTCTGAGTAGCGATTCTCATCGCATACTCATCTGGAGAGAGCGGGGAAGCCGCAATCATCCCTCGAACATCATTGAAAGGGACAGGTATGGAGGTGGCGGTGTTCTCGTTTGGGGAGGCATCATGCTTGGTAGTCGTACAGACCTTCACATCTTCGACGCAGGTTCAGTCGACGGGACCCGTTATTGTAACGAGATTCTTCTTCCATTTGTGCGTGTTTTTAGAGGCGCTATGGGTCCGCAGTTTCTTTTCATGGACGACAATGCACCATGTCATCGCCCAGTAGCTGACGAACAGCTCTTAGAGAGTGAGGATATTGAACGTATGGACTAGCCGGCACGATCTCCGGATCCCAATCCCATCGAGCATGTATGGGATTTTCTAGGCAGACGCTTGGCAGCTCGTACCTTACCACCAGTAACGATTCCGGAGCTTCGATTGGCGCTGCAAGACGAATGGGCAGCAATGCCTCAACAACTCATTGACACCCTCATTCTCAGCATGGGCAGACGCTGTGAAACCTGCCTAGCAGTCAGGGGAGATCATATCCCCTATTAAAGACCGGATGTTTCTTGCTGGACACCCATCACAGGGATGTTTCGGCCTTCAGTCGCATTGCGCTCCATGCTACTTTTTCAATAAAGCTTCTTTTTATCCCTCTGATTTCTCTTTTAGTAAGTGTTGCTTACATTACTCATGTCCTTACGTATTGGGGATCTTACGATATTAAATGTGTTTATTTGGAAAGCTTTTGTACAAAGTTATATTGAAAAAACAGTCTCGTCCTTAATTTTTGCACACCAGTGTATTCATCAGGTATTCCCACTTCAGTCAAATTAAGCAGGTATTAATGAAACATTTCAGCTTGAAAGTTTGAGGAAAATAATTACCACCGAAATAGAGGCTATATAAGCATTTTACTTTACACAAGAAGTTCTTTACTTATTGGAATTAGAAAAAAGAAAGGCCAAACAATTTTTCACCAAGCCTTTTCCGATTACATTAATACCCCTCCCCCTCTCAGCCACTTTAACATAGGCACTTCAAAGCCGTTGCCATCGTAATGCGTGTCATCATCACAGCGCAGCGCTTATTTTCTCCACCTGATTTGAGACTGTAGTTCAGATGAGCCTTTATTTTAGTGCTTTCCATGAAGCAAAACATGCTATACGGAAATAAAACGGAGGACAAAAAAATTAAGCGACTCCATATCGTCTGCTACGGCTGTCGTTCCAGGGTTACTAGGCAAGTTGGGCGGAAGAAAATAATCTTGAAAGTTCCTATTTTAAAGTAAAAACAGATATTTGTTTATATACCAAGCCTATTGTTGTGGGGAAAATGTTGAAAGAAGAGTGATTAAGAAACGAAGAAATACAAAACCTTATATCTCATTCAAACAACTGAAATGTATATCCTTCATGTCATGGGATTTATATTATTGAAATTCGATAGAGACATATTTTCAATACTAAGCTTACTACGCTCATGGCATTTTCATATTTTTATCAAAAAGACAGCATAGCAAAATTTATATATACCGTATATACCCGCGTATAAGTCGAGATATTTTGGACAAAAAAAAGACTTCAAAGTGGCGAGGGGGTCGACTTATACGCGGGGCCATAAAAAATTAAAAGAATCGGAAGTTAAAAAATTTCTTTATATAATGCAGTTGTTTTCTTCCCGCACTCAAATTGGACGACTTATCAAATAAGTCACTTACTTGAAGTAATTTCATGACTTAAATTATGTGATGAACTAATTACAGAGTCCCTCTGAAATGATTATAAAATCATTTAAAAAATGTTGTATTAGCAACGAACTAGACGGCACGGAAGATGATGCTGTTTTTGAAAGTGAAAATGACGACGAAGGCTCTAGTAGTGATTGTAACAATACAGAGTTCGAGACTGAAAATATGTATGATGTCGAGCCAATGACGACAGAAGAGTTCTATGAAATGTTTGGCGAATCTGACCATGAATCGGACGTTGAAGGATTTTGATTTTGTTTATTTACCAAGGTATTTTTTATCGTATATTTACTTTTTTTTTCTCAGATGATTTTGAATAAATGTAGTACTTAAAAAATTTTTTCGAAGTTTCTCGATCGATTTCGGAAGTGGGGGGTCGACTTATACGCGGGTTTCTTATTTTCTACGAATTTTTTATGTCGAAGTGGGGGGGTCGACTTATACGCGGTATCGACTTATACGCGGGTATATACGGTATATATATATCACAGCATACACCCTCGCCTTTATAAGTTTAAAAACTCATTTAATTTTTATAATTATGCTTCTTTTCCAACAAACTTAAGAATTTCAACATAATTAACCTATATTTAATAGACTAATGTACTACAGGCAATTTCAAGAAAATGTTTAAAAGGCAAATTTTTGAAAGATTTTGCTCTATAATAAATTGTGAGAGACGGTTTTGAGCGTTAACTACCAGCTTCGGTAATGTAGTTTTATATGAAATCTTTGTAAGATACCATGAAAAATGACTTCACTAAAGCAAACATTTTGCTATTCTTTACCGCCTCACATCACCAGCCAACCTTCTCTCCACCATTTTAACGTCAGCGCAGTTTTATTCTTAAATGTGTGCCAAAGAATTTAAAAAAAAAAAAAAAAAAACCTGCAGAAAGAATGACTGAGTTGAATATCTGCTGTATCACTTTCGGTTCTTCTTAATCATTCAGCCGTTATGCAGCAGTTCGCCTCTTAAAATAAATGGACAACGTTTATCTTCTGATGTTTCTTAATGATGTTTTTTAGGTCTTTGTTTTGCAATCTCAATGACACTTTTTGTTTTGATCCTTAATGATGCTTTTTGCTTTGTAAAAATGAAAACAGAAGAGCCATTTTTAGAAAATATTTAAAGCTTATGTGGTGACAATCCTCAGGAACAAGACGATAAGCTTAATAACCTACCTCCCAAAACATAAAATTTTATTTTAAAAAATTTAATTTGAAATTAAATTGTTTACACTAATCGCATCATTTTCCGCGTTTAACTCAAGACATTCATTACTCGAGAAAGATAATGATTGGATTTTTTGCAAATCAACAGCATATATCGTTTATTCTGTTAGGGCATATTTCCTCTTTTGAAAGATATTGCTCTATCCACAGAAAAATCTACAAAGCTATATATATGAAATTACCACAAAAATATTTCTAAAGTGTTTGAAAGTTGGCCCATAAATTAAAAACAATACAGCCCAGTTAATAGATTTATGCAAAGCCATTTCTCCTCATAAATTGTGAAAACACATTCAACAGTTGAATTACCAGAAAGTTATAGTTTATAGTATTTATTTCATTTTTTTAAGATCTTGAAAACTAACACGAAAATTACATACCTTTCTTCTTCGGTTAAAATACGATACCTCTTATAACAAATGGACTGAAAAATGTTTTGCATAACAAGCCGCGTGCAAAGAGTTTCATACATTATGAATATATTAAAGGTGAACTAAGTTTGTTTTTACCCCCCCCCCTTTTTTTATAATGCAGCATAAAACTAAAAAATCTGATGTGCACACCACATGACTTCCTTGTAAGGAATATTAAATTATACGCATTTTTTCTTCCATTTCATTTAAACTTATTGGATTGAATTAGATCTACTTCGTCGATAGCGCATAAACCACAATAGAATAAATGTACTCTTTAAAATTCACTATATTTGTTTACTGTAACGACACTCTGGCGCTACGTTCACTTAACAGTATTAATAATTATATAACAGTTAACTTATATAATAATTATATAACGGAAACTAAGTTAACTGTTATATAATTCAATAATTATATAACAGTTAAATTATATATTTCGTTCATATTATAACTCAGAATGCACAAAATTTATATCATTTGAAGAATTATCTAATCCTTGTCACGTGTTCTATTCAAATACTATAATAAATCTAAAACGATGTATAAAAGAAATTAAACAAACAAAAAAGAACAGTTTTCCACAGACGATTTAGTATTTCTCATTCAATTAATTCAGTTCTCACTTCGTGACAAGGCAAAAATACATAAAACCTCAAAATATCTGTATTAAAAATTACGAAGTAAATCTTAAACACTTACTTCCTCGAAAAAATTCCAGAAAGGATTAAGCATGATTTAAATCGGAATAATAAATGATGGCGTTATCTTTGTTGTTGCGAAACTTAGTCTCTCTAGATTGGCAACGAATCTACTATTCTGCTGCTTCAAATGTAAACAAATATGTTCGCCATGTTATTTAAAAATTAGGCTTAACCGCACTTAAACAGCTTTTAAATTGTTGATTAATTGTACAAATATTGCGTGCAAATTTACTAAAGGAATAAAAACCTTAACCAGAAGATAAGAACAACATAATTCAATCATCTTTAATGCAAATTTACAAACATATAAGAGTAAAGAAACTGAGATCACTGAGCCGGGTGACAGAGTGGATATATATATATTTATATACGTTTGTTGCGGCTGATTGCAAGCAAAATACGAGGTGCACATCGACATGATATAGCAGTCCTATATACAAAATTTCAACGTTCTGAGGCTACTCGTTTTTGAGTTATGCGAGATTCATACGTGTACAGACGCCACGAAAAATTCTCTTTAGAATTCATTTTAGAGCACTTTTATAATTTTTTTGGAGGAAAAGAGTCTTTTATACTGTCCTTACGTACAGATGGCACGCAAATACATCGTTAAATTGCATTCGATAGCGGTCAAAATGGATATTTTCGTTGAAATATGCTGCCTGAAACTTTTCGCGATTACAATACTTTCTTTTTACTTCGTACAAAGAAGTAAAAACGCGTCTGTGCATAAACAAAGACAACCAGTAGAAAAGCAAACAAGCAAATATATTTCTTAATGTTATATTTAATCTGAAAAGCGGCATGTCCTTCTTGGACAGAAAGATGAGGATTGGCTTTGGCTTACGTGATTACGGTAAAGTCTCGAGGGATATCTGTCGAAGAAGAGTGGAAGCCTTCGTGGATAAGTGAAACTGGTCGTATACACGTTACGCACGAGGAAAAACACGAAAACGCCCATGCAACCAGCCCGTTCGCGGGATTCGAACCTCAGACCGAAATAACAGTGTTCAGCGACTTTACCGCTCGGCTGCTGGTGGGCAGGAAGATGAGGAAGCCCGGAAGAAGTTTCTTCTGTGACGAGAAGAAAAGAACCGAGTCCATACTCTGAGAGGGCTTGACGATATCTCATACATTATCAGGGTAAAGAAATGCATAAAGTACAATGCAGTACGCTGCAATAAATTGGCAATGGTTCTTTGTGTTGTAATAACTTTGATAAGCTTTACTGCGTAGTTACATGGGATGCATAACGAAGAGAAACTAGGAATCATGGCGGAAGATGACAAGCCACAATTTGTTTCTTAGCAACTATTTTAGAATACATATTTTTCTCTACACATCAAACATTTAAGTGCTATATTCAGCTTACATTTTCAAAACAATACAAAACAGTTAGCAGCGGCTAAGCGACACTTCTAAGCATCAGTGAACGGAGTATAAAAAAGGGCTGCGCAATAGTAGCAGCGGTATTTATAGACAAAAATTTCTTTAATCTGACTGGGTAAGAGCTTTTCGCATTGCAGAATTACATAAGCAAGCATGAAACGGAAAGACTCAGTCCAGGAAAATTCAATAAAAATTAACGAGGAACTCAAGAAAAATATCAAAGAGATTAAAGAAGAATTTATTATTGCCACTATTGACAAAGCTAACAATTATTAACAATAATAACAATTCACCATAAACGGCGAATCGCTTTTAAAATTGTTGACCCCAAATACTATCGCCCTGTCAAATATTATCGGCCTGTGTTATATTTAAAGAAATTAAATAATAAAAAAATCTGCATGAATGTATATATGTTTCTCGCAGAATGAAAAAAACCAACGGTACCTACAGACATTAGATTTTGAATAACGCAGTCCTCCAGCAGCCGAACATGGGCATCTGGAATCCCGAATTTTGAATTTCTAATTTGTTTTATTACTTGTTTCACATTTTGTAAACCTTTAACGAATTTTTGATTAACAATCTCAGTGATTTCAAAGCGATCAATGGCAGCACTGTACGGAAGGAAAAAAAAAAAAAAAAAAAAAACATCTTTATCTCTAGCCCACGAGACTGTCTATCGGAAATTCTAAAAATATGCCGTTTTTGTGTATTTTGTGGCATTGTTGTTGAATTGAATTATATGTGGTTACATGATATTTAATAAACACACAAAAACCGTTAAATAAACACCCCTTTAGGTGTAATGCAAGATCTAAAAGCTTTTGAGATTTTTCTTTTAATTCTTTTTTAGATCAACTTTTCCATTATTATTTTTTCAGATGTTAGGCTGCTTCGGTTTTACAAGTTTAGTTTTAAGGACTCCCTTCCCTTAAACTGAAATTAATAATTATAAGATTTTTAAGGTTTTTGCTTGCTTACGATTTTGATGCTTTAATTAAAAAAAATATTCTTTCATGTATGCTTTCAAAAATTGTATATTATTATTTTTCCATGTATTGGATTGTTTGTATTTACATGTTTTCTTTTGGACTCAGTCTACTCAAAATAAATTCATCTTTTGCCCTTTTGTACAGTTTGCTACTGTACTTCTGCTTTTTGCAGGTGGTTTATTCCGAATTGAATATGGGATGGTTTTAACGTATTATTTATTTAATTTTGATTTATATATAAGGAAAGAAATTTAGAACCAATTTTTCAATAAAGAACAAAAGATGAAATTCAAATAAATAAATTTTATGGAAGAGGAATTGTAATTGACTTCGATGTATCCTTCTCCTGACAACATTATGTCAGACTAATTGGATTCCTCTTCTTTCATGTTTTTCTTACTTTGTTTTCTATTTTTCTTGTGATGGTTTATTTTAATTTTTCATTTATCATTTACGGAATTCTAATTCTACATTTATTATTATAAGGAACATCCCCGATCCTTCTAGCCAGCACAAGCCGGCTTTAGGGTCAACTGAAATTTTTTTATTTGAATTTCATTTTTTAGTCTTTGTGAAAAATCGATTCTAAATTTCTTTTCTTATATATTTACTGATAAATTTTTTGCGGCATAATGCGAAAAAATTCTCTGAATGATTATGTATTATTCTTTATAATTTTTTTGTGTGTGTTTATATATATGCGCCTAGGCTGCAATGCATTTAATTAAACATAACGAACGAAAAAAAGAGTACTCCTATTAAAATCCAATAAAGTAAAAATTAAGAATGCCAATAAAGAAAATTAAGAATTACGATTTGAAGATTGCATAAATTTCGTCATCAAAATATCCAAAGCCGGTCCATGTCTTTAAGCATTCGAACACTTTTTAAAATTTTACGTTTTGTTAAATTTCTTATCTGTCATCTCTTTCAATTTAGAGATATAATATAAAAAGAGGAAACGTGAACTGTTATATTGATTTCAAATATTTTAATATAATCACGAATATTCAATGCATCAAAAATACGAACAATGCATCAAAAATACGAAAACTCAAATTTAATTTTGGAAAAAGACAAAGGCAATACTTTTATTTCATAATCATTTTTAACGAAGCTTGTCGGGTGGGTTAACACAGTATTCTGAATACTTGCCCTTGGCATTCAAAATTACGTACATCAACAGACATAAAACGTAAAGGGATTTTATTAACGTACACACATAAAGGTGAATAAAATCACAGTCTACGACGTTATGGAAATCATAAAGGAGAATTATGACATATGGGTTAAAATAGTAACGTCACTAGCGGCACCTGCTAATGTAATGGTACTAAGGCGCACACCTGCCGTTATGCATAATCATCCACTTTTCATACTGAATAAATAAAAACGTTTGGCAGATGAACTTCTAAAAATAGCTGAAAACATGATACGTATACTGTTTTATTCCGAAAGATTTATATACTGTTAACCCAGATGATTCAAGTGCACTGTTTTCGTAGCAAGTGTATATTTATTTGCTAATAAACAAAAGATCAGTGACATAGAGAGTGACGGTCCTTCCTAAACTGCACATTTTTTGTAGGACGCATTTTTCATGCGAGATATAATTTTATAGGGGTTAATCACAGATCTTTAGAACAGAACTGCATGAGCGTTTCCCCCATGTGTAATGTGTATACGAGCCAGTTCCCCTTAGAAAGAAAACTCCCAGAAGGCATTCCTCCCTTGAATGGCCTTCTGAACTATTCCAACATAGTGTAATTTAGCTTTGCGCCATAAGATGAAGGGATTGAAGTTTTGCCTTTAAAAATTCCGTATCGAAATCATAGTTCGGATAAAATAATATTATAATTTATTAACTTTTTGAATCGTATTTAAATACTTAAATGCTTTTAATTTTTAGGATGCATCTTAATATTCCATTATTACATTATACATTACTATTCGTATGCCAAATCAACAGATCTGAAATTTTACAAAAATTTCCCTATAATTATTTTATGATTTCTCTGTATCATTTTCCAAGCTTACGTTTTCAAATATACAACAAGCATGATAAAATTATGATGCATATTTCTGGATTTTTATTTTAAGGAGGCTTTCATCATATACAGACTGTTATTACGTATCACACGCATCGTATACATAAATCCTCTTCACTTTAAATATTCCACAGTTTTTAAAGTTTAGTAGTTTCTAGTGCAAAGGCTGTGCTCTTTTTCTACAATACAAAAACCAGTTCTCCCTCTTCTTCAGATTTGCTTATATTCTAAAGGTTCAAAATGTACATCTGGTTAGCATAATAGGGAATACTTGACAATCAGTTGGTAACGTTTCAGTTTCCAATGTACTTAGCCCTGTCAATATCGTCAGAGGCCTTTTTATTTCAATGGCAATTAAAAATCTTTAACACGAGGCATTTCTGGAAGAGTTTTCAGTAATAGTGGCATCTAAAAAATGCAAAATTAAGCTAGAATATTTGTGACAGCAGCGATCCGCCTTACGTGGGAAGGCTTCATGAAGAAAGAAAAGAAACCGTCTCACATTCACTTCACACACACGAAAATTGCATACACTCACCTCATTTTGGCATTCCCGGAGAAATAGCCAGAGTTCACTTTTAAATCTGTTACAAAACACGTGGTTCAACAAGCAGTTTTAAGACTGCATCCCTTTCTAAAATAATAGAATATACACCGGAAGGTTCACTAGATGATCATTCTAAAGAATTCGTCATAATTTGCATCATATTTTAATTACGAGCATGATATATGGTTAATAATATAATGTAGTGTGTGATATAGTTCCATTCACAAAAGAATGCTGAAAATGTATTTCACCGAGGTCAAACACACTCAATCGCGCTATTTAATATTAATTGAAGGTCTTGCACCAAGTGTCTCATCAAAAATTCCAATTACTCACTAATGCTGTTTTTAACAGGAGAAGCTTATTTTCGTATACTCGACATTTCACATATTTCCGTACGAAAAATAAAATCGGAAAGAGTTGAAATTGGGTGAAATAGGGATCACAATCATGTGGAGAACACTAGATTAAGGAAGAAGACCCACTACCTATATTCGTGCAAAACATTTCTCGTGATTTTGAGTTTATTCATGAATCTGGTGATTTTGTAGAGACATTAGGTTATTTTTAAAGCAGGAGTGATGAAAAATGAGCAACGCCTACGCCGGGAATCGAATCACGGACCTCAGGAATACGCGTCCAGCGTGCTGATACCACTACACTACGAAGGCATACTAAGAAGGCGGGAGAAATGCCTTATAATGTTACGGTCTTTGCGTTTATTTCCCACAGATTTCTGCACAATTTCACGCTTTATTCCATTTACAGACTCAGTTATCCAACATTCAAAAGAAAAAAGGGTGAAAGAGATAAATTGCTTTGAAGCATAAGCCATCTTGAACGGTGTTCCCAACGACTCGGTGAAAACCAAGAATACAAGTAAATGCCACCAAATAATTGATAACATCAGCGATGTACAACATTTCACAAAGCTGAAATTAATATTTCTATGCAAAGTGGGGAGAAAAAATAGTTGAATCATGGGCAAGGGGGATGCCTAGCAAAACATTCTACATAATTATTTAAAAAAAGGAACATAAATTTAACCAAACTCGTATATTCGAATATTGTGATTATGTACGGATCTCAGTACTGCCCTCGTGCCGTTAAAGTTAAAATATTTACCGCATTTCTCAAATTTTTAATGAAGAAACTCAACAGCTTTGTCTTTTTTATCGTACCTCAGTAAGTATTTTATACTTTCCATAGAAATCCCACGAACTCTGTATTGAAGATCCTACAGAACAGAATCAAATGAAAATGACAACATGGTCTTCACACAGAAATGATAAAAATAAAATTTATAAAACTTACTTTGTGCGAAGCTTTGCCATTAATGTTAACGATGAATCCGACACCACAGGCTTCTTTCTCAAATTGTGGATGATACAGACCTTTAGGGGGTGGTAGGCCATGATACTCGAGGGAAGGCATCTGACCTTCCATCTTAGTGCTACTAGATTTAAGATAAGGTCTTCTACAGTGGACAAGCAGTGGTTGTAACACAGTCACCTAAAAGAGAAGAGAAAAACATCATTAAAACCTGAAAAAGACTAAAAAAATTGTAAAGTCAGCAATACACACAGTTGCCTTTGTTTATTTACATACTCCACTTCGGCGCATTATACATAATCCAAGCAATTTACAATTTTTTTTTTAAATATAATTTACATGGGAGCATATAGCTTAAGAGTATTTTCTAAATGAAAGTGTTTGTACTGATAAACTGTATGAAAATACGAGTCTTTACCTACAAAAAAACCAGTCTGAAGGATTCTATTTGAAGCAGATACTTGAAATTCTTTCCTATCCTTTCGCAACCAGAAGGGACGAAATCCAGTTTCTAGTCAAACACTGTAAAAGGCAGCATCAAAGGAATAAGGAGAGACGTAGTGAACGGGAAGAAGAAGCATTACTGAGTTTCCCAGACAGGCCATCATTCGGTTTCCATTCACTAAGAAATTAGACTTGCCTTTCCTTCGGCTAGTTGCTATGGAAACCGAGCAAAAGTAACCAACTGATTAAAAGCTGAGCAGTGACATTTCTAGCAGAGCGGTACTGCAGTACTTATCTTTAAAAAAAAATGCATTCACAGCATTTCACATCACGCTTCTAATTTTTCACGATTGTTTCGATTAGGGGGAAAAAAAACTGATGTGTGCACCACATGACTTCCTTGTAAAGAATATTAAATTATACCCATTTTTCCTTCCATTTCATTTAAACTTATTGGATTGAATTGGATCTACTTCGTCGATAGCGCATAAACCACGATAGAATAAATGCACTCTTTAAAATTCACTATATTTGTTTACTATAGCCACACTCTGGCGCTGTGTTCAGTTAACAGCGTCATATTGTGTTCATATTATAACTCGGAATGCACAAAATTTATATCATTTGAAGAATTATCTAATCTTTGCCACATGTTCTATTCAAATACTATAATAAATCTAAAACGATCTATAAAAGAAATTAAGCAAAAAACAACAACAACAAAAAAAAAAAAAAAAAAAAAAAAAAAATAGTTTTTCACAGACGATTTAGTATTTCTAATTCAATTAATTCAGTTCTCACTTCGCGACGAGGCAAAAATACATTAAAACTGAAGATTTCTGTATTGAAAATTATGAAGTAAATCTTAAAACACTTATTTCCTGGAATAAATTCCAGAATGCATTAAGCATGATTTAATTTGCAATAATAAAAGGCGGCGTTATCTTTGTTATTGCGAAGCTTACTTTCTCTAGATTGGCAACAAATCTTCTATTCTGATCTTTCAAATGTAAACAAGCAATGGCCACCATGGAAAACGTTATTAGGCTTATCGGCACTTAAACAACATTTAAATTGTTGATAATTCTAAAAATATTGCATACACATCTACCAAAGGCATAAAAACCTTAACCGGAAAATAAGAACAACATATTTCAATCATTTTTAAAGCAAAAAATGCACAATTCACAAACATATAAGAATAAAGAAACTGAGTTCACTGAGCCGAGTAACAGAATGAATATATATACTTTTTTGATGCGGCCGATTGCAACCAAAATACGAGGTCGACATCTACATGTTATAGCAGTCCTATATACAAAATTTCAACGTTCTGAGGCTACTCGTTAATACTCGTTATGCGAGATACGTACGTACGTACGCATAGACGCCACAAAAAATTCTCTTCAGAATTCATTTAAAATTAGTTTTACAATATTTTTTGGGGAAAACAGTCCTTTATCCTGTCCTTACGTACAGATGTCACGCAAAAATTCATTTGATAGCGGTGAAAATGGATATTTACGTTGAATATGATGCCTGAAACTTTTCGCGATTACAATACTTCCTTTTTACTTTATATATATATATATATATATATAAAGGTCGAAAAAAAAGAGTAAAAAAATCTGAAATCTTTTAGATTTTATATTACGCCCAAAGGATTTTTTTAACGTTTTGCGTGTTACCTTTATTTATTAAATATCATGTTCTTCGCACTTAAACCATAAAATCCAATTCAACAGCAATATCTCCAAATAATTTTAAAAAAGCGCATCTTTAGAATTTCCGATACACAGTCTCGCGCGGTGGAGATAATTATTTTTTTCCTCCTTGCAGTGTTGCCATTGCTCGCTTTGAAATCGTTTAGTTTTTTAATAAAAAATTCGTTGAAGGGTTACAAAACATGAAACACGTTATAAAACAAATTCCAAATTCGGGCTTGCAGATACTATGGGTGGAAGACTACGTTATTCAAAATTTGAGGTCTAAAAGGAAATAGTAAAGTAGAAATTTTAAATTGGGTATTGTTAAATTCAAAGATCAGAAAATGTTTTTGGATATGGATCACAAGAATTATTTCCTTATGTTTTAAAATAATTCAGTTACAAGTTTTAAATAGTATGATTAAAAACCTCTTATTTTAATCCCCTCCCGAAATCCTCATGGAAAATTAAGTACATCGAAATCAGCAGCAATATTTCAGATATTTAATTATTAAAATAAAAGCTGCTCTAATTTGAAATAAACCAAACGGATACAGTGGTTATGATTATGGAAAGTCATTGAATATTTTAATAAACAAGGGGGCTGTTAATGCTTGACGATTAATTTGAGTAGCGGACAGTCGATGAATTCAAAGAGACTGGCTTGTTTTCTCATTTATGTCATTAAACACAAGTATATATTCTAGCTACACTACTTATCTTTCCAGATGCATTAAGGGTAGTTCGGTTCGAGATTCGAATTCCGCGAACGGGCAGGCTGCATGGGTGATTTCGTGGTTTTCTCCATGTGTAACGTGTATACGAGCCAGTTTCCCTTAGAAAGTCCTCCATGAAGGCATCCCTCCCCTTAGGGAGATAGCCCTAGTGTGCTTTGCTATAATTAAATACACCACACCACCAGATTCATTAACCTCTACAACTGAAATTAGTGTTAAACCCAAGTTTTGTTTACGTTTTAAACTGAGGTACACTGCGGGGGGGGGAAAGGGGGACAGTTCTGTATCTCCGGTTCTACTGGGCCGACTGACGAAATTCAAATTGCGTTTTTCATGTCTCGAAAGCGCGACTTAGAGTATATTATATACAGCTGATTTATATACAGCTTTGTTCGAACATAGGTATTTTGACACAAAATCGGACTTTTTCTGATAAAACATATAATTTTTTTTCCATATTTCGAGTCTACGACTTAAATTATGTCTAGATATTAAATTTTGAAATTTTTGGTGAGAAATTTATGGAGAAATTTTAAAATTTATATCGACGAATTTTTTTCAGTTTGCGCCAAGAATAATTCACTTGGCGAACTTCTTAATTGACAGCAACCTATTTTCCTTTCCTTTTTCTTCACAGTCCACGAGCGGAAAAAAGTCATCATTCATACTTTCAAATAATTTTTCACAAAGTGCGTAAACCACATTTTCGTTATTATCGCTTATAATAAAATATGCCAAATTTCGAAACGCCCGAAAATGTAAATTCATGTATATATCTTAGGAAATTTCGAATAAAAAAATCTAATTTTTGCAGGTATGCTTATAAATATATCTACTTTAAGATGATGGCAAAACCTTTTATAGGTTTATAAGGTATTTCTGCCGCCTTCTTAGCGAGCCTTCGTGGTGTAGTGGTCTGCACGCTCAGCGCGTAATTGAGAGGTCCGCGGTTCGATTCCCGGCGAAAGCGTTGCTAATTTTTCATCTTGCCTGCTTTCAAAAATACCTAATATCTCTCATAATTCAAAATGTTTTTCGAAAAATTTATAAAAACTATTTAAAAATAAATTATAAAAAATAAGCGAATTTTATTTGTAATGATCCTAAATTTCGAAATATGAAAGGAAGAATCAAATTAAGTTTAATAAAAAAATATTAATAAATATATGTCATATTCAGTTAATATTGAGAAGCTAATTTTTTAAAACCTAATCGTGCGAATTTTACAAAACTTGGCGGTTTGGCATAATTTGAGTGGTAGAATCGAAATATGGAAAAAGATTGGCATATTATTTCAGAAAAAATCCGATCTTGTATATACAAATACCGAAAATACATACATTAGAACAATCCTACTATATATAAATTTAATACATATCATAAGTAGCGCTTTCGAGGCATGAAAAACGCAAGTTGATTTTCGTCAATCGGCCCAGTAGAACGAGAGATATAGAACTGTCCCTCCTCCCCAGCAGTGTACATCTTTTAAATTTATTCCCATCATCCTTGATTTACACATTCTTCCATTTGCAGAGCATAAAAATCCCAGTGGGAAAAAAAAAAAAAAAAAAAAAAAAAAAAAAAAAAAAAAAAAGATTGACCTGATTAAAATACTTTATTCTTGCTCATACTCATTTCATTTCAGTTAGGATATTTTAAACAGAGAAAGTTCTCACTCTCAACATTTATCGGCTATATGATTTCATATACGCTTCTACCAGAAAGCAGAATGTCTATAAAAATCATCCGTTAATAGACAGCAGCAATACTTTAAAAAATTTCTTTATTACTAATTCGCTTTAAATTTCAGAATTTTTCAAGATACAAACAGACGAGGATAGAATGCAAATTAAGAAATCAAGCTACGTAAAATTTAGAAGATTAACTACAAAAGCTTTCGTTCCAAAAATGCATTTAACTTTTACCTACTATTAAATTACTTTTCCTTTCACTTGAGAACTCTGTAAAGCAATCATGATAAATCAAGCTGTGACACAGAGCGTTGGCAAATATCCAGACGCCATATCTTCGTGCGGAAAGGTCCTTTATCTTGCCAAAATATATTTTTAGACGGCAAATTATGTTATCGATAAATTTATAGTATAAATAAAAGTCAAAAACTTTAGCAATCATTTGGGTGGGATACCTCCACGTGTACTTAAAAAGTTTTCTAGATTTATTTCTAATACATGAAATAACTGACTTTTCATACTCAGCAATACAAACTTTTGATACATTTTCAAAACAGAAATAGGTGAAAACTCGGTGCACATACTTAATTCGTTCTGAAGGCTATCCGCAAATCGAAATAGTTTCCCCAACAGGAATTAACGAAAAGTGGATTAATTCGTTCCTGCTTATTTAAACTTTAGTAATCTGTGCACGTGTTATCATAACCCCAAACCAATGGAAACCATTAAATACATTTGCAAAATGATTAACGCAATCTTAAACAAATAAAACTGACCAAAACTTAATTTCAACTTATGCAAAGGAGAATGTAGGAAGACGACGACAAGTGGAAAATGGATGAGGAGGATGTTGCAGTTTTAATGCGAAATTACCTTCCAGAAATATCATCTCTTTAGTAGGTATTGTTACGAAATGTACAGGTACGGTAAGATAGCTTCCCCGCAAAGCAGTTTTTGGGTTGCCGTAAATAAAAAAGAAAAGCAGGGTTGCCACATTTGGCGATATGCCATGAATTGATGGACAGTATCTTTCATTTCTTCATTGTCTCTAAGCGTCACTCAATTCTATTTGAGACTCACGGGGTTTATTAGTCTCGCAAATCCTTGCCTTTCATTCTCAAGAAAAATGCGAACAGTGGAAACATTTCAGTTTGGTTTGTTTTGATTATGGCACTTGAGGGCTAATAACTATGAATTATTATCATGAAATTACATGAACTATTATGCACTATTATACGACTGTTTTGATCACTCATGTACTTTGATCTTTTAATGTGTTTTTAATATGTATATTACCCTATATGTACTTTACGTTTATGTGTAGTTATATGATTCACGCACAGTTATGGATCAATCTATGCAATAGTAACACAATACTAGTATACGGCTATGTAATCAATATGTAATACCTATGTACATGTATCAATATGTAATATTTATGTACATGTTTGTAATCAATATGTAACCAATTTGTAATATCTATGCAATGTAAATATCAACAATATAACATTTCCCAGTGGCCACCTCGGTTTAACAGACGGCAGTGGCCATGTATTAGGCTCTGGGTCTCGGCAGTCAAGGCAAGGCACTTGTGTGATTCCTTCCGATTTGACAAGGCAGTATCTCTAGAGAATGGTGGACGTAGAGCTAAGTCGATAAACCACAATGGTAGAGGAATGGTGCACACGTCCCCTGTCACTCACTCACTCACTCGACGGCTAAGGAGAGAGATGCTTTCGTAGAGGACTTTCTAATGGAAACTGGCTCGTATACAGGTTACACACGGGGAAAATAACGAAAACGGCTGTGCAACTAGCCCAGTCGCGGGGATTCGAACGCCGGACAAAACTACCACTGTTCAACGACTTTACAGCTCGGCCACTGGTGGGCCGAAAACATTTCGGACGACTGCTTAACGTGACATAAAAATCGCAGTTTGGTTTTATAGTAAAACACACTATCAGGCAATCTGGCTAAGGGAAGGGTTGCCTTCGTGGGAGACTTTCTAAGCGAAACTGGTTCATGTTCACTTTAAATATGAGGAGAATCATGAAAATTCCCATAAATCTAACCGTTCACTGAGATTTGAACCCGAGTCGAACTATTAGTTTTAGTGGTTTCATCCACTTGATTGATGATGGGCTCCATAAGAATCACGGAACTAGTATCTGCTTATTATGTTAAGTAGTTTTCGATCAAAAGCGATTATTTTCTGATCACGAAATTCATTTACCTTCTTCCCAAATCGCGGGCTGAATGTATTTTAAATAATTTACGACTAGTTTATTTATAATAAAAAAAAACATTCTCTTAGCTTCGACATACAGTAATCGAGAAGTATTTTTAGTAATAAGGACAAATTTCAAAGAATATTGCTTTTTCTGTGGAACAATTTCACATTAACTACCATAAAATGGCCCCGATTCTTTATTTCTTCCTAACCGCAAAATTACACCTTAGAATGCAATTCAGGTTATCACCTATTTTGATGAAAACTGCCATATTTCATTAAGGAATTATTCATAAGACTGGCGTAACATTAGTTCACAAAATGTATGTATTATATAATGCCTTTATAATTTAAAGACAGTGTTGTTATGAAACGGTTTAAATTTTAATTATTGATAAAAATTAGACATTTGTTTATCTACAGTTCAAAAAGATAGGCTTCAGTGCATTTTATGGTGTAAACAAGTCTATGCCATCGACGCTTTATTTGAAATTAACGACAAATAAATATCGAAAGAAAGCACTTTATCAAATAAAAGTTTTCTTCTGCATGCCCTTCCCCTATTAATACGGTACTGATATTATTATTTATTTATTTATTTTTGTTATTTTATATTAGAATTTACACACCAGGAGAAATAAAAATTCTTCCGTTGCTGTTATTTGGAAATTTACCAATGATAAAAAAAAAATTGTTCATTATAAAATACTCCGGCTAGGCACTTAATATTTTTTAATCTTTTTTAATGATTTATTTAAATGAGGACTTACTATTTATTTTAAGACTGGTGTTTTTAAAGACTTCAAATTTCTCTTATTTGAACCTTGAATGCGGATCAGTTTTCGTTAGAAACATCTCTCCCTTAAGAGAGACAGCCCTTGCTTGCTTTGCTTGTTCGCATCAACCAAATCATTATCCGAAAAATTTGCAACAAAATTTTTGCTGCATTGTTTATGAACTGCATAAACGAAGGGAGTTATGTAAAGGAATGCCTGATAAGAAAATAAAATAGGTTCCTTTAACTTTTACATGTTATTTTAAGGATCGCATGCACCCAAGCATATAGACATATACGCATCCAAGCATTAGAGACTATCTCAGATATCGCGATTTCTTCATCATTTTCAATGAAAATATTTATCATATATCATATTAAAATACGACTATTATATGAATAACTGATTATATACTTGAGTATCAGCAAAAATTACTTTATTTATATGTTTGCAGAATTCTGCCATTCTAATCAAACAATAAGTTTCAGCGACGGTGCTGAGGAACCAATTCTATTACTTTGGTTTCATTAAAATTTAGTGAATCAATACTAAATACAACAAAATGGAAACCATATTCAGATGCATCTTTAATAGCTTCGGATTATTACACATTTAAAATAATTTTCCAATGAAACTATTGTTAATAAGAGCAATTAAAGTGTTTAGAATAAACACATCATGTAGCAAAAATAAAAGTTAATGGTTTAGGTAGTCTGCTTCAGCTGATGGTCAGATATGAAACACGTGTTTGCTACTATCCTAATCAGATCAAATTTTCGAGAATTATTTGCATTAGAAGAAATACGTTCATCCAATGATTTCTAACGGATTTCAAATTTAAGACATACATGGAGAAAACGATAAAAACCCTACGTGGCCAATTTATTTGGCAAAACCAAAATTGAACTACCAGTTTCACTGGATATCCTACGTGCTTGATATTTACGATTATTATTTCTGTTTCTTAATGTTCCTTGTATTTTTCTCTTTCATTATTTGCAGTCCTCGAACGAAATTAAATTTATTTATCTATAGCGCGAAAAATTTAGGACAACGAAATGTTGCTTAAGAATGGGTGTGAGAATTGTTTAACAAAATTTCTGAAACTTCATCAGGCCGCATATACCGAGTATCAATTTTTTTTAATATTATTTTAAGGTCCTCTTACATATGGTTCAATTATTAATACCTATAAATAAAGAAGTAATCATTAATATAAAGTTATATAACATCCGAACTGAAATAAATAAATAAATACGATACCTGATGTAAACTACAACTCTAAAACCAGAGTTACAAGATTTTACATAAAGTCAAAACCACATCTTATCGTGAACTAGAAACCTCACAGAGGCAAATTTATGAGACCAAACAAGTCGCAGTTACCTGGAGTCCCTAAATTTTAGGATTATTATTTTTTTAGTCCAAAAGGGGCAATTTGCCCTGAAGGACTATTAATTTCGTTTTGGCATCTTGCATCGAAAATTTTAAAAGGCTGCAGTCGTTGCCACCAGCCACCATATATTATCGTCCATTCTTATATTTAAAGAAATTAAATAATGACGAATCTACATTAATGTATGTATGTTTCAGGCATTGTGATAAAACAACGGTACCTAGAACCCGGAGCGGATGCTCTAGCGAAAGAACTCCCTGGGGGTTGGGACCGAAAAGGTTTTTATTCAAGATTCGAAAAAGAAGACATGTACTATAATATATGACAAGCTTATTAGAGACTGGAAAAACTTATGGGATCTCTCTGAAAGAAAAAAAACTATCTAAAATGTTTAAAAATTAGCAAAAAATGGGAATTTTAGGAGATGCAGATGTTAATCAAATTCTCACTGCACATGGAACGTTCCCTGCTTATTTAAAAAGGTTCCACCTCCAGGGAAATGATAAAGTTTGTAATAAATTCGACAATTCAAAGCATTTCGTCGAGGACTGTTGCCTGACTGGAAGTGTGAGAGAAAAATATAAATTTGCGAAGTTTGAGGATTTATTGAGTAATTATAAATTGTTTAGAAAATTTGCAAGAGATATTATGCAAACGGTGAATGAGAATAAGAAGAATATTGGTATCGAGATATATAATCGAGATATAATATATATATATATCAGTATGATATACACTGAAAACAGAAATAATTGAGGTAACTTATAAATTTAAGATGAATTTTGATAATATAAAGAAGATCTGAATAATAATAACTAATCGAAAGTAAAACTTATAAAGGTTTTAAATTTCAGAAAAGAGACAGAAATGGAAACGACGCATTTATATACTAATTCACCGAGAGTGCTTGGAATGTATATACCTACTTTACTTTTTTGTTTTGTTTTGTTGTTGTTTGTTTGTTATGCCTTTGTGGCTTGGCTTGTCCCCTCATAGCCATTTGGCAGGTTTCGCCTGCTAGGTGGGCTGGGGGCAAATGCTTAGAACTAACGAACTAACTAACCTAGAGTCCTCAAAATTTAAATAACGTAATCTTGCGTAGAATGTAGGCATGTGGAAGCCCTAATTTAATTTGGAAATTTGTTTTATTCTAGATTTCAGATTTTGAAACACTTCAATGAATTTTTGATTAAAAAAAAAAAAACTAATGGATTTTAAAGCGAGCAATAGCAACACTCTACGGGGGGGGGAGGGGAAAAACTCCAGCGTGCGAGGCTCTGTATCGAGAATTCTAAAGATATGCTCATTTTAAAATTATTTTGCGATATCGCTGTTGAACTGAATTTTATAGTTGGAGTTCGTAGAACGTGATATTTAATAAATAAAGATAACACACAAAACGTTAATAAAATTTAAAACCTTTCAGATTTTTTTTTTTTTTTTTTTTGAAAATAAAGGTGTTTTTAAAATGCCCTCTAAATAAAGTTCAAAATAGAAATTTTTCTATACATTCTTTCATACTATTTAGTCATTTGCTATACATACTGAGATTCGTACTTTGACAGTCTATGGGTATAATAGTTTGGTTTCGCAAAATAGAAATTTCTTGGTGAGATATGTTATGTCATAAGCCACATAAAGACAGGTAGAATAACTCACTAACGTGTTATATTTCTATCCCTTAAGGTATCTGCCTACGTTCGGAGCACTTTTGTTTTAAAACATAGAATTCTGATGAAATATATATTTATTTAGTCAAAATATGATATCAAATCACGAAACTAGGTAAATTTTTAGGAATATTTTCATAAATTTTTGAAATATATGCAATTTTATGCACATTTTTAGGAGAATTTAACACTTACGTTAAATGTCGTATATTTTTTCCCACAGCATATATTTCAATTTTATTTATACTGTATACTACTACAACACTCATCTGTGTTATGAACTAAAATATTTATGCTATTTCTAAAATTTACTAAAATATGTGCAATTACATGAAAAAACACAGTTTTTTTGTAAAATATTTCTTATCGTTTTATATAGAAATACTTATAAAACAATCAAATTAATAAATATAACTTAGATTGTAGCTTGAAACATAGTAAATAATATAGAAAACACTTTAGTGAAATTCAATAGAGATACCTTTAGAACGTTTTGAGTAATTACATTTCTTGTATGTAAAAACACTAGAAAAATTAGTTTTCCAGAAAACGCATTTAAAGATTTCACATTAACAGAAAAACTATTCTGTTGTATTTACACACTTAAAATTCTCCACATTTGTACATCACACCCTAGATATCTTTATACTTAAGTAATTTTGATTTCCTATTTGATTTTAATTTTTTTCTGGCTATTTTCGAAATGAGCGACGAATGACGTTTCGAGTTCTTTATTCTTTCGTTATCAATTCCAAAGTAATTTTTAATCATTTCTTGTTCGATTGATAAACTTAAATGTTCAAACACAGGAAGTAATCCAAGATATCCTGAATTAAAAATTAAAACTGCTATATATGCACCCAGCAACATAGTCTTTATACCTAATCGCAATGTTGCCAGACCCAGTTCAAAAAACCGCAATGTTGCCAGTCCCAGTTCAAAAAATTAAGGCAAATAATTATGGCCAGAAACAAAAAAAAAAGTACCCAGAATTAAAATGAAATGTTTTAGCACTATTTACACACAAACAGGTAAAAAAAAAAAACACGGATAACAGCATTGTTTACATTTAAGTTGAGCCTTTTAAATGGCACTTCCGGTCTTCCTGCTTTCACTTCCAGTGCAGTTAATTGGCTATATCTTCTCTTCTAATTATCACAAACGTAAAAATGAACCATTTTCGGAATCCTACAAAACTGACCTTTCAAACTGGGCAATTAAAAAAAATCAAATTTTTTTCGCCGAAATCGTTTTTTTAACGAAGGCAGATAGATAGATACCTTAAGATGCAGAGTTCCAAAAGTTCAGGTGAGGTGGGTCCCATTCCTTAGAGCATTCACAGAAACCACAAGGCTTTCCATGAAATCGAAAACCAAAGATTCGTGTGAAATTAAAACCACAAAACATTTTGTGGAATCGAAACCACAAGGCTTCTCAAGAAACTGAAACCATACTAATTGGAATTTAAAAAATATAGCTACCTCAATGTTTTATGTTGAACGCTGATCAGTATTAATTATTGGTTAAAGAAATACGAGTGTGTACATACTGAATGCAATGCCTGGCCTCATTCAGAAGTTTCATAATTTTCAAATTAAAAAAAAAAAAATTAAAGGCAGAGTAAATGAGAGTAATTTGTGAATTAAATGATAATCTAATTTTTAAAAACTGTTTAAAAATTTATCCTTAATAAAATCTTTCTACTGGAACTCACGTCCTGATCTATCCTTGCTATTTTATTTTATTCACAAAGCATACCTTTTTCCCCAATATTTTTTGAAAAAATCTGATGTGTACACCACATCACTTCCTTTACGGAATATTAAATTATACGCATTTTTTCTTGCATTTCATTTAAACCTATTGGATTGAATTAAATCTACTACGTCGATAGCGCATAAACCACAATAGAATAAATGCACTCTTTAAAATTCACTATATTGTTTACCATAGCGACACTCTGGCGCTAGGTTCACTTAACAGCGCTATATTTTGTTCATATTATAACTCAGAATGCACAAAATTTATATCATTTGAAGAATTATCTAATCCTTGTCACATGTTCTATTCAAATACTATAATAAATCTAGAACGATGAATAAGAGGAATTAAGCAAGCGAAGCAAAAAAGAAACAGTTTAAAGCACAAAATGCATATCATTTAAAGAATAGAATTATCTAATCGTTGCCACATGTTCTATTCAAATACTATAATAAAGCTAGAACGATGTATAAAAGAAATTAAACAAACAAAACAAAAAAGAAACAGTTTTTCACAGACGATTGAGTATTTCTCATTCAATTAATTCAGTTCTCACTTCGCGACGAGGCAAAAATACATAAAAAGTCGAAATATCTGTAATAAAAATTACGATGTAAATCTTCAACACTTATTTCCCCGAAAAAATTCCAGAAAGGATTAACCATGATTTAATTCGCAATAATAAATGAAGGCGTTATCTTTGTTGTTGCAAAGCTAAGTTTCCTCTAGATTGGCAACAAATCCACCATTCTGCTGTTTCAAATGTAAACAAGCAATGGCCGCCATCAAAAACATTATTAGGCTTAGCGGTACTTAAACAACTTTAAAATTGTTGATAATTCTAAAAATATTGCATACAGATTTACTAAAGGCATAAAAACCTTAACCGGAAGATATGAACAACACAATTCAATCATTTTTAAAGCAAAAAATGCACAATTCACAAACATATACGAATAAAGAAACTGAGATCACTGACCCGAGTAACAGAATGAATATATTTATATACTTTTTTTGATGCGGCCGATTGCAACCAAAATACGAGGTCGACATCTACATGTTATAGCAGTCCTATATACAAAATTTCAACGTTCTGAGGCTACTCGTTTTTGAGTTATGCGAGATTCATACGTGTACAGACGCCACGAAAAATTCTCTTTAGAATTAATTTCAAAGCAGTTTTATAATTTTTTTTGGAGGAAAAGAGTCTTTTATTCTGTTCTTACGTACAGATATCACGCAAAAACATCGTTAAATTTCATTCGATAGCGGTAAAAATGGATATTTTCGTTGAAATATGCTGCCTGAAACCTTTCGCGATTACAATACTGTCTTTTTACTTCGTACAAGGAAGTTAAAAACAACACAATACACGAACCAAATTAAAGAACTTGAATTCTATGCCTTATCATTTCATCAATACATCTTAGAATCTATAAATAAATAAATATGAAATTTATTTTATGGAAATCTTGTGGGCGTATAAGGCTTCCAGGTGCCCATGTTCGCAGTAGGAGTAAGTCATTCAAAATGTGATAGCTCTAGGCACCGTTGTTTTATCACAATGTGAGATACATACACACATTTATGCAGATTTTTCATTATTTAATTTCTTCAAATATAATGCAGGGCGATAATATTTGGTGGCAATAGTTTTAGAAGTGAAACGGACATTCAGAGTGATCGACGCAAAATCGCTAAACGAAAACAGGGACAAAGCTCTTTGGGCTAAAAAAAAACCGAGGATATTAATTGAAACCACTCACTTGTTTTCGTCCCTCCAGAAACGTTTAATTAGAATATTTCTTATTTCGATCCATAATGTTGAATCTGGAGATGTTATAAAAGAGCGTTATTACGAAGGCAAATATCCTAAATTTCCCCATAACTTTACTAAAAATATCTTTCTCTTTATAAGCAGTATAGAGATTTATTCATTATTCGATAGATGTAAATTAAGAAACCAAAATTCATAAAGGGCAATCAGTACAGACTGATAAAATAGGAAGAGATGTTAACTGATTAAGGCAAAAGAATCAAGGATTATCTGCCTATGGGAATGGATGCCTTCGTGGTGGAAGGAAAACTGACTAGTATCCACGTTAACAAGTAGAAATGCACATCTTATAGACAACCCGTTGGACGGGATTCGAACCTCGGTCGAACTACCAGTGTTTAGCGACTTTACCGCTCAGACGTTGGGGACAGGAGAAAGAAACGTAAAATTTTAAATTAGGCAAAAGAAGCAACTTTAATCTGACGTAGATTCGTGATATTCCATTTCAAGCTTTCCCGATTCAGGCTTTCTGAAAGTGGCAACAAATAACGTGGCAGTTCAGGCCTTTTTCTCCCCTTCTGCAACAACAAAAATCGTATCATTTCAGCTTTTCTGTTTTTAACTTTTCATAATATTTGGTAGAAAGATATTGGAAAGGGAAGAGCAGGTGTTCACAAAAACAAGCTGAGTTAATTGAAGCACGCGCTATTATTTCATTTACAAGGGCGCTCAGTTTTAATTACATGTGGCATGGAAAAGCGCGCTTTTTGCATATACGCGAGTAAAATTGAATTTTTAGAAACTTCAAGAGGTAAGCCAGCTATAGCATATATGGGTATATATGGGTTTTATGTGCCGTTTCAAACGAAAACATCTGTTTCGATGGGATCTTTTACTTTCGATATTTTCCAGTCTTCAGTTTTTAATATTTTAAATTCTACTTCAAGAAATCAGTAATACCGTACGCAAATTTTAAAACCATCTTGTTTTCAGTATTAGATATAATCTAATGCGTTAATGTTTTCTAAAGCAGTGTCTGAAGCTTAACGGGCGAAGAGTCACTATAACGTCACTTTATACATACATCACAGTCAAGTAACTCCTGTCGCGTTTTCGGATTTTGCGTTGACCCTCAACGAAAAGGCCAAAATGGGAATCCCTTTTACCCACCCTATCAAGAGGGGCTGAAATGGTACAATTTTTAATAAAGCCTCATCTGGAAAAGCCTGATATGGCATATAACCGTAGATTTTAAATAAAAATAAATCGATTTCGAAGGCGATCAGAAGATCTCTTGTTTAGCAGCAAAAAAATACATTTTTGCCCCATTTTAAACACGGATTAATTTTTAAAAAGAAAATCTACTTTTCAAGTTTGGTATGAAGTAATATTTATGACAAAGGAGCCGCTAAGGCATCTTAGATAGACAGAAAACAAATTTAAAGATTTGCGTGAATGAAAATATTTACAAATTTTCCCTAAGTGAATCACTCATCACACGGCATATATTCAGATAGCAACCGAATTTTGGCCCATAAATCTATGAGAAAAATATATATCTATGAATCTATCTGTAGATCTCACCAATGACTGTGTATGGCAGCTGACCACTGACAGCAGCAGCGAATGGGTTGCTACATAGCATTTTTGTGGCTCCTTCCCCCGCGAGTTAAATGTAGTAAATAGCAGTTACTTAAAAAGTCGCTTCAAGACATCCCTCCCTTCCAAGACACGTACCTTTCGTAAGACGGTGCCTCAATCAAGCAGTCAGCCATATATGTTGCATCGGATCAACATGGATGATTTCGATGGCTGCCTGAATATATCTTTGAAATTTATCTGAATATATCTTGTATCTTTGAAAGATTTTGAGATACGGTGACAGTGTCCTTGACGTATTCCATGGAATCCGACATTCTATTGTCTTCCTGATCCACATGACATGACGTATTCACAAGTTCTTGCGAAATACGCCATACTTTTTCTAATCCTTCCGAAATACGCAGTACTTTTTCTAATACGTATTTGTCCATAGATACTTCAGCAGTTCCTTTAACCTATCCCCTCTGAATTCAGACGAACTGCACATCTCAGTTATACGTAAAGATATTTTTAAGATAGTAATGGAAAGAATGTCCTTAAATCCAAAATCATTATTATTTTATTTTATTTTATTTTATTTTATTTTTTTTTGTGTGTGTGGGAGGGGGGTGCAAAAATTTTATAACTTCTTCACAAGTTACCATACTCAGGAAGAAAGTAAACTTAGAAATAATACTATCACTCTCATCTGCAGCTTATACTTCTGCACTTAAAATCGATCGAACTCAAAATATCTTCTTAGTGAAAGACCAGGAAATGGCTATCATAAATCATGCTTTTCTTGGATTTTTTTTTCTCAATTACTGAAGTTGGAAAAAAGCTTAATACTTTCATGAATAAGGAAGACATTTTTTAAACAAATTTATTCCAGTTGTAAGAGTATAAGCGAAGTTAAAAAAAAATGTGTGCTCACTTCACTATCTGCAGAAAATTTAAGTGAAATAATAAGTGAAACGTCGTTTGCATAAAGATAAAAATCCTATCATAAAATTTCTTACAGACTAATGAAACTTGAAACCTAGCTATGGGTTATTACTTTCTCTTGAAATGTAATATTAAAATAATAACAATGATCAAATATTGCATATAATAATGATTTTGTAGCAGCTCCCTCTACGTATAATATTATATTTGTTGTTGCGAAGTTTAGTTTATCTAGATTGGCAGCAAGAAAAAAAAAATGTAAAAAAAAAAAAATAAATAAATAAAAAAATAAAAAGAGTTTGCTTTGATGCTGTAACTCTAACGTCTTGTTTTATTATTGTGAATTAAATATGTTTAATCTATTCTGGAATTATCATTTAAATTATTAAATTATTTCATGTATTGACTCAGCATAGCGTCCACAACAATTTCAGATAACTGCTATCCATAAAGGATGATTTTAGCATTTATAATGAAAGATGAATAACTGACAGGGCTGTCCTCTAGCATTTGACTACTGTAAAAATCTTATAAAAACACATCAATGGGGATTTGATCCTTTTCTTAATCTGATCACGGCGACGCACACAATAATAACTGACAAAGGAAGGAATGCTTCGTGGAGAACTTCTAGGAAAAAACAAAACCACAAAAACGCCCATACCAATAAAAAAAGACAACCAAGATGCAGTTGTTCATTTATCTACCTAGATCTTTTGTACATGATGCTTGCAATAAATATTTCCTTCGAGTACAAACAGAATACGAAATTCGCGAAATGAAAATAATAAACATCTTAAAGAAATTACCTTTAAGGAGTTCGAAAAATTTTCGGAATGTACATATTTTACGGCTATTTGTAGCAAAAATGCGGTATAGATTAAATAAAAAAATTTGGTGTGTACACCACATGACTTCCTTGTACAGAATATTAAATTATACGCAATTTTCCTGCATTTCATTTAAACATATTAAATTAACAGTTAACGAATTTTAAATTAAATCTACTTCGTCGATAGCGCATTAAGCACAGTAGAATAAATGCACTTTTTAAAGTTCACTTTATTTATTTACCATAGCGAAACTTCGGCGCTAATTTCACTTAACAGCGTTACATCTCATTCATTTTACAACTTAGAGTGCACAAAAATTATAAAATATCTAAGCAATTACCGCATGTTCTAATCAAATACTATAATAATAAATCTAAAACGATGTATAAAAGAAATTAAACAAATTAAAAAAAAATAGTTTTTCACAGGCGATTCAGCGCCGTTTACCTAATGCGCATTCGCTACGAATTAATTCAGTTCGCACTTCACGGCAAGGCAAAAACACAAAAAAATTCAAAATATTCTCATTAAAAATTGAAAGATATAGAAAAACATAAAACACCAAGTACAGTTAAAATAACTTTTAAAAACTTTTACAATTAAAATTACAGTTTCTACACGAATACAAGCTAATAACTTAAATGAAAATTTCAGAATGAATTAAGCATAATTTGATTCGCAATTATAAAAGAAGATATTACTTTGTTGTTGTGGAGCTTCGTTTCTCTAGATTGGCCACAAATCCACTATTCTGCTTAGTTTCAAATGTACACAAAAATGGCTGCCATGCTAAACAAAAAATTAGGCTTAGCAGCACTAAAAAAAAATTTAAATTGTTGATAATTCCACAATTATTGCATGAGGGTTAAGTAAAAGCAGTAAAACCTTAACCGGAAGATAAAAACAACATTATTCAATCATTTTTAAAGCAAAAAAGGCACAATTTACAAACAAATAAGAATAAAGAAACTGAACTCACTGAGCCGAGTAATATAGTGTATATATGTAAATTTAGTTATTTTTGGTGCGGCCATTGCAACAAAATGGGAAATGCACATCTAGATGTTATAGCAGTCCTATACACAAAACTTCAACGTTCTGAGGCTACTCGTTTTTGAGTTATGAGAGATACATACATGCATACGCACGTACAGACGTTACGAAAGTAATCTCTTCAGAATTCATTTTAAATCAGTTTTATAATTTTTTGGGAGAAAAAGAGTTCTTTATTCTGTCCCTACGTGCAGATGTCACGCAAAAACATCGTTAAATTGCATTCGATAGCGGTCAAAATGGATATTTTCGTTGAAATATGATACTCGAAATTTTTCGCGATTAGAATACTTCCTTTTTACTTTGTACAAGGAAATAAAAAGGGTTATATGGACAACTTGTTTGGCTTCACCGAGATCAAATTTCGGTGCCAAAATAAATCTTTCTAAAATGCGTTTTAGCATGTATATGTTTATTGATTATTTTTAAAATTTATTTATTATTTTTATTTGAAATAAACTAAATAAATCCAATTTTTCCCCCTTCTCTTGTATCAAAGCTCAAAGTCTGATTCTTGCGAGTTATGCGAATTGTTCGTTACACATGCGAAATAGAATCCAGCAAGCATATCATAATGAAGAATGGTGAGCCCATCAAAGAAGTCACGATTGTAGTTCAGCCAGAAATAAGATAGATACGCTTGAAGTAGCTAATGCACATCTCTGAATAGAAGTGTCAGAATCGTCTCGCGTTAGATAACAGTCTGCAAGAAAATTCCATTAGCAGCACCTGCGTAGTGTATTTTAGTCTTTTTTCCCTTCAGATGTCCTTTTTAGTGAAAGAATGTATCAACATTAATGAATAAAACAACACTTTAAGCACTAATAGCATTAATACTTACTTCTTATGAGTACTTAGCACAGAAATGGATTCAAGATGTAAAAAAAAAAAATATATATATAAGTTCCGATTTGTATTATTTTTTCTGACTTCAAATTGAAAACGCTGCGTTAACTTATTTTTTTTTAACCTCGAAGACCATTATTAAACGCAAAAGTTTGAATCATTTGTAACATATTCATTTTAAATATCAAGTAAGACCGTTTCACAGAGAAATTTTACTTCAATGTGTAAAAACATGGAACATTGCCAGTCAATCCTTTACGCATCACAGAATCCCACAATCTTACGTAACGACATTTTTTAGCAGTGGGAAAAAGGCCAAAGCTTCCGTTCAAACATTCGTAGTTTATCAAATTAAACCGCTTTAAATTAGCTCTTAATTTTTAACTCCAGATACGAAGCATACAAAAAATAAATGAAAAGTCCAAAATTAAAAAAAAGATAACTGAGCACGTACACAAATGGAACAAACCTTTCTGTATTTGTTTCTTATAAATGTCTATTAATTCTATAAAATCTAATTCTGACAAAATATTTTTTCAGTTAAATGCTGAAGACAAAATGTTTATTATTTCTTTATATGTATAATTTAACAACTTATTAGCTCGAGAAATAATTATTTTATCGTTTGCAAATTAATGTTTTATTACATATGAATTGAAACCATGAATTAGTAACATTTATTATGGTGCAGCATCGCTTCCCCAAACTAAAAGAGTAAAGACTGAATTCATTTTTAAATTATAATGTTAAAAATAAAAATTTAAGCACAGCTTCGTAACAATAAATATATACAAAATATATACGCATATACTGTCAAATTCTTTCATTTTCTTTGATCACATAACACTTTTAGATAAAAAAAAAATGTATCGTAAACAGTGTTCATCTCGGATATCTTACGAATATATTCAGTTCATTTCATTTATTGCAAAGACTTCGGAGAACACAAATTATTTTCAGAAATAATTTATAACACTGAATTGAAACTTTAAACTTCATTAAAATAATTTACGTGTTCTTAATGTTCCGTTAATATCATGAAAAGTCTTCGCCTAGAATCTCATTAGCATCTCTCAGCCAAATTGAAATAACAGCTAATCATAAAAATTGCAATAACACAAAGCCGATCAACTTAAAACTTGCATAAGAGATAGAGCATGGTAGGGAATGAAGATGATTAGCAATGCAACGCATTTTCAAATAATTGACGCCTAGAATGCTATACCAAATAGAATCCGTGAAAAAGAAGAAAAGGGGTGGGTTTTTATATAGAAATTGTATTTTGTTTTTAAATGCATACTGTGTATGTCTCGAATAAGAAGACAGAATGTACAGTTATAAAGCAGCTGAATTTTATTGTGGGAGACTTATAGCGTCCCGTGATAACGAACTATTATACCCTCTAAAATACATCTCCCGCTTGTCAAAATACGACCACTGATATCCGAATATGGAATCAACTGAATCCAGAATAGACAGGCGAAGCAACATGTTGGTTGACAATGACCTGGATACACCAATGCCTATGAGAAAGACGTCTTGTGCAAATGGACCGTACAGCCATCACATCATGCAACCTAGCATATAAAATACAGAATATGCCACGCCACGTAGTGTCTACGAGCTGGGTGAGAAGTAGTCTTGATGTCCAGACGAATCCTGCTTCTGTATGTAGCATCATGATGAAATGCAGCTGTTGGGTCCATAATCGTAAAGTTCTAATATAGGGCGACAGTCAAGGAGTCCTCTCCGTATCTGATACCCTTATTTAGTGTTCTAAACAACCAGTTTTACATTACAGATGTGTTAAAGCCTGTCGTTGACCAGTGTCTTCAGAAGTAACCTAGACCTACATTCTCAATACGTGATACTTCCTCGGCACACAAAGTCTGCAGTTCTGTGTTGGCAATTCAGAAAATCTTTTTCCAACTAACCTAGTCTAGTCAAAGGTCTCGTAAACACCGACACGACAAAGACAAACCAGCGACAACAGATGAATTCCGGCAATTAATTACAGCTGCCAGTATTCGAAATTGCAAACCTAAGGCTCTTCGACGCTATGCTTCATCACGTAGCAGCAGGCAGTGTGGCTTATGGAGGCAACATTCGGTATTGATCATATCTCCTAATGTTTATCCAGAAATTTTAAGGATTTCATCACTGTATTTTAAAGAATCTGTAAAATAAACTTAGGTGTACTGTCCTAGTTGTGTACTACTCCTTTATGGGTTGCAATATTGTTTGCTCAGTAGTGAAACAAACTAATGCTTACCTAATTAAGACACAAAAACACGCCGAATAAATACTGATTCAGAAGTCAAACAACAAAAATCAGCGTTAATTCACAAAATTTTCACAGGACTAGTTTCGATGGTTTTACCGAACCATCATCTTCAGCTGCAAAACCGCAAATGAACAAGATAGGAAATAAGATAGAATGAACAAGATAGGATTATTTCCTATCTTGTTCATTTGCGGTTTTGCAGCTGAAGATGATGATTCGGTAAAACCATCGAAACTAGTCCTGTGAAAATTTTGTGAATTAACGCTGATTTTTGTTGTTTGACTTCTGAATCAGTAATGCTTACCTAGTTAAACGAAAGAAAGTAAAGACAAAAAAACGTTCATACCTTTTTATCAGCTCAGACATTTTAAACGTACACAACATATTTTTACAAACTCTGTCAATTAACATAGAAAAAAATTACAGCCGAAATTATGTTTTGATACTTAGTTATTAGTAAAGTCTTCCGAAGACTAATGTACGACTATTATATCTCAGAAGAATATATCATCCAGTACTGGGAATTCGCTAACGCTGAAAACTTATTATAATTTTTTAACTTAAGAACCTAACTTTATTTCTAATATTAAAATCAGAATATACAGTATCATATTATTTTAAGATCTATTCGGTAAGTATAACATAGAATAACAGCAACAGTTTTCTAAATTACTCTGAATAAAAATGAGATTTTTTTATTTTCAATTATATATTTATATTTTGAATCATGTAAAACCAGACAGATTTTTTAAAAACGTGAAGAATATGCACTAAACATCAAATTATTACAAAATAATTTCAAAATATTTATTTATCTAGCGATTTTTAAAACTGTTGATTTTCTATCAGTAAAATTTTACAGCATGAGTTTACATATGATGAATCATTAAAAGCAGTATATAGAACTTCGCTCCGCCCTATATAGCATGGTACGCCCTACATAGTAATTATATAGTATATCGTTTCGCCCGTCTGTTCTGAATTTAGTGATTTTAATTTATCTTCATGTGAATCATTAAATGATTATTAAATCATTAAATCACTATTATTTCATTCATTACTTACATTCATTAGAATTCATTTATTCATTAGAATAAAGTTATTTCATTCATTAGAATAAAGTTAACAGAAATTCAGTATCTAAATCGAGAACATTTTTCTTGTAAGGTTAAGTTTTTCATAAATATATAAATCTAAATATCACCTTCTAATCTGCAACTGTTAAATTTCAAACAAAAAAAAAAAAAAAAAAACTTGCAATTTACTCCAGCTATTTCGGTGCCCTAGGCGATCGACAGTGTCCTTCCTTCTAAATTAAACGTATTAATAATTCAGTACAAAATATATACTTAATTGTCATTTATGATTACAATTTAACTGGCGCCCTCGGCGGCTGCCCATGATCGGCTGTGATTTGCAAAATAAATACCTTCCATTTTTCCCAATGGTAAAAAAATCTATACAAATTTTTTAAACTCTAATAGTCACCTGAAAGTAGAATCTACAATACTGCTAAAAGTTTCTCCAAAAATTTATTTTAAAATATATGAATTTTTTCCCTTAACTATAATATATGTATACTCTTATCAATTTCTTATTATTTAGTAAAGAAGTCAAAATCTAGATAAATCGATATATTGGCATGTTCTAATACTTCATAATACGTATCCACAAAAAATATACAGCCATTAAAAATAATTATCTGTTATTGAAAACAATTTTCAGAAGAAAAACAGCATCAAATTTTTATTGAGAACTGAAATTTATGGATAACGCATCGATTTTCTGTGAAATAATGTACTCGAGGAAAACGACTTCGTTTTTTCCTTTACGCTCTAACCTGAAGAAAAAAAATCCCACCTCATAAAACAGAATTTCATCATAAAAATATCCATACATATCGTAATGATTCGAGAAAGAATAGTTATTATTTACTTAATAAATCGCAATGAAACAAAAATTTAATTAAAATGACTAAAATACCTTAATTTCACTTTCTCGGTACATATATTTGTATTTTCATTAATGGTCGTGTTTTCGGGGGGGGGGGAGGTAAATCAAGATAAAATTTGCTGTGTGATATCATAGTTACGGTATTTTCCAATTTTACAGCAATATGAATTAAAATTATTCATTAAAAATGAAAAACTTCATTCATTAATGAAATGCTGACTAGAGTAAACGCTGGATTTTTCCCTATATTTCACATTCCCCTTGGTACACGTATCTTCTTGTTATTTATTCCCTCCTCTACGACTTCCACTATTTCAAATTCCTATTACAGGTATTCAATTAAACCAGTTTAGAACACTCAAAAAATATACGAGACGTTTTACACAATAAGGATATTCTATTTAGTATGTGGCATAGTCAATGTTACCAGAATTCGGTACAACAGTTTGCGTAATATAATATATATAATTTATTTACTAAAGAAATATTGATTATATTACCTCCTAATATAAATTTAGTAGAAGTATCAAAAAAGAGGGAACCCATATGTAGGAAGTTTAATTCCGAAAATTGTGTTTTCGGTAACTTGAATATAAATTATTAAAAATATTTTACGGGGACTTGAATTTAAATCATTTAAGATCTTTCAACATTATATATATATATATATGACAGAATGATGAATGACTGATTTTCTAAAGAAATATATATAAATAAAGAATTATATATCCGTTTAAACTTTAAATAAATTATACCTTTTCAGGCTTAAGCGCGTAGCCATACCTTAAAAGGAGAGCTCTACTCCTGAACCTCCGAGAGAGACAAACGCTCATGACGCGGAAGCAGCTAAAAAGATGCAGCTCGTCGCTGGCGATAAGTTTTTCCCAAACAATCCGAACATCATCTTCCCTCATGCAGTTACTGGGTCACGTGAAGCAGACGTGTGTTAAATGGGTTCTTGCGCCGAGGTAGACAAAACATGCCTTTCCGATCTGGCGGTATCTCGTAATATCTCGAAACTCATTATTTGCTGTTATTCTTAGTTTCATTTATGTTTGACAGGTGACGACATCCAAGTTAAGAATAACGAGCGCATCGAGCATGCAGAGAGAAAAAGATACTTTTTATCCATTTGAAAATAAGTAATAGCTGATAACTTCAAACGCGTATCATACGCGAATACAAATTTTAAATGCAAAAAAAAAAAAAAAAAAAAGTACCTGCTAAATTTTGTCAGCCAAATAAATGAATTATATCTGACAGAGTTAGGTGTGATATTCAGTCAGGTCCGGCTAACAGTTTCGAAACCTTAGGGGACCAGTGCAATTTGCTCCTTGTGTAAAATAAACATTTTAATAATTCATGATGAAATATGTCTTTACTATTGGTCTCTTGGAAAAATAACGTAGCTTGCTATGCCTGGAACTCGCATTATAACTATGCTTGGATCTACAGAGGCTGTTCACACATTTTTTAGACGATGTATATTGTATTCACAAAACTAAATTACATAACATTCTTGTGTTTAAAATGTTCTATTTGACATCCCTTATTCTGAACTATCTTTCGACACCGTAATTTCGAGGATAATAAATGCCTTTTGAAGTGGCAGAAGAGATATTCTATCCCATTCCTCTCGAACAGCTTTCCAGAGTCCTGTTAGGGTTTTGGGACAACGTTTGGATAACGCTTGGATATTTGTTAGGGTTTCGGGATAACATTTGCAGTTTTTAAAAGTCCGAAAGCACAAAAATCCATAGGTGACACATCGGGAGATTTAGTAGGGATATCAGTGAAGGGTATGGCCTTGATACCAGTTTTTTGTTCCATTTTTTTTAGGAAATTTACGGTGGATTTTGATGTGTGACTGCTAGCTTTGTCCTGATGGAGTCTCACAGATGGATGGCACTGTGGGTAAAGCGATGGTATTTCATTCAGAAAAATTGGCGATAAAATATGTTCCTGATAGTATTGGGAGTTAATCTTTACATTTTTTTGCACTCTCTTTATTTTTAACTTGCCATTATAAGAAAAACCAGCAACAATCATGAATCCCTTAGAAAAACTTTCTTTCGATTCTTTGAACCCTGTACTTAAATTTCTTTCTCCCCTTTTATGGTAATAGATGGCTCTTTTTTTGTTACAATCATTTAAATACACCCATGCTTCATCTATTGTGACAATTGTTTTAAATTTTTCTTTGGATAAGTGTTTCTCATATAGAATTCTGCAGCGTGTCCTGCGTCGAGCGATATGCTTTGGAAGAAGACGATGCACATTGCGTTTTTTCGCTTTCTTAAGATTTAAATCAACGTTTATCATTTTGTTTACAGTGACATCGAGCATTTTAATGATTTTGCAAATGTCCTTTGACTAAAGGGATTTTCGTTTAACATTAAAATTACGTACCTTTGCAATAGTAGATGATGTTCGTTTTTTCCTTGGATACTTGTTTGGAATTTTTGTCCCACTTGCGACTCCAATTTGACGTTGTTTTCCTTTCTTGTTGATGATATTACCTATCGACGCTTTAGATATCACAAAACCATGACTCTCACCATAATCTCACATCGTTTTTGGATAACGGAGTATGCATATTTCTCTTCGGAAAAAGCGTAAATGTAGCCTTCGAACCACTGCTTTGTTAAATTCGCCATGTTGAATAAAACAAAACTTTCAAGCCACAGACGCCACAGGACTTTCCAAGCAAAATTAGCTGTTGTCTATGTTACATATGAGGAAAAGCATAAAAAGCCCTTGGCAACCTGACCATATAGGTTAGGAAACAAACTACCTTTCAGCCATATCTTATCCAGCCTCAATGTTCTGGGGGAAAAATAGTTATCGTTAGAACAAAAAATTATATAAAATTTTTCCGAGTAAAAATTAGTCTATGTCGCTCTTCAGAAGGTGACTTGAATTATTATTGTTTATTAAATAGACTATTAAAACTCACGTATACGAAAAGAATTAACTCGAAATTGCTGAAGTATCAAAAGCAGAAACATCAAAGACTACAATTAAAAAAAACTATTCTATCCCAAGCGAATTTTTGTCGTTTTATGAGGGAATTTATCAGTGGCCAAGCACTAACTAATGTTCGTAGTATTTTAGAAGATTTTTTTTTAATGAAAACTCATATTCAAGTATTTTTATTATTAAACGAAGTGCACTATTTAGTAATTACAAAAGGTCGCATCCGACGATGAAAGAAGAGCTCAACTATTTCGAGTTGTCTTACCCCTCGCGAAAGATAACATATTTAGTACTCAGGAAACTGTGGCTACTAATACGCGTTACAAAAAAGAAAAACTTTTTAAAAAAAAACTTATTTTATATGAAACAGTTATGCAGATGTTCTGCAATAAATATGAGTAAACATAATGCGATACGTGGGTTTTGTTCAATATTGTTACTGGTGTTTATTTTTAACTGCTTTAATTGCTGAAAATTAGTGGCTCCACAGAAATTAGTTCGAATAAAAAGGTTTTTTATGAATGTTATAAAACCTTCACAAGTAAAATTAGCGACAATCGGAAAATGAATTTTATTGATTATAAATTTTCAATAAGCTAACAAACATCGCTCAAATGTATTAACGCAACTGTATTACTGGCATTCACAATGCAGACAGTTTGTGGAGTCCAGCCCTGGTTTCAGGCGAATATTCAAATAAAAATGTATTTCTTTTGGTTACTTTTGTTAAATTTTTTGCTAAAAAATAAAAATTTAAATAATTAATTGAAATATTTGATACACTCTATCTTCTTGCCTCACTAAGTGAAACTCAAACAACAGTTCTCTCTCTCTTTTTTTTTTTTTTTTTTTTTTTTGAATTCTGCATTTACAAATTGTAAAATTATAAACATTTCTTGATTTACCATTATATAAACGTTACGGTTTTTAATGCTGAAACTACTGACTGAATTAATTAGTGATTTAAGAAAACAAAAGCTTATCTTAACATCTATAGAGGTTCCATATAACTACTACTAAAATTAAACGTTTTCCCATAAAAGTTTCATTCCTTTAATTCAGCGGGCCCACCAGCGGCCGAGCGGTAAAGTCGCTGAACACTGGTAGTTCGGTCCGAGGTTCGAATCCCGCGAACGGGCTGGCTGCGTGGGTGTTTTCGTGGTTTTCCCCATATGTAACGTGTATACGAGCCAGTTTCCCTTAGAAAGTCCTCCACGAAAGGCATCCCTCCTCTTAGGCAGATAGCCCTAGTGTGCTTTGCCATAATTAAATACAACACACACCACACCTTTAATTCAGCATAAAGCTATGAAATTTCCCCAAACAACGATTTTATGTTTTAATTAAGTAAAGAAAAACCTAATACCTTACGAATTCCCACTAATTTTATTTCATATAGAATACATTTTAACACAATTTGCACGAATACAATGCAACAAAAGTAGCAAATTATTTACATGAAAGGATTACGAAAATCTCAACGTTAGCACAAAAAGCTTCAAGAATTTGAGAAACCAATTACTAAGTATCTATCAAGTTTATACCATTTTGCATTTAGTTCTACTTTATTTAAGAATATTTAAAATATATATATTTATAAAATGCAGTCTCCCACTTTTTGATCTGCTTTTATGAATCTTTTCCGTTATAATCTGAACTCATATTCATACTCGTAAAATCTGCTTATTCGACATATTTCCAGAGGTTCTCATCAAGGCTGAATTACGTCTGAAGAGGAATTCATAGCTTCAGGGGCGGAAATGTGGTCAACGTTTCATTTACCTGTTATTTATATACTTTCAGATTACGAATATATATCTGTATGTAATAAAAATAAAGTCAGAAGTGAATGACCAGTAGGAATTTTGATGAAATGTTGATCCATAATGAATAGGAAATTGGAGGCGAAGGTCCATTAAATATTCATTTTTTATTTCAGCGAACATGTTGCGGCCACAAACAAGTTGGCATATTAAATGTGCCTATTCCAAAAAGCTTAGATTTGCAGTAAGATAGCAGGAGCAGGCAGACAGCAGTCCAACTAGGCCAAAGCGTAGAAAGCAAGTGCGTTATGTTCAGGGTGAAATCTTAATTGAGACTTAGTTAGTTTTGGTTCTTAATGCAGTTTGATTGGATAGTTAATATTTCTGTAAAATTATTATTGGCTGCTTGAGTTTTAGTTCCATTTACATCACCAGAATAATGTAAGAGTCATATGACATGGATTAATCGTGAAATGACGCAGCGCAGAGAGAGGTTACTATTTTTTAGAATTGAGAAGGGAAATTTACGCTGCTAATTCAATCTTTTACATATTCTTTAGCTTTCTTACATATACATATATATATATATATATATAATTTATTTCCTAAACAGTATTGATTAATTGATTATATTATCTCCTAAGTTTAATTAAAGTAGAATTATTTTAAATTTTAGGAGATAATATAATCAATTAATCAATACTGTTTAGGAAATAAATTATTATTAACTAATTTTGCAGCAATTGCGCAAGTAACAATAACTTGTATTCGCACTAAATGGATTTAAGATCATACAACATTTTATATATATATATATATATATATATATATAACCTTTATTTATGTTTTGGTATTTATCAACCTTTCTCATACTTTTTCTTCCTTAATTTATAAAACACATGAAAAAATAATTCAAGTTTAAATAAGTATGCGTACTTTTTGAGTTTTGAAAAGATGGGGGGGGGGAATGATCGTCTTGCAGTGGTGAATGGGCAAAAGGAGGTTGACAGCCATCGCCCTAGTCTGTCCAGCTTTTGTTCATTTTCCTGCACGTTAGATAAAATAAGCTTTTAGATTTCGATTATATTTTAAAATATATATAATGAGTGAAGTATAATTCCGATTATCACAGATAAAGGGAATGCCATACAACATGAAACTACCAAAACTCTGTTATTAAAATACACTAGTGTGCAAAAATTAAGGACGAGACGGTTTTTTCAATATAACTTTGTACAAAAGCTTTCCAAATCAACACATTTAATACCGTAAGATCCCCAATACGTAAGGACATGAGTAATGTAAGCAACACTTACTAAAAGAGAAATCAGAGGGATAAAAAGAAGCTTTATTGAAAAAGTAGCATGGAGCGCAATGCGACTGAAGGCCGAAACATCCCTGTGATGGGTGTCCAGCAAGAAACATCCGGTCTTTAATAGGGGATATGATCTCCCCTGACTGCTAGGCAGGTTTCACAGCGTCTGCCCATGCTGAGAATGAGGGTGTCAATGAGTTGTTGAGGCATTGCTGCCCATTCGTCTTGCAGCGCCAATCGAAGCTCCGGAATCGTTACTGGTGGTAAGGTACGAGCTGCCAAGCGTCTGCCTAGAAAATCCCATACATGCTCGATGGGATTGGGATCCGGAGATCGTGCCGGCTAGTCCATACGTTCAATATCCTCACTCTCTAAGAGCTGTTCGTCAGCTACTGGGCGATGACATGGTGCATTGTCGTCCATGAAAAGGAATTGCGGACCCATAGCGCCTCTAAAAACACGCACAAATGGAAGAAGAATCTCGTTACAATAACGGGTCCCGTCGACTGAACCTGCGTCGAAGATGTGAAGGTCTGTACGACTACCAAGCATGATGCCTCCCCAAACGAGAACACCGCCACCTCCATACCTGTCCCTTTCAATGATGTTCGAGGGATGATTGCGGCTTCCCCGCTCTCTCCAGATGAGTATGCGATGAGAATCGCTATTCAGACTGAATCTGCTCTCATCTGTAAAGAGTACTAGTCCCCATTCATTGTCTCTCCAATTCCGGTGTTCCCGGCACCACAGAGAACGCTTTCTGCGATGGGCAGGCGTTAGAGGTACGCACCGTACAGGGCGTCGTGCAAAGAGACCACCACCGTGCAGTCTTCTGGCCACGGTAAAACGCGAAATCGGTCGTCCAGTCGCCTGTGTCGTGTCTAGCGATTTCTCCCGCTGTCTACCGCCTGTTTCTTCTGGCCTGTAAGGCAATATACCGGTCATCTGCGGGTGTGGTTCCTCTTGGACGACCACTACAAAAACCCCGGATAGCTGTTCCTGTAGTTTGAAATTGTCTCCAAAGTCGTGAAACGATGCTGTGTGCAATTCCGAACTCAGCAGCCACACTTGTCACACTGCGGGTTTCCTCCAACTTCCCAATGATTCGATCTCGGGTAAAAGCATCCAGATGTCGTCTAACAGATTGATTATTTGCCATTTCTCGCTGAGGCAGCAACTCGGTGTGATTTTAACTGCTATACGGCGTGCAATCTCTTTGCCAGAAATACTGATCTTACACCGACAACATGCTTTATACTACTCAGACACTCCCCCATTACGTCTACCTGCATATCTGCGCATGTGCTACCGTACATCACCTTACTTAATCTCCTGATTGGTCTTTCTGTCCGCTCTGCCTCTTCGTTCAGCTGATATGCTAATTTTTCGACTTCGTCCTTAAATTTTGCACACCAGTGTAGACCTTATTCCAAAACTATATTTTATTACAAATCCTGGTAGGAAAGAAAGAATCGGAATTATTGCACATTAGAATCAATATATAATTTTGTCGTTTGATGCCTCATAGTGTTGAAATTCTTTCATTGAAAAATGAAGTTCTCTGCGATATACAGTGCATGGTATAAAAACTGCATTTCACAATACACATACAGAAAATTCCTTTCTAATGGTGCCCGCCGGAAACATTAATAGATAAGGAGACGTAAGGAGGGGAAAAACTTCACAGTTTTAAAACATTGTCGTACAAAATATCGCGTTAAAAAAATAAAGCACCTACAAATCATCGCATGATGATGATAATATCGAAGATATGCATTTTCCAACTATAAAATTTAAAGTGAATTTTCTAGTAATAATTTGTGAGCACAAGAAGAAGTAATATTTGTACCTCTATATTTCAAGCTTTTGCACTAATACATTTTTCCTGAAGAAGAAGGAAGAAACTTAAGTATGCAAACACTAAAAATTAGTACAAATTAATGCTACGTATAGCTGTAAATAGAATTTTAAACTTATGCCCCTCACTATTAAAAGTCATTATTTAATTAACATCTTTGATAAAGACGTATTTGTAAATTTTGATGAGAAAATATAGTATAAAAAGATTGGAAAGAGGAAGCTACATAAGTTTAAATTCTATTAACTGCTATCGGTGACATTGATTTTTACTAATTTCCAGAATTTCAGTAATTAGGTTCCTTTCTTGCATTTTCAATAAAAATATATTAATTAATAAAAAAAAATACAGACGTAAAAAATATTACTTAGTTTGTCTTATGTTCACAAATCGATTTTCAAAAATTCATTAAGATTTATTCCATCAGAAAAAACCACGTCTGCGATGTTTCCACGCGGTGATTTGTAGGCGCTTTATTTTTTACCATAAAATTTTATTTTTACGACGATGTTTTAAAGCTGTGAAGTTTTTTCGCCATTTTATTTTCTACCTAGGACTGCGATTCTTCTCCTTGGTTATTTTTACCCCCACAATGTTTTATGAAGATGACGTTTTTCATCTTGTTTTTGTTTTCTAGACGACCTTCCCATTTCCAGTGTTTTCACCTAAAACTTTTTAAGGCGATCTTTCAACTTTCCAGACGACTCCTGTGGAGGTGGTCATCTTAGAAAGGTGATTTTGATGCTGATGCTGATCTGTGCTCTCAGAAATAATAGTATTTTTTAGGGCTGAAATGCTTAGGACTGATCCCCTTAAAGAGATGGTCACCCCAAGAGGGTTTCCTGCAACTTGTCAAGGGCTTTAAAGGACATAATAGTACATATTCTTTTATGGCCGAAGTAACAGCATGTTATAGCAAAGACAGAAAGAGATCTTCGAGGTCTTTACTCTGAAATATGAAGACTGCTGCTGATCAGGTCTGATCAGCAGCAGTTCAGATCAGGGCTGCGCTCTCAGAAATGTGATTAACTTCTGATATATTGAGAATATATCTTAATGAAACACACAAACGCAATGACAATAATGATGACAGTGATTTTAAATATGGTTTAAGTTTGTAATACTGAATAAAATGTAATGAAGGCTAATCGAAAACTGGATAATTCTAGTTCTATTATATTTAACTCTTTTGGGGCGGCTAAAATGGATCTGCGAGATAAAAGGCTCTGGGTTCGGATTGCAACTAATTTCCAGCAAAAGCCAGAATTCTTTTCGAATTATTCTGCCTTTTAACATATAAATAAACGGAAGACGTCAGTGTCTGATAGCGGAAACTGATTTTATCTGCATGAGCACGTGGAAGTGTTTGCAATTCATTCAGCCATTAAAAAAAAATTACGCATTACTCGACTTCTCGTTTTGTTTACGCCACTAGATTTCACTTCCTAGTAAATGTCACACTCAATACAACCTTGAAAGTTAAAAATATCAACAGTTATTACAGTGCACTAACAACGTATGAACTGTCTTATCATCGGCATTTCTTGTCACTAGTTTACTAATGAAAGCTATCTTATATCCTTATCATTATTTTTACAAGATATACTTTAGTATTTATAAATCAGTATATTGACCTGAAACAACGTGCTTAAGATGTCACTTCTTTCTCGACCCTCGCAAATCTCAATTAAAACATATTTCTTAAAGCTACATTTGTGAGAAAATATTATTAGACAGTTCACTGAGAGAGCTTGCAGAATTTTTAATCCGAGGTGCCTTATGATGGTTTTAGGCCGTAAAAAAATTTTTAAAAGTTCTAGTGAATTTCTCTGTTTATTTTAATGGCTCAACTGTTCTATATTTTTAGCCAGGGCTTCTTAAACTTTTTTCAGTCGCCACCCCTTTTTATCACTGAGATTTTTTCGCGACCCCAGGACCCCATAATATTTACGAAAACTTTGTGGGAACCCATAAATATTGTTCAAATCCGACACACGTGTGAGTGAAACTGTCAATTTTTTCACTTGTACAGTAATAGACTATTGCAGTTTTAGATGAATAATATTTAAGACGGGTCCGAATAAACTGATTTGTTACATAATAAATACCTTTCGCAGAAATCCAACAATACCACGTAATAAACAATATTAATACATGAAGGTTTATTATTTTCGCTTCGTCTGTTGTATAACAGGTGACTATGCAATTGCAGCTGCCAAACGTGAGGTTCAAAGTCTATTTTTGCAACAATGGAATGAAAGAAAGAAAGAAAAAACATTCTGTCTAACTCGGGCACGACATCTGAAGAAAGTTCACCAACCCTTTTTTAGAGAAATTATACACATGAATGATAACATACGAAAACATATATATATATTATATCGAAAATGAAATAAGAAAAAATAAATTTCCAAAATATTACGAATTAGGTACTTCAATGACAGCTTTTCTATAACTTGACAACTAGTTCAAAGCGCTAGGAGCATCTGTAATCTTAAATGACTCCTTATTCCTTTAACAAGGGGCTAAAGGTATAATAATTTACATACACTTTACAATTACACATACTAGTCAGATATTTTACAAGATTTATATTTTAGTCAACTTACATTTATATGAAAGCAATTTGTGTCTCCAAAAGTATTTCATTGCACTCTTACCTCAAAGTGGCGCAACTATTTTATTTAATCAGCCAAACAGAACAGTTTCTGTACTTTAAAAAAACAATCTATTGTTTCACGTAAGATGGAGATATCTGTCTTTAGAAAACTGGTTTAAAAAAAAGTGAAACATTCCAAAATTTGTCCAATAAAAGGAACATTTCACGTGCTTTAACCAAAAATGCAATAAAAACCCCGAAGTGCGATAAAAATATTTACAAATTTATGATAGGACATTCGACACAAGCATATAAATCAACATATAAATCAGGATACTGTGTTAGCTACCCACAAATAGTTCCACCAGTGGCCCCACTAGTATTAGACCCACAAATGGCAAAATGGTCGAGATTGCAAAATTCTGATAGTTGCCCGAGTTCAAATCCAGGTGAACGGGCTAGCTGCATGGTTGGTTTTTCCCATGCGTAACGTGATTATAAGCCAGTTTCCTTCACAAAGTATTCCACGAGGGCATTCCTCCCCTCAAAAGCAGATAGTCTCGTGTGCTTTGTCAATTCAGATAACCTAATCTTTCTTATCTTTTTTAAATAATTAACGCAAAGCTGCCAGTCTTCGTCTGGCTTTTTATAGGAAAAATGCCTAAAGGAAACACCAAATTTAAATTTAAAAACTGCATAGTTTTAATCTGTTTTAATCTTTATAAAAAAGGCCAATAAAAATTTATTGTATATAAAAAAATTACAATGAAAGAAGCAATATCCCTTAATACAAATATTATTTATCATAATAATAAAATAAATTAATTAATTATAATAAATAAATTATCATAATAAATAAATTATCCAACTTCCCTTTGCAAAATCTTAAGAATTCAAATGGTATAAATGAAGTTAATTTTATTTCCTAAAAAAATTATGGAAAACTTTTTATACAATTAAAACATAATACAAAAGAATTACAATGAAATAAGCAATAAATCTCATATTTTTAAGCGAAAACAGTCAGCAGTCCAATATCCAAAGCAATGAATGAAAAGTGTTGCCAAAACCACATTTCTAAAAGAATGAAACTATCATCAGAAAGCAATAAACAATCAAAATTGTGCTTTGTGGATGACATAATTCGAAATATATAAACCTTTTTGCCATTAGCTAATAGAGAGAGAGAGAGAAAAAAAAAAAAGGAAATTCTTTCTGTTGTGCCTCGCGAAACACATGCGCGTCAGAATAAAAAGAGATTGCGATGCGCGTGATGCGTTTCCAAAAATTAAAAGAAAATAAGCAGCATGAAATAAGCAATGTTTTATCTCATATTTTCCACAGTCAGCAGTCCCGTATACAAAGCATTGAATGAAAAACTGTTGCCAAAACCACATTTCTAAAAGAATGAAACAAACTATCCAAAATGATGCGATTTCATCAAAAAAAGATAAAATTAAAAAAAAAATGTGATTCGAATTTTTGAAAAAAATCGCTTTGAGGTGCACTGGCTCTTGTCTAGATGCACCTATGTACCAAATTTCGTAGCCCTGGGTATATTAGCTTACGCGCAGCACAAACGAAAGACAAAAGACACCCACCCACAGAGAGAGAGACTCTTTCTTTTATTATATGTAGAGATAATAAGTTTGCTTAAACTATAATACATTAATTAATAAATTAATTATTTTATTTTATTCTACGAAATTTAAACGAAATACCTGAAAACATTTAATATTTACAGGATATTAATTTCATTTTACGAAAATATTCAGTGAGTTTAAAATAATATACAGTGATTCTTCAGTGAGTTTAAAATAATATACAGTGATGCACCAGAGTCATAATACGTGTACTGAAGAAAAGATTGAAAGAGAATTTTGTTAAATGGCTTTAAATCTGATTAAGTATATTTTGCATTTAACTTTCTACAATTGGAAATAATATTACACAAAACGAAAAATTTCTAAGATTTAAATTTCTTTTGAACTATAAGCATCCATTAAACGAGCAAATCCATTAGATTTTCGAAAAAAAAAAAAATCTAGGAACTTAAAATATTTTATACTCTGTTTTCGATAAAAATGCTTTCTTGTTTTATTCATCTGTGATTCAAGTACTATTATGGTCACAGTGATAATTAAAAAAACTATAAATGGACATACCTTGTTCAAAAATGGCACTCAGATTATTTTCAAAGCAATCGAAATTTTAATGATAGTTTCATTTCCTTCAACAATATTCGAAACTACCAAGAAAAAGAGTGAAAGACGAGGAAGACGTGTGTTTAACGTATTAATTCCAGGCACAGCAAGGCTCTGGAAATGCAATGGAACTTCGAATATATATATATAACGTCTCGGAACAGTTGCCATAACAGATCTGAGAAACCATTATCACCCAAATACGGCAATCGATAAGGAAGCTGCATTTTTATCAAATTATACTACATAGCAAGATTAAAGGTTACAATCGAAAATTGGCAGAATTTCTTAGCTTGCTTATTGTATTATAATGTTATTGAAAGTATAATACTTAAAATAAATATGCAATATTCTACAGCCACTTTTTCCATCTTCTACAGTAGGCAAAAGCATTGCGTAAAAATTGCAGTACACGATTCAACGTAACAAAACAAACCTAAAATGTATCACAAATACACGAATGTGTGAACCTCTACGTTTACTGTCCATTCAGATTATAAAGCGCACGTTTCCCTATAAATTGCAAAAATATGTAAAAAGAATAGGTGTGTGCACGGCACTATTGTATTTACGGTTTTAAAATACCTGTCTTGTCTACGTCAGCCATTTTTAACGCTGCGTACGGATTTTACATAGAAATATAGCTAAATAACAACTGCCTCCGCGCAGCTTGTCTTATTCTATTCGAAAAGCGTAGTTTAAGCTTCACTGCAACTAGTTAGCTTTTGGTGGTTTCTTGATGACAGCTTCCTCTTCACTTAAGCAATCGCCCAGTACTTCCACATTTTTACACAAGTTCGTTGCCATTTAATAACTAACAATACCATATTTCTTGAAGTAGTTATTCTAGCCTTTTATTTGTGCAACATGGCAATGAGTTTTCCCCAAGCAGAATGAATTTTTATAACTGAACATTATTTCTCGATGTACAGAAAAGTTGTTGAAACGTTTAAGGAGACTTTTCTAAATGTTCGTGAACTTGACAATGATTTTTACGCTTGGTTAAACGATTTCAAGAAACTGAAAAATATTCATTATAAAAATGCAACAGCAGCCCGTCTATTCTGAGCTCGGATAAAGTGGACGAAATGAGAAATAAAACACTGCAATTGCCAACAAAGAATGACAGAAAGACGCCATAGTAGTTAGTTAAACGTATGCGTTGCGAAATAAAGTTCAATATCATAAACATTCATTCTGCTTGGGGAAATTTCATCTCCATCTTGCACCCAACAGACGGTTTTTAAATCTACTTGTATAATCTGTAACTGAAACATAACAGTATCATCCATTCCACTGAAACAATTTGCCACTAATAGCCATTTTGGAATTTCTACAATTTAAACCCTTTCCGGCACGCTACCTTTTAAAGTCGGAGTTTTGATTTAAAAAAAAAAAAAGGTAGGCAGTCTAATTAGAGCTAGAGGAGTACACAAGTAAAATTTTGTGAAGATAGCACTTATCGCTTTAATTCTGTGGGTGGGCCCAAAGTGGCACACTGATTGAATAGAGCTTCGAAAAGAGTGCTGAAACGAGCATTGTTGTCAATGAACTGACCGATGAGATGCGGAGAAACAAAGAATATATACTCTCAGTTGTCCTAGATTATCGGTGAGCCCGGCCTGGGCACACCTAGGGTTCGCCGTTTGATTTTAGGTAAGATTTCAAGGTAAAAATTTAAAATTAATATAGAATAAGGAGATTAGCATACAGCCAAAAAATAACATAGAAATTTCTTTTCAAACAATTCCTTTTATACCCTAAAAAAATCTGGAAGATTTCTTTGAAAAATGAGGGTCTTAAAAAACTAAACATGGCTAAAATATATGGACTGGTTCGTGTTCAGCTGCCATCTATTATAAATAAAGAAGGTTCAGAGTAACCTATAGTAACCTCAGTTTTTCTGTGCGTACAGAAGGAAATTTTTAGGTGTGTCCAGACCGGACACACTGTGCCGCAAAGGGTTAAGAAAATTTGATATGCACAACTTTGTATTCGATTATTTATTTTGGTAAACAAGGAACGAAATAAAAAGACGTGCTTTAAACATTTTTATTGGCAATACGTTTTCAAAAATATGAATATTGTGATACGGGAAAAGAACAATATATTTTATTTTAAGGTGCCAATAGCAACGCTGAAGCATGCGTCTTTCTGTAAAAAAATTATTTGGCGCATGATCTCTTAGAAAGGTAAAAGTTCAAAGAAGGCTAGCATACAAAATATAAATTTATTTATAGAATTAAAACTTTTAACATTTCACGAATGTACTTTCCTATGTACAACCTAGGGATATGGAGACATGATGTTTCTCAGAGTTATTATATTCTACACATTCATATCTTAATGTTGACAAAAACCCACGCAGGTAAACAAAAATCGCGAATTTAATTTTTCACAGTCGACACACATTTGGTTCCACCGATTGATCGATAAAGACTCTGACAGGCTTGGTAAGAGTCAAACCTTGTAGTAGTATTGATCTTGTCAGACGCGCTTAGTATGTTAGAGAGATAAACTAAAGTGCGAACTCGGAATTACTTTAGAAACTTTTCTAAATATTTAATGGATATTCCATGTACAGAATGAATCGTATTTACTTTCTACAGAAACCCTGCTCCCATAAAATTTCTGCTTAAATAACATCATTGGAAGGAATATTATACAAGACACAAAACTAAATTATTAAATGAAGTTTTATAAACGATGGCAAAAATTACAAAGGAAAAAAATATTTTTAAAGTTACAAACATTTACTACTTATCAAGTTTATTATTCTCAGTCAAAAGATATTCAGCTGATCGTGTGATTGGGGCAAAGTGCACGAGGGCTATCTACCCCAGAAGTACATTTCAGGAGAACGTTTTAAAGGAATACTTGTCTTAGAAGAGATGTTATTGCGCAGAACTTTCTAAAGAAACGAAACCTCAGCTGATATTCACAGCAATCCTCACAAATATCTCGAAACTGGTACGCAGAGCGATTCTCTTCATAAAATCCTGTATGAAGACATCGTGCCCTTAGGCAGATAGCTCTCGAGTGCTTTGTCATAATTGATTAAATAAATAAATAACCCCCAAAATTCCATACAAGCAAGGCGTTTTCTGAAAACTGTTCCAGCAAAATCACCAGTGGTCTGGTTAAAACAAGGAATCGAACAAAATGAATCAATCTTCCCATTCTCAGTTTAAACCTTTGTTTTGACGACTTCGTAATACAACAAAAATGTCTGCATAAGCGTATATATGAATACATTTGTTTCCTCATTACTTACAGTTTTGAAGAAGCCTATAGTCATTATTTACAGTATTGTCAAAATGGTAAGTGAGAAGTCCTTGAAAAATCAAAGCTATCAAATAAATTTAAATATATATTCAAAGCTTACCATCTGCCGTCTACGTAACTGCGTTTTGACGTTTTGGTGTGCAGTTAAGTGAATTTTACAGAAATGTCGGAAGGCTATTTTCTTTACGTTCGTTGTCATTCAAGACAGCACGGCAAAAACATCTGGCAGATAGAGTTATTACTGGATCTGTTTAGCTTTAGACTTCAAAGACTGCATTTTTAGATTTATACTTCATTCATTCGATTGTTACTAACTAGGCTATTTAACAGCTACATTCTATCGCTCGCTTTATATAAAACTGTTAAGTTAATAAGAAAATTATCCTAACATGCAAATTGTAGAAATCTAAAATCCTTCTGCTGTATAAAATTTATTCATTTATTCTACCTAGCAAATGTAATATCTAGCAAACTGGAAATCGCTTGTTCAGACTTTAAAATACGGAATTTAAATTTGCTATATAATGTTCTTTTGAATACATTATTCTGCATTATTTTTTCTCTACACTGTTGAACCAGATATTCTTGTATCTGGTTCAGCAGTGTAGAGAAAAAATAATGCAGAAAATTCCACAATTTCAAAATCCTCCATTGTACGAAAAATGTCTTACGCTTGAAAAAATAGCTGCATTTCTTTTAACACAAAGAATGCAATTTTTGATAAAGTTGTATAATTTGCATAAATATTAATCTAAAATATAGATCAAGTCGTTTATAATATATAAAAGATATTACATCACGAACTATTTTCCGTACCTTAAGACATTTTAAAATATAATTACAATTTCAACAAAGCTTAATATTCATCCGGTTATTCTAGTAATTTATTTTTTTAATACCTTTGCCTAATGGTGAATGTTATGAAATCTACGTCCACCCGTTTTTGCCATTAACATTCGCTTGCCGTGAAGAAGAGAGACGAAACACTTCTGGAATCGGGAAACTCAGCCATTTTGCTGCCAACTAGGTTACCTCGTTACACTGCAGATTTTCCTCTTAGGTGAACTCTTCAGCAGCTTCTATATTTTTGTTGCATTATTCATGTACAATAGTAATTATTGTACATATTGTATTATTCATGTACAATTAGCAAAAAATTTTTATTTGCTAAATTGCAATGATCTGTTGAATAAACACTAAGCTTAAAGAGAACTCAGATTAAAAATCAAATCGCTGAGAAATGCTGTGTTCTTCAAGGATTTACTAAAAGCATAGTATTTACAGCAAAATATTACCCATTTACAACAATATATATTATCATTAGAATACACGTAAGGTTAACTGATTGAGTCAAAGTACGCGACGGCCATTTGTCCTACAGAGGCTGTTCGCACATTTTTTAGACGATTTTGGTAAGCGGTAATAAAATCTTGTTTGCTGAAAAAGAAGTAATTCCAACTGTACTATGTTTTTAAAAGTCAAAGTTATAGTCTGTGGCTTGAAAGCTTTGTTTTTATTCAAAATGGCGAATTTAACAAAGCAGTGGTTCGAAGGCTACATTTACGCTTTTTCCGAAGAGAAATATGCATACTCCGTTATCCAAAAACGATGTGAGATTATGGTGAGAGTCATGGTTTTGTGATATCTAAAGCGTCGATAGGTAATATCATCAACAAGAAAGGAAAACAACGTCAAATTGGAGTCGCAAGTGGGACAAAAATTCCAAACAAGTATCCAAGGAAAAAACGAACATCATCTACTATTGCAAAGGTACGTAATTTTAATGTTAAACGAAAATCCCTTTAGTCAAAGGACATTTGCAAAATCATTAAAATGCTCGATGTCACTGTAAACAAAATGATAAACGTTGATTTAAATCTTAAGAAAGCGAAAAAACGCAATGTGCATCGTCTTCTTCCAAAGCATATCGCTCGACGCAGGACACGCTGCAGAATTCTATATGAGAAACACTTATCCAAAGAAAAATGGAAAACAATTGTCACAATAGATGAAGCATGGGTGTATTTAAATGATTGTAACAAAAAAAGAGCCATCTATTACCATAAAAGGGGAGAAAGAAATTTAAGTACAGGGTTCAAAGAATCGAAAGAAAGTTTTTCTAAGGGATTCATGATTGTTGCTGGTTTTTCTTATAATGGCAAGTTAAAAATAAAGAGAGTGCAAAAAAATGTAAAGATTAACTCCCAATACTATCAGGAACATATTTTATCGCCAATTTTTCTGAATGAAATACCATCGCTTTACCCACAGTGCCATCCATCTGTGAGACTCCATCAGGACAAAGCTAGCAGTCACACATCAAAATCCACCGTAAATTTCCTAAACGAAATGGAACAAAAAACTGGTATCAAGGCCATACCCTTCACTAATATCCCTACTAAATCTCCCGATGTGTCGCCTATGGATTTTTGTGCTTTCGGACTTTTAAAAACTGCATTATGCAAACGTTGTCCCAAAACCCTAACAGGAACCTGGAAAGCTGTTCGGGAGGAATGGGATAGAATACCTCTTCTGCCACTTCAAAAGGCATTATTATCCTGGAAATTGTGGTGTCGAAAGATAGTTCAGAATAAGGGATGTCAAATAGAACATTTAAAACACAAGAATTTTATGTAATTTAGTGAATACAATATGCATCGTCTAAAAAATATGTGAACAACCTCTGTAGAAGAGAGACCATGGAGGAAGTTTCAAGCCAAATTGGGAGTTTTAAGCCAAACTGGAAGTTTTAAGCCAAATTGGTTACATATGGACTTACGTTTTTAATTAAATGATTTTGTAAAAGCATAATACGGCTATCTGCCTAAGAGGATGGCTTTATGGAGGACCTTCTAAGGATAACTATCTCGAAATCCTGTTACATATATTAGTGGCGGGCGGAAACGAAATCCGTAGCGGTCAGGCTCTTAAAGAAACCTTTTCCAAAAACTCCAGCTTTTGTGATTCTATCCTCTCAGCTTTCATTGGGTTACCCCCAGAGAACAATCTTTGCTTTTCGCAAAAGCAGAATGTTCCCTTGAAACCTTTCGCAAGCCAAAATGACGCAAAGCGAAGAAGTAATTATCGTTAACATTTTAGAATTTTGAATGTTTCGAAGCCTAAAAAGAGTATTGCAATGTAGACGTTTATTTTAACACATTATGTTAAAGAAAACTCATCAATAGTCATGACAATGATGAAGAAACGAATAATGGACTGAAGGGGGGGGGAGGGTTCAGTTAGATTATCTGAATATCGCAAAACATACGAAGGCTTATCTGCCAACGGAGTGAGATGTTTTCGTGGAGGACTTTCTAAGGAAAACTGGCTCTTATTCCCGCTACAATTAGGGCAACACAAAGACCACCCTTGCAGCCAGTCCATTCAGCGTGGGAACGAACGTAGACCAAACTCCCAGCATTCAATGGTCTTACCAACTCTGCTGGTGGTGGGGAGGGATCTTACTGAAGGGGAAAAACAATGTTTAATTTTACGACAGCTTATTGGCATCACTTAGTTTTGCAATACTGTATTTTTATTGCTCAACTAATACTTTATCTGGAATCGAAATTCCTAACATTTATATTCATTCTTCGGTAGAATTATTACTGGGCAACAGAACAGCTACGCTTCACGCATATTAGCAGTCATTCTTAGGTAAAAAAGAACTCGACTGAACAATTTAGATTACGGGAAGGACACTAGAGATGTCTGCCTAAGGCAAATGCAAAAAGGTTAACGTACCATTTGCATTAAAATATAGAGTTCCAGCGCTATTTAAAACAAGTATAAACTAAAATACTAACACCACCTTTAAACCGAAAACTTAACTGCCAATACCATCATTAAAGTTCTTCAAAAAACGGCCTAAATTTAAAAAAAAAAAAAAAAACATGCATCTTTCTGCTCAAATATCAGAGCTCCAATCTGCAGAAAAATTTCGTTACCAATTCAAACCATCATTTAATTCCAGATACATTTAAGTTTCTTTATTTTAAGCATTTTGTTCTTGCTCCAGCGCCTGAAGTGATGTGGAATGTTAGTTACTAGATACAAATTTTAGTAATTAAAAAAGAGAAAAACTTTTTAACAAAAAGAAAAATAATCATACAAGCTAGAGTTCTAATAATGGTATAAAAAGCATAAAGCAAAGCTTACATTCTCTTTTCCTTTATCCCTTATCTGCGTATTCGACACTCTTTCATAAACGACTGTCATGGTAAAAACTTATCTTTATAAAAGCAGTAAACTAGTTTTACATCTCAGTTAAAAAAATCTGATGTGCACCACATGACTTCCTTGTACGGAATATTAAATTATACCCATTTTTTTCTTGCATTTTATTTAAATTTATTGGATTGAATTAAATCTACTTCGTCGATTGCACATAAACCACAATAGAATAAACGCACTCTTTAAAAATCACTCTATTTGTTTACCATAGCGAAACTCTGGCCCTAGGTTTACTTAACAGCGTTACAATTTCCTCCATTTTTTTAAATCAGAATGCACAAAAAAATTATATCATCTTAAGAATTATCTAATTGTTGTCACATGCTCTGTTCAAATAGTATAATAAATCTAAAACGATGTATAAAAGAAATTAAGCAAAGAACAACAACAGAAAAAAAAAAAAAAAAAAAGTTTTTCACAGACAATTCAGTATTTCTCATTCAATTAATTCAGTTCTCACTTAGCGACAAGCCAAAAATACATTAAAACTGAAGATGTCTGTATTGAAAATTATGAAGTAAATCTTAAAACACTTATTTCCTCGAATAAATTCCAGAATGGATTAAGCATGATTTAATTCGCAATAATAAAAGGCGGCGTTATCTTTGTTATTGCGAAGCTTACTTTCTCTATATTGGCAACAAATCTACTATTCCGCTGTTTCAAATGTAAACAAGCAATGGCCGCCATGGAAAAAATTATTAGGCTTAGCGGCACTAAAACAACTTTTAAATTGTTGATAATTCTAAAAATATTGCATACACATTTACCAAAGGCATAAAAACCTTAACCGGAAGATAAGAACAACATAATTCAATCACTTTTAAAGCAAAAAATGCACAATTTACAAACATATAAGAATAAAGAAACTGAGATCACTGAGCAGAGTAACAGAATGAATATGTATATACATATAATTATATACTTTTTTGGTGCGGCCGATTGCAACCAAAATACGAGGTCGACATCTACATGTTATAGCAGCCCTATATACAAAATTTCAACGTTCTGAGGCTACTCGTTTTTGAGTTTTTCGAGATACGCACGTACGCACAGACGCCAGGAAAAATTCTAAATTCTCTTCAGAATTCATTTTAAATTAGTTTTACAATTTCTTTTGGGGGGGAAAGAGTCCTTTATCCTGTCCTTACATACAGATGTCGCGCAAAAACATCGTTAAATTGCATTCGATAGCGGTGAAAATGGATACTTACGTTGAAATATGATGCCTGAAACTTTTCGCGATTACATTACTACCTTTTTACTTCGTGCAAGGAAGTAAAAAACAACACAATACACGAAACAAAATTAAAGAACTTGAATTCTATGCCTTATCATTTCATCAATACATCTTAGAATCTATAAATAAATAAATGTGAAATTTATTTATGGAAATCTTGTCGTATAAGGCTTAAAAAATAAAACAGACATGTAACTACAAATCAAACCCACTTAATGAAAGACACATTGTTAGACAATAAGAAGGAAGCTTAACGGTGATGGCTTGATTTAAAATACAGTTTGCACAAAGCTTAAAAGCCGGAAACATTGATCAATGAAAAAGGGCGTAGCGGAACTCACAGCAGGAGCTTTTAAATTAGAAATGAGAATACATTTCAAGAGTTCTGTTTTGTGCTGCTAATTAAGGGTACTCGAATTCAGTGCTCGATATCGGAAATCTTTCGAGTTTTAAACCCAAAGTCCCCCCCCCCCCGACGTAGGCTTTATTATTCTAAAAAACACTTTAAAAATCAGAAACTGAGTGGGGGAAGGACCCCGTTACAGTGAGCTTCGTTAAAATAAAGTATTACGTTTTATTTAAGACATACAAAGAATGGCTCAGAAAAATATGCATTTGGGTAGTTTTAAGAATCAAAATAAGCTTTGACGTACAAGTTATTGATGTTCTTAATAAAAACACAGTTATTGTTTCTCAAAGTTAGTTATTGTTACACAGTTATTGTTTTTTCTTTATCTTCTTCCCTTAGGAATTTTACGCAGCAAATGCAATTGTTTATTTCGTTTATGAGGAGCTATCTTCCTCGCCTGCTGTTTTAAGGATACAAGAATGCATTGGCGTAGCTCGGGTGGGGTAAGAGGGGGATATCTGTCTCAGGGCGCAGCATCCAAGGGGCGCCAAATTGATGCTACGAAATTTTTTTTTTGAAATGTTTTCCATTCTTGGCATACAGAAAGGGGCGCAAATTCTTCAGTTGTCCCCGGTCGCTGGAAACTCTAGCTACGCCCCTACAAGAATACAAGATGGTCTTAATGAATGCATTTAACTATATTTACATATGAATTACCTAGAAACTTGCAAAAGTTGAGAAATTAAAGGAGACGAAACCAACTAACGAGTTGTGCGTAGTACATCTCATCAGGTAGGTTTACCTAAACTCCTATGCTAAATCCTTTCGCGTAGAGAGTTTAAAATTTTGCCCGATTTTATTCCGACATTGCATTTTAAACTGAACTTTCAGCTGAACGCAAATTGAGCGTGTCAGGGGGAACGTGAACATTTGTTTGCATTAGCAATCATCTGTTTATAATCAATTTATAATATCTAGAACAGCGGCCATTTCGTATGACCGCCGGTCTTTTAGTGAAGTAATAAAAAGAAATTATGCAGCAATATAGTGTTACGAATTTGGTATTTAAAAAGCTAATGTTAGTTCAATTATAAATTAAATGGTTTTATATCTCGCGCAGTGCATCGCGTGACGAATATTAAAAGAAAGCTCAGCCGGAAAATTGAAAATACAAGAGCGCGTGCATTAAATAAATAAATATCTCTTTTTGATTTCGAGAAAGTACTGGAAAATTCTAGCGCGTGATTTTAAAATCTTATAAAAGGAGGAAAACATCTCAGTTTGGAGTAGTTGCTTAGTTTGTTGTTGTTTAGAAAACTGCTCTTGTTGATTGTAGCGAATTCGCGGATTAGCGTTCTTTAGCTGTTTTGAATTGCGTTCTACTGGACATTTGAGTAGTTAAAAGATAACTACTGTGAGGTATTGTAATACTGCACGAATATTTTAGGAAATTTAAGCATTTTTGTTGTGATAATAATAAATTTTTGTTCATTTTTCCTCGGACTTGTGCATTCATTTCATAACGAACCCGTACGCACGCAACAATTTTTGGTGTCAGGAGTCGGGTTTGAATGCCAATAACAAGAGCGATGGAAGAACAATTCAGGCGAATGATGACTGCATTTGCTGCTTTCCAAGAAAAGATGGAAGGAGCCGTCAACTCCGTTAAAGAAGAAATTAAAGGCGAGATGAAATTGGACCAAGAACCTGTTAAGGAAGAAATGAAGGCCATTCAAGCTGGTCAATTAACTTTTAAAGACGAAATAAAAGCCGTACAAGTAAAGATTGAAGAAAGTCAATACGAAATGAAAAGAGAAATTGCCTGCATAATAGAAACCAAATTCGATGCTATAGAAGGTAGAATAGATGTGGTTGAAAATAAAGTTGGGCAAATTGAAGAAAAGGTTTCTTCTGTCAAAGATGAAATAGAAGATAGAGTGTCGGCTGTGGAGCGACGAGTCGAAGGAAGAGTTTCAGCCTTCCAACAACAAATTGAAGAAAGAGTTTCTGCCGTCCAAGGACATATTGAACAACAAATCGAAGGCAGAGTTTCTGCCGTCCAAGGACATATTGAACAACAAATCGAAGACAGAATTTCTGCTGTCGTCGCCAAAGAAGTTGACACTTTAAAGAAATTCGTAGCGACGGCAGGGAGCACTTCGGATGGTTTAAAATTTCTACCCATGCCTGCTCGTCCCTCTCTGAAGCTATCCACATATGATGAGAAGACCTCCTGGCAGGTGTATAAGACACAATTTGCTATCGTGGCGGATGCGAATGGATGGGATTCCCAAGCTAAGGCCTGTCATCTCGCCGCTTCTTTAAGAGCCGACGCAAGGGATATCCTTCAGACTCTTACCGAAAACAAAAGGTTAGATTTCGAAGCTCTGTCCGGCGCCTTGGAGCTGCGCTTCGGGGAGAAATGTTTAAAAGACTACAGCAGGCTCCAATTAAAATCCCGTCAACAGAAGCTCACCGAAACCTTTCAGGAGCTCGCCACGGATGTTGAAAGGCTGTCACATCCCGCCTTTTCGGAGTGCCCGACAGAAACAAGGGAAATCCTGTCCCTGCAATATTTCATCGATGGCATCCGGGACCCTGAAATACAGAAAGCACTGCGAATGGCGAATGTTAAAGATCTGAAAAGCGCTTTAGTGTACGCCATGAAATTCGAGGCAGCCCAGCAAGCCACCCGTCGAGACCGCCATCCAGTCAGAGCTGCTCAGATCCAGGAGCCAGGGGATCAAGTCACTGCTCGTCTAGATGATTTAACTAGACAACTGAACGCCTTGAGACGGAATATTGGTGACAAGAAACCAACCGTTAAGAGCTGGAACTGCGGTGCTGAAGGACACATACGACGAAACTGCAGAACACCCCAGGGTACAGATGTTAAAACCGCTCCTAACAAACAGCAGGGAAACTAATTAGTGGCCATCTCGCGGGGCGGAGGTTGCCAGATAATGAAAAGCCCCAGTTTAAAGCGCTTCAGATTTCTGCAGTGAGAGGCGGCAGTAATGGACTTTTCATAATAGGATATATTAATAGAGTTCCCTGCAATCTGACGATAGATACAGGAGCCAACGTTACCATCATCCGATAAGATTTGGCTGAACAACTGGGAAGCAAACTTATCTGGACGCCGCCCTGCGTTACCCTACAGACTGTGTCCGGTGAGAAGATCGACATCGATGGAAAAGTAAATTTTAACATCACGTTTGGAAGTGCCGCTTATCATCACACAGCATATGTAGCAGAGATCACTGATTCTTGCATACTCGGATTGGACTTTCTAAAGAAATACAATTTTTCCTTGGACTTTAAAAAAAACGAATTGCATTCTACATCTGAGGACATAGAGTTATTTGGAGTTAATGATGAAGAAGTTAAATCTGTTCATAAAATCATAGCACAAGACAATATCACAATACCGGCAAGAACAGAAATTTTACTTCCTGGATCCATAGCCGAAAACAGAAATTTCCGCTACGGCATCATAGAATATCCCAATAACTGTAATAGCCCAAAAGGAGTACTAGTAGCCTCAACACTCGTCGACCTATCCAGAACGGTTATCCCGGTGAGAGTCGCCAATGTAACTGAGAAGGAGAGAATTATTAAGAAAGGTGAAGTGGTTGTAGCATGTACTCCAGTAACCAGCGTTGAAAGAAAGAGTAACATCCAAGAATCCGTGTCCTCAGAGAGCATTACATCGGAGTTATTGCTGAATGCGCAATTAAACGATAAGGAGAGGAATGCTACCGATCGCGTCATTAAAGATCTTCAAGTTGTTTTCTCCCGCTCGTCTTCTGACGTGGGTCGAACTAGTTTGGCACAACATAGAATAGATACCGGCGATCATCCCCCGATCAAGTAACATCCAAGACGTCTACCGTTTGCTGAACAGGAAGAGGTGCGAACACTGTTAAAAGGTATGGAAGAAGGCGATGTCATCGAGCCTTCAGTAAGTCCATGGGCATCTCCCATCGTCATAGTCCGAAATAAAGATGGCTCAACAAGATTTTGCGTCGACTATCGCCGCTTGAATGAGGTTACGAAGAGAGACAGTTACCCTCTTCCTAGAATTGACGACATTCTAGACACTCTTTCTGGAAGCAAGTGGCTCTCAATACTTGATTTAAAGAGTGGGTATTGACAGGTAGAAATACAGCCTGAAGACCGAGAAAAAACGGCATTTACTACGGGACAAGGACTTTGGCAATTCAAGGTGATGCCGTTCGGACTGTGTAATGCGCCGGCAACATTCGAACGTCTCATGGAGACTGTTTTGAAAGGTCTTTCCTACGAAGCCTGTCTGATATACCTGGACGATATCATCATCGTCGGAAAGAGTTTTGAAGAGCATCTAGAGAATCTTAGAAAGGTGCTTCAGAAACTGAAAGAAGCCAATCTGAAGCTGAGTCCCGCTAAATGCAAATTGTTCCAAAAGGAAGTGGTTTACCTGGGACATGTCATCTCTGCAGAAGGTGTGCGTACGGATCCTGAAAAGGTATCAGCGGTTAAATCCTGGAAACGTCCCGAAAATGTCCATCAGCTGAGAAGCTTCCTAGGGCTTTGCACCTACTATAGGAGATTCGTGAAGGACTTTTCTTCCATCGCAAGACCCCTTCACAAGCTGAGAGCAACCAAAAGTTCTTGTGGACAAAAGAATGCGACGATGCATTTAACAACTTAAAGGAGGCTTTAACATCTGCTCCAATCCTGACGTATCCTCACCTCGACTGACCATTTATTCTCGACACCGACGCGAGCAATGAAAGTGTCGGTGCTGTTTTGTCCCAAGAAATAGACGGCCAAGAACGTGTAGTGGCGTACTGGAGCAAGTGCCTGTCTAAACCGGAGAGGAAGTATTGTGTCACCAGGAAAGAGTTGCTCGCCATTGTTAAAACTGTAGAACAGTTCCATCACTATCTGTACGGCATAAAATTTCTGCTCCGCACCGATCATGCATCATTGACCTGGCTTTTAAATTTCAAGAATCCTGAGGGTCAAATAGCCAGGTGGATACAGAGACTCCAAGAATATGACATCACTATCCGTCATCGTAAGGGATCATCACACGGAAACGCCGACGCCCTGTCTAGAAGACCTTGCCTAGAAAGCTGCCGATATTGTTCCAGGATGGAAGCGAAATACGAGCTGCTGACTCCGGTCGCAAGACAAATTACAATATCAACATCGGCTGATCGAGAACTGTGGAGTGATGATGAAGTCAGGAAAGACCAGCTGGAAGACCGCAACATTAAATCCATAATTGATTTAATGGAGTCATCAACCAGAAAACCTATCTGGCAGGACATTTCTATCTGTAGTCCTACAACCAAACAGTATTGGGCACTCTGGGATTCACTTCACATTCGAAACGGCGTCTTATACCGGAAATTCGAATCGGATGATGGGAAGACGTTCCGATGGCAGCTGATACTTCCAAGATCCCGCATTCCTGATGTCCTTAAAGAACTATATAACAGCCCTACGGGAGGTCACTTTGGAATAATGAAGACCTTACAGAGAGTTCATGAGCGCTTTTACTAGAATAATGCAAAGGATGACGTGCAAAAGTGGTGCCGATCCTGCGATGCCTGTGCAGGTCGGAAAGGACCGAAGAGACGCAGCCGAGGCAAGCTGCAACGTTACAACGTAGGGGCGCCTTTTGAACGTATCGCCTTTGACATCTTGGGACCTCTGCCACGAACTGCTGATGGCAACAAATACATACTCGTTGTCATTGATTACTTCACCAAGTGGCCTGAAGCGTACCCTGTTCCTGATCAGGAGGCTGTCACAGTAGCTGAGGTAATGATACAGCACTGGATTTCCAGGTTGAGTGCCTCTTCAGTTACATTCCGATCAGGGAAGGAATTTTACCTCGGCAGTAATCAAAGAAAGAACTATGCAAACTACTCGGCATTAAGAAAACTCAAACGACGCCATTGCATCCCCAGTCGGACGGCATGGTAGAGAGGTTCAATCGAACCATCCTTAATAACCTCTCATTAGTGGTTTCCAGAAACCAACAGGACTGGGACAAGAAATTACCACTCTTTTTACTGGCTTACCACAGTGCTGTCCACGAGACTACCGGCTATTCTCCATCACAGATGCTCTTCGGTCGTGATCTTCGTCTGCCTTGTGATCTACTGTTTGGCCGCCCTTCGGATGCTCCTTCTTCGTCTGATGAATATATTCAAGATCTTCAGGCCCGGTTTGAAGTGATGCACAACTTTGCACGAGAGCGAGTCAACTTGGCGACGGAGAAGATGAAGACCCGATACGACACAAGAGCTACTGAACATCAATTCCACGAAGGAGACAAGGTGTGGTTGTGGAATCCGACTCGACGGAAAGGACTTTGTCCGAAATTACAGTCACCTTGGGATGGCCCGTACACAGTCCTAAACTGGCTAAATGACGTCGTGGTTCGGATTCGTAAGTCTTCGAACTCTAAACCTAAAGTCCTTCATTACGACAAGTTAGCTCAATACTATGGCCATAGTACATAATGTAAATAATTGTAAATAGTGTAAGACCATGGTCCATTTTGTTTTTAAATGTGTCTTTGATTTGATTTGTATTTAGTATTTGATTTGTATTTAGTATTTGATTTGCATTTAGTATTTGATTTGTATTTGATAGCATTTGATTTGTTTTATGTATTGCATTTATTGTTCATGTTGTTTATTATTGTAATGTAATGCTTATTAATGCATTTATGCCACAGTTGTAAGTTTAGCTTCCTGTCCAGGGATTGTACTGCCGGGACGTGCAGTCCTTGGGAAGGGGGCAGTGTTACGAATTTGGTATTTAAAAAGCTAATGTTAGTTCAATTATAAATTAAATGGTTTTATATCTCGCGCAGTACAACGCGTGACGAATATTAAAAGAAAGCTAAGCCGAAAAATTGAAAATACAAGAGCACGTGCATTAAATAAATAAATATTTCTTTTTGATTTCGAGAAAGTACTGGAAAATTCTAGCGCGTGATTTTAAAATCTTATAAAAGGAGGAAAACATCTCAGTTTGGAGTAGTTGCTTAGTTTGTTGTTGTTTAGAAAACTGCTCTTGTTGATTGTAGCGAATTCGCGGATTAGCGTTCTTTAGCTGTTTTGAATTACGTTCTATTGGACATTTGAGTAGTTAAAAGATAACTACTGTGAGATATTGTAATACTGCATGATAATTTGAGAAAATTTAAGCATTTTTGTTGTGATAATAATAAATTTTTGTTCATTATTCCTCGGACTTGTGCATTCATTTCATAACGAACCCGTACGCACGCAACAATATACAACATTATGAAAATAGACCACATAGCAGCTTTTCTGCACTGATGTGGATAGCTGGGATTCTTGTTGTTCCACTCTTACGTATTTTTCATTAGCTAATATTTTCTTTAGAACCTTTTTCTTGGATTTTATATGTTCATAAAAGTCCCTACATGAATATTTGAAATGTACCTTCAGGTTTAAATAATCTTTTAGCGCTGACTGCTGTGATCGAATTATGAAGATCAAATGTTCGTCGTTGTTAGAAAAAAAATCTTTTGTACTAAAGTTGAGGTACTTAGCAACAATACTGATTGTCTAGACAAACACAATCAATTTCATTTAAAAGTCCTAAGCACAATTATAAATAGCAGATGTCAGAATAACCCAATTATCACACAGAGAAATTACGAGATACTGATACTAATAGCGTCGAAACGGCTGGAGGTAGTTCATGGTTTATTCTTTTGCATGCAACGTAAATACGAGCAAATTTCTTTTAAAAAGCTTTTTTTATTCAGACAGAAAGCCCTTCTACGCTTCGTAATGCAAATCAATTAATGCAGAATTAAAATAATCAACTAATGCAGAATATTTCAGCGCAGAATTTTAAGCTGATTGATTTTAGCTCAACGAAAACATAAAATGGCTGCATGACAAAAGATGGGAAACCTTTGTAGAACATGTTTGTTTACCTGAATATAAGCAAAGCACAAAAAGGCTACAAATCTTCGTGAAAGAATTTTAAAAAACTGCTTAAATTTATGCTGCACGTGAAGTTTGATTTGGTTACGGTTAATCTGATTAAGGCAAAGCACACTAGGCATGCCATCGCGGAGGACTTTCTAAGGGAAACTGATTTGCACCCACGTTACATATGGGGGAAAAACTACAGATCAGCCAGCTGTAACACGATTACATATATAATGATTCAAAAAGTATTCGGTCATAAGAAACTTCCAAATATTCAGTGATCAAGGTTCAGCTGTTATTTCAAAACCATGCTACACGTATTATAATGTAGTATGGTATTTTTATTACTCTGGTTTGGTTTGGTTTATTTGATTACAGCAAAGCGCACAAGAGCTGCCACCCTAAGAGGTCTTTCTAAGGAAAACGGGCTCGTATCCATGTTACATGTATGGGAAAACACACATGCGGCGAGCCCTTTCGTAGGGAATCGAGCTCAGGTCGAACTACCACTGCAGCTGAGGGGCCTTTATTTCTTTTTATGTACAACAACCATGCTTAATACCGGGTGGCCATAATTAAACTGACAGCGCTCACAGTGTTCTGTAGCGCGATCTATTTGCGAGAATGATGCCACATTTTGTAGGAAGATTAAACAAGACGGGGGACGACGGATTCCGCGAAAAAAAATTAGTTGAAAAGTCACCGCTAGGGAAATAATTGGCGCTGTGTAATGGAAAATAGAGTGTTAACAAATGCAAATTAATACGGAATAAAATTACCTTTTATTGTGGATATGCCTTATGGAATATGGATATGCCTTACAGTACGGTATGGAAAATCTTACGAAAGATTATCAACTTCTATCCGTACAAGATCAGCCGTGTACAGGAATTACTGTACCCCGACCATGATAAGCGATTGACTTTTGCTCTCACCTTTCTTGCCAGAATGGAGGTGAATGATCCTTGGCCGTGGAAAATCTTATGGGAAGACGAGGACCACTTTTACCTGAATGGAATGTGAATACCCAGAACTGCCGAATTTGGGATGATAAATCACCACATGCAGTCACAGCAATTCCCTTACATTCACCAAAGGTAACTGTTTGGTGTGGGTTCACAGCGGAATTTATCGTAGGTCCATTCTTCTATGAGAACTTTGGTACTTACGTATTAAAGCAACCACGCCAAAATTCGCATAAATTGCCAAATTTGGTGACTCAACTTACGGCAACTGTTACACGTAGTTTTGTAAAAAGAGCATGTGGAGATTCACAAAATTTTCCTGCATTTTCGTGCAAATTTTTGTAATTTATTAGCAATTAAACCCTTCCGGTTTCTAATTTGAATAAGTTGCAGAATTATTTTTTCGGCGGAAATCTTTTCGCTATTGCTTTTAGCACTGATTGAAAACCGTATTCGCCATAACCATGTACACGTCGACTTATTTTTACTTAAAAAAAATCCCAGAATTGCACAAAAATGGCATTGCGTACACCCTTGACTTTATCCATGTACACTGCTATTTTCTCATAAATTACAAAAATTTGCACGAAAATGCAGGAAATTTGTGAATCTCCACATGCAAAATAGCAGTGTACATGGATAAAGTCAAGAGTGTGCGTAATGCCATTTTTGTGCAATTCTGAGATGTTTTTTTAAGTAAAAATAAGTCGACGTGTACATGGTTATGGCGAATACGGTTTTCAATCAGTGCTAAAAGCAATAGCGAAAAGATTTCCGCCGAAAAAATAATTCTGCAACTTATTCAAATTCGAAACCGGAAGGGTTTAATTGCTATTTTATACTTTAAAACAAAATAATATAAAAAACTGTATTAAAAATTATCTGTAATTAATAAATGTACATTTTCTTTCTATTCATACTTTTTTACTCAAACTTACAAATCGCGCCAACCTGGTTGCGATAATACGTAAGTACCGAACTTTACCCCGACAGGACCGAAAACCTGTTCTGTTACAGGAGAAAAATATCGAAACATGTTGAACAGCTTTGTCATTCCGGCACTTCAGCAAAGACAATGCCTGGGGAAAATTATTTTCATGCAAGATGGAGCCCCTCCACACGTTGCTGTACGGGTGCAATAGATGCTACGACAGAAATTCACAACAGAAAGAGTCATTAGAAGCTACTTTCCAACTGCATGGCCATCTCGGTCGCCTGATCTTACCCCATGCGACTTTTGGCTATGCGGTTACCTTAAGTCCAAGGTCTATCAAGGAGTGGTCCAGGACCTGGCTACATTGAAGGATGACATATCACGGACTGTACGGGAGTTTCCTGCAGACATGTTACTTTCTGCTGTTGTGCATACTGTGCACAGAATGCAATATGTGGTCCACAACAACGGCAGCCACATTGAACCTCATTTGAATGCAAAATAAAAAGTAATTTCCGTATTGATTTGCATTTGTTAACACTCTATTTTCTATTACACAGCGCCAAATATTCTCCTAGCGGTGACTTTTGGAACTAATTTTTTTTGCGCGGAATCCTTCGTCCCCCGTCTTGTTTAATCTTCCTACAAAATGTGGCGTCATTCTCGCAGATAAGATCGCGCTACAGAACACTGTGAGCACTGTCAGTTTAATTATGGCCACCACTTATATTCTGATAAATAACATTAAATAAAAATTATAAATGAGATATTTTAATTATTAATGAGATATTTTAATTATGAAATTACGGTCAAAGCACTATTGGGCACTATGATGCAGATGTTATATTAAGCGAATGCTTGCAGAGTTTTCTGATAAAATCGTTGGAAGGATTTTAAGCCTGGAAAAATAAAATGAAGGCTGAGAAGCACTTTTATTAATATGGGAAGAAAAAATTCTGAGGTAATTTTTTTTTTATTTAAATGTGAGCAAACTTTTAATTTTTCATTGAAACGTTAAAAATTTGCAAGAAAAATAGCAGAATTATTGACTGTATTCTCTAGTGTAAAAGACGCACTTTTTTCGAGGTGGAGAAAATTGAAAATCAGGGGTGCGGCACATGCGTGCGAATGATCAGAAACAGGAACATGCAAAACATATGGCACAACAACGATAGCACGTACTTAACAAATGAGTATGAAATCCATTGTTGACGGGTGAACATTACATAGGAATGCGCAAGTTTAGTTGTGATTGCAGGTCGTGGTGACATGCTGTAAGATAGCGGGTACCACTAATAGCCAGAGGCAGATTCGGACTTGATAAGGCCCTAAGCTATTTGAGATATGGGGGGGGGCCTTTATAAGTCTGTTATAACATATTTTAATACTATTTATACTATATTTTAATTTTGGGGGGAGACCCCCTAAGCAAGCGGGGGGGGGGCTCTAAGCTATAGCTTGTATAGCTTATACGTAAATCTGGCCCTGCTGACTTGTAGAGCAGCTAGCTAGCTTGCCTATGGTGCCGATACTGCCTGTGAATAGAGACAGTAAATATAGAAACATGTTCCTTTTAACTAATAATGAAAATTTTGTCTTAATAGGTGGGAAATACTATTTTCATACCTCCAAAACAAAAGAAAAATATTGTACATGGTAAATAGGCTATCTGCATAGCTTATAATTCTTCCCTTTCCTTAAATCTTCTTCTTGCCTATTCGACAATGACCACTCTTAAGGCTAGAAGTGGTGGCCATTTTATTGTAAAAGCACCTAATATGTGGCCGCCGTTGCCGCCTGTGAAGGAACGAATAGTTACAACTATGCCGTCTCCAGGATTCGAACCCGAGCCCTTCGGTATCGCAGTCGGCTTCCCTAACCACGATATCGTCTGAGCGCGCCGACGAAGAATAAGAACTGAAAATTGGTTCGATTCTTAAATAATGCATGCAGGAAATCAAAAAGCTAATTAATCAATCTGCTAACATCAAAATATGTTTAATCGCCAAATGGCGTCAATTGGCAGTGCCTCGGTAGGTGGCGGTTAATATCCAAGTACCAAATTTGTATCTTCAGAATGAATGAGCAGGATATTAAATTAAGAACTTTTTAGTAGAACAGTAAAAAATAATAACAATATGTATTAAACAGAATTTTCAATTAATATTTTCCTATACAGGAAAATTCAGATTTATAGTACTTTTCAGTAAGATCAGTAACGTAACGGCTGAATCCTTTGTTGGTACAGCAACTGACAATTTAATTCACAGATGAGGATCTTCCGCGACGGTTGGATTCCCATTTCATGAACATATAATTAATTTTGGTTAACTGCAAAATTAGTATTTATGCCGGAGAATAGCACAAACGATGGAACGAGAAGTATTTTGACTTTCATTTGATAATAACAGTAAAAAAAGCAACCATTTCCATTCGGTCTGTTTACGAGCGATCAAAGTTTAAGGTCGTATAAAAATAGACTGGTTTCCGAAAGTTTCGCAAGTCTAATCGATTGAAAGATAAGACCTTATCTTGTAAACAAAAGACTACTACCTAAAACAGAGTTACTAAAGTTAGAAATCGACCACATTTTAAAATAAAACTTCCGATTGTTTGAAACCATAAACAAAATAATTTTTTTGACTTTTGACAATCTTCTTTGACATCGATATTCAAGAGTCGCAGCCAATCTCATCGAACTGAAAAAGTGTACGCACCGAGAAGAAAGTTAATTGTTACATCAAACAAGAAAAGAAGCGCATGAACATTTTATAAGCACAGTTCAAAAGTAATATTTAGATTATAACTTAAATATTTCAGAACGTAGTTCAGTGCCAACACAGTTACTAAGCCCTTTAACAAGTACTATACTACTATTCAAATATTTAGTACTTACAGAAAATCCCGTAGACAACAAGAGACGAAGCCAATCGCGCCAAACAAACAAACAAACAAACAAACATTTACTAAATACAAATTAGAAAGAAAAAACTTTCTATTCTTATTTTTCTTTCTAATTTATTATATTACCATTTATTTATATTTAATTTTTCATTAAAAATTTCTATTATTTTTTATTAAGGAGATAACTGTAAAAGCAATTATTTTCGCTAGATTTTAATTTAATCGCCATCAAAATTCCATAAATTTGGAAATATTCAACAGCATGCGCTAGCTCTTCTGTAGTAGGCAGGTCCAAAATTTTAATAATTTTTTTTTTAGTCCAAAGGGATTTGAATCCCGAAGGATTATTAGTTTCGTTTTGGCATTTTGCGTCGGACTCATAAATGTCGGTTCACTTTTCAAACTGTTGCCACAAAATGTTAGAGTCCTGCATTATATTTGAAGAAATTAAATAATGAAAAATCTGCATAAATGTATGTATATTTCTCGTATTGTCATAAAATAACGGTACATAGAGTCATCGAATTTTGAATAACGTAATCCTCCAACGAATATGAGCATGTGGAAGACCAAATTTGAAATTTGAAATTTGTTTTATGATCGATTTCCTATTTTTTAAAACTTTGACGAATTTTTGATTAACAAACTCAAGGATTTCAAAGCGAGCAATGGTAACGTTGTGCAGAAAAAACATTTTTATCTCCAGCGCGTGAGTCTCTGTATCGGGAATTCTAAAGATATGCTCGTTTTAAAACTATTTTGCGATATTGCTGTTGCACTGGATCTTATGGTTTAAGTGCGAGGAACATGATATTTAATAAAGAAAGGTAATACACAAAATGTTAAAAAACGCCCCTTTGAACGTAATTTAAAATCTGAAACATTTCAGATTTTGTTTTTTATTTATTATTAATTTCTAAACAGTAAAACATAGTAAAATTTGTAATAGAGTAAATCCTAGTAAATAATATATTGCATTACTACAACTACGAAGAAAATAACACCACCATCGCACAACAATAACAAGAGCGGCGCCATATTGCTTTTTTTTTTTTTTTTTTTTTTTTTTTTTTCGAAAATGCGTGATACAGGGAAAAAAAGGAATCTTTACTCAAGAATAATACTAACATGTGTAATCAAGGTTACACCAAACCCAGCGTGTTTGAAGAAGACTTTTTCCATTTGGGGCGAAAAATCGCGTAGTTTGGCGTCTTTTCTTTAATAAGCAAAAATGGTCGACGCGATTTTCCGTAAGTACCAAATATTTATAAAGTACAGCATTAGAAAACAATCACAATTATTTATTTCTTATAATTTAATAATTAATACTATCTATGTTTGCTTTTCATTTTTATTTATTTTTTCTTTTTTTCTTTTTTGTAAGGGACGTGGTAAGGCAGAATATTACGAAGGTACTCCTTGCGTAAAAGCACTCGACAGCACATAAAGATAGCTTCATGGAGAACTTTATAAAAGAAAACAGAGCGTATTCAGGTTATGTATATTTCAAAAACTTCAAGAACCAGGCTTTCTGAAGCCCAGTTTTATTTAGGCAGATAAGCGAGGGCTATGTACCTAAAAGCGAAAAGATTTAATTCAGGATTCGTTTTTTCATATAATTTACTCAGAAAAACACGAAAACAAGCCACCCGTTCGCCAGGACTCGAATCCGAGTCAAACCACAATTGTTCAGCAGTTTTGTCTACTTGGCAAACAGTCTCTCAGCCAAAATGATTTAAGTCTACCAACATTAATGGGCTTATCCACTCGGACGGTGGCGAGTTCTAGGCAATAAAAATTCTTTTCGGATACAATTATAACTTTGTACTAACATTTTACAATGTAAATCAAGTCTACACTTGAAAAAAGTTTCGGTATTACATAATAAATGGTGTAGGAAAACTTCGCTTAGCGGGAATTCGATAAGCGTGATTACGTGAAATACTAACCGCTCTAAATCAGCTTAATCAATTACCTTGGTTGTTTTCCTTCAAGTCTTGCAAAACGTTTCACCACAAATACTCCATTAGACATTTAAAAGAAATTAATAAAGCTAGAAAACAATGGATGGGTTAATGAAGATGTTAGAAGGTTGCTCGATTCCCACTCAAAATAGTTGAACAAGAATGCTTTATTTCAACTTAAAGAACAGTTTGCGTATGAAGAGGAAAATATCGACTATGAGCCGGAAGATTGTAAGCGACCTGCAAACGAGTTCATATTAAGCTAATAGTAGCTCTAAGAAGTGATAACTTTTGAACTAGTCTTCAATCACAATATATACTGACAAAACAACTTCGTTTCAAGTTGATTCTGACAGGAAAGGAAGTTTCAAAGTGCAGTGAAATCTTGATACACGAATCGCCACAATCGCAAATTGTTAAGGCCAGATGAAACAATCAAGCACTTGTCCAACATTATTTACTTCTTCAGTAAGAAAAATAGTTCAGTCGAATGTTCGGATATTAAATTAAAATTTTGCGTATATGATTTTTATAACGTCACTTTATTCGCTAACACATTTTATATATATATATATATACTATATTAAGTTCATGCTAACTGATAGGGGAATTATAATTATTCCTTATATCTGCTTACCGCGACTTCACTCCGCGCCTGTTAACTGAAAATTAATGCATCGCGTTTATGGAAAGGGGAAAATTGAAAGACTATTCTCGTCTCATAAGAAATTACGGAAGTGAACATTAAACATAAATTTGCATTTTGAGGACTTAAAGGGTTAAAAAGCAATTTAAGAACTACTTTCCATACATTTCATGAAATTTTAATTTATCGATATACTAAATTGTAAATACCGTAGGAGAATTTTTTTTAAAGAATTTCTAGACATCCTGATAGCAGAATATAGAGAATAAACAGAAAAAATCCCATACTAATTACTTACATTAAAGATGGGCTAACGTAGGAACAACGCACATACGAATTTGTCATTTGATTTTGCTATGTAATTATCAACTAAACGTTTACAGTAAAAATACGTCAAACCACATGGTGAGGTTCGGTTTGTTGGCTCAGATAAATGGGTTTTTATATACTCTCTTTTGTCCGCCAATAAATGGAATAACATTAGAATCGCTACACCTGAGATAACAGCCAGTGTAATTAGGGAAATAATTATTTTCAGTAAAAAATACTATTTTACTGAATCATCCCTGATCACGGAAAACAAACAAAGCACTCCATCCACTTCAATACAATGACGAAGAATTTAGGTTTTCATGCAGAAAAAAGTATATATTTATTACATTTTAGCAAGACATAAAGAAGATTAATAATTAATTGCTACAGAAACACAAATTGCATAGTATTCTATAGTTATTTTTCATATCTGTATTCCACGTTACCATGTCGTTTGCTGAATTTTTATTTTAAACAAAGTCATTTAACTTAAAGTGCGAACAAAAAAGATTAAGTCAATCCTTGAAAAATTTCGATATATCTTTTAAATGAAAGAGTTCCAGCATTTCGCTAAAACATCGATGGATAGGCTAATCATATATAGAAAGTACGGCTAATTAAATATAATATTTATAAAGATGTTTCCTGAGATACGTTTATTATTTTTCTGGTTCTAAGGATAAAAAGTTTAAGAAACACTATTATGTATCCTCGTTTAACTTGTGACAAAACTTCAGTCGAAAGAAACAATGACCGTGATTACAAAAGAAAGGAAATTCCGGGCAGCTTATCGGTATTTCACGTTAAAATGACTTGTTTTGACATAAATATCGATCGACAGTACCGAATTAGTTCTATTTCAGAAATAATGAGCTTTGTATCTTACCATCTGCGTGCTTTGACCTAATTTATATATCCAGACCCAATCTTTACCATGCGACAACTAGACGCTCGATACCTTTTTATGAAGGTTAAATCATTTATAGGTTTTTACACATCATAACAGGAATCGACATCAATGATAGTTAAAGGGATATTTTCCCCGTTTCAACTGTTTGCATTAAACAAAAAGTTATTTAGTACTCTAAATCAGGCACTACTGTGCTTAATACTTTATAAAAGTATGTGGATTCTAAATCATTATAATTCTGAGGATAAACTTCTGTTGGACTGTATCGAATTACTAAATTTAGGTAATACACATAAGGGCTACCTGTCTAAACTACGACCCAGAGTTTTGATCGACAGCTGCCCAATATATGGAGTATAAGTCTCATAATCCGGTACTCATCTGTTATCGGGACCGTATTTAGAAACGTATGCATGTATGTATTCATGTATAAATGTGTATAAGAACGTACATGCATATGTATGTATATGTATATATACACACATATATATGCATACACAAATACATACACATGTGCATACATACACACATTTCTAAATCCGATCCTGATAACAGAAGAGTACCTATAATCCTCTCCTCAGCCTCCCGAAAGGACTTTCGAATCGACAGATTTCAAGTGCCATCATTCCGCGAAACACTACAAACAAACGTCCATGTTTTGTTTGGAATTTCAATCCAAGCACAAAACATACGCAGTTAGCTTCGACTAATCGCCATATCATCGTGACGGCTACGTATAATTCCCAATCTGGCAATTATTAGATAAAATGTTATATAAACCCTGATTATCAAAACTAAACTGCATTTTTGCAATTGAAGATCAGAAATGACCAAAATAGAAGTTATTAGAAAAAATTATATTTAACCTTAAAGGTAGCGTGTTCATATGTCGAAACATGACTACTTCAAGATATCAAGTATTCGCAAAAGAAAGTACTGTTCTGTTATCGAGACCGTATTCAGAAGTGTATAATATACATTTGTATATATTTGTATATGTATACACACACATACATCCGTGCTTACATATATACATGCATACATGAGCACATACACCCGTACATACATGCATACATGAACACATACATCCGTACATACATGCATACATGAACACATACATCCGTACATACATGCATACACGAGCACATACATCCGTACATACATGCATACATGAACACATACATCCGTACATACATGCATACATGAACACATACATCCGAACATACATGCATACATGAACACATACATCCGTACATACATGCATATATATATACATTTCTGGATCCGTCCTGATAACAGAACAGTACCCAAAAGAATTACAAAAAGTAAATTTATAAAATCATAAAAGCATATAAATCAAGGAGGAAAAAATTCTTAAAATTTTAAAGAAACAAATCTTTAATGCTAAAAAAAAAAGGTGCTTGAAATGAATCGGTCTCTCAAAAACGTTTAAAACTGAAAACAAGCAGGCACTAATTTTATGCGTATATGTAATTTTACCTATTTAACATAAATATATTCATTTTTGGATTTAAGCCGTTTGTAACATTTAAATGGCTCTAAATTTTAGCAAAAACTTATCATCTTGCTTGAAATTCTAAAGGCAGTGTTGTAAACAAAATGCAGTTGGTACTTATCTAAATGTAAAGGAAATTAAATATTTCTTTAAAAAAAAACTGCAAAATTATTTTTGATCCTGAAATCCAGCCCTATAATAAAAAACATTTCCGTAAGTGGATTCACAATATTTCACCTCGAACAGAATTCAGCAAAAAGATTATTTTCGCATGGTTCATCTGGACTACAATTTCTGAAATCGTAGTTTTCAAAAGATTTCTCAGTTGTAAAATCATTATCAATCGATTATTGATTTTCAAACATTAAAACACATAGTTACGTAAAAAATGCGTGATGAAAATCAAACGAAATGAAATATTACATAAATACACACAGCTCAATACAAAAATTTTAAAACTAGTACATTATTTCTTAATAATTATGTCAAAGATGAAACATGCAGAATAATATATTAATAGTTTAGCTCCCTGTTTTTGTTTGGTAGTAATAGAAGTAGTCGTAGTGGATTGTTTGGCATATAAGCTAAAAGGTTATAAAGCGCATTTTGTTAAGCACACGAAGCTATAAAATTGCAACTTACTGTAGAAAGCACTTTAACAAACTGGTTGCAATTGGAATCTGTTTGTAACACCTAACTCCGCTTTTTCAGCTGTCTTAGCGATGACTGATCGTACAGTTACAACAGTTTATAAGCAGCCACGTCGATACGTTTAGAGAATGTGATTCACATTACACAACCAACTGCTCAAACAGAAGGCAGCATATCTATAGACCTTAAGATTTGTGTTCATGTGCTTCTTACGATTCTTGAATGACTTGTCTTACAAGGATTAATTTTAGCATCTCAAATAACATAGTTTTTATTATGATTGAATTATAAAACTATGATTCTGAATCACGTTCTTCAATCTGCAAAGTTATCCAGCTCGCTTTCAAGTAGATGATGCCAAAAAAAATGCAAAGAATGATACTACAAAATAATAATTTCAATTTAATGGCACTGACTTTGTAACTGAAAGAATTTCCGATAAAAAAATAAACTAATGTTAAGACAAATATGTATAATTTTAGGTACAATAAAGAATCTTAAATAATTGCAATTTCTTTCGATCGCGTAGAAATAATTAATTTTTATTCAGTTTTATTATATTTTAATAAGAAAAAAAATTCTGAAGAACTTAAATTATTTTAGTAACTTCTCAGCCAAGTAATTGCGTTGCCAATCATTATCACTTCAAAAGAAATTTTGGGCTAATCTTTGGAATATGGTAACAGGTAGTTTGGCGACATTTTGCAGGCGATAAAGGTTACTACCTAGGACTTTGGGAATAATGTGAGAAGTACTCAGTTCCAATTACGCATTATTTTGTGTGAGGGAAATGAGAGATCATGAGATATGTCATGTGACATTAATGGACGAATTACAATTCTTTAATCGGAAAAGGGGGTAAAATTTGGAAAAATATTTGTAGTACTATATTATTTTGTATTAAGTTTCATTATGTGTTGTGTGAAAGAGTGTTGATTAATTTTTGGATTGCATGGTGTTATCTTAAGTGAATTCTAAATTTTTAATGCATTTATCTGATAATTCAAAAGAATTGGTTGAATGGTGTATGAGTGTAGGATTAATTGCGGATAAGTATGAATGTCCAACATGTGGGAATGAAATGAGATTGTGTGAAAGGAAGGATATTACAGATAAGTTTGAATGGCGGTGCAAGAAATCTGGTGAAAATGGACATTTTGTGAAACGGAGTGTAAGGAAGGGTACGTGGTTTGCTGAAAGTCGTTTGAGTATGGGGGAAATTTTATTAATTACTTATTAGTGGGTGAATAGAATGCCATTGACTACTGGATTATTTAATCTATAAGAAAAGTTTATCCGCCACGTAATCAAGATTCTGAAGAAGATTAAGTTAGTATTTTTAATTATTTGAGGATATTATTTTTATGCATTGTTCTAAATGTAAGGAGTAAATAAAGTAATATATTATTGGAAAATTGTTATTAGCAATGATTTAGTTTAAAGTAATTAGGATTGTAAGCTAATTTTTATTAATTTAATGTATGTGCTTATTTATATTTTAAGTAGTGTTTTCTAATTTAATTATATTTTAATTAAATGATAGTTATTTTGTGAATTTTATGTTTGAAGCAATTTGGTATACGTTTCAGTGGAAGTAAACGTGCATGGAAATAATTTAAATATTTGACACTAAGTATTTGTAACCATTTTTAATGTTTGCAGTATAAATTCGTTGGTGACGTTTATAATATAATAGATAATTTACAGGTAAAAGTTTTTGGATATTTTATTTATTTTATACGTGGAAATGTTCATCCTTGGAAAGGGTATATACTTTTTCGCTATCAGGTAATTTCATATATGTGCTTTTTAAAGATTCACAAAATTTTCCTGCATTTTCGTGCAAATTTTTGTAATTTATGAGAAAATAGCAGTGTAGATGAATAAAGTTAAGAGTGTGTGCAATGCCATTTTTGTGCAATTCTGGGATGTTTTTTTAAGTAAAAATAAGTCGACGTGTACATGGTTTATGTGTATATGCGATTCTGAAAAACGCGGCAAGGAGTTTGCGATTCTGCACTTTTTCCCAATTTGGCAGTTAATATTTGTCATGATTAAGCAGTTTTGTTCCATAAAATTTCTAGGATAAGTGTAATTCGGATAGCAGGTTATTGGAAAAAGTGTTCAGTAAGTAAAAAGAAAAGAAACATGTCTTTACTTCGTGAAGACAAAATGGCGGCGGAAAAAAAAAATAGAGGGTTGCTGTAGCAGAGTTGGTCTTACTTCCTACTTCCATGAGTATACACGTTTTGCTCCGCGATTCAAACCTGGACCCGAGCAGCATGTGGAATTAACCTCCATTAACCACTGTGCCACAGCTAACAAAGCAAAGACTGAATACTTTCGTGTATAGCAGCCTCTTTTGTGAAAAGAAAAAAATGCTTTAAAATGTTGACAGCCCAGCCAAATCACTTTAACGTAAAGTAAGAATTTCAGTTAGTGGCACTAGGATAAAGGTCTACAGATGCTAATTGTCGCACTCACTTTTCCGAGTGGCAACAGTCTCGCGCATTGGAGATAAAAAAATCTGCTTTATTTCGAAAAGTGTTGCCACTGCTCGCTTTCAAATCGTAGAGTTTGTTAATAAAAAATTTGTTGTTGTTATAAAAATATTGTTAATAAAAAAATTAAAATAGAATTTCCAAACATTAAATATATTAGGATTACATTATAACGTTGAAGAAATCACGCTATTACATGTGACGTCCCTGCACGTTGAAAATTTGTCGTTAATGTCAGCATTTTAAATAAATAGCTGCTGTTGTAAACTTTGTCGTTTCGGGTTAGGATAATTGATACGATATGTTATTACCACGTGAATTCTTTTCTTGATATTGAGAAAAAGTTGTTATATTATAAAATTTAAATCATGACGTCATACATATTAACCTGAAACGTGAAAAGTTTTTGCTTCCTGGTTTGGCAACGAAAAAATTATTTACGAATTGGATGTTGCTTGGAAAGAATGAAATGACATAATTTATATTAAAATGTTTTTATACATTTTCTTTTCAGGTGTACAGAGAACAAACATATAAATTTTGCTTTTGCCGCAGCGCGCTAGTATTACCTTATTTTCTGCGCCTTTAAACTTGCAGCTTTTAACAAATGCTAAGACCTGAGTGTTTATTTCGAATTTCACAGCCATTCTGCAAGTCCTTCGAGAGTTACTGATTACGGAAAACAGCAAGCATATAAGCAGCAGGCAAAAGAAGAAAAGAAGCAATTTATCAAAGAGCATATCTATTAAGAAAATGCAACTGAAACGGAATTACTAAAAAGGCTGAAGTTTAGCTACCGGAACGAATGCATTCTTTACTTCTTGTCTTAACAGTTTATCTTTTTCTTTCTTTTCTCAAACTAACTGACGAAGAAATTACTTGGTTTCAAAAAAGCAAAAGATAACATATATGTCAGTGATTACAACTAATTCTATTTACTCATCTACTGATAAAATGAAGTAGTAATCCTTCAGCGATAGTTAGATAAAATTAATGAAAGACAAGCAATCTAAAATCAGCAAGTCCAAATCTTAGGCTCATTCGATTTCCCTGGAATTCTTTTGGGAATTACCGGATAGTTCTGCCCAACAAAAGAATGTCTTACAGGCACCAGTGGCGTAGCGAGAGGGGGGCAAGAGGGTGAATGATGCCCAGGGCGCCGCCTCCAGAGGGGCGCTAAATGGTCTCCAAACAATATTTTCCGGAAAATTTCAGTTTTTATTTTGATCGATTTCTGGAAATTATATTTAAAATTAATTATTATTGTAATCTAATTAATTATTTATTTTCTGGATGTATAGCTTTCGCGTTTTGTTTTAAAACGGTAACACGACCTTGTTCCGAATTTCTCAAACATATCCAGTTTCCAAAAATCGATTCCATAGTCTGGAAACGACATTTTGGGAAACTTTCCGCTAGAATGGATTGTGTTTGACTCTCCTGTAAACGACTGATGGCCTTCCTGGCTACCGATCTTCTTGAGATATCGTATATTCACTGCTCCAAAGCATTCAAAGCGTGTCAATTGTTTTAATCTCCTTCTACAAAAGGAATGCTGCAGGTCGCTCCTTACTCCTTATCTAAAACGCACAGTTTTCATCGTCACAGACTAAATTTGCATATTCCCAACTTCGTAAACGTTATAATTTTTCTTTATAATCTGATAATCTCTTCTTTTTCCCTTTGTTAAAAAGGTTGTTGATTATATGGTTATTTCATACCGAACTCACAATATCCCCTAATTGGTTTGAGCTGTGAATGTGACTGCAAAATGTTACTCCGCAGTAGAAAAGAAATTGAATCTAAAACTCTATTACAGATCTACGGAAAAAATGTTTTTCCAAACCTAAGAGACGCATTTCAAATATTCCTTACTATTTCATTATCAAATTCTATCCATGAACATTCGTTCATAAAATTAAAATAAATTTTGACATATTTATAATCAACGATGGGACAAGATCCCAATAAGTCATCTAGCATTTTTAAATGTGAAAAGAGAAAAATTTGAAATGATCGACTATGATGAAGTAATTGCTAAATTTGCTTCATCCAATGTCAAGAAAAGGGTATACATAGTAATTAATTGTATTAATGTATTATATTATCATGAATAAATATATCTACTTATTAATATGTAAAATAGATAATACTTTTTTAACTAATTCTAGATCATCGTATGTCTGATTTTTCCACCGACACAGATACATTTCCGAATCCAATGCGAGTGTTGTTAGGTAGTGACTGTTCTTAATGCATTTTAGAGTATTTTATGGCGGATTCAGCATTTTATGATTATTTGCATTACTTTCTTATTATGATTATATTCAATACATAATATTACTGTGTTTTTTTGGGGGAGGGGGGCGCTAAAAAAGGCATTTTGCCCCGGGCGCCAGTTATGCTCGCTATGCCACTGACAGGCACCTCTCTTTTTGCCAACAGGGAATGTTCTATCAAGTGAGGTTTTCTCAATTTCAAATTCGCATTCTTAGGTCATGAATTTCTGAGGCCAATGAAGCGTGAAACTTAAGCTATCATCTGGGCATCAGTTTCATTTATATCTTCATCGACTACTTTAGAGAATCATAAGCATTTAGCCTGTAAATACAAATGATAGTTACACGAAAAAAACATTTTGCAAATAATAATAATAATAATAATAATAATAATAATAATAATAATAATAATGCGGACACCACATGACTTTGTTCGACCTATTAAATTGTACACATTTTTGCAGCATTTCGTTTAAACTTATTTCCTCGAATTATTCTAACTGAATTAACCGATCTCTCGAGGCAAGTTGAAAATGACATCAAAAACAGCAAATTTTGAAATTAAATACCCCGGTCTTAACGAGTATAAAAATTTCTCAAATGTTAGTATAGGAATCGGGACAGCGCATTAAAAGTTAGATTTCGTTATTTGTCTAAAATTAATTTATACATATATATATATATATATATGATAGGGCCAATTTTCTGCACTTAAGCTTGTTTCTTCGAATTATTTAAAGTTAATTAATCAATCCCTCAAGGCAAGCTGAAAAGGACATGAAAAATTGCAAATTTTGAAATTATCAGTTTCGTTATTTAAAATACTTCTTTAACTGCAAGTATATGAGTACGACCAATGACTGCGAAAATAAAGGCCGGATATATATACATGTTTGTACTGCCGACTGCAATAAAAAATAAGATGCATAACTAGATGTTATAGCAGTCCTATATACAAAATTTCAGTCAGTTCTACGACTAATATTTTTTGTGTTATCCGAGATACATTCATACATACGTACAAATGTCACGAAGAAATCCCTTTCGAATTCATTTTTAATCCCTTTAACACAGGTGTTCTCAACCGGTGGTACGCAAGAGAAAAATAGGTTGCACTCAAAGAAGCAAAGCAATTTTAATTGAATTCAAAAATTTAAACCCCAATATCCTGATTTGAGTTTTTTCTCTAACACTCGTAAATTATGCGATCTGAGCTTTGTTCAAGAGTGGTGGTGGTGGTAGTAGTACTTTGTAGTGGTGGTACGAAAGGTTTTCAATTTTTGTTTAGATGGTAGGCATTAGTTAAAAGGTTGAGAACCGCTGCCTTTAACAAATTGTTTTAGAAAAAAAAAAAAAAAAAAAAGTCTATACATATATAGACATCACGCAAGAAAATTGTCCGAATGAGTCTGGGATCGGTAAAATGAATTTTTCTGTTGAAATATGATCCCCAAATTTTTTCGCGATTGCAGTACTTCCTTGTATCCAAAGTAATAAAGTAATAAATCCAAAGTAATTAATTTTATCCTAGTAATAAATTTAAAAAAATAGATTGCAGTTACACATAATTTCCTTTATGACATTTAAATGAGGAACAGAAAAGAAGAAAGAAAAGGAAATTTATTTTAAAGCTTATAAAAAGAATTCTTTCCCGCTGTCTTATGCGTGTATTTATGCGCAGAAATAAGTAATTTTTAATTAAGCCTAACCACAGATTAAGCAAAGGACAATGCTCTGAAATATGCCAGTTAACTCAGATAACTGGGGCTTTAGTGTAGTAATCACCGAATTCAGAGCCAAATTTCTTAACGGTGTAATATTGTGTTCGATATCTGAGCAAACATTTTTATAAATAAACAATGGAGCTACTACTCTACGTTCAGTCAGCCAAAAATCATTTTTGTCGGTTGTTGAAACAGTGCCATGCGTGCGTAAATTCCCACACACTTTTCCCCAGCAGTCTCTTGCTATTAGTTTAATGTACGTTGTAGCAAAACAATAGGAGGTAGTTCCGTCTAGTCGGCGCCATAAAACTTTGCCCCAAGGCTGAACAATTTTTTGTATGTACATCACAGATCATAATTCCAACGTTAGACATTACTATCTACTCATTACGGATGGTTATCAGTAATGGGAAGAGTATATCACTTAAAAAATGATTTGGAAAATAACGAGTTTTTGTCACCGTTCCATCAAAGGAAGCCGAAAGCGAAGCAGCTTAAATTTGTTACCACTGGATCAGCTTTCCTTCTAAAGTGAAACAAAGTTGCTTCTGGCGTAAATAACTTCAAACTAAGCGCTTATAGAACAACGTCACTATTTGTTTTTTATTATGCTAAGAGAGCTCATACTCCTTAAACCCCTTATGATCTTCGAATATGTGACCACTGCAAGACTTGGGATACTTTATTGATTTTAAAAGCAATTACTTCCAACTTTTTACAGCTGACTACATAATATAGCTGCTTTGGGAACTAGTAACCATAAAGTTTGTGTTGCCATAAATATTTTTGTAATTTAATCCGCTTTTTGACAAAATTTTTCGTTATGTTTCCATCTTCTGCGCATGGTACTTTAAAAATGGCTAATGGTACACACTTGAAATTGGATGGAATTCTTTATACGGGCACTATTTTCTAACTGAACCGAAAATCTGATGAATATTTTAATATTAAAAAATTTTATGCACGAAAACAGTTTTTTTAATAAAATACATTTTATAAACTCAACTCAAAATAAAAATTTAACATGAAATTCTTAGAATTTGTCGTTCACAGTGGTTTCCAAATGTTATAAAAGCTATCTATTAAATACGGAATTAAATTGTGCAACAGAATGTTTGAAACTGTGCGCGCAAGGTGGAAAAATGACGGAAAATTTTGTCATAAAGCGGATTAAATTATAAAAATATTTGTGGCAACACAAACGTTCTGATTACTATTTCAGAAGGCAGCTATATTATGTAGTCAGCTGAAAAAAATTATAAGTAATTGCTTTTAAAATAAATAAGTTATCCCAATTCTTGCAACAGTCACATATTCGAAGATCTTATAGGTTTTAAGGTATATGAGTCCTCTTAAATATATACGCTTACAACGGCTTTTTACTTCTTTGTACGAAGTAAAGGAAGTATGGTAATCGCGAAAATCTTCGGGTATCATATTTCAACGAAAATAGCCATTTTGTCCGCTCTCGAATCAATTTGAATGAATCTTTTGAGTGACATCTGTAAGTACGGACAGAATAAAGGACTTTTTTTTTTTTTTTTTTTCCAAAACGGATTGTAAAATGGATTTAAAATGGATTCAGAAGTGACCTTTTTGTGATTTCTGTACATGGATCTCGCATAACTTAGAACGTTGAAATTTGGTACATGGGACTGTAATAACACGTAGTTATGCATGTCCCTTTTTCGTTGAATAACAATTTATGGAAAAAAGCTTCCAGAAGCCGGAAACCAAGAATCCGGAGCAACTTTCTGAGGCCATAGAAATAATTTTAACCGCATAAATATGAGCGTTTGTGAAGCATCGGTGATTCACACGACTACAAACAATACAAAACCTGTGAACCACATTCGATGCATACGGCTCCGAAAAGCAAGACCGCTGTGAATCATCGGTGATGCACATGGCATTAAGGTGTTAGAGTTTATTCCATTAGTCTTGAAATAATCTGTAGATATATGAAGTCATTTTCTGAACATCTGCAACTAAATATATCTGCATAAAATATTGTTACAAAATGTACAGGCGCGGTAAGATGGCTTCCCCGCAAAGCAGTTTTAGAGTTGCCATAAAATAGCAAAAAAGGCTGGGTTGCAACATTTGGCGAGAAATCGCCCATTTGGCAATATACCATGCACGGATGAGAACCTTCTGGAACGAATTCTTACCGATTTAGCCCAGTATGTTCCCGAACACAAGCCGAAAGCTATATAAACTCTGTTGGTCCGCAGTCAGTTAGTGTGTGTGCCTCGTCTAGCGAGCTGATAGTCAGTCATTGAGCGAGTGTCTCGAAGTCTAGCGCCAAGTTGGTCGTCGAGTGCATCGAGAGAGTCTTTTAGTGCATCGTCGAGTTTTGTCTTAGACTGTGCTGAGTCGAGAGATATACGTACTCTTGTGTATCGTCGAGTGCATCGCTTGGAGAGTCTGGAGAGTACGTGGAGTTCCGAGAACGACCAAACAGAGTCGGAAGCTGTACTCTGGTGCTTTGTAGTGAAGCTATCTCCACCGTTATTGCCTGACAGTATGAAGGCTGTGTAGCTGATTGTTCCAGCGTGTTTATAATAGGTTTTTGGACGACTGTAAAAAGTGTTATTGGAGCTGTCCTGATTAATATTGGCTAAATAAAGTGTGTTTCGATACTTCATCAAGTGTCGTCGTTATTTACTCCAAATCTACGAGCCCCGTACGAATGCGAAGATAGAAAATGACGCAACAACTGGTGTCAGAAGAGAAAAACGCAATAATATACTGATATTACTCATTTCCATGATAAAATATGTATTCACATTAAAGAATAAAGCGCTGAAAAAAATTTAGAAATATTACAGATGATCGATTTCGGACTGGGATTCGCAGTTGATTTTCTTCATCTTTCGATTTAGCTGGATTTCGTCAAGCGAAATTCAGTTAAAGAGAATTTTACTGTAAAATGTAAGAAACTTTAAAAATAATGCGGAGATCTATTTCCATTTCAATGACAGTTGATGGCACGCATTGCTATTCAAATGGTAGTTCTTTTTCTAGATTTCTGATATGTATTTGCAATTATGAACAGAGATACTCTAATAACTTATTGTGATTTTTAAAAATAGAGATATTGACTGAATACCTTAGAAAGGTACTATTTTTGGGTACAACATTCTCATAAAGAAGCTGGTAATCCAAAAAACACAGCTGATAAAACTGGGGGGATGTATTTTTTTTTAATTTGTAAAGCATGCAACCAGAAACATTGGCGTTTCGCCAGGTAAGTGTCATTTAGCAGTTGACCGCTGTTTACCCTTGGACATTTTCAGCTCTTTTGTTATAGCAAAATCTAAATAGATCACTGCTCCACAAAAACACATAATACGCTTTTTTTTTTTTTTTTTTTTTTTTTTAGCTAGATGCTGATTTTTTTTTAGCTGAATGAAGAGTCAAACTGAGAACTGTGAGATTCAATGAAGCATGAAAGTAAAAGCAGCGTAAAATGCACAATATCTTTCGATGGCTATTGAAATTTTTCTTCAGAACACTACCTTTTTCTTTTTTATATGATATAAATGCGTTCTTCGTGAATATTGATTTCAAGAAGAGTTCGAACGCGTCATTAGCATTTTAGTAAACTGGTGTAAAAACTAAAAAGACCGTCTGGATGATATATCAATTCTAACTGAGAGTAAAAGTCTGTAAATTCTAATAAAACAGAAATATTTCATAAATTATTACGATATATATTGTAAAATTCGATGACATGTAAATATTTTCAACTTTCATTATTAATTTAAATCCTGCGGTTTGCATCTAATCAAAAATAATACGAATAAAATCGTCGTAAACAAACTACCATTGTTGTTGCGTTGTGATTAATCTCGTTTCTTTGATATCAAAGCAAGCCTACGAAATTAATCGTGGCAAGGGGGCTCGTTGACAAGAAGAACGTTGGCAACAGTATGATTTTGCTCAGTTCCGCCCCCACGTTTTGAAGGTAAACAGCCCAAGGGAAAAGGGTCCGAGGGTTTCCCACCCCTGTTGCCTGCCACTAAGTTCTCGAGAGAACTTTCGGCTCGTCGTATATTTAGTGTGCCCCATGCTGCAAAGACACCATACATTTACAAAATCCATGCCTTCACCAGGATTCGAGCCCGGGCTCCTCGGTACGGCAGTCAGAGTCACGCCGGTTTGGCGGCACAAGATATCATGATTAACTCTGCCACTTCAATATTTTAATACTATTCAAAACATTTATATGATTTTCATCTCTCACACACAAAAACTAGAGACTCCGTTGCTTTTCAATCGATTTACTGTACGAGTAGAATAATAACTTCATTTTTACTCCTGTTGGTTTAAAGGAAAAGATAAATTAATAATATAAATATATACTCCAATATCGTAATGTCAGACAGTCGTTAAATACTTTGAGGAAAAGTACCACAAAAATAAAAAAAAATACAGGTAAATAAACAAATTAATTAGTTTAAAATTTAAAACATCATAATTATTTTAAATAGTTCTGCACCATTTACATAACATAAAATATTAGAAACAGCTTTTATTAATCAAACCTTTCAAATTTCATAAAAATTATCAGCTATGTATCAGTGTATGTATGTTTCTTGCACTGTGAAAAAACAACAGTACCTAGACTCATCAAATTCTGAATGACGTAGCCCACCACTCGAATATAGACATCTGGAAGAATAGATTTGGAATATTACCTATTTCATATTTTGTACAACTTCAATGAATTTTTTATTAAGAAACACAACAATTTCAAAGCGAGCAATGGCAACACTGTACGAAAAAAAAATTATCTCTAGCGTGCAAGACTGTCTATTGGAAATTCTAAAGCTAGGCTGTTTTCAAATTATATAGTGATATTGCTGTTGAATTGAATTACATTGTTTAAGTGCGAAGAACATGATATTTAGTAAATAAAGGTAACACACAAAACGTTAAAAAACGCGATTTGGGGGTAATATAAAATGAGATTTTTTTTTTTTTTTTTTTTTTTTTTTTTTTTTAATTATTAGCCCTAATAGCAAGAAAGGCTATTAATCTCGTAAGGGCATTTTGCATCGAATCACTTTTCAGATTGCTGCCACCAAATATTATCGTTCTACATGAGTTATGTATGTTTCTCGCACTGTGAAAAAACAACGGCACCTAGAGTCGTCATCAAATTTTGAATAACATAGTCCTCCACCTGAACATGGACACCTAGAAGCCCGAATTTGGAATTTGTTTTATTGTCTGTCATATTTTGTAAACTTTTAATGAATTTTTGATCAAAGAAACTCAACAGTTTCAAAACGTGCAGTTGCAACACTGTAAGAAGTAAAACATTTTTTTTCTCCAGCGCGCGAAACTGTTTATCGGAAATTCTAAAAATATGCTGTTTTAAAATATTTTTAGCACAATGTGCCATTAGCCCAAATGCTCCAAATCGTGTATGTTTGAGTAAATGAGAAAAACCCCTGTTTAGGCGTAATGTAAAATCTGAAGACTTTCAGACTTTATTATTATTATTATTATTAATTTATTAATTATTATTATTAATTTAATTTGCAAAAGATAAGTTCATAATTTCGAGCTTTCACAAATAGCAATCCCGTAATGTGAAGTATGATTATAATTTTAGCAGCCAGTTTAAAGACACGACTTTTTAACGCCATCAAAAGAATAAACAATAGTTCTTCATTTTTAATTTTTCACAAAGAGCTTTTTTCAAATTTTTCCAACTCTATATCATTTTTAAAAATCTCATCTATTTTAAAGAGAAAAAAAAAAATCTGAAATGTTTCAGATTTTAAATTACGTCCAAAGAGGCGTTTTTTAACATTTTGTGTGTTACCTTTCTTTATTAAATATCATGTTCCTCGCACTTAAACCATAAGATCCAGTGCAACAGCAATATCGCAAAATAGTTTTAAAACGAGCATATCTTTAGAATTTCCGATACAGAGACTCACGCGCTGGAGATAAAAATGTTTTTTTCTGCACAACGTTGCCATTGCTCGCTTTGAAATCCTTGAGTTTGTTAATCAAAAATTCGTCAAAGTTTTAAAAAATAGGAAATCGATCCTAAAACAAATTTCAAATTTCAAATTTGGTCTTCCACATGCTCATATTCGTTGGAGGATTACGTTATTCAAAATTCGATGACTCTATGTACCGTTATTTTATGACAATACGAGAAATATACATACATTTATGCAGATTTTTCATTATTTAATTTCTTCAAATATAATGCAGGACTCTAACATTTTGTGGCAACAGTTTGAAAAGTGAACCGACATTTATGAGTCCGACGCAAAATGCCAAAACGAAACTAATAGTCCTTCGGGATTCAAATCCCTTTGGACTAATTATAATTATTTTTATGGCTAATGCATGCAAATAACAGAGAAAATTAAATTTTGTTATACCTGCATAGTACATTTATAACATTTTTAATCTTTGTATTAATTTCAATACACGATTAAAGCTCTTATAACGTAAGGAAAAGCTTTACAATCAAGCTCTTGAAAAAAGGGAAGAAATCATATCTCTATTACTGCTAAAGTAAAATACAATCTGCAGACATATACTTCCCTCCCTCCCCCTCTTCCAATTTATACGGGTAGCCTTTTTGGTTATGTAGCTGGCGAATGAGAGTACCGCTATCGATTTTAAAAAGACCTTGAAGTTCGCCTTCACTGCAGTGCATAAACGCGCATACACCGTGAAATTGGTGATGAATATATGGAGAAATATGAGGACCGCCTACACTTCTGCGAAGTTATTACCATACAGATTTACGCCAATAGTCTTAAAATTAATTACTACGTTATCTCATGGCAATTATAACTGTCGCGTGAAATAAGTATGTTCCATATTTCAAAGGGTAAATCTCTCTGTCACATTTATTAATCCCATTTTTAAAAGGAAGCTTTTTCAGGTTATTTATATTTGATGTTTAAGAATTTATAAATAAATGAAAAGTCATAAATACATATATGAAATACTAAAAATTTCATTTATATCACAGTGAAATCCTGGTTATCCGCCTAGCTCGAATGGCCCACGGAACATCCTTTCTCTCAGGAAAGAAAAAGAAAATCTTGATGTTTATACTTCAGTTTTTGAAAGAAATTCACGAATTTTGGCACGGTCGTTGTCACTTAAGTCTGAAACGGATCGAATTTTAAATTTCATTCACACTATAAGGAGACATGTTATAAGGTATTTCTCCCGCTTTCCTAGCGTGCTTTCGTGGTGCAGTGGTACTGCACGCTGGGCCGGTATTCCAGAGGCCCGTGGTTCGATTCCCAGCGAAGGCGGTTGCTAATTTTTCATCTCTCCGGCTTCCAAAAATATACCTAATGTCTCTACAAAGTGACATATCGACTGGCGAAATGAAACTATTTCGAGACAAAAGTTATTAGGGTATAACTTTTCTCAGAATAAACATATACTCTAGATTCGTTTTTTCATTTAAAATAGACAGAGCGCAGATTATATAAAACACATAAAATATAAATTAAAAGCATAATATTTTTTAAAAACCTGTTGTTTAATTTCTTTTGCCTTTGACGAATCTTTTGTGACAGTGTGCTACTTTGGTACACTTTTCTTAAAAAAAAATACTGCATCAAACTCTTTCAGATGTTGCAAGATGGTTAAAAACATGTCATTTAAGAATAACAAGCAGTAGTTTACATTTTACTCGACAAGAAAAAAAAAATATTAAAAATAAATTAGTAAAATGTTTTGAAAATCATACAAAAAATCTGATATGTACACCACATGACTTCCTTGTACGGAATATTAAATTACACGCATTTTTCTTGCATTTCATTTAAATTTATTGGATTGAAATAAATCTACTTCGCCGAATAAATGCATTCTTTAAAATTCACTCTAGTATTTGTTTACCATAGCGACACTCTGGTGCTAGATTCACTTAACAGTATTATATTTCGTTCATATTATAACTCATAATGCATAAAACTTATATCATTTAAAGAATAGAATTATCTAATCGTTACCACATGTTCTATTCAAATATTATAATAAAGCTAGAACGATGTATAAAAGAAATTAAGGAAACAAAACAAAAAAGAAACAGTTTTTCACAGACGATTGAGTATTTCTCATTCAATTTATTCAGTTCTCACTTCGCGAGAAGGCAAAAATACATAAAATCTCTAAATATCTATATTAAAAATTACGAAGTAAATCTGAAACACTTATTTCCTCGAAAAAATTCCAGAAAGGATTAAGCATGATTAAATTGGCAATAATAAATGAAGGCGTTATCTTTGTTGTTGCGAAACTAAGTTTCTCTAGATTGGCAACAAATCCACTAGTCTGCTGTTTCAAATGTAAACAATCAATGGCCGCCATCAGAAAAAAGGCTTAGCGGCACTTAAAAAACTTTAAAATTACTGATAATTCTAAAAATATTGCACACAGATTTACTAAAGGCATAAAATCCTTAACCGGAAGATAAAACAACATAATGCAATCATTTTTAAAGCAAAAAATGTACAATTTACAAACATATAAGAGTAAAGAAATTGAGATCACTGAGCCGGGTAAAAGAGTGGATATATATATAAATATATTTATATACGTTTGGTGCGGCCGATTGCAACCAAAATACGAGGTGCACATCTACATGTTATAGCAGTCCTATATACAAAATTTCAACGTTCTGAGGAAAAATTTTCTTCAGAATTAATTTTAAAGCAGTTTTATAATTTTTTTGGAGGAAACGAGTCTTTTATTCTGTCCTTACGTTCAGATATCACACAAAAACATCGTTAAATTGCATTCGATAGCGGTCAAAATGGATATTTTCTTTGAAATATGCTGCCTGAAACTTTTCGCGTTTACAATACTTCCTTTTTACTTCGTACAAGGAAATAAAAATGGTATTAAATTTTTAATATGTCGAAGACTAATGATTAGAAATTTTATATCCTGCATATTTTCAAATAAATAGTTAAGGTAAACAGTTATGGAAAATTGAATGTCTGAACAGTTGAACAGTTTTCAAGAAAAGTGTACCGAAAGTATATATATATATATATATATATATATAAAAAACATTTTGAGAAAAACTATTTAAACACTAATAATTTATAAAAAAATCATTTTAATATTTTTCTGCACCATAATCATTTTCAAATGACATTTCTGCCTCTAGTTGTTTTTGCTTTATTAATTTATGTTTCTTTCTGGCCATTTTAGAAAGCTTTTGGCAAGCGCGATGGGCCTCACGAATTCTATTCACGAATCTATTTTCGCAAAGACTTTATAAAATCCTGGTTGTATTCCTAATAAATCTATTACTTTATTGCGGCTTTCTACACCATCATTGAAACATATTTATCGCATCCAATAAAACTAATTTTAATGTGATGACACTCACAAAATGTCCGCATACAATGATTAAAACTTTCATTCGCATTTTGAGTTCTAGTTTTTTGTTAGAGAGACTTCTAAGCACACTTTTAACAGCTAATAAAACAGGTTTCGGCAAAGGATGTTTATGAACATACTTTTTACCAGCTAATATGGCTTTATTGTTGCCACACCAAACAGCTGTCTCTTCTAAACTGGTGGCTTGCTAATGCTTGTTTACATTTTATAATAAAAGATTTCGGTCTTTTAAATTTCGAAACATGCATCAATTATATACTTTTGGAATCATCTCAGGCTACTTTATTTTTTAGACTAAAATTTAATATTTTTATGTCATATGTCCCCTTAAAAAAGAAAGAGAGGGGAAAATATGCTCTCTTAGTATCTATCATAAAGGGCTGGGTTAGTTAATTTGGCAAAGCACACTAAGGCTACCGTTGAAGGGGAGGAATGCTTTGTGGAGAATGTTTTGAGGGAAATTGGCTTGTGTACACGTTAAACATATGAAAAACCACGAAAACGGCTAAGGAGCGAGCGAGTTCGCCTGGTGTCCAATCCAGGTCAGAACTACCAGTGTTCAGCAATTTTACCGCTCGGCCGCTGATGGAGATCATAAGGGAGAAAGGTTTTTACTAATAAAACTATGTAATGTTTAATTTGTCATTGGATCTAATATAAAATTGTAAGGATTATGTTAATTTTATTAACAGTTAAATTTTGAGTTAAAGTTCCTTTACTATCGATTCTTAACTTCAACTTATCACTTCGGGCCAGAACGCAGTTTTAAAATCACAGCTGAATACATAATGAGAGAGAGCGGTATTTAACCGCGAAATTCTTCGGTCTTAGTGAGAGAGATACCAGGTATTTTGGCTGCACGCGTCCGCCTTTTTAGGGTGATCTCTCGTAAGCTCTTATTATGCTCGGCCGTACTTTAGGCTCTTGATAGCTTCGCAGTCTATTAACGTTAAGGGGCCAACTCTGTTAGAACCTTGATAGCTTCGGGTACATATCTTTAGTTAAGATTAGTTTAGTTTAATTCTTAGTTTCTTAAGTTCAAGCCCAAGTGTCGGCCTTATTGTACACTCCAAGACGGAGTTTTGTTAAACTTTAGTTGGAATAATAAAGGGTTAGTTTACCCTTCTATCTTGTTGTTTCCTGTCACACGAACTCAAGCTATTATTCGCTTATCAGTTCTTAAGATTCTTCACATCCAACAGTAACTTAAAATTACAAAGTGAGAAACTCTACAAAATCATTTCGCATGACTCTCAGAGAAAAAAACATGATTTATCTTTGTTCTGTATTTTCGGTAAGATAAGATACAAATTGTACGATTTCAGACCAAAATGTTCCATATCCAATCAACTCAAGAGAAAGCAGCAGAAGCGTGAAAAGAAGGTCAATGAAGGTGAAAAAGCAAAGATGAGGCATAGGGAAGGCAATGGAATGTCAATACTTTGCCACTTTTAACAGTTTCGAATTTTGTTCTAATTAACTTTAGCATATAAAATGCAAAACAAATATATAAAAATCTGCTGGTTGAAGTTAAAGGATTTCAAACAGAAACCACATATTTTTAGCATCATTTGTGTTCACATTCTACACCAGTCTGAACAATAGTTGTGCAATACACTGACGGCATACCAAAGCCAGGTTTTTCAGTCCCTCAAGGTTAGAAAGGTAAATATACTTTAAAACATTTATGTCTTTCATTTTCCATGAATTTTAATCCTTACCTATATACATGAATAATTAGCAAGTTAAAAGAATATGGAGTTAAGAATAAAAAAATACAAATGTTCTCATGTTAAAAAAGAAGACAAATAAAAAAATTAGTACTGTTAATAACTTTTAACTATAAACTATCATGTCAGCGATATAGACACAGTCAAAGAGCCTATTATTGAAGTACCTTAAATTATTAAGCTCCCTTCATCTTAAGAGAAAATATCCATTGAAATTTATAAATAAAGAGGTGATCTTCCTCCTTGCCTCAGATTTGCAAAATTTATACAATAAGCACTAATAGTTCTTATATAATTGAAAATGATCGGATATACGTGACATGCAGCTAAACAAAATCTGGAAAAACGGCAAAAGATTAATGGGACTTAAAATATCTCACTTTAAATTAGATTTACTGCCATTTGACTTGCAAAATTTTTTGCAATCTTATCGATTTGCAAAAATTTGTTAAGTGCCATACTCTATATTAAATGAAGTGCTGAAAAGTTATTGGAAGAAATTACAAGATTGCTGTGAAACGATACAACAGAACAGAAAAAGAAGCATGATAAAATATGGGTACTTTTTGAGTGAACAAAAAAATGTGAATTTAGTTTTATAGAAAAACTAAAATTGTTTCAAAAGAATCTTAAAGAGACTTCTCACTTTCAGTTTGCTCCGCGAAGGTGAGGGAACTTTATCAGATAACACTGCATATACCAAGTCAATAAAATGTTGAGTTTTGGTAGGCAATACTTTTGTCACTTGAAAAACGTCAATCTATATCTGATTCACTGCATAAAAAATTAATAGAAAAACAGCATCAATCTAAGAATGAAATGCAAATTTCGCTATATCTAGAAATATCATAACGTGAAATAGAAATAAATTTGCATTTCTGAAGAATGCAATTATTATGGAAGAATCAATGATTCCGATATGATTAGAAGTTGCATGAAAATTCAATCAAAAACTCAGTTAATGTCAGATATGAAATTTACTGTAATGAAAATTTCTATTATGTTAGTTAAGGTGAAAGTTTAAAATTACCAGTTATTTAAAAAATTTAGCAAGACATTTGAAAGACCTTAACTTATGCACAGGGATAATTTTTCAACTTACTGAAAGTGGACTTTAAAAACCTTTTAAAAAAGCTTCCTTAACTCATTCCTCCAATTTAATATTGAAGCTTCTACGATCAGAATCAGTGTTGTCGACGCGTAAATTATATTATTCTTTCATTAAATTCTTATTCTTAAATATTTAAAATGAAACCGCAGAAGAAAAATAGATAAGAACCAATAAACAACAGCTTTACCAGTTTTTCAACAATATTTTATGATATATAATTCAAAAATACTAAAATTTGAATCTAGGTGAAGTAAATGAAAATGAACTAATATAGCTGTAATTATTACAACTTCGGAAGAGAAATTCTCTGATTGGTCAGAAGTAGTACGTAATTCCTTCGATAATATATTACAAATATGGTACTAAAACACAAACCTCAGAGAGAAAATGAAATCTTCCAGAAACAGGCAACGTCCGATTTAAATGATTTAAAAAGATGTCAGATTTTATAAACAATAAAGATAACAAGGAAAAAAAGTAGGGACAAGGTTTAATTTAGTGATCTCGAGAGATGATTGAGACCACAATTAGCATAATAAAACAGGTCGACAGAATAAAGAACGATGCGGATCGAATATCAATTGATGCGATCAGACTGCGGAACACGTGCTGCAGGGGCAAAACAAAATCGAACAGACAGCATGACTTACCCTGAAAGGTTGTTGCACCCACCCCCGTCTCAAGTTCCACGGCAGACGACAGCATAGTGCTACCGACATATCTCCTCAAGATTCACAGCATATCCTTTACCTTGATACGTAATAAGTGTCCACAGCGCGAACGCTCACACCCGCATGCATTTGAGTTGTTTGGTTGCCGCAGCGAGGTAATACAATAAATGCGCAAACCGGCGACCAGCCAGACGCCAGCTTCTTCTGTCCGGCCTCCTTTAACGATATGCTAGCGTAAAAATAGAAGCCAAAACAGCGGCGTTCGACATCAGCCCTCCATTTCGCCCCCCGATTTCCCCTTCAAGTTTTCACGTCAGAAAATTTATTTTTTTCACTGTTCTGTGAGGCACGTCTGACTCAAAGAGACGACTCTTTATTTTTATGCGGTTTGTTATTTAGGCGATCGGTCTCGCAAATCATCTCAAGGACTGCGAACTGGGGAAGCCGCTTCGCCTTGAGATCATTCCTGAGTTGTATATAATCTGTTATTCCTATGAATTAAATGAATTCATAAATTATTATTAATGACAATTAATTATTATGCCTCAGTATAAAATTATTAAAGAAAAAAATTTTTTTTGTTCATAATTAAATGTTTGTTCTTAAGCTTAAGTTATGTTAAAAAAATTATCAGTTAATACATCGCAAATATTGCCCAAAATAAAATGAAAAACAATGTTTGTATTTTGTTTCGCCCAGTTTGTTACACTGATAAGGAATTTGCTGTTACAGTTCGAAACATAAAGATCTTACACCGCAAGGACTAGCAACAACTCACATAACTCCCTATCTGCCAAACCACTTGGAATGGTTAAAGCAATGTAGCATATAGCACAAAGAATTGAAAGATAACACTGTAGACATTTCTTATGTTAAAAAACTGTTCATGAAAACATACCGATAACTGAATAACAACAGTTGAAAAGGAAGAACACAATATTAAACATGAAAGTAATATACGCACTTCGAAAAACAACATTTGAAGTCAAAAGAAAATAGTAAAAGTGGAAAAAAAAAAAAACTGATCAGTAATTCTTTTTAAGACAGAGAAACATTTTATTATATTAAGATAGCTTATTATCTTAATATCAAATTCGCGAAACTTTGTTACAAAATCAGCCGTATTACATACATTACATATTACATTACCGTATTACATACACTCTCACAATAAGTCCCATTGGTGAAAACTTAATTTTTCAGTTTATGACATTATTTAATGCAAATAATGTTGTATAATCCAGACAATTTGCCTGCACTATGACGAGGTTCATCTTTTCCTCTCCGCGCTACGAAACAAAATAATATGTATATATAATTTATTTACTAAATAATATTGATTAATTGATTATATTATCTCCTAAGTTTAATTAAAGTAGAATTATCTTAAAAGAGTGAATCCATACTAGTAAGTTATATTTTGAAAGATGTTTTGAAGTAACTTGCAAGTAATATATATATATATATATATACACTAAAGAATATTGATTATATTATCTCCTAAGATTAATTTTAGTAGAATTATCTTAAAAGAGTAAATCTATACTTAGTAAGTTCAATTTCGAAAAATGTTTTAAAGTAACTTGAATGTAAGTTGTTAAAAATGTTTAACGGGGACTTGAATTAAATCATAAATAACAAAATTTCAATTGTAAAAAGAAATAAATTAAAAGCAAGTAATTAATTAAATGCAAGTAATCATTGCCATTGATTGGAAATTAGCGCGCGCTGGAGATTAAAAAAAAAATTTTCTTACAGTGTTGCCATTGCTCGCTTTGAAATCATTGAGTTTGTTAATCAAAAATTCGTTAAAGTTTTACAAAATAAAATATGAAATCGATAATAAAACAAATTTCAAATTCCAAATTTGGGCTTCCAGATGCCCATATTCGGGTGAAGGATTACGTCATTCAAAATTTGATAGCTCTAGGTACCGCTTTACAGCACAATGCGAGAAACATACATACATTTATGCCGATTCTTCATTATTTAATTCTTTTAAATATAACACAGGGCTCTAATATTTAGTGGCAACAATTTGAAAAGTGATACACCATTTATAGAGATTTGACGCAAAATGCCAAAACGAAATTAATAGCCCTTCTGGGCTAAAGCAGCCCTTTGGGCTAATAATAAAAACAAATAAATAAAAAGATTGGTTGAAAATATTATAAAAGTCTTATGCAAAAATAATTCCAAATAAGCAGGCACCATTCATGTTAAATAATACTAAGACAGAAAATATTCTGCATATTTCTCATATCAAATTAGCAGATTAAATGTATATGCATTTTTCAAAGAAACTAAGGAAGACTGCCTCGGGGGGGGACCCAAAGAGCAGCAAAATATGAATTTAGAATTATAGTTGTTTAATTAGTATAATTAATAGTATTAGTTTAATAAGGTATTTTCTCCTTCCTTCCAGCGTACCTTCGTGGTGTAATGGTAGCACACTCGGTGCGTATTCGAGGGTTCAGGTTCGAGTTCCGGCGAAGGCATCACTCATTTTTCACATTTTCTGCTCCCCCTCCCCCGAAAAAAAACTAATGACTCTACAAGTGAAAAAATAATTTATTAATTAAAAGCCTATTTTTCTTTCGAATACTTTGGATTTTGGTACATGATATCATGTTTTCCCCCTTCACTATAAATGGTGGTTACGTATAATTAATTAATTTGGAATTAAATCAGAAACTTATGGGTTGCAATTATACTGCAGCCAAGTATTTTAATTCATTCATTAAGAAATAAATTAAAGCTTTTGAGAGTGAGTGAGTTCTCTTCCATTGATACTGAACTTGGTCGAGAGACATACAGTTTTAAGTGCAAGGGTATATAGCAATCTCTGCTATTCGCATTCATAAAAGCATTCGGCGTTATTGTTTCGGCGAAAGAACATATTGATTCGGATAGCCCATGATAATTATTTTGAGGGCTTCAAAGGTACAAATAAAGGCATATAAATACTATTAAGGCATATGTACTCTTTTTTGCTTTGTAATGCTTTAGAGCAACTCTGCTATTAAACTGCTTGATGAGTTGTCTATGAAAAACCAGCTTCCGGAAAAAAAAAAAAAAAAAAAAAAAAAAAAAGCTTTTATAATTCATTATTTGTACATACAATGCATCGAGATCATTTGTTTTTATTGTAAAACACACATTATTTATCTCTAATGAATTAAATAAAGAATAAGCTTAATCAGATTATTCTGCTATTTAAGTAACATATGGCGTAATATATATGTTAATTAATTGCAATAATGCTTCAAATATTCGTAAAAATTATCAGTTGAATGTTGGCCCATTCTTGCCGCTAGATGGCGGGCGTCCTTTCTTTTTTTTATTTTGCTTTTTCTCTGTTGAGATCTGGCAATGCTAAAGAGTTCTTTCCCCCCTTCCTTGTACGAAGTAAAAAGGAAGTATTGTAATCGCGAAAAGTTTCAGGCAGCATATTTCAACGAAAATATCCATTTTGACCGCTATCGAATGCAATTTAACGATGTTTTTGCGTGATATCTGTACGTAAGGACAGAATAAAATACTCTTTTCCTTCAAAAAAATTATAAAACTGCTTTAAAATTAATTCTGAAGAGAATTTTTCGTGGCGTCTGTACAAACGTATGTACGTACGTGCGTACGTACGTATCTCGCATAACTCAAAAACGAGTAGCCTCAGAACGTTGAAATTTTGTATATAGGACTGCTATAACATGTAGATGTGCACCTCGTATTTTGGTTGCAATCGGCCGCACCAAACGTATATAAATATATTTATATATATATCCACTCTATTACCCGGCTCAGTGATCTCAGTTTCTTTACTCTTATATGTTTGTAAATTGTACATTTTTTGCTTTAAAAATGATTGAATTATGTTGTTTTTATCTTCCGGTTAAGGATTTTATGCCTTTGGTAAATCTGTGTGCAATATTTTTAGAATTATCAGCAATTTTAAAGTTGTTTAATTGTCGCTAAGCCTGTTTTTAATGGCGGCCATTTGAAACAGGAGACTAGTGGATTTGTTGCCAATCTAGAGAAACTTAGCTTCGCAACAACAAAGATAACGCATTCATTTATTATTGCCAATTAAATCATGCTTAATTCTTTCTGGAATTTTGTCGAGGAAATAAGCGTTTGAGATTTACTTCGTAATTTTTAATATAGATATTTTGAGTTTTTATGTATTTTTGCCTTCTCGCGATGTGAGAACTGAATTAATTAAGTGAGAAATACTCAATCGTCTGTGAAAAACTGTTTCTTTTTTGTTTTGTTTGCTTAATTTCTTTTATACATAGTTCTAGCTTTATTATAGTATTTGAATAGAACATGTGGCAACGATTAGATAATTCTTTAAATGATATACATTTTGTGCATTCTGAGTTATAATATTAATGAAATATAATACTGTTAAGTAAACCTAGCGCCAGAGTGTCGCTATGGTAAACAAAGTGAACTTTAAAGAATGCATTTATTCTGTTGTGGTTTATGCGCTGTCGGCGAAGTAGGTTTAATTCAATCTAATAAGTTTAAATGAAATGCAAGAAAAAATGCGTATAATTTAATATTCCGTACAAGGAAGTCATGTGGTGTACATATCAGATTTTTTACTTCCTTGTATGAAGTAAGGAAGTACTATAATCGCGAAAAATTTCGGGTATTATATTTCAACCAAACATATCCATTTTAACCACTCCCGTATCGATTTAAATGGTTCTTTTGCGTGTTAAATGTAGGAATAAAGAATAAAAGACTTAGTCTTTCCATTTTAGAATTCGTTTTCATTTTAGAAAATAATTTCCTTTTAAGATAAAACTATTAAACGTTAACTCGCTTGCCTTGAAAGTTAAATTTTCCTTAAAAATGAAACAACACAGCGTTGTAAAAAGAAACCTACTAAAGAGAATATTTTTTAATGTGAATTTAAGATGAACAGTTAAAATTCAGAAGAAAGAAAAGTCTTGTCAGTAGCTTTTTCAGTAGGCCTTATATCATACTTATTCTCAGTATATCAATATTTCTATTTTTATTTATTTACTTACATAATTAATATTTTAAAATTGTTATTATTATATTTTATACTCTTTTTAGTCCAATAACATTATTCATAATAATTACAGCCAACATTCAAAATGATTCCTAATTTTCATATTTTCAACACTATTGCTCAAAATTATTTTAATTCTCAAATTAATGACTTAAATTCTCAAAATTAATGACAGAAATTTCCACAATATTTTTAAATTACAAGAGTTATCATAATAAATTTCATAATCTTTCCTTTGGAAGTTATTAAAATTGTAAGAAATTATGGTATTCACTCCGTTGGCTTATATTAACACATCCGGTTACTGTTAGATCCATGGTTCGATTTCTGGTGGGTGCACAGTTGATTTTTTGTATTTCCTGTTCTAATAAACCTATATTATCTATAAGGTTAGTTAATTTATGCAATACGAATTCTGGAAAGTAAATTTTTACAGCATAAAATTTTAACTTGCTATTGTTTTTCTTTTGCCAAGTTTCTGATCCATGATTACCTAAAATGCAATGCAAATATTAAAAAATCTCATGTGGACACCACGACTTCCTTGTACGCCTTATTACATTACAGACATTTTTTGCTTCATTTCATTTAAGCTTATTTCCTCGAATTTCGTTAGAGATATTATTTATCATTCAATTGATTCAGTTCTCACTTCGCGGCAAAGCAAAAATACGTAAAAACTTGAAAAATATAGAAAAACATAAAACACCAAATGCAGTTTAAATAGTTTAAAAAGCAATTTTTACAATTAAAATTAGAGTTTCTACGTGGAAACAAGCAATTCGGGCAGCGGACAAGGAGACAGATTTTTCGGTTCACAAAACTGAAACTTTACTTTTGTTCCCGCTCGGCAAAAAGACACTGAAGGTGCAGAAACTGAATACACTATTCTGCTAATTATTTTAAAATGTAAACAAATGGCTGCTTAAGGCTTAGTCGCACTTAAACAAATTTCCAACTTTTAAAATTGCTGATATTTCTACAACTATTGCATGCATATTAACTAAAGGCTTAAAAACCTTAACCGAACATAAAGACAACATAATTCAATCACTTTTAAAACAATAAAAATGCACAATTTATCAACATATAACAAATAAAAAAAACTGAGTAGGTGTATATATATATATATATAATGTTGTATGATCTTAAATTCATTTAGTGCGAAAACAAGTATCGAATACTTGCGCAATTTCTGCAAAGTAAGTTAATAATAATTTATTTGCTAAATAATATTGATTAATTGATTATATTATCTCCTAAGTATAATTATAGTAGGATTATCTTAAAAGAGTGAATCTATACTCGTAAGTTATATTTTGAAAGATGTTTTGAAGTAATTTGAAAGTTAATTGTTAAAAATGTTTTAACGGGGACTGAAATTAAATCATGAATAACAAAATTTCAATTGTAAAAGGAATATATTAAAGGCAAGAGTTAAATTAAATGCATGTAATCATTGTCATTAATCGGAAACTGTTTTATTACTAAAGTAATTAATTTGCCATTACATTCCTTTGATAAACTTTTGCATTAGTTAATGAAAAAGAAAACATAGGAACAAAATTTACAAATGTAAATACTTAAATTACTGTACTTTTGACAGCTTTTTATTTATGTAATGATCTTATGGCTATCAAATGAAATTTACGAGTATAAAGTTTTTAATTCACAACAGAAGTAAGTACTTAGTACAAAATTAAATAAGATATTTTAATAATATTTAAAGAAAAAGAAGGTAATAGTAGTTTATATCCATTCGTAAATATAGCAGTTCTACGATATTTATTTACTATTTTAAAGCAGAAAACAGTAATTTCTCAAATTCATTTTGATGAACTACCTGCCCGAATATAAATCAAATCATAATGAAGGGCATTTGTGCTGATGTAAATCAATTAAATACTCACATTGCGAATGGCGTAAACACTTCGCAAATCCCGAATTTTGCAATATGCTGTTTGATTCAGTTTCACGGTTAATGAAAGTATATGCAGCATTTTGTTTCAACTTGGTATAACTTTTTTTTTTCCTTCTCAGAAGTAACAATTAAGAACACAAATGCGTAAGAGTAAATAAAACTGATCTTAAATAACTAAGAATTATTTTCATTAATGTTTAGTTTTCAAATTGCAAGTCCGGAAGAGTAGCAATAGCATATTTGACACGTTGCAGCTAAAATCGAGCACATGAATGCCATTCTTACTATGCGTTTTCCAATAAATTGACCGAGATGGTAAGCCGATGAACGACGAGCGATTTTTTTAAAAAATATACTAAAGAATGCAGCTTCAAGCACACCTGTAATAAAAATTTAGAGTGGCGACGTAGAAGTTGATGACGTTGGTGTTTTTTCTTTAGTAATACACAGGTCACGGCACGTCAACAATACATATTTATTTACGCATGATTTGTACACTGTTAAACACAATAAAGCATTACAAACGACACGGACGCCTGTCAGACAAAACATTTTTGTTCTTGCAGAGACATTAGGTTATTTGGAATCAGGAGACCTTGAAAAATGAGCAATGCCGCCGGGCCTGTCGAATACGCGCCGAGTGTGCTGACCATTACACCACGAAGGCATGCTAAGAAGGCGGGAGAAATATTTTATATACTCCCTCTTTTAAAAGGCGACTGGGGTTTTAGGAAACCCAATGGCCAAATCCTGGTTGGAAAAAATCATCATTCACCACCTTTTAGTTCGGGCGCCACTGTAGAAACATTGGGCTATTTCGAAGCAGGAGAGACGAAAAATGAGCAATGCCCTCGCCGGGACTCGAACCACGGACCTCTCGAATACGCGTCAAGCGTGCTGACCATTACACCACGAAGGCATGCTAAGAAGGAGAAGTATTTTAAAACATAAATATTTTAATTTCAAGTATTTTTTAAAATATTTTGAATCAGCATATCTTTAGAATTTTCGATAGACAGTCTCGCGCGTTGAAGATAAAAATGTTTTGTTTGGTACACTGTTGTCACTTGAAAAACGCAAGTTGAATTTCGTCAATCGGTCCAATAGAACGGGAGATATAGAACTGTCCCTCCCCCCCTTTTTTTGCCGCAGTGTACCTATTAATTTCCGATTGCGAATATAAAACGAGTAAATATGGAAAACGAGAGTAATATTAAGAACGTTATTTTAAAGTAAGAAACTTCAAAACATCATTTTATATTGGGGCTAATGCATTAGTTTAATAAAGTCACATGAATTTCACGTTATATGTAACCGACTTCAAGCTGAGAAACCCATAGACTAAGGTGAATATAATTTTCAGCAATGCATTTTAAAGAAGCAGAAAAAAAATGTAGTCATATATTCGACCAATACGGATTATAAACTTTCACATTCAGTATGCATGTGTAATGACCATATCTTAACCAAATCTTCTTGATTTGTTATTCACTAATGCAGAACATATTATTTGTGACAAGATGCCAAGAATTCTCCGGAATTCAGGAAGCTAGTTTCTTCTGAGAACAGGAAATTAAGTAATCAGTCATCACACTTCCGATGCCAAAAATACGTTTCTTGCATCCTAATCTCAGAGATGGAGATATTTAAATATAACACTGATAATTTCACAGTGATTTTTTTTGAAGTATTACTTGTGAAGAAAATGTTTACCTCTTAAGCGGAAAAAAATATTTCTAATGAACAACGGAAGATAGATTTTAAAGCCACTAATTATGGCTTAGATTTGTGCAGTTAAAAGTCACTACTTATATTATGTAGATTAAAAATTAAACCTTAGATGTGATTATTTGAAAGCTAAAGTTCATTTGCCCCATAATCCTTTTGGGTTATGCAGATAGTATCAAAGATCAAAGATAGATCAAAGATACGTAGATCTCTATCAAAGATGCTCGTTTTTCGATTTTATTGGAAAAAGCAAAAATGCTTGAAAATATGCAGAAGGATCTTGCATCTGATTTCCCAGTTTTGTTTCAAAACTTTACAGAGAATCGAATTGGCATGTAATAAAACAATTTCTGTTGTGCACTTATGAGTTGAACTGATTCTTAAGTGATGCTTCGGTAAAATTTAAGATCCTGATTTTTCATTCTATACCTTGCTCGTTTCAGGAGTGTTATACCGGAAAAAAACTGCACAATACGTCTGAGTTCTTTATTCGTCAAACATGTATTTAGAATCAACAACTATTAATCTAGAAATCAAAAATATAAGTAAAACCATTTTGTAACTTACTGTTTTCTTTCGAGAGAATTATAGTTGGAAAATGAACAATAAAAATGAGTTCCTTTTTCTATTGGTTTAATAACAAAATCTTTTAAAATATGTTGCAGTTTCGTAAATTTTTAAACATATATCAATGTTCCTAGTAAAACTCAATGAGACAGACAGAATGAGAGAAGAAATTCTGTTGTTTTGATGCTTCACATGCGAGAAGATTTGAAATTCTAGCCATAGAGTTTTATAATACATTCGCTACAAAAGTATAGATAATCAAAAAATCATATTTCAGCAAAGAAAACTGTTAAAAACGCCTTTATGAAAATCAGCGCAATTTGTTTTCTTTATATTTTTATTACTGAAGTTACACGAATTAACATTTCATTGCCAGAAAAAAAGGGAAGGAAGAAATTCACAATTTCAAAATGAAGGGAAATTCGTTAGAAAAAGTTAGCAAACGTGTAAATAGAAAGAGGAATTTTTGGCTTTTGTTAGTAAAATCAACAATGAATAGTGTTAAAAATTGTTGAAGCTACTTTAAGTGTACTTAATATATTCCTTTAGATTTAATTTCGACGTTAAAGAACAATTAGATTGCGATGAAGTCTAAAGAAAATGAAATTAATTTTGGGGAAAGAAAAATCTTTGCAGACCTGTAGAAAACTCAAAATTCTTAAAGAACTTGGTCATAGACCTGGAAACGCGCATTCTTTGACCAAAGGAGCGTTAAAAAACATTAAATTAACAACAGGTTTTACCCACAGTTTGGACACAAACCGAATTAACAGTAAATGTAATTTAAAGTAAATACTCGCCTTGAATCTCAATTAACAAAAGATGTTAAGTAATGGAATAAAAGTATTTATTCCGATTCCATCCAAATACTAACATAAAAGTCCAGTTACATCTTAAAAACATTTTATGTTCAGAACCAGCAGCTGAACGGTTGAATCGCTGAACACTGTTTGTTCGGATGTGGGCTCGATTCTAGGCGAACGGGCTGGCTTCATAAGCGTTTTCATGGTTTTCCCGATGTGTAACGTGTATACGAGCCAGTTTCCCTTAGAAAGTCCTCTAAGAAGGCATCCCTCCCGTTAGGCAGATAGCCCCACTGTGCTTTGCTTTAATCAACTAAAACAAAGAAACAAAACAATTCATATTATGAAGTTATTTCAGCGTATAACCTTTACAAAGGAATGCATTAATAAGCAGTATGAGTTCTGGGCATAAGTAATATTTTCTTATAAAAGCATATTCTGTACATTTGGTATTTGGTACAACAGAGCTCAAGAAAGAAATTCTAATCCCAATTATATAGAACAGGGTGGAGAAATAGTTTTGAGGAGTATGGGAAGCAGTACCTTGGAGAAATTAGAATTTATGAAGCCTACAATAAACAAAATGGATTATTTAAATATTTTAAAGCAAAATTTAAGAAGAATGCTCAGAAATTAGAGAGAGGATGTATAATTATTTCTAATAAAAGAATTACTCGAAGCACATTGCTGAAGTAATGAAGTCCTGGTTGCTTGAAAAAAGTAAAATTATTTTCAGCTTGGAATTATTCGAATGATGAAAATTTAATAAAGATTTAAAAAATACGTTAATCTTCATATCTACTGCCTATCTTTTAATATTTTTCTTTGCATAAATATGACAATTGCCAGCCTGCACACAAATCTTTTTTTTTTTTTTTTAAATGCAAATCATTTTGCATTAGAACGTAGAAAAATGTAATTAAATACCATTAGAATGCTGTTTCCCTGTAATTAAAAATCTGCCAAATTAATTGACCCAAACAAGACTAAACATGTTGAAGCAATGAGAATACAGATTTCATGGCTTGTTTAATTATACTAAGTTATTTACTAAGCTAATAATCTAAAGCTAATTTTTATGTTATAGAAAATCAATGAAACGATCTTTGGCTAGCTCTAATTTTCTTTGATTATTTTAAATATTAATTTTCTTGGGTAGGTTACAAAGAGACTCACTTCAAACAAATGACTTCCAAAATCTTCATTCGGATATAACTTTAATTGATCTGGATTTAATTTCTCATCAATTTCATTAGAAAATTCATGGTAAAATCATTTTCGCATTAGTTACTTACTTGGCTTCAACAAATTTGGCGGGAAATAAATTACTTTCGTTCAAAAATCAACTAATATGACCGATAAGTTCAGGCAAAAATATTCCAATCAAATTTACCAAATCTCACAGTATCAAATGCAATAAATTCTCTAGGAGCTAATCAAAAAATCCTACTGTTTGTCCTGAAAGGAATGTATTTCATGAAAACTTCACTTCTCGAAAGCCAAAAACTGTATCATTTTATAAGCAGTATGAAATTTCAGAAAGGAGAGAAAATTTCACTGATAATAAAAATCACAAAGCATGACGTAATGGGTAGTGGAGGAGTACTAACGATGAATCACCTGCATAGATTCAAAAAAAAAAAAAAAAAAAAAAAAAAAAAGAAGAAGAAGAAGAAGAAGAAGAAAGAAAACAGCGTTTAATTTAGATGTTCTGGTACAAGAAGGGCCACTGGCATGTTTATCATGAACAGCAAAGCAAACTTTTAAACAGCAGAAACGCGAACATTCAGGTAAGCCATTGTTAGCCCGATAAAATAATTTTCGTGCTACCAGCGATCGAAAAACCAACTCATGTTTTGAATGCTGATCTGAAATTGCACTGCCTTGAACAAACTAAAAACACATTTTCTGCTTTTCTGAATTTTGTTCTCAATTTAGACTTTATGTTAGATTCTCAATTTAGATTTTCCTTTAACTTCCATTTTAAACTCTTTTCATTTCTTTTCTAAATGCCTTGAAGAGGTGCTTATTATTCCCAGCGAACGGATTATTTTGTGCCCTGATAAAATGAAGAATATTGCCACTTAAGGGAAATATTTGCTCCAAGCTTCGTGCGAAAGCGTTCCAGTAAAGTAAATGCAAACCAACATTTCGAATTATTATTATTATTATTTTTTTTTTAAGTTTTCTTTATTTATTAAATAAGTACACTACCATTAGAGTGGTTAAGACCGCTAAAGTCGACCTGCTTTCGATCCCAGACGAACGAGCTTATTGGATGCTTGATTTTCGTGATTTTTCCCATGTGTAACTTGAATACGAGCTAGTTTCTCATAGAAAGCCCTCCACAAAAGCATCCTTACCCTAACCAGATAGTCGGCGCGTACTTTGCTATATTCAAGTAATCTAACCTAAATAAGCGCACAGTTTCTATGTGGGGTTCATTTATGAGAAATTCATATCATAATTTTTCCTACTTTTTGCATTGCCCTTTTGAACAGCTAATTTTTAAATATAAGATTTTGCATTCTATTTATTTATTTTTTGGGCGACTTATTCTTTAATCAGTTGACCTAGCATAACTGCTGAGAAGAAACTCGTTTCAGGTTTTAAACTTAAATTTTCATACTGTCATCAGACTGCAATTTCTTTTTAATCTTTAGATTTCTATATTTTTTAATTTTTAATCTTTTTTTTTAACTTTTTAAATCTTAAAGGTAAATTCTTCGAAGTATTAGACTTCAGATTAAAATTTTCTAACTTGAAGTATTTATTTAAATAGTTATTCTTTTTTTCCTTCTGGCTGTATAACCAAGCCGACGTTAGGATTTCTGCGACCCATTGCCATTTATGTCTCTCCTGAAGTCTTTCGTTCGGATTCTATAGAGTTTTGCTGGCCGGTAAAGAGACGCATGAGTTGCCCTAGCTTTGTCGTCAACAACGCTAGTACTCATATACGCTTCGGTTAGGTTAGGTTAGGTTATTCAATTACGGCAAAGCCTCGAGGGCTATCTGCCTAAGGGGAGGGATGCCTTCGTGGAGGACTTTCTAAGGGAAACTGGCTCGTATACACGTTACACATGGGGAAAACCACGAAAACACCCATGCAGCCAGCCCGTTCGCGGGATTCGAACCTCGGACCGAACTACCAGTGTTCAGAGACTTTACCGCTCGGCCGCTGGTGGGCTCCATATACGCTTCGGATTAGTTTGGTTTATTTGATTACGGCAAAACACTTGAGAGCTACTTACCTAACGGGAGAGATGCCTTCGGGGACGAATTTCGAAGGGAACCTGGTTCATTATACACGCACATCTGCCTAAGGTGAGCGATGCCTTCGTGGATGGAAACTGGCTCGTATACAAGCTACACTTGGGGAAAACCACGAAAACGCTCATGTAGTCAGCCCTTTCGCCAGGATTCGAACACGCCAGGACCGAACCAGCAGTGTTCAGCGACTTTACCGCTCGGCCGCTAGTGGGCCTTCATATACGCTTCGAGTTACAATAAGCGGAACTCAAATATCAAGGTTCAGATTTAAGAACAACAAAAGCAGAGGACAAAGCATTATAGAAATGTATTATATTAGGTTCTAGGCAAACGTTTTGATATTTTTATGTCTCTTATTTATATTTATCTCAATGAACTATTAATAATAGCTCTTAAATTCATTTCTGAAACTTTGGTTCTTGAACACTTGTCGCTCATACATTAGATTTTCCAAATGCAGTTCTTCACTCAAGTCATCGACTAAACGTTGCTGAAAGTTAGCATACACTACATAAGTATCCTTACAATTTATATAAAATTTTGGATCATACAGCTAAAATTCTAGTTTCGAATTAAATTTTGGACATCAATATAAAACTAAAACAAACATAATTTTATTTCATAAAGGACAACAGTACGATTCTCATTACTTATAAAGACAATTTTTAGCGAGGAGAACGGGTGACAGAAGTGATTTGAAATACTTATTTCAGCAAATGAACGGAAATCAGGTAAAACGCTTATTTGTGGCTCAGTGTGTAACACCAACGGTTTGGTTTTGGTTTTATGTGATTATGGCAAAGCCTCGAGGGCTATCTGCCTAAGAGGAGAGTTGCCTTCCTGGAGGACTTTATAAAGGTAACTGACTCGTATACACGTTACACATGGGGAAAACCACGAAAACGCCCATGCAGCCAGCCCGTTCGCGGAATTCGAACCTCAAACTGAACTACCAGTGTTCAGCGACTTTACCGCTCGACCGCTGGTAGGCCGTGCAGCATCAACAAGTACAGGGAATCGGCTTAAATCTGCGGTGATTTAGGCAATTTTGGTTTTCTTTTTCTGCAATATAAATATAGTCTAGCTGCCCTTAGAAAGTCATTCATAGATGCATCCTTATCAATGGCGTGCCGTCAGTAGCCATTAAAATTAACAGCATTTTACTTTTTTGAAAACGCGTGCCATTCGAGTGTATTCCAGTTTTCGTGCGAATGGAAAGAGTGCGCGAGTAGCATTGGCTCTATGCCAGGTATAGCTAGCTCGCTCTCACCTATTCATCCCCCGCAGCTGCCGCAGATATACCGTTAATTACTGGAAGCAGGTTATCCGAAATTTTAATCTCCCAGTGATTGTCATAAGCGAAATTAATGTTTTTAGTTCTATATTTTGGACGGTTTTCACGAAAGCCTTCTTATGAAGCATTTTTACGCGAAACAATTCGAAGTAAAATGCATTGTTGCAGTAATTCCAAGTTTAAGTTTACTGAAAAGCGGTACGAAAAGCTAGTCCTCGGCGTAAGACACCATTACGGAGCATGCGCAAGCAACCTCTGAAGCCGTTTTATGATAATGCAGCTCATTCAGGTGTCAAGTGTTATATACCCTGCGGTCTCGATCGCCTATTTTATCATATTCTTTGGAAAGATGTTTTTTCAAAAAACACACACACCAAAAAAAAAAAAAAAAAAAAAAAAAAAAAAAAAAAAAAAAATCATTAAAATCCAAAAGGTTTCACATTTTAAATTACGTCGAAAGGGGGCGTTTTTTAACGTTGTGAGTGTTATCTTTATTTATTATATATCATGTTCATCGCACTTAAACCATAAAATTCAGTTCAGTAGCAATGTCGCAAAATAATTTTAAAATGAGCATTATCTTTAGAATTTCTGATACACAGTTCTGCGCGCTGGAGATGAAAAAGTGTTTCTTTCCCCGTAGAGGGTTGCCATTGCTCGCTTTTAAATCTTTCAGTTTGTTAATCGAAAATTTGTTAAAGTTTTACAAAATATAAAATAGATAATAAAACAAATTCCAAATTTGAGCTTCCAGATGCACATATTCGGGTAGAAACGTACGCTATTCAAAATTGGATAGCTCTAGGTACCGTTGTTATATCACAATGCGAGAAACATGCATACATTTATGCAGATTCTTCATTATTTAATTTCTTTAAACATAATACAGAGCGATAATATTTGGTGGCAACAATATGAAAAGTGAATCGGACATTTATAGCAAACCAACGCAAAATGCCGAAACGAAAATAATAGTCCTTCAGGGCAAATTGCCCTTATGGACTAATAATGAAAAAGGGGTAGATCTAATCCCCATGTTCTTATTTCTACAAGCATGAATCATTACACTTATCATTCCAAAATGGAATATTATAAAATTTTAAAATGATTAATAATAAACTGAGTACTAACCTTTTTTGCTGGTCTTGCACTGTTTTTGAAATAAAACATTTTAAACTATTTATTTATTGTGATATGCGTCATATTAAAAAGTTATTAATTTATTATAGTAGGATAGCTTTGAATTTCCCTCTTCAGCAGATTTTCATAAATTAATCAGTGGACATTAATTATTATTGTATTTAATAGTTTTCAAGTTATAGCATTAATTTTCGTATTCAAACTACAATAAACACGTTGTTAGTTACGAACATCTCTGTTGACCGCTTCTGAAAGTGACCAGTAATTCTGAGAGCATAAACAAATTACGGTACTTTTCCGTTTTGCTGGCGCAGGCGATAATGTCGCCAATAATGGTACAACTGATGCCAAGCAAACGGAATATCCTCGCTGGTAACCTTTTACGCCTCATTTTCAAAACAAGTCACAGCTATTTCTTATCGGATTGATTGTTTCTTTCAATACTGGCATACAATTACATAGCATTTTTACCAGATAGTTCAATTTTATGCATTAAGGCCATTCGCGGTAATTAAGTCAATTAGGATGCAATCACACCGCTCACTCGAAGGCAAAAATATAGAAAAGACAAAGTCAAATTCATCAGTTCTAATGAGAATGCTCTAGCGAAGTAAAGCACTGTGGTTTTACATAATTTCTGAGTAAGCTATACGTACGAATTGAAATAATTCTTTCATTTAAACTTGTATTCCAAATTAAGATTTAACTTGAAATTAATATAGCTAATTCCTGAGAGAATTATATTTTTGTAGCGTAGTTTACGTGAGATGAGATCACTTGGGGTTACATGATATGAACCGGCGAATCAGGATGTTGAAACATAAAACCATAGTAAATTCTCAAATTAATGTCTTTTTACAAAATTTTAAACGATATTAAGACGTTTATGCCTTTAGAATAAAAAATTCTTAAGAACAAACATTTTTTATGTGTATACTGTATGTTGTCGCCAATAAAGTCTGCTTGGGGAGATTAGCGCCGGCGAAACTGAAAAGTACCCAAATTACTAGCACTGAATTTCACTTCTCTAAGAAAACGAGCACCAGACCATCCGTGTGCGGTAGTCTTAGAGTTATATTCTTTCTTCATACCTGATCGTCTTCCGTAAAAACCATGGGATGTTACCGCTGCTTAAATCAATAGTTCTCATTTACTTTGTCTCAAAATGTAACGAAATTTAATATTTTAGAATTCATTATTCAAATGAAAAACTGTCACACTTAAATTTTATGCCTCTAAAAATAATCTTTGTTCTAATAATATTCATTTCTAAATGTAATTTCGGAAACCTTTAAATCCAGTTTAATGCAAATTTAATGATACCCTTCATTATTATTGCAATTTGTAAACTTTAATTATAGTACTGAAATAGCGAAAAAGGACTTGAACAAAACAAAACAAGCAAACAATAACAGAAAAAAACCTGAAAGGTTTCAGATTTTAACGGTCGCCCAAAAGGGTTCGTTAAGGTTTTTTACTACCTTGCTGAACTCGCAGTCTACCAGTCTACTGCTGCATTCATTCCTGCTAAGCTCTCATTTTTAGTCTTTTTAACTTTATTATTAAATATTGTTTCTTCGCACTTACGCTATATAAAATTCAGCAGCAAAATCACAAAAAATTTTAAAGTAGCATTGTATCATATTGTTGCGTTTTTCCTTTTCTGACACCAGTTGTTACGTTATTTTCTTCCTTCACGTGCGTACGGGGTTCGTGTGGATTTGCAGTGAATAACGACGACACTTGATGAAGTATTGAAACACACTTTATTTGCCAGTATTGTCAGGACAGCTCCAAAACACGTTTTACAGTCGTCGATGAACGACTATAAACACGCTGACACGATCAGCGACACAGCCTTCAGGTTATCAGGCTGTTACGGTGGAGACAGCTTCAATGCAAAGCACCAGAGTACAGCTCCCGACTCTGCTCGGTCGTTCTCGGAATTCCACGTACTCTCGAGACTCTCCACGCAACAACTCGCGATGCACTCGACGACACACAGAGCACGGCTCCCGACTCTTCGGTTCAGTCGTCCGCGGAGCTCAACACGCTCTTTCGACGATGCGCTAACCGCGATACACTAAGAGACTCCTTCGGTGAACTCGACGACCCACTCGACACTGGCTGCCCGGCTGTCAACTCGATCGACTCCGCAGGGATTGACTCGCTAGACGAAACACCAACTCGATACTGCCTATCTCGCACTCCAGACGAGGCACTCTCACTCGCCCTCTCGACGAGGCACACTCTCGATACTGCGGACCAGCAGGGTTTATAAAGCATTCGGCTTGTGTTCGAGACATTTGCAGCTAAACCGGTAAGAATTCGTTCCAGAAGGTTCTCCAACCGTCCATGGTATATATATCCCAGTTTTGTTGCCAAATGCGCGATTTCTCGCCAAATGTGGCAACCCTGCCTTCCTTTGCCATTTTATGACAACCCTGAAACTGCTTTGCTGGGAAGCCATCTCACCGCGCCTGTACATTTCGTAACATAACATATTTAGAATTCCGGCAGTATTAAGTATTGCCATACATTTTTCTAATTTTTTCAGTCTCTTCCCAGTTCATCATATCAATGTTCAGTTTTCTTAGTAAGATCGCTTAGAATTTTTTTTGCCTTTTGTATTATTAACCTTTTGTGTGTTAACTTTATTTATTAAATATCACGTTCTTCTCACTAACGCCAGATAAAATTCAATTCAGCTGCAAAATCACAAAATATCTAAAGACTGTGCATCTTTAGAGTTTCGAATAGACAGTTTCGTACGCTGGAGGCAAAAATGTTTTATTTCGAACAGTATTGCCACTGCTTGCTTTCAAATCGTTGAGTTTATTAATCAAAAAGTTCATCAAAGTTTTAAAGAATATGAAAGTTTAAAATTCAGAATTCGGGCCTCCAGGAGGACTACTTTACTCAAAATTTGATGGCTCTGTGTGCTATCGTTTTTCAGAAAACGAGGAATATACATACTTGCAGATTCTTAATTATTAAATATCTTTATAAATAATACTTGGAGGTAACAATTTGAAACCTGATTCACCATTTATACTGAACCGACGCAAAATCCTGTTTCGAGAATTGAACAACTACAAGAAATTGTATGCACATAAAATATGAACATTAATTATTGTAATATATAAATTATAGGTTTGGTAATAACCGCATCAGATATATCTGCGTCAACCTTGAGGTTTCTAATGTCCTATTTTACGACATAATTATAAGAACGCATTATGAAATTAGGTACGGAACGACAATCTCCGTACCTCATTTCAGGGTTATAATGGATGTTCATTTGATGCGGGGGAATGATTATCATTTCAAGAGTGCTGAAATCGTAAGATGAACTTTTTTGCATAAAATTCCACATGGTTACAAATTATACTAATTAAAGTACACCACAGTGGATCATAAGAGTCTTATAAAGATCCCAACAAATTTCTATTGTCAGAAAAAACCAGCATAATTTTCAGAAATAACAAAAGAATATACGACGAAATATACCTTTCAACATATGATCACTCTGACAAGCATAAAAAGCAATATTTATTCACCAGGGAAACCAGTAACACTGTTTGGCGTAAGGATATTGAACCTGATTCTTTCATAGAAACGCAAGGTCATAATGAAAAGAGTCACGTGTTAAATTTACCATCTAGCTGCATTATGAATTTGCAAGAAAAATGATGAAATCTTACAAATATATGGAAGCTGAAGAACATATTAAGTATTAGCTGTTAATGAATTAAAGATGGAAATAAATAGTTTTGAATTTACTTAGTTGCCATGAATAAAAGAAAAAAAATCAATATAAATATTACACACTGCATTGCAGCATTGCGTTTTTATGGAAGCCGTTACGGCTTCCATAATAAATTCTGAAAATGATATCCGCTTTCACGAAGAAGGAAAGCGGAATTCTGCATTTACTTTAATTCAGTTTTGAAAGGATTTGCAAATTTAGCACATTTTTGAAAAATTTCCCAATGTCCAGTAATAGTTAATACGAGTATTGTACCACTTCAAACATTTCACACCAGTCACTGCAGATAACAAACCTCGACTTTCAACAAATAGAAGACAGGCATAACTGTTACAGACATTAAGAATAACTTGCCCAGATGAATAGAAGCTAGGACGGAGATATTACTAAATTAACCGTTTAATTCCTTCCAATATCCCTGTCATTATCCCAACTTCGATGACTAGTAAATCATTTTCAACTTCGATGACCGTTGTTTTCCTGATTCTAAAGGTGAAAATACAGTGTACAAAACATTGCCTCTATTTTATATAGGCTGTATATTTATTCCATTATTTTTGCTGGTATACATGTAAGTTTTGCATTAGATTTATGTAGAGTTTCAGAGATGGGTCTCGCAAGTCGCAAATGCGAGGAGCAAAGGGCAAAGGGCGACAGGTTTAAGACACCAGCAAAGGGCGACAGGTTTAAGACAGGTTCAGATCTTGTTTCATAGGAAGCCGTCACGCATTTACTCCCTCCTTGCTGCATGCCTTTCTTGTGTAATTGGTAACAATCGGGAGATCCCAAGTTCGGATCCTGGCGAGGGTATAGCGGATTTCTTACGGTATCTGGCTTCAAAAATTTCTAAAAGACTCTGAGTGGTGCCTGAGCTAAAATGTGTCGATAGTAATTCATGATCACCTGGATCAGGCGATTGGATCCCCTCCTCGACAGTTGCCCTTTGAGTGGAAGAAAATGTAGGGTATTTCCAACGTTACCGCATGCCTTCGTAGTGTGATTGGGCAGCACGTCCGGCTAACAGTCGGAAGTCCGCCGTTCGGGATTTCCGATTGCTAGGACTTCCGATTCCAGAAAGGCACAGCTCATTTTTTGAGTTTCATGTTTCGATAATTGCTTAATTACTTTACAAAGTGAGCTCCATATCATAACAGAGTTACACGTTATTTGATATGGTTTACTTCTTTATATTATAAGACTGGAAAAACTTCAAGATTTTCCCAATTTATAAATGAATATAAACTTCTTCGCTTTTCACCATTTCAAGCTTACAAGGTTCAAGCTTACAAGGAAACCTTGAGCTTTATCGAAATATTCTACATTTAGAAAGCAAAAGTAATTTATACTACTAACTAATATAAGTTAATAATATCAATCTAAAAACGATAGTCCAACTATAGATAATGTTATACCAAGCAATCTAGCAATTACCTTTGATTGATTGCCGGAAAAGGGAACTGATACGGTTATGACTTACGTCTAGGCTCGCTTTTCGGATGTAGCAATTAATAAGCAAAATTTCGCATTTTATTTCGAGTATTTTAAGTCCTAAAAGTGCTCTTAAGCAACTTTAAATATGAATGAAGATGGATAACTTTATTACCAAATAAATCGAAAACCTGTGGCCAAAAGAGTGCGATTGATGTGTGATGTTTTTGCCTACAATATATACTCACGGGTCTCTATTTATTACACATTATTGATTTAATTTTTTACAAAAAAGATAAATAAAAAAAATCTAAAAGCTTTCAGATTTTATATTACGCCCAAAGGGGCTTTTCTTTAACGTTTTGTGGGTTACCTTTAATTATTAAATATCGTGTTCTTCGCACTTAAACCATAAAATTCAATTCAACAGCAATATCACGAGTCGGCAAGGTCGTCTGGTAGACAGTCAGTGTGTTCGGGCGTGTTTTCTATATTTTATTTATTTTATTATTACTTACTAGGAATATATATAACTGCATATATCTGAAATTATGTATCTTATTTCTGATATCATCGACCAATTTTACATAGGGTCATTTTGAATGAATAAATGTAATAAATAAAGAATAAAATAAAATAACATATATGAGTGTAAAATCTCTCGTTTGTTTTACTTGTTCTATAACATCCTTATACTTTCCTTAGCAATCCTATGCGTTAAATACCAGAGGGTCTTTAAACTAAACGAGAGAGCCTACTGTCATTCCCCCCCCCCGTGCATGGAGGAAATTCATATTGAAGAAAGTGATCTATCCTGAAAGGAAGGGAGATTCAGTGATGGTTTCGCAATTATAGAAAGTTTAAATCTCATTCAAATTTGAATAACTAACTTTAAAGACACTCATTAGAACGAGTAACAGACAATAAAAAATAAAAGGCATTTTCAGAACCTGTCAGGTTGATAGGCTGGTTGGTTTTAGTTCAGGCAAAGTACACAAAGGCTCTTTGCCGATGAAACGAATGTTTTAAAGAGCCTTTCTCATATTTACATAACACGTGGGCTATAACCACGAAAATGCCCTTGTGGTTTTGTTCACGCTATTGTTTAACCCTGAGTTTATTATACATTAAATATTAAACTTTTTTCAATTAAAACAATTACTTCAATCACTTAAGACTGTCATTTAACAGCCGCAAACTTGCCCACAAATTTGCACTACTACGGCATACTGCTGTGAAATTATTATTAGCTGTTCGAGTTTTAGTTCCATTTACATCATCAGTGTTATGTCAGAAGCCAATAAGAAATAAAACATATGACATGGATTGGTCTCGAAAAGATGCAGTGCAAAAAAGATTACTATTTTTTGAACAGAGAGAGGATATAAGCTATTTAAAATTGCGCATAAAGAGGCTATTGCTAATAAGAACAATAATTTATATTTATATATTTTTTATTTTACATATATATTATACGTAAATCTATATAGGCATATTAAAAGTTTATTGAAAAGTGCGTTTACAGATTAAAAGTTAATCTTCTTTTCTTCTTTTCATTCAACAGTTATCCATTTTGTGTAATTTTGCAATACCTACGTATACGCTTTCAAACATTCTCTGGAAACTATCTGAACTTCTCTTTCACTTTTGAAAATGTAAGTGATATTTAGACTTGAAACCCTATACAAAGCTATAAACCTGCTTCCTTTTTTAATCAATATTTCGGCTGTGTTGTGCTGTTTATAGGAAATTACATCAGCGACACAGGAACGATAATCTAATAATTATTCCCAGCGTTGACTTAAAATGAGATAGTAGCTATATCATTTTCCTTCTGAAAAAAGAGTGCTAATTCTTTACTAGATAAACTGGTTATAATGTTATTCGTAAAATGATTTTTTATGTCGATATAAATCACATTAAAAAAAGTGTTTTTTTGTCATGCCTGTGCATTTCTTCACATTAGTGAATTAAATTATTCCACACATGTATATACTAATTATAATGGCAGCGTCAATAGTTCTTTAAAAAAAGAAAAAACAGAAGAAAAGAAAAAGAAGAAATATTGTGACTTTTGCTTTGTCGATTTTCTTCTGCTCACAGATATCACTGATAAACTGAATTCTTTAAATTTTTCCTTCCTTACTTTCCTTCTTTTCGGAGCTGACGAGAAAGATGAATACGTGTTTGTAATGATAAGCTGTGTAAATTCATCTGCAACCAAAACTAGTTTTTATAATCGTCTCCTCTACGGTTCATCTATGAGGCTGAAGTCTTAAGTGCTTAGGGTCCTAGGTTGTTATAAAAGGCTTAAGTTATTACACTTAATTATTCATTCTTTTTGGAGATATGAAGAAAAGGATAAGAGACTATGATTTCTCGTCATTTGCTCTAACTTTCCGTTTTCTAATAGCAATTTACTAATTTCGATCATACATCCAATGCTCATATATTTCAGTTTCATTTGTTTACCATCTATATATATATCTCAAAGAAACAGTTTCATCAAAATTAAAAAGAAAAAAATTAAAACTAGGACATGAAGTTATAAATTTTTAGATTTTTCAGAATGGTATTGTTCTAGACTGTTCTTCCTGAATATGGCTGTCGAAAAGGAATTTACTTCAAATAAAAACAGAAAAATGCATATTACTTAAAATTAGGCAAAAAAACTACATCGATTTGGGGGTAGATTTTGAATGAAACTCTATTGATTTCGAAGGCGATAATACTACGAATACTACATCTCTCTTCTTCACGGGAAAAAAAAAAGGTTTGCAAAAAATTAACTGTAGACCATAAGATCGGGCATCTACGTCCTCGAAATCAATAATGTTTTATTCATAATCTACGCCAAATTAGAGTTGCTTCTTTGCCTAATTCTAAGTTTCCTTCCTTAAAAGTGTTCAACATTCAATACAAAATGGATTTTCAGTCCCGCTTACTTAAGCAAATCATTATGTTTTATGGAGAATATCGCAAAATCAAAGTACAGATTTGTCTATCAGGCAGACTTTACTGTTTGGGAACAGGAATATCATCCTTCTTTATCAAGTTATATGAGCCGGTGATATACAGAATTAAGTGTCAGTATGACAGTTAATTCAATTAGAAAAATACCTTTTAATATCAGATAAATTTCTTTTAAGTTTGCGGTGAATTTTTTGCCTGTATTATTTGCGTTACTTTATCTCAGACTTAAATAATTTTTATTATTCTTCCATTTTTTTCCAAGATCATGTATGTTTTTCCTGTTTAATGTGCGCTATTAATTATGTTCAACAATAAGTTTGCCCAAGAAATGCAAATGGCGCTCGCTTATATACTGGAGAGAGTCGAAAATGCTCGCAATAGGATGCAGAAGGAGTAGAATTCCAATTATGTGGTCTCATGTTATTCGGAATTCTAATTATCCGGATTTTAGTTATCAGAGTTTCCAATTATCCGAGAGGCAGATTGCTCTTCATAAAGACAAGTAAAATAAAGTTTACTAGTTATTTATTATTTATGTATTGTTGTTAATATAAATAATATCAAAATGGAATTCAACAGATAAAAACGAATGTATGTGGACTTTCTTAAAATGTTTGTAAATGCTTAAATAATCTGCAAATATTAATGACAAAACAATTACACATTTCTTAATAGGCTTACTGTTTTAGAGCACATATAAATAAATTCCGTTGGTCTTTTTCATTTCAAATGTATTGCATAATTAAGATAATACTAAAAAAACATCCTTGCTTAGTTCTGTTGGAAAAAAAATATGCTTTTATATTATTTTTAGTCTAAAGGGTCTTTGTCCCTTTGGACTAAAAATAATATAAAAGCTTTGGACTAAAAAAAAAAAAAAAAATCCTTTGGACTTAAAAAAAAAAAAAAAAAAAAAAATATCTGATGTGTACACCACATGACTTCCTTGTACGGAATATTAAATTATGCGCATTTTTTCTTGCATTTCATTTAAACTTATTGGATTGAATTAAATCTACTTCGCCGATAGCGCATAAACCACAATAGAATAAATGCATTCTTTAAAATTCACTCGATTTGTTTGCCACAGCGACACTCTGGCGCTAGGTTCACTTAACATTATTATATTTCGTTCATATTATAACTCAGAATGCACAAAATTTATATCGTTTAAAGAATTATCTAATCGTTGCCACATGTTCTATTCAAATACTATAATAAAGCTAGAACGATGTATAAAAGAAATTAAGCAAGCAAAACAAAAAAGAAACAGTTTTTCACAGACAATTGAGTACTTCTCATTCAATTAATTCAGTTCTCACTTCGCGACAAGACATAAATACATAAAAATTCAAAATATCTGTATTAGAAATTACGAAGTAAATCTTAAAACACTTATTTTCTCGAAAAAATTCCAGAAAGGATTAAGCATGATTTAATTCGCAATAATAAATGAAGGCGTTATTTTTGTTGTTGCGAAGCTAAGTTTCTCTAGAGATTGGCAACAAATCCACTATTCTGCTGTTTCAAATGTAAGCAAGCAATGGCCGCCATCAAAAACATTATTAGGCTTAGCGGCACTTAAACAACTTTAAAATTGTCGATAATTCTAAAAATATTGCATACAGATTTACTAAAGGCATAAAAACCTTAGCCGGAAGATAAAAACAACATAATTCAATCATTTTTAAAGCAAAAAATGTACTATTTACAAACATATCAGAGTAAAGGAACTGAGATCACCGAGCCTGGTAGCAGAGCGTATATATATATATAAATAAATTTATATACGTTTGGTGCGGCCGATTGCAACCAAAATACGAGGTGCACATCTACATGTTATAGCAGTCCTATATACAAAATTTCAACGATCTGAGGCTACTCATTTTCGAGTTATGCGAGATACGTACGTACGTACATACGTTCGTACAGACGCCACGAAAAATTCTTTTCAGAACTCATTTTAAAGCAGCTTTATAAATTTTTGGTGCAAAAGAGTCTTTTATTCTGTCCTTACGTACAGATATCACGCAAAAACATCGTTAAATTGCATTCGATAGCGGTCAAAATGGATATATTCGTTGAAAAATGCTGCCTTAAACTTTTCGCGATTACAATACTTCCTTTTTACTTCGTCGTTTTGCGATTTTGCGTTGAATCACTATAAATGTGTGTTTCATTTTTCAAACTGTTGCCACCAAATGTATTACATTTGAAGAAATTAAATAATGGAAAATTTGCATAAATGTATGCATATTTCTCACATTGTGATAAAAGAACGCCACATAGAGCCATCGAATTTTGAATGACGTATTCCTCCTACAATATGGGAATATGGGCATGTGGAATACCAAATTTGAAATTTGGAATTTGTTTTATTATCGATTTCATATACTTTTAAAATTTAATGAATTTTTGAGTAATGAACTCAACGATTTAAAAGCGTGCAATTCCAACACTCTACGGAGGGGGGACCTTTTTATCTCCAGCAGGCGTCGAACTGTGTATACAAAATTCTGAAGATATGCTCATTTGAAAATTATTTTGCGACATTGTTACTGAACTGAATTTTATGGTTTCAGTGCAAAATACATGGTATTTAATAAATAAAGGTAACACAGAACGGAGCAAAAAATGGCTCACATAAGTGATGGCACACTACGTACTATGCAACAAAAATCGTCTGAAGTAAGCAATAAAAATATCTTTTGGGTTATTTATTTTTACTCAAAAGCAATTGCCAATAATTTATAAAATCGTCTGCAGTATTTCTCTCCGGTTTGTTTTGCAATTTTTGTGTTTTTTAGCTCTGTGCAGCTATGAATGCTAAACGAAAAGAAACTTTGCCTGAAATTCGAAAATTAGTTATTAATTTGCATGTTGAACGTGGAAAATCTATTAGAGAAACAGCTGAAATAGTTAATTTGAGTCCTTGAACAGTTTTCAATATCATTAAACGATAAAAAGAATCATATAATATTAATAAAAAGAATCATATGATCCAGGATAAAAGAAGACCTGGCCGACCATCAAAACTATCCGATGGAATAAAGCGAATTATCGTTCGAAATATTAAAAAAAAATCCAAGAATGAGTGCTCCTAAAATTGCTGCTGATTTACAAACATTATATGAAGTAATTGTTAATCCTGAGACTATTAGAAAAGTAATTCGATCTGCTGGATATCACGGTAGAGCAGCCAGGAAAAAATTCTTCGTAAGTGAAAAGAATAGAAAACTCAGACTGGCTTTCGCAAAATCCAACATAAATAAGAATTCTGATTACTGGAAGTTATATTTGCTGATGAGAGTAAATTTAATATATTTGGTTCTGACGGTAGAATCTTGGTATGGAGAAAACCCAGGGAAGAATTTCGCAAAGAGAACTTGGTGCCAACAGTAAAACATGGTGGAGGAGGAGTTATGGTATGGGGGTGTATGTCGTCCGCTGGAGTTGGTAATCTTGTTTTTATTGACAGTATAATGGATCAGTACAAGTATATTGACATTTTAAATCAAAATTTGAAATCTTCAGCACGAAAATTGAACCTTCATAACAATTTTAAATTCTACCAGAACAATAACCCTAAGCACACTGCTTTGAAAGTTAGACTCTGGCTGCTGTATAACTGTCCTGAAATAATAAAAACACCACCACAATCTCCAGACTTAAATCCCATAGAGAATATTTGGCAAGAATTGGAATCAAGAATTCGCAAACACACCATTTCTTCAAAACAACAATTAAAATCGGTGCTTCAAGAAGAATGGGGTAAAATCACTCCAGAAATCACAAAAAAATTAGTCGAATCCATCTCAAGAAGATTAAATCATGTTTTAAAAGGAAAAGGAAATCCAACAAAATATTAAAACCTTTTAAAAAGTAAAATTTTTGGATAAATATTTGATGGAAAAGTAAGTGTCCCATCACTTATATGTGTACCATTTTTTGCTCCGTTCTAAACAATTGCATTTTTATTAAATTAATATTTTAATATTTTGAGAAAATGTATGTTATGTAATAATTGTTACTAAATTTAAGTATGAAACACACCAACAAAAAATTTTTACTGTTTTTTAAATTTATTTTACTACAGTTTCCTTTTGTAAAGCACAAGTGTTCCATCACTTTTTTGAGACACTGTAGCAAAAATGTTTCAAATAGAAAGTGTTTCTTACGTTATAAATTCAATTTTTCCAAAATTATTCCAAATCTATTTATATAAATACTTTTCAAGTTTAATTACAATGTTAGTAAACATTCTAATAAAACGTCACAGAATATATTTCATCTACAGAATTAAAATTATTAAAAATGCTGATGTTTCAGTTGTTCAGATATTCTAGTTCTTATTAGTTCGCATTTTTTAAAAAATTTATGCTATCTTTATTCTGAATTATTTAAATTCAGTATTTGTACATATCTTGAACTAATTAAAATCTTAATTAAATTTAACAGTAACATATAACTCAATGCATTATACTTACTTCCAGCAATTAATTACCAGATTTTATGCACAATAGTGCATTTTACTTCCCGATCCCGATTTTTAGAAAAGAATGTAAAGATGAATGAATCCATTTGACATTTTGAATTAATTATATACAAATCAAAAGCTAGAGTATAAACGCTACTAGTAGTAAATGGCACAAAGCCAGATCACATATCGTCTGCGATGTTATTGATGGCGAAAGACGACGTATTTTTTTCAGATAAAAAAGAAAAGGATATTTAATAAATAACATTGAGTAATTTTATCATAGAAATAAAACGAACAACAATGACGTAAAAATTACAAATTAGGAAACGTGTCAAAATAATTTTCAACTATATTCACAAGCTTTTATTTTTTAATTTAATAACTTTGATCGAATTACACTGTATAGTGTTAAAAATATTATAAATCTAAAAATAAGCATAACCCCAAAATAATTTAATGATTTTGTGAAACTACAGTGCTTTAAAGATAAAGAAATTTTTAACACCAACAGGGGGAGTTATATTTTAATTCCTCTTCATGTGTTTGAATGAAACGCAGGATTCATGCCTTTCTCTTTTATACATATTATTGTCCAATTTTTAAAACAATTTTACATTATTTTATTGAAAAATCTGCACATAAATTGCAGTTAAAATTTGTTTTAAAAAAATGAGCTCTAAAACCTATTTAAAGAATTACTAAACGAAACTTATTTAAAGAATTACGGAAACATTACTTGGTATTTTAAATTACAGTCTACGTTCTATTTAGTCTAGTCATAAAAATACTTTTTAAGGTTAATTATATTTATTAATGGAAAAGAAATTATTATACTGAAGACGATTTGTTCACAGAAATTAAAAGTTAGTGATTATATCCATGTAATTTTAACTCATACCTACTGCGAAATGTTGAAGCAAAAAGTTTATTACTTTTTTAATCGAATTCGAGAGTTTGCAACAATAAATTATAGCATCATGGTAAGTAATTAATTTTAAAATCTTCATTTTTCATGCATTTATGATAATCATGAATGAAATTCAATAAACCGATGTTCATGATTAATATTTTTATACTTTTCCGCTTAAAGCATTAAAAAAAAATCAAAAACCAGGGAAAAAATTAATTCTTTTTGTGCACGTTCAAAATGCTAAAGCAGAAAGAGAGTTAAAAAAGGGGGGTTCTTTTTTAATGAATTTTTAATTACTTTCCAAGAACTCAGTAAATTTAATGGAAGAATGATTCTACTAAGCATAAAATAAGAAAGAAAAGACTGTATTTTGATAAAAGATGCCGTACCTTGTGAGTTCTTTCCAAATGTTACGTAACAACTCTGCGGATGGGGCGCCGGTAGTGATTGGTGCAGATGCAGTGCTACTTATCAAAGGAGAGCAAGCGGCAGAGAAACCACCGGCTGAAGTCAAGGAAAAGGAGGAAGTGAAAGAGAGAAAAAGGACTCGAAAATCGGACTTACGGCCGTCGTCCGCGCCCCGCCAACTGACGGCTGAATGTACAAAACCTTTCACGTAATATTTCTTTCCCTCATCCCCCCAAACACGACGCGACTGTGACGGAGATGCGTGGAAGCTGATTTTCCAGCTGGCGAAGATGCGTGCGCATAATCGATCGATGAGGCCAGACTGCTATACTGAGGGGTGAGGGGTCTCGAAAGCGTGGAATGTTCGACCCCCTAAAAAATGAAGAAAAGCGAGGGCGGTACGGACGAAGTAAAGGTCAAATACTTTGCGCACACAAACCTTCTTTGTGTACATTCCTGTAAATGAGGCAGCAGAAGTAGACACGTAGTAACAAGGGAAAAAAGAAGATTTTTGGAAGCACATTTAGTGTGAAAACACGAGATTAAAAGTTGTTTTTGAAGCCATAAAAGTCATCGAGAGAACATTTTAGCCATTTTGTCCACGCAGCCCGAGAGAAGATGCTTGTCGCTCGGAACGCCTCCATTTTTTTTCGGATCTGAAAATGTCCATTTGAGAAATGCCTTGAAGGGTGGATGGAGTGCAAATAGATTAACACTTTGGGAATGTTACTGTCTTACCGAGTGCGTGTGAGAGAAGGGCGATTGTGTTAAGCACAGTTTGCTTGGAGGAAGCATGAAAAAAAAAAATTGTTTCAAATAATTTGCATCAAGTTACGTCGCAAAAATTCCACACTTTTTTAATCATTAAAGAAAATTAGTCAAACTATAATACTTGCACCAAATTACAGCTAAAGCATATAAAAATTTATCTTTGGATCAAAAGTTTCTGTTCTAAGTTCACATACATCGTTCCAGTTCGTTATCTACAGTAAATACTTTTGCATGAAAAATTACACCTAATTTTCATTACTAAATTGCTCATGCAGTATTACCAGTTTTTATCATTAAATATTCCCTATTACTAAAAACCGCAATGAATTTTTTGTTATTATTTAAGCTTTGTATTGAATACAACTTATTGTTAAAAGCAAGAAAAGTGTTTAACTTAAATTTTAAACCCGATAGCTTTATAATGTGATTCAGTATCTTTGTAAAATGGTTTAAACGTGTCCTTTATTTTGAGGTAGGAAGTATTCTTTAACTTTTCAAGCATATTTTATAAATATTACTCTCAAAAACATGTTTTTGATAATTTACATGAACAAAATCCAATATACCGATAATTACAAATTCAGTAATATATTGATAAATTATTAATCCAATATAGCTATCCAGCTTTGAGGAATAGAATATTGTTATGTATCTTACTTTGTGGTCTTTTTCTATGGATTAGTTCTATTTCCACCATTCCTGTTTCCGCGTTTTCCCAAATTCTTCCTGTTCGCGCAAAATCGGAGAGTGCGGCCCTGCTCCCACAACAGTCTCCTCGGGGGATGTCATTATGGTGCCGTCGCAGATGCGGTCAAGAAGTCGAGAATGACGTTAATTACGAACGGGAAAGTAAATGGAGCTGTTAGAAGTTATAAGGGAAGCTATATTATAAAAGAAAGTTGTTTTTAGGTTTCGTTCAGTATCAACATCTATAAGGAATAAAAACTTGAATGGAGCGGAAAGTAGGTGGTTTAAAAACAATTACAGATACTTTTTATGTATATTGCCTGATGAAATTCCCCAAATATCAGCAAATAATTAATTTAATTCCTTTTTTTCTTTCCTATTCCAATACTTTATTGTTTATCAGTACAAAAACTGAGGTAATTAAAAAATTAGTTTTTTTAATAATATAGTACATATACACCAATAATAAAGTATTTATAACTATTTTTGCTTATAGTTTCTGCAAAGATCAACATCATTAACGTAACTAATAAAAGCCATTTGAAACCAAAATAGGATTTGCATTGTTGAATTCTGGTTAAGAATAATGGCCCCCTTGTTCTTAAATTGAAATAATTTAAAATAATTTAATAATTTTGTATTGAAATAATTTAAAGATGAAATCTGATAGCATCTTAAGATGATTTTGCAGTCGAAAAAACGAAAATATTGTTACGTTTTTTTCTCTTCTGACACCAGTTGTTGCGTTATTTTCTTCGTTCGCGTTCGTACGGGGTTTGTGGATTTGGAGTGAATAACGACGACACTTGAAGAAGTATCGAAACACACTTTATTTACCCAATGTTAATCAGGACAACTTCAATAACACTTTTTACAGCCGTCGGAGATCTACTATAAACACGTTGGAACAATCAGTGACACAGCTTTCCCACTGTCAGGCCATAACGGTGGAGACAGCTTCACCGCAAAGCACCAGAGTACAGCTTCCGACTCTGTTTGGTCGTTCTCGGAACTCCACGTACTCTCGAGACTCTCCACGTGATGCGCTCGACGATACACAAGAGTATAGCTCTTGACTCAGCACAGTCTAAGACAAAACTCGACGATGCACTAATTCGCGATGCATTAAAAGACTCTCTCGATGCACTCGACGACCAACTCGGCGCTAGACTTCGAGACACTCGCTCAATGACTATCAGCTCGCTAAACAAGGCACACACACACACTAACTGACTGCGGACCAGCAGGGTTTATATAGCTTTCGGCTTGTGTTCGGGAACATTCTGGGCTAAACCGGTAAGAATTCGATCCAGAAGGTTCTCCAACCGTTCATGGTATATCGCCAATTTTATCGCCAAACATTGCCAAATGGGCGGTTTCTCGCCAAATGTGGCAAATTTGCCCTCCTTTGCCGTTTTATGGCAACCCTAAAACTGCTTTGCGGGGAAGCCATCTTACCGCGCCTGTACATTACGTAACAATATAATTCATTTTAATTCAACTTTCTTTTCTTTACAAATGCTAAATAAATGTTTGCCGTACATCAAATAATCAGTAAGTCTTTAATTCAGATGATAATATTAAGCATTGATTAACATTTCCTATAACTACGTTTTAATTAAAGCTGTGTTAATTTTGAGCAACCCCTTTAATTTTGACTCGCAGCTTTAAGCTAGGATATGAGCATAATGTTAATCTACCTTTAAACAATGGGATTTCTTTTAAGCACCTTCGAAGCACTATGCTTTGTAATAATAATCTTAGCATCAGGTTCAGGTTCAGGTGGAAATGTAGTGGGACACCCAATGTTTACTATAAGTAATGTAAGTATAGTTCCACTACACTTCAATTTATTTTTAAAGTTAATATTCAAAATAGTACATAATATAATATAACACATAATGTAACATAATATAACAGTATAAGTAGTATATCGACATTTTGATTGATAGCATATCTATTAGATATAATTATAGTAGTTAAAATAGGTATAATAATAGTAGGCTAACAGTCATAATTTATAACAGTTCATAATAGTTCCCTATGAACTGAATCTTAGCATCACTAAGAATGATTTTCTGAATTCGCATATTGGATTTTTCCCAGAGATATTTAAATATAAATTCAAATTTCATTCCTTGCAGCAATGGTGCAAGAGAATTCTTTAATTATTTATTTGACTTTTCGATTAGTTTCATATATATATATAAATTAAAAAAAAATATTCTTTATTCGTATAAAGCTAATGTAAATTTAAAATTTAATTAAGAAATTTAAATTTCAAAAATTAAATTTAAAAAATTAAATTAATTATTGCTGCAAATTAATTTACAATATCATTTAAATTCTAAGAGCATATGTAAATTAAGTGCACCTATCTAAAACCATGAAAAAATATATAATATTCCAAAAATTAATCCCGAAAATTTTTTTAAAGAATTTTTAAGACGAAATTAAATTGCGTAAGTGAATAATTGTTGAGCAGGCAGGAGACAGACTTATCAAGGAGAAGTTGCCTCCAAACCTAACTCTTCAATTAATTAATTCGTGTTTCGTCATCCATATAGGCAAGGGTAAAAGTAAAATTCAAAACCAAAAGTAAAACCAAATGTTGTGAATTACTAAAAAAAGAAATTTAAACTAGTAGGAATTTTGAAAAATTTAGCAAGTAAAATGACTAGGACTTTTAATTAAATGTCAATTAAGAGTAGAAAACCAAATTTTTTTTTAGAAAACCAAAGTAATTTAGAAACTCTTGCCTATTGAAATCTTCCGCCACACGAATTATGCATGTAATCCTAAAATAAACTATATGCAATCTATTAAAATATAAAATAATAATAATAAAGCTAGTAAATATCAAGTTTTAATTTAACTTACCTAGAACTACATATTTGAATACCTTAGATTGGACTAGCATTTGTTGAACTGGGTGAAGTTGAGTACATATATATATTTACTAAAGAAATATTGATTATATTATCTTCTAATATAAATTTAGTAGAAGTATCATATATATATATATATCGATTTCGAAGTCATTATATATATATCGAAATCATTTGTTGACGTTTACGCGAAGCCACAGTTTTTGGCAACTTTTTAGCGTGCGTACTAAAATTTAACTTCTAATTTCCTTAATTTTGCAGCACAATGCGCAAAATTTTTGACCACATAAGTCTTTTTTTTTTTTTTTTTTTTTTTTGTTTGTTTGTTTTGTTTTTGTTTTTTCTTCCTACTTTACTTTAAATTATATATATATATATATATATATATATATATAATAATTTCGAAGTACAGTCGCGATGGCTGAGTGGTAGGGCGAGAGGAAGAAATTGATACTAAACTAAGTTCAGTCAATTATGATCTTTATTTCCAGATTTCCAGGCACGCTAGAATAATTCTCGTAAACAAATATACTCTTTAATCATAACAATTACGATAATTTCTTATACACATTGGTTTTTTAAAAAGAATGACGCAGGCGTTTTAAAGAAGCGAAGCGGAAAGATATTAGCAATATAGATAGCAGAATAATGACGTAATTAGCTGGCCAGAGGTATTTATACCAAAGTAGGTGTGATTCTAGAAACAAGCTATGATTGGTTAATATTAGTTTTAGTTGACCTTTTCCAGTAACGTTGTATAATGTTGAAAGATCTCGAATTTAGGAGAACAGATGAATTTAGGGGAAGAGCACCAAATCTAGAATGCTAATTTTGAGGTCGCCAGTTATTTTTTTAAAGCAGCTATCGTGTTTTGTTTTATCTTACATATATATATTTGTAAAAGAAAAAAATATTCCAGTTTCCCAAACTTACAGTTAAGGAGAAGGAAACTATACAATCAAGGCTTTGGCCTATTAACCAATATTGCACAGTTTTCAAGAATTAAAGCTAGATAACGTGCCGAAGGATACGCTCAAGAAGCTGCTACTTATATGGAAGCTTTAAAAATTACGAATGAATTATTAGCAATTAGATGATAACTTTAGCTTCTCAGTGTCCAATGATTCAAAAGATAGCCAATTTTTTTCCCCCGAGTAAGAAGAGAACAGAAGCAATGAAAACGGCCAAACTTTCTTTATGGATGGAGTTTTTAAAAGTTTTTCAAAGCTTGTGTTCTTTGCCATTGATTCGCTGTGATAGTTGTGACAACTCGTAAAGTCACGCCTTATGCATCACATTGCAGTACAAATGCTTTCTCAAAATTAGGCCCATGAAGCACTAGTTTAAACACTAACTTGCCTTTTGAGCCAGCAAATCTGCCTTCTTAGCTTTTCTCTGCAAGGTGTTTGTTAGCGGAGAGGTTATTTTGGAGTATTCTTTCACATAACTGTGTAGTAGGTGGTGAGAAAATGATCGCACACATTTGGGTGCTTGCCGTGGTTCTCGAGAAGATCTGAATGGAACTCGTTTTAGCATCGGATGGGGATCTAATTCAATCCCCAAATCTGTGTCTGAGATACGGCACACTATCTTGCGGGAACTTACTCTTAGAGGGACAAATTTTAATTGAGCTTCATGAAATCTCTGTAAAACCTCGGCACGTGCTTCAGGTACAGGTAAAAGTGTTGGGAGCACCAGAACTTCATTGAAGATTGCACAGGTATAGCTCCCAATCACTAACCGAATAGGGCAAGAGGGGAAGGACAGAAGAAGAATAAAGCTGATGATAGTTTTTTAGAGGTATATTTAGAAGTTTATTATTAAGAAAGGAGGACAGAAAAGGAGAACGATTTTTAGAAGAAAAAGAAGAAAACTAGAAAAAGTATCATTAGAAGGGTTACTGTGTCATCGGTAAATCAATTTACATTAAGCTAGTATAAAATATTGTTGCGTGCGTATGGGTTCGTTACGAAATGAATGCACAAGTCCGATGAAAAATGAACAAAAATTTATTATTATCACAACAAAAATGCTTAAATTTTCTCAAATTATCATGCAGTATTACAATATCTCACAGTAGTTATCTTTTAACTACTCAAATGTCCAATAGAACGTAATTCAAAACAGCTAAAGAAAGCTAATCCGCGAATTCGCTACAATCAACAAGAGCAGTTTTCTAAACAACAACAAACTAAGCAACAACTACAAACTGAGATTTTTCCCCCTTTTATAAGATTTTAAAATCACGCGCTAGAATTTTCCAGTACTTTCTCGAAATCAAAAAGAGATATTTATTTATTTAATGCACGCGCTCTTGTATTTTCAATTTTCCTGCTTAGCTTTCTTTTAATATTCGTCACGCGCTGCACTGCGCGAGAAATAAAACCATTTAATTTATAATTGAACTAACATTAGCTTTTTAAATACCAAATTCGTAACACTGCCCCCTTCCCAAGGACTGCACCTCCCTGGCAGTACAATCCCTGGACAGGAAGCTAAACTTACAACTGTGGCATAAATGCATTAATAAGCATTACATTACAATAATGAAAACATGAACAATAAATGTAATAAATAAAACAAATCAAATGCTATCAAATACAAATCAAATGCTATCAAATACAAATCAAATGCTATCAAATACAAAATACAAATCAAATTAAATACACATTTAAAAACAAAAAGGACCATGGTCTTATACTATTTACAATTATTTGCATTACGTACTATGCCCATAGTAATGAGCTAACCTCTAGTAATGAACGACTTTAGGTTTAGAGTTCGAAGACTTACGAATCCGAACCACGACGTCATTCAGCCTTTTTAGGACTGTGTACGGGCCATCCCAAGGTGACTGTAATTTCGGACAAAGTCCTTTCCGTCGAGTCGGATTCCACAACCACACCTTGTCTCCTTCGTGGAAATGATGTTCAGTCGCTCTTGTGTCGTAGGGGGTCTTCATCTTCTCCGTCGCAAAGTTGACTCTCTCTCGTGCAAAGTTGTGCATCACTTCAAACCGGGCCTGGAGATCTTGAATATATTCCTCAGACGATGAAGGAGCATCCGGAGGGCGAACAAACAATAGATCACAAGGCAGACGAAGGTCACGACCGAAGAGCATCTGTGATGGAGAATAGCCGGTAGTCTCGTGGACAGCACTGCGATAAGCCAGTAAAAACAATGGTAATTTCTTGTCCCAATCCTTTTGGTTTCTGGAAACCACTAATGAGAGGTTATTAAGGATGGTTCTATTGAACCTCTCTACCATGCCGTCCGACTGGGGATGTAATGGCGTCGTTTGGGTTTTGTCAATGCCGAGTAGTTTACATAGTTCTTTGATTACTGCCGAAGTAAAATTCCTTCCCTGATCGGAATGTAACTGAAGAGGCACTCCGAACCTGGAAATCCAGTGCTGTATAATTACCTCAGCTACTGTGACAGCCTCTTGATCAGGAATAGGATAAGCTTCAGGCCACTTGGTGAAGTAATCAATGACAACGAGTATGTATTTAAGACACAATAACACGCCGAATAAATACTAATTCAGAATGAATGATTCATTTGCGGTTTTGCAGCTGAGGATGGTGATACGGTAAAACCATCGAAACTAGTCCTGTGGAAATTTTGTAAATATAACGCTGATTTTTGTTGTTTGTCTTCTGAATGAGTATGTATTTGTTGCCATCAGCAGTCCGTGGCAGAGGTCCCAGGATGTCAAAGGCGATACGTTCAAAAGGCGACCCTACGTTGTAACGTTGCAGCTTGCCTCGGCTGCGTTTCCTCGGTCCTTTCCAACCTGCACAGGCATCGTATGATCGGCACCACTTTTGCACGTCATCCTTTGCATTATTCCAGTAAAAGCGCTCACGAACTCTCTGTAAGGTCTTCATAATTCCAAAGTGACCTCCTGTAGGGCTGTTATGTAGTTCTTTAAGGACATCAGGAATCCGGGATCTTGGAAGTATAAGTTGCCATCGGAACGTCTTCCCGTCATCCGATTCGAATTTCCGGTATAAGACGCCGTTTCGTATGTGAAGTGAATCACAGAGTGCCCAATATTGTTTGGTTGTAGGACTACAGATAGAAATGTCCTGCCAGGTAGGTTTTCTGTTTGATGACTCCATTAAATCAATTATGGGTTTAGTGTTGCGGTCTTCCAGCTGGTCTTTCCTGACTTCATCATCACTCCACGGTTCTCGATCAGCCGATGTTGATGTTGTAATTTGTCTTGCGACCGGAGTCAGCAGCTCGTATTTCGCTTCGACCCTGGAACAATATCGGCAGCTTTCCGGGCAAGGTCGTCTAGACAGGGCGTCGGCGTTCCCGTGTGATGATCCCTTACGATGACGGATAGTGATGTCATATTCTTGGAGTCTCTGTATCCACCTGGCTATTTGACCCTGAGGATTCTTGAAATTTAAAAGCCAGGTCAATGAGGCATGGTCCGTGCGGAGGAGGAATTTTCTGCCGTATAGATAATGATGGAAATGTTCTACAGCTTTGACTATGGCGAGCAACTCTTTCCTGGTGACACAGTAATTCCTCTCCGGTTTAGACAGGCATTTGCTCCAGTACGCTACTACACGTTCTTGGCCGTCTATTTCTTGGGACAAAACCGCACCGACACTTTCATTGCTCGCGTCCGTGTCGAGAATAAATGGTCTGTCGAGCTGAGGATACGTCAGGATTGGAGCAGACGTTAAAACTTTCTTTAAAGACGTTAAAGCTTTATGTTAAATGCATCCTCACATTCTTTTGTCCACAAGAACGTTTGCTTGCTCTCTGTCAGCTTGTGAAGGGGTCTTGCGATGGAAGAAAAGTCCCTCACGAATCTCCTATAGTAGGTGTAAAGCCCTAGGAAGCTTCTCAGCTGATGGACATTTTCGGGACGTTTCCAGGATTTAACCGCTGATACCTTTTCAGGATCCGTGCGTACACCTTCTGCAGAGATGACATGTCCCAGGTAAGTCACTTCCTTTTGGAACAATTTGCATTTAGCGGGACTCAGCTTCAGATTGGCATCTTTCACTTTCTGAAGCACCTTCCTAAGATTTTCTAAATGTTCTTCAAAACTCTTTCCGACGATGATGATGTCGTCCAGATATATCAGGCAGGCTTCGTAGGAAAGGCCTTTCAAAACAGTCTCCATAAGACGTTCGAATGTGTCCGGCGCATTACACAGTCCAAACGGCATCACTTTGAACTGCCAAAGTCCTTGTCCCGTAGTAAATGCCGTCTTTTCTCGGTCATCAGGATGGATTTTTACCGGCCAATATCCACTCTTTAAATCAAGTGTTGAGAACCACTTGCTTCCAGAAAGAGTGTCTAGAATGTCATCAATTCTAGGAAGAGGGTAACTGTCTTTCTTCGTAACCTCATTCAACCGGCAATAGTCAACGCAAAATCTTGTTGAGCCGTCTTTCTTTCTGACGAGAACGATGGGAGATGCCCATGGACTCGCTGAAGGCTCGATGACATCGCTTTCTTCCATATCTTTTAACAGTGTTCGCACCTCTTCCTGTTTAGTAAACGGTAGACGTCTTGGATGTTGCTTGATCGGTGGATGATCGCCGGTATCTATTCTATGTTGTGTCAAACTAGTCCGACCCACGTCAGAAGACGAGCGGGAGAAAACAACTTGAAGATCTTTAATGACGCGATCGGCAACATTTCTCTCTTCATCGTTTAATTGTGAATTCTGTAATAAGTCCGATGTAATGCTATCTGAGGACACGGTATTGTGGGATATTACTCTTTCTTTCAAAGCTGGTTACTGGAGTACATGTTGCAACCACTTCACCTTTCTTAATAACTCTCCCCTTCTCAGTTACATTGGCCACTCTCACCGGGATAACCGTTCTGGATAGGTCGACGAGTGTTGAAGCTACTAGTACTCCTTTTGGGGTATTACAGTTATTGGGATATTCTATGATGCCGTAGCGGAAATTTCAGTTTTCGGCTATGGATCTAAGAAGTAAAATTTCTGTTCTTGCCGGTATTGTGATATTGTCTTGTGCTATGATTTTATGAACAGATTTATCTTCTTCATCATTAACTCCAAATAACGCTATGTCCTCAGATGTAGAATGCAATTCGTTATTTTTAAAATCCAAGGAAAAATTGTATTTCCTTAGAAAGTCCAATCCGAGTGTGCAAGAATCAGTGATCTCTGCTACATATGCCGTGTGATGGTAAGCAGCACTTCCAAACGTGATGTTAACATTTACTTTTCCGTCAATGTCGATCTTCTCACCGGACACAGTCTGGAGGGTAACGCAGGGCGGCGTCCAGATAAGTTTGTTTTTTAGTTGTTGAGCAAAATCTTTTCGGATGATGGTAACGTTGGCTCCTGTATCTATAGTCATATTGCACGGAACTCCATTAATATGTCCTATTATGAAAAGTCTATTACTGCCGCCTCTCACTGCAGAAATCTGAAGCGCTTTAAACGGGGCTTTTTATTATCTGGCAACCCCCGCCCCGCGAGATGGCCACTAATTAGTTTCCCTGCTGATTGTTAGAAGCGGTCTGAACATCCGTACCCTGGGGTATTCTGCAGTTTCGTCGTATGTGTCCTTCAGCACCGCAGCTCCAGCACTTAACGGTCGGTTTCTTCTCACCAATATTCCGTCTCAAGGCGTTCAGTTGTCTAGTTAAATCGTCTAGACGAGCGGTGACTTGATCCCCTGGCTCCTGGACTTGAGCAGCTCTGACTGGGTGGCGGTCTCGACGAGTGGCTTGCTGGGCTGCCTCGAATTTCATGGCGTACACTAGAGCGCTTTTTAAATCTTTTACACCCGCCATTCGTAGAGCTTTCTGTATTTCAGTATCCCGGATGCCGTCGATAAAGTATTGCAAGGATAGGATTTCCCTTGTTTCTGTCGGGCATTCCGAAAAGGCGAGATGGGACAGCCTTTCAATATCCGTGGCGAGCTCCTGAAGTGTTTCGGTAGGCTTCTGTTGACGAGATTTTAATTGGATCCTGCTGTAGTCTCTTAGACACTTCTCCCAAAAGCGCAGCTCCAAGGCGCCGGACAGAGCTTCGAAATCTAACCTTTTGTTTTCGGGAAGAGTCTGAAGGATATCCGCTGCTTCGGCTCTTAAAGAAGCGGCGAGATGACAGGCCTTAGCTTGGGAATCCCATCCATTCGCATCCGCCACAATAGAAAATTGTGTATTATACACCTGCCAGGAGGTCTTCCCATTATATGTAGATAGCTTCAGAGGTGGACGAGCAGGCATCGGTAAGAATTTAAAATCATCACTCCTGCTCCCTGTCGACGCTACGAATTTCTTTAAAGTATCCATTTCTTTGGCAACTGCAGAAACTCTCTCATCAATTTGTTGACCGATTTGTTGTTTAACGGAACAAACTCTTCCTTCTATTTCTTCTTTGACTGAATCAACTCTGTAACCTATTTGTTGTTCCACGGTCGAAACTCTGTCTTCTATTTGCTCTTTCACAGTAGAAACGTTTTCTTCAATTTGTCCAACTTTAATTTCGACCGTATTCTGCCTTCCATAGCCTCAAATTTATTTTCTATTACGCAGGTAATTTCTCTTTTCATTTCGTCCTGACCTGCTTTCATCTCATCTTTAAGTAATTTCATCTCTTCTTTAACGGATTCCTGGCCCAATTTCATTTCTTCCTTAACGGATTCCTGGCCCAATTTCATTTCTTCCTTAATGGATTCCTGGCCCAATTTCATTTCTTCCTTAACGGATTCCTGGCCCAATTTCATTTCCTCTTTAATTTCTTCTTTAAAAGATGTTTGGCCAGCTTCCATCTTTTCTTGGAACGCAGCAAAAGAAGTAATGAGCTGTCTCAATTGTTCTTCCATCTCTCTTGTTATTGGCATTCCAACCCCACTCCTGACACCAAAAATTGTTGCGTGCGTACGGGTTCGTTACGAAATGAATGCACAAGTCCGATGAAAAATGAACAAAAATTTATTATTATCACAACAAAAATGCTTAAATTTTCTCAAATTATCATGCAGTATTACAATATCTCACAGTAGTTATCTTTTAACTACTCAAATGTCCAATAGAACGTAATTCAAAACAGCTAAAGAACGCTAATCCGCGAATTCGCTACAATCAACAAGAGCAGTTTTCTAAACAACAACAAACTAAGCAACAACTACAAACTGAGATGTTTTCCTCCTTTTATAAGATTTTAAAATCACGCGCTAGAATTTTCCAGTGCTTTCTCGAAATCAAAAAGAGGTATTTATTTATTTAATGCACGCGCTCTTGTATTTTCAATTTTCCGGCTTAGCTTTCTTTTAATATTCGTCACGCGCTGCACTGCGCGAGAAATAAAACCATTTAATTTATAATTGAACTAACATTAGCTTTTTAAATACCAAATTCGTAACAATATACCATATGAAAAATTTTAAATAATTCTTAAAATAAGAAAAAAATAGAAAAAAATATAGAGAGAATAATACATCAAGTATACAATAACACTAAAGCCCCGTTCACAAGAGCAGATTCGACCGGTAGCGAAAACCGGTTCTTCCAACGTGTCCCGTTCACATGGGAAAAGCATTAACTGCGTCGCCGAATTGGAGGTAGAACTTGGTTGAATGTACCTTACCTCTCGGGAGCAGGGCAAATGGGGAGATTTCCCGTACTATACTGCGCGGTTCACTTAATTTTAGTTACTGCTCACTGGGTTGTCAGCGAAACAATCGCGCTGATAGATGTCTGGGGATGTGATAGCATCCCCCCAAAAATTAAGTAGAACTGTACAAGATACGCAAATTATAGACAAATACAGACAAGGTTATCTGATGCTAGGTATTCCAGAAATATAGTTCAAATTAAAACTAAGGTTAAGACAAGTGCGTATCGGCTTCAACGCGACAAGGGACTCGGTACCTTTTGAATGATTTTTTTTTTTTAATTTAAGCATTTTCATCTACTTTTTATGAATATTATTAAATGGTTTTGTGAAACAAAATAATTTTAAGCTGAAAAAATGTTTTTGCTAGTATTTTTTTTAATTTAAATTTTTGAAGAAACATTTTACAATTAAAATGTCTTTCTTCTCCTACAATTTTCAATGTCTCCCCCCAGTTTTTTTATTGTATTTATTAGATCGTTCTTAATAACTTCAAGGAATGATTTTGCAAGTAATGAATTAGTTTCTGAGAAAAAAAGTACACTCTTATCTAAAATCTTTAAAACAAATATGATCTCAGTCACATTTTAATTTCAAATAATTTTTTCCTTTCAGTATTTTGCAAAACCCATCTTTGCAAAACTTGTGTCTATAAAGTATATAATTTTAAATAAGCAGTAAAAATAATAAAAAAAAAATAGTCCATACCTGTATATGTTTTAGGACTTTAAGTAAAAGGATTTATTGAAAAAAATGCAAAATTTTTCTCAGTTTGCATTTGCAGTTTAAAGAATACAAACTGTCTAAATAGACATTTAATGATTTCAAATCTTTAAAATTTTACTACTGAATTTCAGTACATATATATATATATATATATACATATAAATCAAACCTAGTGCTATTTATTTAATTGGTAAATATAAACATAAATTACAAACCTTTTTTTAAAACCTTATGTGGCCAGAAAAATTGCAAAAACTCATAAAACGCAAGCAGAATTTTTCTTTACCTGTTTTTGTTTTGTAAAACACGTTCAAAACAATTTAATACATTAATTAATTATAATATTGTTGCGGGTTTGTAATAGATTGATAATAGTTCGTAAATGATTGTCATTGCACTCAAATCCGATGATAGTTTAATTAAATTTATTTTATCAACAGAAACACTTCAAAGTTCTGGAATTTTCCACGGAAATACTCGTACAAGTGTTTAGAATATCACTTAAGTATAATCAGTAGTTATGCTTCAATCTAATAAGAACGTTAAACACAACGGAATGCAAAACGCATTTTAAGAGAAAGTTAACTCAGAAATATCTCCAATCTAACGCTGAACTAACAATTGGCAACAATAAGAACTTATATGGCATAAATAATGTCATAAAAATAGTGTGGTATAATGAGATTGTTACTTTGAAACCGATGTAAAAAAATCATCCAATTAATTTCCTGTATCATTTTTTTAAATGCGAAACGTTTGTTTTATAAGCTGTAAAAATGTCGGAAGTTTGTAACCGATATATTTTTAGATATGAAATTTTAAAATTAATGGGCGTCAAAAAGTCTAAAAATATGAACGATTTTCAAAAATTCCCAAAATATTTTTTAAAAAAATTACGCTAAAAATTTCATTTAATTTTTTTTCCTCCACAATGTGTTATGGTGCAAACTATAATATTCTGAGATTTTCTGTTTATTTGTTAATATTTGCAAAAAATCGTTTCAACTTTAAATTTGGAAAAAATCTAGTCCTCTAAAAATCAAAAATGTGACACCACATCCACAAGCAGTGTATGTACAAAGTTTGAGTTCTATATCTTATCGGGAAGTAGTTTAAAAATCCACGACCATCTTTTAAAAATAGCGACAAGCACCAAGAGTGAACTAAATAACAGCTTATAAAATAATAATAATAATAATTAAAACGCATATATTTTTCAGGAACCATTACGAAAGTTGGTGGTGTATTTAATTATGGCAAAGCACACTAGGGCTATCTGCCTAATGGGAGGGATGCTTTTCGTGGAGGACTTTCTAAGGGAAACTGGCTCGTATACACGTTACACATGGGGAAAACCACGAAAACACCCATGCAGCCAGCCCGTTCGCGGGATTCGAACCTCAGACCGAACTACCAGTGTTCAGCGACATTACCGCTCGTCCGCTGGTGGGCCTCATTACGAAAGTACAGGTACCAGTTGCGTAAGTCCAGATTACAAAATTAACAACAGTAAACAACGTTAAAAATGTGTAAACAGTATTAGAAATCTGCTAATTCGGAAACGTGATTGTTCACAGAGGATTAGGTGTAAAGGGGAAGGAAGACGGTGGTCTGAACGGGGCCTAAAGACGAAACTCTTTCATGTCTCCTTTTTCTCCCCTTGCTAACGGCAGCTGTGCGAAGGAGCGTTGCATGTGAACGGGGCTATAATGTGTCATTATAACAAAATGTGCTTTATGTGTTCCTTTCGTTTAAATGAAAAGATCACTACAACATCGAGATAAGGAACAGCATAATTTTCATATCCCTTCAATAATTCGGCCATCAGTTTACTAAAGAAGTAAGGTGTATTTTTCAACCCAAAAGGCATCCGAAGCAGTTGATTGCTCCCAAAGGATGTCACAAACGCAGCTATTCTTTGAGCCCCTTACGTAACGGGATTTGCCAGCATCCTTTCACTACTACTTCGCTTATATATTTGGGGGAAATTACTTGCTCTACCTATTCCGCAAAATCTATCTGTTCCGAAATACAGAATTCAACTTCCGAAAATCTACACAGGGTTTCGGAGCTCTTCCAGAAACTTCGATTATGATCATAGAGGAAGCGTAATATGATTCTCTTATCTCGATCACTTTAAGCTTGAGCATATTCTATATTTCTTTTTTTTACGATCTCGTTCTGTTTTTAAGACGAGCTGTAAGTGTAACTTTGACTGGTATCATCGATGTTAACTCAAGATCATTTACTACTAGGTGGATAACTTCAGGGGTACTAGAGAATACACCTGCGAAACGTCTTAATAATGCTTAATAATACGTCTCTTAGATGATTTATCTTGGCTTCCGATAATCTATTTTTCAAAGCGCTGTTCTCCACAATGTTCTCAATATCGGACAGTACCGGCTCATTTCCCAACCCGGACCTTCTTTTTTTGTTCCTTATGATCCTCCCATTTCAGAACATATACAGCCTCATGTCTTTGATGATAGAGTTTCAATATATTAATAGGATAAATTTGATATCACTCTCGTCTCTCTTCTACTCTCACGACAAAATTAGTCACTGATAACTTGGATTCTATAGCATCTGAGCCCTTCCTCAAGTTTATTGGGTAGCTTGGGGAACAAAGATCGGCATCCTACCATCTTTTTTAAATACGCTGTTGATTTCATTACGGTCATACCAGACCTTGCATTTCTTTTGAACTTCTGCCATTTTCTCTATCGCTTAATCTCCAGAGATTCTCAAGCGCTTGATGATATCGAGCACATACGTAGTTACAATATTCTCCTATGGTGGCTGAATCCAGTGCTCATATAGCAAAGTTTCCGGTGTACGCAGATTTCTGCACAACAGGGAAAACCCGATTGAATCTTGTGTTTCTGTTCTCAACACCAGCAAACACGCAGGCAAATAGCACTCCCATAATGGTGCTGAATCTATCTATGTACCCGTAACAGTCCTTCGAGAGTTCCATGAAACCTCTCCACCGGATTTGACAGGAATGAGATACTTAGCTGTAACTTACTTTAGTGCCAAAACGGTCAAAAAACTCAGAAGTCAGGTGGATGGTGAAGGATTCCATAAGTCATAATGACCTTCTTTTGGAAAACCGATGCGGTTAAATATTTGTACTAGCGCGTCGGTTACTGCTATGTCACTAGTGAATGGAGCTACGTTTACTTTCCATCTGACATTCATTGTAGGATCTTTTAAATTCATGAATATCTGTATAACATTTCGGGCAATAATAATGATGAGCTAATCTTACATTGGTTTTCATCACACTGAGATGGCTCACCTACGCATTCTGACAATATTATAGAATTTTATTTCCATAAATATTACACTAGAGATTTACTGAATTCTTCGCTCTGATCCTTCTCTTTTATATACGAAATCCCTTTGCTAATACTATACTCTCGTGTAATAACTTCACTTCATTTTTTTTATATTTTCCCAAATGGGATTTAACGTTTCACACGTGCGTAGGGCATATGTTAAATCTTCTGCCGAATATTCAATCAACGTTCTCTTTGAACCTGTTGTTTCGTTAGTGGACAACTCAGCACCCGATTCTTCAATTTCTTCCTCTACTCAATTGTATTCAAAGCCGGTTTAACCTCTCTCTTTTAAGAATTATGCTTACTCATTTCGCCTCCCATATTTTCTAATTCTCTATCGGTTGAGGAAAATTTTTTCCTTGTCGGAGATCGCGTAATGGCATTTACTCCTTCCGGAAGAACTTTATGATTTTCCGAGGATTATATGAGCTCGAAAGTTCTGTTTCCTAGTATCCAAGATCAATGGACTTATTTATTAGTGCGGCCTCCGTTACGATGTACCCAAAATCACGTTTAATCTTTAATTAAGCACTTAACGCTTTGTTGCATCATGTCCATTCTAGTAGACAAAAGTTTAAATTTGTTTATTCTTCTGTAAATGCCTTAACAGATTCATTCCATTCCTCTGTTTATTCATTCTACATTATTATAACTTTCAACTGTCGATCATAGATGGCTGTATAGCATCACTATGTAAAGCATTGCTATTTGGAAAATGGCTGCTACTTCTGTTTCCAAGTTAGTACAATTTCTCATAGTAAACATTATATAATATTGCTTACATTTTCTTATACTGTCATTTTATATTCATAATTAGTAATTTTAGACATTTTATTTTAAATGTCAGTTTGAGAAAATTGTGGAGTGGGTAGATAAAGATCTACCGAAAAGAGTGAATTTAAACCCAAATGTACTGCTTATCATGCCAAAACACCACTAGAAATGTTTATGTTTGGAAAGGAATTTCTAGAAGATTTGACATTTGAATCCAATAGGTACAGGTTACAAAATCGTAGCAAAATGAATTCAATCACCATCGACGAAATGAAGGTATTTTGGAGGATCTGTATGTACATGTCAGCTGTATATTTACCATTTAGAAGATGGTAATGATCACTGCAAACGAGGCAGGAAATGATTTCAAATGCAATGACCGTAAATCGTTGGGAAGAGATTTGTCCGCATGTACGTTTATGCATGTTGTCCACTGTAGTGAACAAACTGTAGCAATTATTTAAAACGAAATTTGAATAAAATAATTTTTTTATTATTACTAAGGTTATTTTAAGTAGAAAAAATACAAACATTTTCGTTTAACTTCTCTAGATTATTTGTATGCAACAAAGGGTTAACGCGTGACCCAGCAATTGATGGATCCATACTACTTCCGCAGTAAAAGTTTCATTTAGGCGCATAGGAATTCTTTATCGCATCGATAGAAGCTCCAGAATTAAGAAGAACTAAAGACTCTTTCCTATTAATAATCGTCTTACTTTTCTACCGCTGCAAATATTTTTCGGCGCTGTTATGCAAAGCTAAGTAGGTCAGTTTCTCTGTTTCTTTTTACACCGTAGATGTGAGGGTCGCAAAATGTGAAGACGATCCATACTCAAAATATCGGAAAAGTTTAGTTCAGGCGATTTGCACTCAAAAACATCGAAGAAGTATCCGCTTCTCGGATTCTTTCGCCTTGTACTGCCATTTGGTTTGATGCGGTTTATTCGGTATTTTCTTGGAAGACCGTTGGTTTTTCTCTTTTCTCCTCCCACTTTCTAGATTCTTTGAGTCCTACAACTTGAAAATCTCTTTTAGTAGCGAATATGTTTTTCTTGAAATCCTGCCTCACTGTTCGCCGGTAACACTAGACATGGTTTAATTTCCCCCTCCACCTATGTATTTCTCTATAGCATCAGCATTCAAAGCAAACCTTTTCATATGGTCCGCAATCTTTGGTTCTTTCAGCTCAGCGAAGATATTAACTTCTATCACTTTTACCGATCCATCAAAATAAGTCTGCAATTGATACATAAAATGTTTTCACCTATTGTTCGGCTTGTTTGAATGACAAATTTTGCCTTGACATTTCTGAGCTTAAACGGTAACAATCCAAAAACCCCTTTTGATTTGAACCTACTCTGGTGTTTCGCTCGCTGTTTCGCGAACAATTATCTGATTCATTGGGAAAACAACCATAAGTTGGATGGACCATTCGGCCATAGATTCGACTTGTCCTTCAAAAAGGGCTAAATATAAGCTAATGTCAGCTACCTTGACATCGAATTTTGCCATGAATAATTTTATTTCAAGCATGTTTCGTTAAAAAAGAATATCTGACAGATTGCAAATGCATTCGCTAATGCTATTAGCGGTTGTAATTGTAACCTTTCTTGCTCAAAATCTCTTTCGCTTTCCTCTCTATCTCTCTTTCGTCCTTCTTTCTCTTTTCCTCTCTCCTGCTCTGTTTCTTCTATCTCTGTTCCCTCTCTCCATTTTTCTTCCGATAACAGTCCAGAGTGGCCTTAATCTTTGCTTCTTCATAACCTTTACTATTTAGAATTGCATCGCTATATCAAAACCAAAATAGAGTAGATTCGATGGCTAATTCCTTCTTTCGCAGTCGGAATTCCAGCCAAAGAATATGTATGTTAAGAACGAAAGCTTCGCCAAAGAATGAGTGGCTCCAGCAGACCGCAGAGGGGAAAAAATACTTTACGTTTACTCTGCAGGGGCTATGCATCCAGGCTTAATACTTTTTTGGGCATTGCAATACATTTTTGCAAAAAAAATTGCTGAGCCGTTGTCAAAGGTCACGTTTATCAAGAGTTCAAAGTTCTGTGATACCATTTTTTCCCGCCGTATCGATATAAATGAAACCATTGATCCGTGCAAGTAGACTAATTAATAGATTATTTATTTTGAGTAATTAAATATGCGAAAATCTGAGTTTAAATGATCGTAAAAAGTTTTGTCAAAAATCCCATAAGTTCTTTGAATTTGTTCGTATTGTTCAATTTCCTGTAAACCTGGCGATTTGACGACGAGTTTGTTCCTCCGCGATATAAAAGCGCAACAGTTAAACTGTTTATATTGCGTCTATGGAAGCTTTCCTTCTTTACATATATGTTCTTTATGCTAGCTTCGAACTTTTAACTAGTATCTCGTAACACTGGTTTGTCGTCAGATGTAGAATTTTCATCAAGCGGTTCTATCGAAGGGCTGACACTGTCGTATATAAAAGTCTGTACAAAATTTTCAGATGTCACTCAGGACGCATCCATATCGTTGCCACCACTTATATGAGTTAGTAATATGACAGACTATTACGAAAATCAGAACTTCGATGTTAAAGGTTGGATAACCTATATTTCTGGACTAAAATACGAACGAAAACATTTACTATAATAATAATAACAATAATCAAAGAAACACTTTAGTAACATGTTATCAAAGTAACATGAGAATGTCGTTTCTCGCAACTAGTCGGAACTCGTTTTTATGAAGCGAACCATTATCTCCAAAAAAGACAAAAAGTCTCTCTTGTCCAATGGGCGCGCTCTCTTTTATATTCACGCGTTTTAATGGATTGTGCACGTCTGATATTAAGGCTTGGCTGGAATAAACATTCCTGAAACGTTAATCACGTGGTCTGGCTTTAAATATATGGAAGATGTAAGCTTAACTGCCCACATGCGTGTAGAATTTATTTCGTTTTCTTTATACGAGGTTCAAACACCCACGTGAAGAAGTTATCTGCAAGGATGTTTCTCATAATTTTCCATTTGTGTAATATGAATACCAACCAGTTTGTTTTCTGAGGAAGTCCTCTACGAAGGACATCCTTCCCTTAGGCCAGTGATCGGCAACCTATTGAAACGGAAGAGTCAAAAGTTACAATTTACAAAATTTCCCAGTTTTGAAAGAGCCACTAAAAAGTTTCGTTTCAATATTATAGTTTTGCTTATATATATTTGATTTTTGACTTCAAATTAACTTTGGCTTTAAATACAGAATAATATATATATATTATTCCGTATAAACACAAATATAAGTAGTTACATAAATGGGAACATTGACTTTGCATGGCTTTTGAATGATTGATTAAATCTGGCTTATAACTTGTTGTTTTAAGTTTCAAGCACAACTCTAGATTTTTATTTGTTAGTTGATTTCAAATGTTACTTTTTATTATATTCATGCAAGAGAACGCTTACTCGCACGAATATGTGGACCCGAAGATCGTCAGTACTCCATATGCCATCTTCTTCATCTCACAGTACCATTCTGGAAGACTATTCCATGCCCCGAATAAGAGGGCCTCAATTCGCAGAATTTCTTTTAGAGCTGTCCTCTTGTGCTGCTCGATGTGCATGCATTTCTGGACCTCCAACTCTTCCAACTTGCTATACATGGGGAAAACCACGAAAACGCCTATGCAGCCAGCCCGTTCGCGGGATTCGAACCTCGGACCGAACTACCAGTGTTCAACGACTTTACCGCTCGGCCGCTGGTGGGCCCAAATATAGCAGTTGCATTTGAAGAGATCCAGCATCAATTCCCAAATGTCTCATTGTTGATATCATTTGTATTTGCGTTGAGAGGATTTACTATGAACGCAAGAGTACTTTTGTTTGTTTTGAATTGCTCGAATCTCTCAGCGAATCCATCCTTCATATTTCTTAAAGCTATGTTGAAGTAATTCGTGTCAATAGTTGCATTGGTCTCATTGCGATATACTTCAGATTTTTGAAATGAATTTATTGTTGTATCTCTCAATAGAATTCTAAAAGGTAAAAAGAAATCTCTTACCTTTTCTTTCACCCGGGAGCCGAGCTTGTTCCATTCCAAATTCTTATTCGATGAAATATCTAAATAATTCCAAGCTTTTGCATAAAGACTGACACTTCTGTTTAAATAAAGATATTATATTTAGATACAGTTATATACAATTATTAGATTACATAAAATTACGCGCTCTCCAGCTACTCAATGATTGTCTGAGTAAAGGACCAAATTTAATAGAAATTATTCCACGTATATTGAATCGTTTTCGAAAATATCGCATAGGAGTGTCATCTGACATCGAAAAGGCCTTTTGTCAAATCAAAATAGCAGAAAAGGATAGAGATTTTTTAAGGTTTCTATGGTTCGATAATCAACATAAGTTTAAAATTTACAGACATAACCGAGTTGTTTTTGGACTCACATCAAGTCCGTTTCTGCTAGCCGCTACACTTAGTCACCTTTTGGCTACAGTCCCAGAAAAGTTTGTAGAAACTTCTAATATTTTGAAGGATTCATTTTACCTCGATAATTCGTTAATTAGCTTAAATCACGTAGATGAAGCCGAAAATTTCGTTCAAGAAGCAAGATTGATTTTGGCTTCAGGGCATTTCAATTTGAGATGTTGGCGATCAAATTTTCGCATCGACATGATCGATGAGATAGAGAGCAAGACGAAAGTTGTCCCAGTATTAGGATTAGTATAAGATTTAGAAAAAGATAGTTTGATTTGCAAGATCGAAGAAACATTTAACTTGAGGGAACCTATTACCAAAAGAAAAGTTTTGTCAATTACCCAGAAAATTTTTGATCCCATTGGCTTTACTGCACCGATAACTGTAATTCCTAAGCTAATTTTGCAAGAAACATGGAACCAGAAGATTAAGTGGGATGAAGATCTTGCTCTTCCCCTAAGTGAGCAGTTTGGGACTTGGTTGAACCAATTGCCTCTGCTATCTCAGATTGAAATTCCTCGTTGGTTAAATATTGATTACGAAAACGAAGATACCGTAGTGCTCCACGTTTTTTCGGATGCTAGTAAAAGAGACTATGCCACATGTGCATTTTTAAGAGCTGAAACCATCGAAGGTGTAAAGGTTCAGTTAGTAAGCGCGAGAAGTCGAATAGCCCCTATTAAGGAACTTACGATTCCACGTCTTGAACTTCTATCCTGCCTGATAGGTGCCAGGCTTGCCAAAACAATTCTATCAGATTTAAAACTTAAGAATCGTAGAACAGTGTTCTGGGGTGATTCTTCTACATCTTTGGGGTGGATAAGAAGGGATCAGACATGGGGTACGTTTGTTAACAATCGAGTTCAAGAAATAAGATCGCTTACCAGAATATCTGACTGGAGGCATGTACCTGGAAGTTTAAACCCAGCGGATCTCCCATCGAGAGGATGTACTATTGAGCAATTACAGAAATCGGCATGGTGGGAGGGCCCATCGTGGCTTTACTTACCAGAAGACGAGTGGCCCCATGTAGAAGAAAAGCCTGATGAAGAACTTATAAACAAGGAAAAAAGGAAAACGATTCTGACTCTTCTAGATAATGCAGACAATTTGGACCGGTACTACAAATACTTGTCTTCATATAGAAAAACCGTGAGAATGGTCGCTTGGATTTTCAGGTTTTATCACAATTTAAAGAACAAAGATAAAAACCTCACTCCTGATGTCTCAGTTGATGAATTGGAGAATGCTGAAAAGGCACTTTGTAGATTGGTACAGAAAGAATCATTTACAGGCATAAACGATCCCGCTATTCGTGCGCTGAGACCATTCGTAGACCGAAATGGAATTTTAAGAGCCAAAACGAACGTCCTACAGCGTCAAGATAATGAAAATTTCCGATATCCTATCATTTTACCTTCAAAACATATTCTTGTTGAGAGACTAATTTACGAGAAACATCTAGAACTCCAGCATGCTGGTGTCAGCACTTTAATGACAAATCTTAGAGAAAACTTTTGGATATTAAAATCCAGAAAAAGTATTCGAAATATTATCAGAAAATGTGTAAGATGTAAAAGATTTGTTTCACAAAGAGTGGAAGTCGAGCCAGGATTTCCACCCGAAGATCGAGTCAGAGAAGGGGCGACTTTTGAAGTCGTCGGTGTAGATCTAGCGGGTCCTCTCTTTCTCCGTGAGGGGTCTAAAGCGTGGATAGTCTTGTATACATTTATAGAGCCATTCACCTCGAACTAGTTACTTCTCTATCTACAGAAACTTTCATCCAATCTTTACGTAGATTCATTGCCAGAAGAGGTAGACCTTATGTGATATATTCTGACAACGGAACTAATTTTGTAGGGACTAACAGTGTTCTTAAGAAAGTTAATTGGAACGCCATATGTTCAGCTGCTTCTATCCAAAGGATACGATGGAAGTTCAACCCTCCGACCGCCGCCTGGTGGGGAGGTTGGTGGGAGAGGCTTGTGCGAATGGTGAAAGAAAATTTAAGAAGAGTGTTAGGTCGAACGTCCTTAAATTATGAAGAATTATGTACTATATTATGTGACTGTGAACAAGTGATTAATTCGCGACCTATCACATACGTATCAGATGATAATCAAGATTCTTCACCACTGACCCCTATGATGTTCCTGCAAGAATTGCCGTCATCAGGAGTTCCTGATATGGACTACGTAGATTCCAAAGAACTAAACCGTCGAGCCAAATACCGACAGAGAATAAGACATGATCTACGAAACAGATTTCGTAATGAATATCTTGGTCAGTTGAGGCAACAGGCAATAAAGAAGGGAAAATTTCAACAGTTGCAAGTAGGCGATGTCATTCTATTGGAAGACAGCCAGAGACGACGCATACATTGGCCTTTAGCCAAGATAGTCGAGCTTTTCCCCAGTAAAGATGGAATAGTTAGACTAGCGAGGGTCAAGACAAGAAATGGTATTCTGCTTCGTCCAGTGCCCCGGCTTTTCCCGTTGGAGATCTCTACTTCCGAATCCGTTGGCCCTCCATTCCCCGACAGAGCACCTCGAGATAGAAACGACCATGCAACTGGTCAGGCTGATCAGGCTGCTAGTATTCCAGAAACTGCTTCAAGTCCTCGAGTGATGACCAGAGCTGGACGAGTTGTTCGGCCTCCTCATCGACTGGACCTGTGTATATTGAGTTCCTCCGCATCGTCGGATCTCAATGGTGGGAGGTGATGTTACATCTAAACTCCGAACTATCAGCGCCTCCACATCTAAACTCCGAACTATCAGCACCATTACATCTAAACTCGAGAATAATCCTACGGAAGAAGGTAGTTAGAACTCTGAACCCGAACTTGAATGACTGTTAGCTGGAGAGCGCGTAATTTTATGTAATCTAATAATTGTATATAACTGTATCTAAATATAATATCTTTATTTAAACAGAAGTGTCAGTCTTTATGCAATTATTAGATTACAATTATTAGATATATAACTGTATCTAAATATAATACCTTTATTTAAACAGAAGTGTCAGTCTTTATGCAATTATTAGATTACATAAAATTACGCGCTCTCCAGCTAACAGTCATTCAAGTTCGGGTTCAGAGTTCTAACTACCTTCTTCCGTAGGATTATTCTCGAGTTTAGATGTAATGGTGCTGATAGTTCGGAGTTTAGATGTGGAGGCGCTGATAGTTCGGAGTTTAGATGTAACAGAATTAATTTACCGCTCTCCATGTCTTCAACAAAAATAAGCAATTTGTTTTCGAAGCAAACTACTTCTTCAAGCAAGGAGTAGGCTGAGTTGCCCTTTTCTTGAAGTTTTAGATTTAATTCATTTAGTTTCATTGTGGTATCTATCATGAAGTAGAAGTTTTGCAGCCGTTTGTCTTTCTCCAATTCGGGATGGTCAATGCTTTTTTCATTGAGGAATGTTTTTATTTCACTCAAGTACAAAGTAAAACGTTGCAATACGTTGCCTCTGGAAAACCATCACACTTTATTGTTCAGAAGTAGGTCAGAAAACTGTTATCTGTCAAGGAAATCTTTGAACTGGTTATGGTAGAGGGCTTTTACAAAATGTTGTTAATAATCTTAATTACCAAGTTCATGACTTCAACAATATCGGCCGGAAATGTTTGGGCACAAAGCGCTTCTTGGTGAATTCCACAGTGAAACGTTAGAGTTTCACGGTTACTTTTCTGAAGAATTGATGTTACACCTCTGTGTATTCCTGTCATACTTCTGGCTCTATCAGTTGCTATCGAAACGATTTTATTTATATCGATTCCATTGTCTCCCAGGCATTTTTGCACAAGCATTTGCTATATCTTCTCCACTAGAATTTGTCCTGAGAGTGATAGCAATCCTACAGTTCTTCGTTTGGATCTTGGGAGGACATATACTCTACGAAAAGGGTAACTTGTGTCTTTTATGTCGCAAGACTCATCTATAGCAAGTGATAAGGCAGAAGCCAGCTGAATGTCTTCCACTTGCATATGTGTTACATTTGAAAACATCTTAGCAGTTCTATCTTGTACTGGTTTTGCAGATAATGGCAAATCTTTGATTTTTTTCATGATTTCTGCTTTGATTTTAATATCACGAAACAGTTATTCAGATGCACGTATAAACAATCTTTGACGTATTTGACGTGAATTGGTTTTACTCTTTTTGCAATTTCTAAAATTCGATTGCTTGTTGTGTGCGTGTTTTTGGTGGCAAATGAGACAACTCGGAAGGCCATCTGTGTTGCGTATAAATGCAAACGACTCAGCCCAATCTTGATTGAATTCTCGGTTTTCTTCCTCAGTTCTTCTCTTTTTTTGCCAGCTGGCATGCTGACAGCGGAACTGAAAAATGAACAATAGTTCAAATTAACAGTACAGTAACAATGGTTCAAATTTATCTCATTACGGTCATGTCAAGCGTAATTAACGATTATGAAAATAGAAACTATTGAGAAATTAGGTACTTAAAAATATATTTTCTTATTTTTTAACGGGTTTGATAATAAATTATTAGTTTTTCCGTATGGAACTGAAGAGCTGCAACTTTACATCAAAAGAGCCGCAGGTTGCCGACCCCTGCCTTAGGCAGTTCTCCCACCCCCCGGGGGGTCGACGTAGAAAACTCTGCGAAGTTACTGGCTAGGATCTGTACCTAGGCAGTCTCGACCACGCGGGTATAATATCACGAACCTGGCGGTTTCAGAACCCGGGGTTGGGTCGTCTATACGCTCTGACCTCGGGGGTTTGCCGTAAGTTGTAGAATAGATGGTTCTGTAGCTTAGTGGGAGACAGCACCGAGTTTGTTAGGTAATATCTTGATGTGACGCGCTGCCCGCGTAGTACTGACGGGAGCAATTAACGATCAGTCAAATCCATTAGGTGATCAGGTAACGCCTCCACCGAAAAGCCGAGAACGGGCCCCGCCTAATAAGCGGAGGGTTTTGGGAGTTATCTCGTCTGTGGCTAAGCTGTGTGCCAAGAATGGAAAACATTTCATTAAAAAATTTCGTAGCATCAATTTGGCGCCCTTTGGATGCTGCGCCCGGGGACAGATGTCCCCCCTTGCCCCACCCTAGCTTTGTGGCTCACCTGCTGTTGACCTGCCCCTTGCCTAATATGGGGGTGTCTCAGTTAGGGAAACAGTTCCCTCAGTTGCGTCGCAGGAGAGGTGTATAAATATTGATTGATTCCCTTAGGCAGATAGCCCTCGTATGCCTTGCCATGTCTAAATACCTTAACCTAAATTAAGCGAGCTTTATGAAATAGAATATTTCTTGCTGGAAGTGTCGTTATAACAGTTTAACCAGATATGCCAGTGTTAAATTTTTAACAGAGAAAAAATTAATGCTACTAAATTTAGATTTTGATGATTTAATAATTAAGCATCCAAATGATATAAATGTTGCATAAATTTCATTAGAACTAGATAGTTTGAAATACCACGCAGTTTTAATAATTTTAGCATTAAAGGAGCTATAAATTTAAATCTTTTTAAAAATGAAAAAGTTGCATTATAAGCGGGCTGACGGTAAATGAGATTTAACGAAATTTTATATATATAAAATGTTATATGATCTTAAATTCACTTAGTGCGAAATCGAGTTATTCTACTATTTGCGCAATTGCTGCAAAGTAAGTTAATAATAATTATATATATACATATATATATATATATATGTCTAATGTTTTTGATTATGATTAAAAATATATTTATGCTATAGTATTTCTAAATACGCACCACATTGCTTCTTACAAAATTAATTTCATTATACTGTTACGAATTTGGTATTTAAAAAGCTAATGTTAGTTCAGTTATAAATTAAATGGTTTTATTTCTCGCGCAGTGCAGCGCGTGACGAATATTAAAAGAAAGCTAAGCCGGAAAATTGAAAATACAAGAGCGCGTGCATTAAATAAATAAATATCTCTTTTTGATTTCGAGAAAGTACTGGAAAATTCTAGCGCGTGATTTTAAAATCTTATAAAAGGAGGAAAACATCTCAGTTTGTTGTAGTTGCTGCTTAGTTTGTTGTTGTTTAGAAAACTGCTCTTGTTGATTGTAGCGAATTCGCGGATTAGCTTTCTTTAGCTGTTTTGAATTACGTTCTATTGGACATTTGAGTAGTTAAAAGATAACTACTATGAGATATTGTAATCACTCTATATTGTGTCCTTCAGCACCGCAGTTCCAGCACTTAACGGTCGGTTTCTTCTCACCAATATTCCATCAGCATGATAATTTGAGAAGATTTAAGCATTTTTTGCTGTGATAAAAATAAATTTTTGTTCATTTTTCATCAGACTTGTGCATTCATTTCGTAACGAACCCGTACGCACGCAACAATTTTTGGTGTCAGAAGTGGGATTTGAATGCCAATCACAAGAGCGATGGAATAGCAGTTAAGACAGTTGATATCAGCCTTTGCTGCATTTAAAGAAGAAATGAAAGATGATATGAAATCTGGTCAGGAAAAGATGGAAGAATCCGTTAAAAAGGAAATGGAAACCGTTCACGAAAAGTTGGAAGCTGGTCAAGTATTTTTAAAGGAAGATATAAAAGCTGTACAAGAAAATATTGAAGCAGGTCAAGACGAAATGAAAACAGAAATAACCTGCGTAATAGAAAGTAAATTTGAGGCTATGGAAGACAGAATAGGAGCTGTCGAAAATAAAGTCGGGCAAATTGAAGAAAAGGTTTCTTCTGTCAAATATGAAATAGAAGATAGAGTGTCGGCTGTGGAGCAACGAGTCGAAGGAAGAGTTTCGGCTGTCCAACAACAAATTGAAGAGAGAGTTTCTGCAGTTGCCAAAGAAATGGAAACTTTAAAAAAATTCGTAGCGACGGCAGGGAACAAGAGTGATGATTTTAAATTCTTACCGATGCCTGCTCGTCCATCTCTGAAGCTATCCACATATGATGGGAAGACATCCTGGCAAGTGTATAAGACCCAGTTTTCTATCGTTGCGGATGCGAATGGATGGGACTCCCAAGCTAAGGCCTGTCATCTCGCCTCTTCTCTGAGAGCAGACGCAGCGGATATCCTGCAGACGCTTCCCGAAAATAAAAGGCTAGATTTCGAAGCTTTGTCCGGCGCCTTGGAGCTGCGCTTCGGCGAGAAATGTTTAAAAGACTACAGCAGCCTCCAATTAAAATCCCGTCAACAGAAGCTCAACGAAACACTGCAGGAGCTAGCCACGGATGTTGAAAGGCTGTCACATCACGCCTTTTCGGAGTGCCCGAGAGAAACGAGGGAAATCCTGTCGCTTCAATATTTCATCGATGGCATCCGGGACCTTGAAATACAGAAAGCACTGCGAATGGCGGATGTTAAAGATTTGAAAAGCGCTTTAGTGTACGCCATGAAATTCGAGGCAGCCCAGCAAGCCACTCGTCGAGATCGCCTCCCAGTCAGAGCTGCTCAAGTCCAGGAGCCAGGGGATCACGTCACCGCTCGATTAGACGATTTAACTAGACAACTGAACGCCTTGAGATGGAATATTGGTGAGAAGAAACCGACCGTTAAGTGCTGGAACTGCGGTGCTGAAGGACACATTCGACGAAACTGCAGAATACCCCAGAGTACGGATGTTAAGACCGCTTTTAACAAACAGCAGGGAAACTAATTAGTGGCCATCTCGCGGGGCGGAGGTTGCCAGATAATGAAAAGTCCCAGTTTAAAGCGCTTCAGATTTCTGCAGTGAGAGGCGGCAGTAATGCACTTTTCATAATAAGACATATTAATAGAGTTCCCTGCAATCTGACGATAGATACAGGAGCCAACGTTACCATCATCCGAAAAGATTTGGCTCAACAACTGGGAAGCAAACTTATCTGGACGCCGCCCTGCGTTACCCTACAGACTGTGTCCGGTGAAAAGATCGACATCGATGGAAAAGTGAATGTTAACATCACGTTTGGAAGTGCCGCTTACCATCACACGGCATATGTAGCAGAGATCACTGATTCTTGCATACTCGGATTGGACTTTCTAAGGAAATACAATTTTTCCTTGGACTTTAAAAATAACGAATTGCATTCTACATCTGAGGACATAGCGTTGTTTGGAGTTAATGATGAAAAAGTTAAATCTGTCCATAAAATCATAGCACAAGACAATATCACAATACCGGCAAGAGCAGAAATTTTACTTCCTGGATGCATAGCCGAAAACAGAAATTTCCGCTACGGCATCATAGAATATCCCAATAACTGTAATAGCCCAAAAGGAGTACTAGTATCCTCAACACTCGTCGACCTATCCAGAACGGTTTTCCCGGTGAGAGTCGCCAATGTAACTGAGAAGGTGAGAATTATTAAGAAAAGTGAAGTGGTTGCAGCATGTACTCCAGTAACCACCATTGAAAGAAAGAGTAACATCCAAGAATCCGTGTCTTCAGAAAACATTACATCAGAGTTACTTCAGAATGCGCAATTAAACGATGAAGAGAAGAATGCTGCCGATCGCGTCATTAAAGATCTTCAAGTTGTTTTCTCCCGCTCGTCTTCTGACGTGTGTCGAACCAGTTTGACACAACATAGAATCGATACCGGCGATCATCCCCCGATCAAGCAAAATCCAAGACGTCTACCGTTTGCTAACACTGTTGGTGCGAACACTGTTAAAAGATATGGAAGAAGGCGATGTCATCGAGCCTTCAGTAAGTCCATGGGCATCTCCCATCGTCCTAGACAGAAAGAAAGACGGCTCAACAAGATTTTGCGTTGACTATCGCCGGTTGAATGAGGTTACGAAGAAAGACAATTACCCTCTTCCTAGAATTGACGACATTCTAGACAATCTTTCTGGAAGCAAGTGGTTCTAAACATTTGATTTAAAGAGTGGGTATTGGCTGGTAGAAATCCATCCTGATGACCGAGAAAAGACGGCATTTACTACGGGACAAGGACTTTGGCAGTTCAAGGTGATGCCGTTTGGACTGTCTAATGCGCCGGCAACATTCGAACGTCTTATGGAGACTGTTTTAAGAGGCCTTTCCTACGAAGCCTGCCTGATATACCTGGACATCATCATCGTCGGAAAGAGTTTTGAAGAACATTTAGAAAATCTTAGGAAGTTGCTTCAGAAACTGAAAGAAGCCAATCTGAAGCTGAGTCCTGCTAAATGCAAATTGTTCCGAAAGGAAGTGACTTACTTGGGACATGTCATCTCTGCAGAAGGTGTGCGTACGGATCCTGAAAATGTATCAGCGGTTAAATCCTGGAAACGTCCCGAAAATGTCCATCAGCTGAGAAGCTTCCTAGGGCTTTGCACCTACTATAGGAGATTCGTGAAGGACTTTTCTTCCATCGCAAGACCCCTTCACAAGCTGACAGAGAGCAACCAAAAGTTCTTGTAGACAAAAGAATGCGACGATGCATTAAACAACTTAAAGAAGGCTTTAACATCTGATCCAATCCTGACGTATCCTCAGCACGACCGACCATTTATTGTCGACACCGACGCGAGCAATGAAAGTGTCGGTGCTGTTTTGACCCAAGAAATAGACGGCCAAGAACGTGTAGTGGCGTACTGGAGCAAGTGCCTGTCTAAACAGGAGAGGAATTATTGTGTCACCAGGAAAGAATTGCTCGCCATAGTCAAAGCTGTAGAACAGTTCCATCACTCGCTATACGGCAGAAAATTCCTGCTCCGCACCGATCATGCATCATTGACCTGGCTTTTAAATTTCAAGAATCCTGAGGGTCAAATAGCCAGGTGGATACAGAGACTCCAAGAATATGACATCACTATCCGTCATCGTAAGGGATCATCACACGGAAACGCCGACGCGCTATCTAGAAGACCTTGCCAAGAAAACTGCCGATATTGTTCCAAGGTGGAAGCGAAATACGAGATGCTGACTCCGGTCGCAAGACAAATTACAACATCAACATCGGCTCATCGAGAACCGTGGAGTGATGATGAAGTCAGGAAAAACCAGCTGGAAGACCGCGACATTAAACCCATAATTGATTTAATAGAGTCATCAACCAGAAAACCTACCTGGCAGGACATTTCTATCTGTAGTCCTACAACCAAACTGTATTGGGCACTCTGGGATTCACCTCACATTCGAAACGGCGTCTTATACCGGAAATTCGAATCGGATGATGGGAAGACGTTCCGATGGCAGCTGATACTTCCAAGATCCCGCATTCCTGATGTCCTTAAAGAACTACATAACAGCCCTACGGGAGGTCACTTTGGAATAATGAAGGCCTTACAGAGAGTTCGTGAGCGCTTTTACTGGAATAATGCAAAGGATGACGTGCAAAAGTGGTGCCGATCTTGCGATGCCCGTGCAGGTCGGAAAGGACCGAAGAGACGCAACCGAGGCAAACTGCAACGTTACAACGTAGGCGCGCCTTTTGAACGTATCGCCTTTGATATCTTGGGACCTCTGCCACGAACTGCTGATGGCAACAAATACATACTCGTTGTCGTTGATTACTTCACCAAGTGGCCTGAAGCGTATCCTATTCCTGATGAAGAGGCTGTTACAGTAGCTGAGGTAATGATACAGCACTGGACTTCCAGGTTCGGAGTGCCTCTTCAGTTACATTCCGATCAGGAAAGGAATTTTACCTCGGTAGTAATCAAAGAACTATGGAAACTACTCGGCATTGACAAGACCCAAACGACGCCATTACATCCCCAGTCGGACGGCATGGTAGAGAGGTTCAATCGAACCATCCTTAATAACCTCTCATTAGTAGTTTCCAGAAACCAGGAGGACTGGGACAAGAAATTATCGCTGTTTTTACTGGCTTACCACAGTGCTGTCCACGAGACTACCGGCTATTCTCCATCACAGATGCTCTTCGGTCGTGACCTTCGTCTGCCTTGTGATCTATTGTTTGGCCGCCCTCCGGATGCTCCTTCATCGTCTGAGGAATATATTCAAGATCTCCAGGCTCGGTTTGAAGTGATGCACAACTTTGCACGAGAGCGAGTCAACTTAGCGACGGAGAAGATGAAGACCCGATAATACACAAGAGCTACTGAACATCAATTCCACGAAGGAGACAAGGTGTGGTTGTGGAATCCGACTCGACGGAAAGGACTTTGTCCGAAATTACAGTCACCTTGGGATGGCCCGTACACAGTTCTAAACAGACTGAATGACGTCTTTGTTCGGATTTGTGAGTCTTCGAACTCTAAACCTAAAGTCGTTCATTACAACAGGTTAGCTCATTACTATGGCCATAGTACGTAATGTAAATAATTGTAAATAGTGTCAGACCATGGTCCTTTATGTTTTTAAATGTGTATTTGATTTGATTTGTATTTAGTATTTGATTTGCATTTAGTATTTGATTTGTATTTAGTATTTGTTTTGTATTTAGTATTTGATAGCATTTGATTTGTTTAAGTTAGTTATTGCATTTATTGTTCATGTTGTTTGATATTGTAATGAAATGTTTATGCCTCAGTTGCATTTGTGCCACAGTTGTAAGTTTGGCTTCCTGTCCAGGGATTGTACTGCTCGGGACGTGCAGTCCTTGGGAAGGGGGCAGTGTTACGAATTTGGTATTTAAAAAGCTAATGTTAGTTCAGTTATAAATTAAATGGTTTTATTTCTCGCGCAGTGCAGCGCGTGACGAATATTAAAAGAAAGCTAAGCCGGAAAATTGAAAATACAAGAGCGCGTGCATTAAATAAATAAATATCTCTTTTTGATTTCGAGAAAGTACTGGAAAATTCTAGCGCGTGATTTTAAAATCTTATAAAAGGAGGAAAACATCTCAGTTTGTTGTAGTTGCTGCTTAGTTTGTTGTTGTTTAGAAAACTGCTCTTGTTGATTGTAGCGAATTCGCGGATTAGCTTTCTTTAGCTGTTTTGAATTACGTTGTATTGGACATTTGAGTAGTTAAAAGATAACTACTATGAGATATTGTAATACTGCATGATAATTTGAGAAGATTTAAGCATTTTTGTTGTGATAATAATAATTGTTCATTTTTCATCGGACTTGTGCATTCATTTCGTAACGAACCCGTACGCACGCAACAATACATATCAAGACATGGACTCAAAAATTACTTATTGTTTTATTAAAAAAAATCTTTAATGGATGCTTGTTTTAATATCGGTTTGTTACTATGAACAGTTTCTTACAATTTTTCCCACCATTGTGAAATCTTTGTCACCCATTTTTAAGCAAAAAATTGAAAATCTTTAAACAATATTTATTGCAGTTATATAACATCTTTATATGCCGGCTCTTGATGAAGTTCGGTATCACCTTCATCTGTGGACTCAGAACAGTTTAAATATTTTACTTTGGAAAAAACATTCGGCATTGCAATTTCTCCAGAGTGCACAATTGCTTCACTCTCCTCAGATACGTATTTAACCAAATTAAATTCTCTCTCTCTCTCTCTCTTTTTTTTTTTTTTTAGTTCATAGCCTAAGTCCGATAAAGGGATATCATCTCCACTCTCCTTCTCTTCGAGATTGGCTTCTGAAGGATTTATTTTGAAACCTGCATGTCTGAAGCAATTGATAATACTTTTGTGGAAATCATGCTGTAACTTTTCGTTATGTAGGAAATGGCATCAAGCAGAATAACGAAAAGTGGGATTTGTTATCAAGGCTATAAAATCTTTCATGAAAAGATTTTATAGCTTAATTTAAAATTATGAATAATCTCTTGCTCCAAACACTAATCTCATTTGGAAGGAGGTAGACCACTTTTATGGCTTCTAAATTGATTACTTTGGTGTGTGTTATGCAGTTGTTAATACCTTTCTGCAAAAACTTTGCATCTTTATTGTCTTTTGCCATACCTTTGAAGTCATCGAATAGGCAAGATTCTGACAAACAATTCGCATTCATTAAGATTAAAAATGTCGCTTGGACTATATCGTTTTCATGTTTCCTTCATCACTGTGTTTACCCAGTCCAGAACAACCTCTGGGGTCAACGTCAGGTGCTTCTTCCTTAACGTTTTTGAACGAAAAGTCATGTCTTATTTTCAGCCATTACTAGCTCTAAAGCTTACTTCTCCGAGTTCGGTAACAATTTCTTTTCTTGAAAATTAAAGTGGAAATAGGCCTATTTTGTGTACTAGCTTATTTTGTCCAGGTAATTAGAGTTTCTTCGACTTCTTCATAGAAAACACTCGTTTTATTTTCATTTTTTAGTATCACAATCTGTGTCTTTTGATGATGAAATGCCATTTAATGATGTTCGAGGAATTTTACAGGCTCTGATAAAGGCAGCTTTCGATTGATATAATTTTTCAGACTCCTTGATAGTTTTCATTTTTTGCCAAAAATGTTAAAATTTTGCACTTTCCTGGCATACTATTAATAGTTACGAGCGTTAAGTTTTCAAATCAAATAAAACGAGAAATGACTCAACAAAACTTCTAATTGAACATGTGTACCATGAATGTACATCTGTCTATTTTCGAACAAATGTCGAAGGCAAATATAGGTGTCCACTTACTTTGTGAATGTGTGTGAAGAAGGAGGGTGACTGACAATGAAACTTTAAGCTCTCTTTTCCTGAAGCAAAAAAATGACTTTGACAGCTTTTTTTTTTTTAACGGTAAATAAATAAATAAAAATCTGAAAGGTTTCAGATTTTAAATTACGTCCAAAGGGGCGTTTTTTTTAACATTTTGTCTGTTACCTCTATTTATTAAATATCACGTTCTTCGCGCTTAAACCATAAATTTCAGTTCAAGAGCAACATCGGAAAATAGTTTTAAATTGAGCATATCTTTAGAATTTCCGATACAGAGTCTCGCGCGTTGGAGATAAAAATGTTTTTTCTGTACAACGTTGCCACTGCTCACTTTGAAATTTTTGAGTTTGTTAATCAAAAATTCGTTAAAGTTTTACAAAATATGAGATCGATAATAAAACAAATTCTAAATTTCAAATTTGGTCTTCCACATGCCCATATTCGCAGTAGGATTACGTCAATCAAAATTCGATGGCTCTATGTACCTTTGTTTTATCACAATGCGAGAAATATACATACATTTATGCAGATTTTTCATTATTTAATTTCTTCAAATATAATGCAGGACTCTAACATTGGGTGGCAACAGTTTGAAAAGTGAAACGGGCATTTATAGTGAACCAACGCAAAATGAAAACAATAGTCCTTCAGGAACAAAGCCCCTTTGGACTAAAAAAAAAGGCTTATCTAAAAACTAATTGTTTAAGATGGTATGACAGTTTTAAGAGGACTCTTTATCAGAATTTTTTTAACGTTATTTTCCTATTCAATTGGTCGGGACTGATGGTTTAATGAGAGTTGACTGTAAAATGTTAGAAGAAGAATTCAGGGGGGAGGGAAAGAATAACTCAAAAAATTAAGGTTTAGGGATTCAGTATGAAATGTGATCTCTTCTCATTTTTTACACACTTATCACAACGGGTCTTCATGCTGACAATAACGTTGTTCATTATAGTTTGGAGAATAAAGCTCCACTCCTCCACTGCTCTGTCTTCAGAGCATTTACATAAGTAAGAGGTGTATATTTGCTGGCAACTGCTTTTTCAAGGTAGTCTCATAAAATTTCTCTATCGGGTTAAGATCAGGAGATTTTACTGTCCACGATATTCGATCAATGTCTTCGCAGTCAAGGAATTCGCCAACCCGGTTTGCTCAACGTGGACAAGCTTTATCGTCCATAAATAAAAAGTCAATATATGCAGCACTAAAAAGTCTTTCATAAGGTTCTAAGAGGTTCTTCATAATGTCTATCCAATATCTCTGATCGATCACAAATTCCCTGTTGAAAACATATAGGGGCGTACGCCCATCGATCGTTATTTCTTCCCCATACCATCATACTTGCATTACCAAAACAATCATTTTTCAGAAGTTCGAAGTAACATTTCACGTTCCTAACTTTCTCTAGATGTAAACACGTTTAGAATCAGATATTAAACTAAACCTCCACCTGATGAGTAAAGAAAACATGGGACCACTGAAGTTCACTCTAATACTAATATCCTCCGCACCAACTAAAGCGATCCGTCTTTCGTTAGATAGTGAAACACATACGTTAACATTGTTAGCGTGAGCTTTTAAGTTAAGCCTTCTATATACAAGTTGACGTGATATAACAGTTTCAGTGGCCACTGCAAGCTGTTGCGTTGAAACTACCTGAATATTATTTTATTCAGTCGTTCTCGCCTTTAAATTAAATCTGAACTCCATTCTATAATATTTGAAAAGAAATATTTTAAATAAACAATTGCATTTTCTTGCTTAAGAAAGCCAAAACTTTATTTGCTTACGCACTTAAGGAAATCAAAACATTATTCTAATCTTTCTACTGTTACCAAACTACAAAAACAAAACTCTGTCTAAAAAGGAACAACGGCTGTTGAATATCGTTAACAAATATAAATCATGAGCTCACAACAGCAAGCTGTGAACTTACTGCGCCAGTAGTACTTACTTACTTCCTTTTATGACTGAAATTTATTGTTGGATATCGATCTAGAGGTTCACTAGTGTTCACTCCAGTACTAATGGTCCCTGGACCAACTAAAGCGATCTCTCTTTTGTTGTGAAGATAGTGAAATGCATACGTCTAGGTGTCGTCTAGCTTTAAAAACCTTTTTCGTTTGTTCGTATAAATGCCTTCAATATACGAGTTGCCGTGATGTAATAGTTTCAGTGGCGACTGCAAGCTCTGAACTAACTGCCAGCAATCGACTCCCTGTTATGACGGAAAGTTATTGCAAGATATCGATCTCGAGAAGCAGTGCTATTCGTTTGTGACTTGTCCAGGCTTTCTTACAATAATTCCAGAGTTCTGATTAAACACTGTTATCAAAATAATAATGAATTTTGTATCCTAGCACTTGACATAGGTAGAATAAAATTAGAATTCTGAGTTTCCGAGTTGCAGCTTTCGTAGGCTCTGCGAGAAATCATAAAATCATCGAAATTTTTATTTATTCATTTCAACTAAGAGGCTAGGAGTTAATTTTAAGAAACATTTTTAAAAAGTGCAGCACTCCAGATTTAATATTTTTATTCAAATATATCCTTTAATTCCTTTGCAATCTAATTTATATAGCTTTGCCCATCTTTTATAAATTACAGTAATACTATAAATATTTCTAAAAATTAGCCAAATGAATGTAATATAAATTGTGTTTAAAATCACAATTAGAAAGAAATGTTATTAAAATGTTAATGTTATTAATAATGTTATTAAATCACAATTAGGTTAGAAATGTTATTAAAAATAGAACGAAAACTTAAACCATTAAACAGTGGATTTATTGCAATTAGTTTCGTAAGCAGTTTGCAATATAAACTTTTCAGGTATTTCTCCCGCCTTCTTGGCGTGCCTTCGTGGTGTGGTGGTCTGCACGCTGGGCGCGTACAGTGTTGCCAGAAATTTTTCAACTAAAGTCGCAAAAATCGCAAATGACGTCAATGATCATGTTTTTTTTTTTTTTTTTTTTTTTTTTTTTTTTTTTTTTTTGTGACATCATAGTTGCGCATGCTTACATGACATATGACATCATCACAAATTTACTGTCTAATGGTTCCGTAAGTTATTGTATTCGATTCTATTTCCGTTCTACGTGGTCGATTTATTTCAGATTCTGATTACTTATGACAGCCTTGTTCTTTCACAGTTAAATTTATTTGCGTCGTTATTTAGAAAAATGACGTGGCTTTGATTTTTAATACATTTTCTTTGCATATTTCTTAGCAATGTTATAAATCAGGAGAATGAATTTCATTTCTTTCTCTGTCTGGGTACTTAATACAAGGCGCGCAAGCTGCAAGTTCTTTTATTCGATTCGTTGTTACCATAGAACTGCAGGCGGGTTGACTTAAAAACAAAACGCGCAGAAGCATTTTACGATATATTAAAAAAATCTTTGAAGTGGCAAAAAGTAGCATAAGAAAATGATGGATGTCGCAAAAATTTGGCAAAATCGCAAATACTAAAATTTTAGTAGCACGAGTTTGTCAAAAGTCGCAAATTTGCGAAAAATCGCACGATCTGGAAACACTAGCGCGTATTCCACAAGTCCCTGGTTCGATTCCCGGCGAAGTCGTTGCTAATTTTTCATCTCTTCGGCTTTTCAAATTAACCTAATGACTCTACAAACTAAAGATTTAATCAAATGGCAATATTCTGAAAATTGCCTTCTTTTCATTCCACGTGGAAGATGAAGATTGTATACACTCGTGCATTTGTCAGTCGGGTAGAAGTTAAATGCATGGTAGAATAATGTTAGTTAAAATTTCAAAAATATTTTGTTTGTTAAAAAAGTAGAACATTTTTTATAATAATTACTTAAAATCCAATGTTAGAATCTCATAAAAAAATCAGATTCTAATCAAAGTTAAAGATAGTAGTTACTGATTAGTGTAAGCCTTTTTTGAAAAATTAGTAATAGCATTTCAAATTTTTAAAGCTATTTATTTATATAACGCATCTACATTTATAATTAGTACTTTATGTAAAAGATAGCAGTTGTAGCTAGTACTTTACATAAAAGAGACAGCAATGAAAATAATATGGAAGTTGAAAATGTTGCTCCTAAAATTCAGCCCAAAATGGTCAAGTATTCAGACTTTATGAAAACAATGAGGCAAGATACTGAACTAAATTTCGCAGGTAAGGTATGGGGAGAATTTTTGAAAATTTTCTCCAAAACAGAAGATGACCATAGAGCCATAGCTACTTATTTAGACCAACGCAAAATTGATTACTGTCTTATTATTAAAAGTCATGATCAACCAATTAAGGTAGCAGTTAGAGATCTTCCTATTGAATTGTCCTATAGATTATATTCAACAAGAACTTAGTGATATGGGATTTAAAGTAAGGAAAATAGCACAAAGTCATAGATTAAGAACTAAGGCACCCATGCCAATTTTTCAAATCCAGCTTGAAAATATGCCAGGAGTAGAAAAGATCTATGATGTTAAATATTTCCTACTTTTCTATGTTGAATTTGTTGTATATAAAATAAATGGAAGTGTTGTCCAGTGTTATAACTGTCAGCATTTCCATCACAATTCTGACACTTGTAAACTGCAACCTAGATGTGTCAAATGTGCTGGTGCGTATAAAACTTCTGAATGTACTGCCAAAAGATAAGAAGTCAGGAAGTGTTGCAATTGCCTAGAAATAGGACACACCGACAACTTCAGGGGTTGTTCCAAGTTCCCCAAAATTAACAAAAATAACTCTAATTTAATTCTACTGCATCCAACAGTTCTCAACTCACTAATGGATTATCATATACAAATGTCACCCAACGTGGAAACAGGGCCAACAAACACCCAGTTAATCCAAGTATTAATGATGATAGCAGTAACATTAGCAGCAACCTCAATTCAGGTTCCCTAGGCGAAGTTTTCAAACTTCTAAAAAAAAAATAGGCAATTTATTCAAGGGCCTCTCACTGGCCAAAATCATTCAGCAAATTACTGCAAAAATGCCTGAAATACAATCTGCAGAAAATTCTATTGATAAGGTTTTCTTGTTATGCAATCTGTTCGAGGAAATATTTATGCAAAATAATGCAAACGAGTAAAAATTTACATTCATAATATACATTTAAATTTAAACTATTAAATTATAAAAAAATATTAATTAATATTTACTGTGAATAATGTAATGTATTATGCATATCCTTATAGCTTAAATCTGACTGGCTTATGGTTCTCCTTTACAATCTACCTGTTCTTATCACCAGTGTCTTCTCTCTTAAATTAATTTAAAAATTCACCAAGTACTGCCTCTGCTCTTCATGTATTCAGTAATTCTCTTTTAGCAACGTATGTCATCAGCTCATACGATCAGACAGATGTTATGGCATTTTCATCTTCGTGAATAGGTTTCACTCATCGCTCATGATTACTTTTAATCTTAGAACTCTATTTAAAATTCAAGCAAATGTCCATGTTACATCAAATGTAGATGCTATGTTGTACAATAATTAAACAGCATCCAAATTTTCGATTAGGGGTAGGGCCTTCGGCCCAGGCACCCTGTTGATAGCACCTTTTACTGAGAAACCTTATGACTAGAATTCTCGTAAGCATGTGAAGCGGCAAATGGCCATGTTAGGTGATAATTTGTTAATAATTATGTTTCTATATTTTATTTCCTGCACCATACAAACTTTGTAACATTTTTTATTGCTTCCGTATTAATGTATCGTGAATGTTGCCTAAAATTGTTTCATTTGCTTGTTCACTATATGCTTCGATTTGCATTGAAAGAAGTTTTAGCGGTATAACCTCCTGTTAAATTTTATGCACGAGACTACCATCCTTATAGTTCTTTAAATTTCTCATCATCAAAAATTATGCGGACCATTTAATATTTCGCAGCAATTAATTAGTTGGACCTCGAGTTCGAGCCCTCCGGTTCTAACACCACTTTGCACTATGCTCCCGGAGTATATACTAAGTTCTGTTAAATTAAAGATAAGGAGTTACAAAAGAATCCTTTTAAGACAAGACCGTCTACAATCATGACTTAGAAGAAAAGGGCCAGCTCATAAAGCTTTTCTCCCTGAAATATAAAGTGACGTCAGTTCGATATTCAGTGGGTAACGACTTTTAGAAGTACTGGTCTTCTGCAAGATTTCCAGGAGATTCTTCATTCCCCAAGCCATGTTTTTTGGGTCATTTTCTTTCTTTTGAATGCTGATATAACATCTTGGGATCTACTCATGTAAACCTCATCACCATGCCCATTGTGGAAACATCTCAGGTTGCAGAGAAGTACTGCTGCCGCAGTAGAAACCCTGCATAATCACGATCGTATCAAAGTATAAAAATAAAGTGAGAAGTGACGATGTTGACACTAAACGCGGAAATGTGATTCACAGTATATAAGTTAGCGTTTTAAATTTGAAGAACCAGCTTTTAAAATAAACTGTATGTGAAAAATAGCTATAATTTGGAAGAGACAATGTTACTGCTGTGTGCATTTTACACTGAATATTTAAAAATTTAATAATACTCGTACTTACTCAATTTAAAAATAATAGATAAAATGCGCTACTCTTAACAATTTCCCTTTTTACCTCCTTGTACGAAGTAAAAAGGAAGTATTGTAATCGCGAAAAGCTTCAGGCAGCATATTTCAACGAAAATATCCACTTTGACCGCTTTCGAATGCAATTTAACGATGTTTTTGCGTGATATCTGTACGTAACGACAGAATAAAAGACTCTTTTCCTACCCCTCCAAAAAAAAAAAAAAAAAAAAAACTGCTTTAAAATGAATTTTTTGTGGCGTCTGTACGAACGTATGTACGTACGTACGTATCTCGCATAACTCTAAAACGAGTAGCCTCAGAACGTTGAAATTTTGTATATAGGACTACTATAACATGTAGATGTGCATCTCGTATTTTGGTTGCAATCGGCCGCACCAAACGTACATAAATATATTTATATATATATATCCACTCTGTTACCCGGCTCAGTGATCTCAGTTTCTTTACTCTTATATGTTTGTAAATTGTACATTTTTTGCTTTATAAATGATTGAATTATGTTGTTTTTATCTTTCGGTTAAGGATTTTATGCCTTTAGTAAATCTGTGTGCAATATTTTTAGAATTATCAGTAATTTTAAAGTTTTTTACGTGCCGCTAAGCCTTATAATTTTTGCCATGTCCGCCATTGCTTGTTTACATTTGAAACAACAGAATAGTAGATTTGTTGCCAATCTAGAGAAAGTAAGCTTCGCAATAACAAAGATAACGCATTCATTTATTACTGCCTATTAAATCATGCTTAATCCTTTCTGGAATTTTTCGAGGTAATAAGTGATTTACTTCGTAATTTTTAATATAGATAGTTTGAGTTTTTATGTATTTTTGCCTTCTCGGAGTGAGAACTGAATTAATTGAATGAGAAATACTCAATCGTCTGTGAAAAACTGTTTCTTTTTTGTTTTGTTTGCTTAATTTCTTTTATACATCGTTCTAGCTTTATTACAGTATTTGAATAGAACATGTAGCAACGATTAGATAATTCTATTCTTTAAATGATATAAATTTTGTGCATTATGAGTTATAATATGAACAAAATATGTAAGTTAACTGTTATATAGTTATTGGATTATATAACAGTTAACTTAGTTTCCGTTAATATAAGTTAACTGTTATATAATTATTAATACTGTTAAGTGAATCTAGCGCCGGAGTGTCGCTATGGTAAACAAATACTAGAGTGAATTTTAAAGAATGCATTTATTCTATTGTGGTTTATGCGCTGTCGGCGAAGTAGATTTAATTCAATCCAATAAGTTTAAATGAAATGCAAGAAAAAATGCGTATAATTTAATATTCCGTACAAGGAAGTCATGTGGTGTACACATCAGATTTTTTTATTTTATCTTTTCTATTTTATCGCATCATTTTGAATAGTTTCATTCTTTTAGAAATGTGGTTTTGGCAACAGATTTTCATTCAATGCCTTGTATACTGTATTTTTGACTGTTGAAAATATGACATGTATGACTGTTGAAAATATTTCATGCTGCTTATTTTCTTTTGATTTTTGAATGGGCAACACGCACATCGCAATAATCTTATTCTGACGCACATGTATCTTGTGAGGTACAACAGAAGGAATTTCCTTTTTTTTTCTCTCTCTCTCTTTATCAGCTAATGGCAAAGAGGTTTGTATATTTTGAATTATGTCATCCACAAAGCAAAATTTTGATTGATTATTGCTTTCTGATAATAGTTTCATTCTTTTAGAAATGTGGTTTTGGCAACAGTTTTTCATTCATTGCTTTGGATATTGGACTGCTGACTGTTTTCCCTTGAAAATATGAGATTTGTTACTTATTCCATTGTAATTTTTATATTGTTTAATTATATATTATTTAAATTATATAAACAGTTTTGCACGATTTTTTTTAGGAAACAAAGTTCTTAACTTCCTTTATACCATTTGAATTCTTAAGATTTTGCAACGGGAAGTTGGTTAATTTATTTATTAGGATAATATTTGTATTAAGGGCTTATTTCATTGCAATTTTGTTATATGTAATACATTTTTTATGAAGTTGTTCTGCAGAGTAAAATTCTGCGCAGTTTTTAAATTTACCGTTAGGTGTTTGTTCCCTTTAGGGATTTTTACGGTACATTTAAAAGCCAGACTAAGGCTAAGAGAAGCCTTAAGCCAGACGAAGGCTGGGCGCTTAGCTGCTAGTACATATAAAACGATAAGAGATTTAAAAAACTTAAGCGAATAACTACAACTCATGTCTTTAACAAATGGTTAAAAAACGTGGATGAAGAAATATCGGTTCCAAAAGAATAGAATTTACGTTGCCATAACAAGCAAATCATTTAAAAGGAAAAAACGTTGCATGGGAAGTCCAGGAAAGAAACCTTAGTTTCTAAACTCTCGCTTACAATGAAACGTATTTCCGTCCTTCTGAAGCAAATAAATCCAAACAAGCAACAGTTCACGCAAGTTTTGCTCTCGCGCTCATCATTACAAAACCACTGTAACCATTTTTTTTATGGTGAATTCCTTAATGATTGTTTTATTATCAGCTAAACTTCTTTCTTCTGATCAAGGCCAACAAAGAAGCGGACTAGCAATGGGCTGGTGCCATCCAAAAAGCAGTACCAATCAACGGTTTATAAAAATATAAATTTTTATTAATAATTACGAGTTCATGAAGAAATAATTAAAAAATACGTGCTGTCATGCAAAACATACTTAACAAATATTTTTACTGTGAAATTGAGTTTCGCTGCGCATAAGTTGTAGTATGAATCGAAAGTCAAAATTTCAGATATTTTTTGCATCGGAGATCTGCGGATTTGGGAAGTAGTATTTTGAAATTTTGAAAAACTACAAAATAGCACTTTACTGCAAAATATCATTTTAAATACTTTTCTTAACAATCTATACTGTTTTAGCAGCTGATTTTTAATCATTATGCATTTTTGGAAACGAATTTTTATTTATTTTTTTTTCCCAGAAATATTGAGAGTTCAGGGTTCCAAAAGGCCATTTTCTAGCCTTCATGCATGTGCTGCTATTCAACATTTTGCACACTTGTCTAAGTTTTCTTTTTTTCTACACGCAGTAGACTGCACAATACGACATACACTCGCTGTAGTCCAAATAATGTACTACACTAATACGTCTCTGAATTACGCAGGTACATTTTCTGTATCACACAGCTGCATATACTCCTGCTCTACATATCTATGAAAATTTTGAAGAAATACTAATCAGAATTTAAAATGTGATTAGTATGATATAAATTTAGTACAGTAAGACCTACCCCCCCCAAAAAAGTATGACTTAACTGTATAAATATTCTGAACAATGTATTATAACAGTGCTCTGTATAAACATATTATCACAAATGAGTAGTATTTATTTATTTTGCTTATTTAAGGCTCACTAAATAATTTTTTATTGAATTTTTTATCATGTTAAATAACAATTAGGCTTTTATTTATATAAAAATAAAAAAATTCAAAGGAACTTCTCTGGTAATCCCAAATGGCTAAGAACAATCACTTAAAATGACCACCGTTTTCGAAAATATAAACAAACATCACCTCTCTAAGACCATCAAAACATCACCTAATCATCACCTCTCTCAAAACCATCTGGATCATCTAAACATCTCTCAAAACCATCTCTCTCAAAACCATCTGGATGGTCATCTTAAAGAGGGTTTACTGTATTCAAAAGTTGATATAAAAATCGATTTTTATATCAACTTTAATCTGTGCTTTTATACACAATTTTTTAAAAATACAAATTTATCAATGTTACACACTTATTAAATCTTAATTAAAATTAAAAAATAATTTAAAAAATGGAACGCAAAAAATTGTTCTGATCTAGAAATTTTAAACATGAACTCAAAGAGCGGGAACTGTAATCAAATGCAATTTTAGACATAAAATTCCTTCCATTCATTTTACATGTCTTATGCAAGTTGAATTTTTTATTCAACTACTCAGACTTTTAACATATCTATTATTTAGAAGTCAAACAACAAAAATAAGAGTTATATTTTCAAAATCATTCATTTGCAGTTTTGCACCTGAGGATGGTGGTTCGGTAAAACCATCGAAACTAGTCCTGTGAAAATTTTGAAAATATAACGCTGATTTTTGTTGTTTGACTTCTGAATTAGTATTTATTCGGCGTGTTATTGTGTCTTAATTATATTCACTATTTCCCAAGCTTTCAAGAATGTCGAGCTTCAACTGAACCACTTTTTTCTTTTTTAACAGCATTTGCTGGGCTATTATCTTTTTTATACACAAAGAGCATGACATGTTTCTTATGCTCTTCTGTGACAGCCATTTTCATGAGGATTTACTCTAACTAAAAATTAGTACTAAAATACATGTTTGCAAATCAGAATTCATCTCAATAAAGCTATCTCTGGTCAATGGTATTTATACATAGTTATCGTTAGTGTTACATATGCGGTTATGTCAATACCATTTTTACACCTGCTTAAACTTATTAGAACATATTTTAACAAGTCCTGTCTGAAAAATAATTACTTACAATATGACTTGATACATATCATATATATCGTAATGAAGTTTTAAAGAACTCTCGCCACTTTTGAACGAACAACAAACTTACAGAATAACTGGAAAAACATTTTTAAGGCGCATCGTCTGCAGATATTCTTTGCGGATAATCGTCTGAGGTAATTTACATTTCTTAGTGGAATTACAGTGTCTCAAAAAAGTGATGGGACACTTGTGCTTTACAAAAGGAAACTGCAATAAAATAAATTTAAAAAACAAACATGTAAAATTTTTTGTGGGTGTGTTTCATACTTAAATTTAGTAACAATTATTACATAACATACATTTTCTCAAAATATTAAAATAATAATTTAAGAAAAATACAATTGTTTAGAACGGAGCAAAAAATGGCTCACATAAGTGATGGGACACTTACTTTTCCATCAAATATTTATCCAAAAATTTTACTTTTTAAAAGGTTTTAATATTTTGTTGGATTTCCTTTTACTTTTAAAACATGATTTAATCTTCTGGGATGGATTCGACTAATTTTTTTGTGATTTCTGGAGTGATTTTACCCCATTCTTCTTGAAGCTACGATTTTAATTGTTGTTTTGAAGAAATGGTGTGTTTGCGAATTCTTGATTCCAATTCTTGCCAAATATTCTCTATGGGATTTAATTGTGGAGATTGTGGGGGTGTTTTTATTATTTCAGGACAGTTATACAGCAGCCAGAGTCTAACTTTCAAAGCAGTGTGCTTGGGGTCATTGTCCTGGTAGAATTTAAAATCGTTATGAAGGTTCAATTTTCGTGCTGAAGATTTCAAATTTTGATTTAAAATGTCAATATACTTGTACTGATCCATTATACTGTCAATAAAAACAAGATTACAAACTCCAGCGGACGACATACACCCCCATACCATAACTCCTCCTCCACCATGTTTTACTGTTGGCACCAAGTTCTGTTTGCGGTTTGCGAAATTCTTCCCTGGGTTTTCTCCACACCAAGATTCTACCGTCAGAATCAAATATATTAAATTTACTCTCATCAGAAAATATAACTTCATTCCAGTAATCAGAATTCTTATTTATGTTGGATTTTGTGAAAGCCAGTCTGAGTTTTCTATTCTTTTCACTTACGAAGAATTTTTTCCTGGCTGCTCTACCGTGATATCCAGTAGATCGAATTACTCTTCTAATAGTCTCAGAATTAACAATTACTCCATATAATGCTTGTAAATCAGCAGCAACTTTAGGAGCACTCATTCTTGGACTTTTTTTTAAATATTTCGAACGATAATTCGCTTTATTCCATTGGATAGCTTTGATGGTCGGCCAGGTCTTCTTTTATCCTGAATCATATGATTCTTTTTATATCGTTTAATGATATTGAAAACTGTTGAATGACTTAAGTTAACTGTTTCAGTAGTTTCTCTAATAGATTTTCCACGTTCAATATGCAAATATTAACTAATTTTCGAATTCCAGGCAAAGTTTCTTTTCGTTTAGCATTCACGGCTGCACAGAGCTAAAAAACACAAAAATTCCAAAACAAACTGGAGAGAAATACTGCAGACGATTTTATAAATTATTGGCAATTGCTTTTGAGTAAAAATAAATACCCCAAAAGATATTTTTATTGCTTACTTCAGACGATTTTTGTTGCATAGTAAGTAGTGTCCCATCACTTAAGTGAGCCATTTTCTGCTCCGTTCTAAACAATTCTATTTTTATTAAATTAATATTTTAATATTTTGAGAAAATGTATGTTAATTATGTATTGTTACTAAATTTAAGTATGAAACACACCCACAAAAAATTTTACATGTTTTTTAAATTTATTTTATTGCAGTTTCCTTTTGTAAGGCACAAGTGTCCCATCACTTTTTTGAGACACTGTATGTTGGTAGTGTAGCAACGCAAATATGTTATAGTCTTAATTTCCTTCTCTCATGGGGAACTTTTCGAAGAAATTTTTTTTTTCCCTTTCAAATTGATGCAACTTTCTAGAAAATTTTCAGTTTAAATACATTATTATTTTTTTTTTTTACAAGAGAAGATGTTCAGTTTAAATAAACATATAAAATGTAATATTCTAATATTACAAAAATTTAAACAATGAAGTTTTAAATTTCCTAGAATGCATATTTTAGTTGTGAGATGTTTGGATACAATGACTTAAACTGTCAGTATTTTGATGGTGCTTCCCCTTTCTATGCGCAACTTCACAGTTAAAAGGTTGTAAAATCAAAGCCTATCGTAATAGTCTAGGATTAGTTCCAGTGTTTTTATCCAACCATACTAGAGGATTATGATAAGTCTGAATGATGAACTTATAAGGTCCATCTAGGTAGAATTTTAACTTTTATACTGCAAAGACAATGGCAGTACACTCCCTTTCGCTTTTACTGTACTTCTGTTCAGTAGGTAAAAACTTTTTGCTAAGAAATATTATTGGATGTTCTTTGCCTTTAGAATTTATCTGTGATAATACAACGCCAATACCAATATTCAAAGCGTCACATTGAACGATAAATAGTTGAGAAAAGTTCGGACTGTATAAGACTGGATTTTATGTTAACCGTTTCTGCAACATCCGTCAATATAGGGTACAGCAAATTCTTCCCAGTTTCTTAATAATTCTGCCATCAAGCGGCTAAAATCATATGGTGCATTTTTTAGCCCGAAAGGTAACCTTAAGGATTTAAATGTTCCAAACCTTGTCACAAAAGCAGCGTAACGCTGGGCTCGTTTAGTTAGTGGGATCTGCCAGTAACCTCGAGTAATATCTAGAACAATTATATATCTGGCAGATGACACTTTTTCCACTGTCCAATGTTTGGCAAGGGAAAATATTTTGTCCTAGTTGCCTTGTTCAAACGACGGTAATCAATGCATGGTCTTGCCCCCCTTTCCAGGAACTCCAACCAGTATGAGTTGAGAGGTAAAATCCGATTCACCTGTTTCATCACCTTTTCTACTTCCGTTTTTAAAATCTGGGTTTGTCTGGCAGACATCCGATAAGGTTTTGCGCATATTGGTCTTTCTGCTTCTAATTCTATATCATATTCGGTAAGATCAGTACATCCTGGTTCATTAGAGACAATACAGGAATACTTGTATATCAACGCTTTAAATCTTTTCGTTGGTCTTCAGATAATAGTGAATTCAACTGAATGCCTTGCAAAACTTCAGACATTTCAGTATTTGCGCTATAATTTAAACTCGGTATTTCATCTTCATAGCCGTTTAACTCGTCTTTTAAACATAGCAAGTTTATATTTTCTAGTCGTTCAAAATACGATTTCAGCATATTAATGTGGTACACCCGAGTTTTATTTTTCTTGGGAACCTCGACTACATAATTTGTCTCTGATAATTGTTGAACTATTTTTTCAGGACTTATCCATTTAACTGATAATTTGTTTGGCATCGATGAAGCTACAACTAGAACTAAGTCTCCTTGAAATTTACGTTCTACGGCTTTGCGATCATACCAGAGGTTTTGGTTTTCTTTGGATCCTTCCATATGCTGGACAGCGACTTCTTGACATTTCCTCATTCGATTCATTAATTCAAAAATATAGTCCACTACTGTATTTCTTCCTCTTCTTTACCAGATAATTTTTCGTATAATAGCATAATTGAAGTTCTTAAATTTCTGCCATGAACTAATTCTTAGGGCGAGAAACCGGTACTGTCGTGAATAGTCGTTCGAAGAGCAAATAAAGCCTGAGGTAAGATTTTATCCCAGTCCGGGCCAGATTCTAGACATAGGAATCTAAGAATTCTTTTTAAAGTTCTATGCATCCTCTCTACAGGATTGCTTTGTGGGTGGTAAATAGAACTTCGCACAACTTTTAATTCCCAATTTTTTTTTTTTTTTTTAGGGAATTCGATGTCAGCGCACTCGTGAAAGATGTAGCTTGGTCGTTTTGGACCTCCTTTGGAAATCCCATTCGACTAAAAATTTGAAGGAAAACATCAACAATCGTGGTTGAACAAAGATTTGTGACAGGAACTGCGTCCGGATATTTTGAAGACGTGCAGATTGCAGTTAGATACTTATTTCCTAAAGGTGTCACGGGCAGAGGCCCACAAACGTCAACAATTTATTTTTGAAAATATTTCTGTGATAACAGGGACAATTTTCAAAGGTGCTTTTTTTAATCTTGCGGCTTTCCAATTCTTTGACATTTGTCACAAGTTTTAACAAAATTCTCGACATCTTTGTAACATTTTGGTCAATAAAAATTTTTGAAAAATGCATCTTTTGTCTTTGTTGCACCAAGATGAATTGCCGTTTCTTCATGACAAATGGTCATCAACTGTTTCCGATATTTTTCAGGAACAACTATCAATAGTCTTTGTGTTCCATCACGATTTTCTTGTTTGAAAAAGAGCATTTGGCCTTTCAACATATACTTTGTACTCTCAGAAGATTTTATTTTAACTTCTTCATAAATCGGCTTCAATTCGACGCTCTCCTTCTGTTCTTGTATAAATATTTCTGGAGAGGTATTTATCAGATCTAATTCTGAACGTTCATATTTCACAGGAGGCAAACTTTCATTTTCAGTCAATGTGTCTTTGTCGTTAAGTTCAGTTTCAGAATTTAACTCATTTGTTGTGACCAGATTTTCCGTTTCTTTTAGTCGTCGCTGTTGAGCACGAATTTTTATGGCGTTTATCATATGAATTTGAACTTTTTCATCTAGTTTTGCTTCTTCAAATAATGCAGCGGTTTTGTTACCTAGAAGGTACCTTCCTTGATTTAATGAATCTCTTAAGACTGCAGCCTTTGTTATTATATGACCAAGATCACATTTAAGCTCTACCTCAGCCAAAGGTAAGCATACTGGATGTTCTTCCAGAGGTGTTCGTATCCACACGGTCTCACCCATATACATGAAAGTTTGTACATACTTTTAGCAAATTAAATCCAAACTTGCACCGGTATCTGTAAGTTATGGGCATTTTATAGCCATTTAATTTACCTAGGCTGGTATATCCTATGGAGCCATAATATCCTTAAAACTATTTTTGGAAAATTCATTTGAGGGTACAGTTTCATTGGATGCTACAGTTTCTAAATTTTTCTTGAGTTTATCACATTGAGGTCGAAGATGTGAGTAGGATCCGCATTCATAACAACGAGGTTGTCTCCGTTTCTCAAATTCCTTTCCATGAATTTTATTAGTATATTCTGTCCTAATTATAGGTTTAGGATTAAAATCTTTCGAGATATCTTTAGAATTATGTCTATTATGATAACCACTTTAAATTTTGTTCACGTTTTGATGACTTTTTTTGAAGTTTCAAACCTTGTTTTCTAGGATTTTCCCTCTTAAAGCTCTCTTTAATACTCTCATACTAGTATAATTTTTCTGCTAGCTCATATGGAGTTTTTAATTTCATCCATTGGTCGAGAAAATGATCCTTTACTTTCATGGAAACCCTATATTTAATTTGCTCGGTAACTATTAAATCTTTCAGATTTTCAAATGTCTTAATTTCTAAATCCGCAATCCACTCTAGAAAATAACTATAAAGTTCATGAGCATAATTTCTCCAAGATTTTTCAGGAGTTTTTTGATGTCGATAAAAACATTATTTCAGCTTTTCACAGTTAAGTTTATATCTTCTGAAGACTAGATTTTTCACATATTCGTACTTAGTCGCATCTTCAGATGGTTCTCTGGCTAACATATTGGAGATTTCGGTGGGTAAAATACCCAAAAGAGATATTTCAGCTTTTCTCTCAAAATTTATCAAATATAGTCCCATTTCATCCCTTTTTCGTTGAACTTTGGAGTAATTTGTGACAACTGGATTTTGTTGCTTATGTGGTGTGGTGTTGAACTCCAATGAAAACTCTAATGATGGAACACCGCATGAAAATTTTATTGAACGCCCAAAATAAAAGGCTACATAGAATCAACAAGAGAAAAACGTATATCTTCCTTTCCTTTCAAAAAAATTAAATATCTCTACATTTTACGTGTGGCTCTCGAGCCTGCGTTTGAAACAATGCCAACATTTTAATATTATTTTTTAAAACAATTAATTTAACTTAACAACTATTGAAAACGTATTCGGAAGTTAAATAATAATAATATTCATCTTATGCTCTCGAGACATCCTTTTGTCCATATTAATCTTCAGTTTCTTCTTCCTTTATGCGACCTCATCACAACTCCTCTCCTCATAACAGCATTTTCCTAGACTATGAAAGGAAAAATTCTAAATACTTTTCACTGCTTTCAAAACACAAGTGGTAATCATTTAAGTGATAATAGAGAAGCCAGTTACATTACCCTGCACTTAATTCTAGATAACATAAAAGCAAAAAATACAAAAAGATTTAAACTATTCCTAATGTCTGCCTCATACAAAGTACATTCCTCAAATTTTACAAAATGCTAATACTTCAGATAAAAAAATTAATTCTAACAATTTTTTGAAAATGAAACACACAATTCAAACAATTTTGAATTTACACAAGTATAATTCCAAAACGCTACCAAAATCATTTTCACCAATTTTCCCTTACATTGTATCCACTAGTGATATTCAGTCACTAGACTAGGGCACGACTCAAGCCATCTGCATTACCGTGTAATTTGCCTGGCCTACGAACAATTTCAAAGTTGTACTGCTGGAGACACAATGCCCAGCGAGTCAAACGAGAATTTGTTCCCATCATTTTGTTTAAAAAAGTCAACGGATCTAATCCGAAATCCTTCTAAATCTTGAATTTTTGTCCGTCTAAGTAATGATTTAGTTTCTTCAGTCCATAAATAATGGCCGCTAGTTCTCTTTCAATGGTACTATAATTTCGCTCCGCTTTAGTAAACCTTTTGCTAAGATAAAGTATAGGGTCTTCCTCCTCATCCTGAATCTGAGACAATACAATACTTGTACAAGCTGGCATCTGTCTGCACAATAAATTCTTTAGAATAATCTGGTGCAAATAAAACCGGACGTTTTACTAGTTTGGTCTTCAGTTTATTGCAAGCCTTGTCGCACTCTTTTGTCCAAATCACTTTTTCTTTTTCAGACGGGATTTTATCTTCGGTTCTCATCTGAAATTTTGCAGCTTTTACTTCATTCTTTGCTTCTGATAGTTGTTTCTGTAACATTTCTACAGTCTATTCTGATACGGAAACTTTTCTTTCCAAAGATCTAACTTGTTGTTCAGGAACATCCAAATCCATTTGTAAAATAGTTTTTTCCTGCTTTAGTTGTTCTTTACCTATAATTGGTAAACGTCTGGGTCTCAAAGAAATATGTTGGTCATCTTTTAAAATGACATGCATTTCGGTATTAGTAGATTTTCTTTTGGCTTGTGTTCCTTTAAGTTTTTCAGACATACCAGGATCCAGTTTAGCTAGAAATTTCACTTGCTGTTTAATCTTTCTTACTGTTGATATTCCTGTTTCACCAAAATTATCTTCAACTAGTTTCTCAAATTCTGAATTCTTTCTTTTCCTAGAACTCTTTGGCCCTGAAGTGGGTATTTTGGAATCATGAATTTTTTCATTACTTTCTTTGATTTCCTGAACTTTCTTAGGTGGATTTTTTCTTCTTCCTTTAGGAATGGAATTCTTCCCTTCCTCTACGTTTTGCAGTTTTCCTTTTCTACGTTTAACATTACATTTTTCTTCCTGAGACTCCTCTTCCTTTAATTCATCTTCAACAACATCTGTTTCTTCTATAGGGTTATCAGTTTTATTGCGAATATAACTTTCAATTCAGACCTACGCACTTTATTAATATCCAAATAATTAGCTAACTCATTTTCTTGATCTACACTTATATACATTAAATTCGATGTTTATCTTCTTTTACTTTCATAGATATGCCGTTCTTGTTTATAATAATTTCCATTTGTGAAAGCAATTTATTTCCAATAACAGCATTTTTTTTCATTGTTCCTTGAGGCACAACATAAATATTTGGTTTAATTTCACAATCGTCAATTCGTATAAAACCTTTAAAATAACCAATAGGCTTTATTTTATTACTAACAAAGCCTACTAGAATCAAATCGGAAGAATTAATACTAGGTGAACCAATTACTTTATAAATATTTTCCGATACTATATTTATATCACTTCCTGTATCAATCAGAGCTTTTACTTCTACATTATCTATCGATACAGTTTTATGCATATCATTCAACTGTTTCTTTACAAATATATGATTCACTCTGGCAAGGTCTTTTATATTTGTCTTATTTTTTATACATTCTGCGGCTACGTGACCAAATAAATTAAAACAAGAGCATTTTTTCTCCTTGCTCTTATTTTTGTAGAAATTATCGGCGTGACTAAGATTATTCACCAGATTAGCCTTATTCTTTTCCAGCGATGGACAGTTAGATCGGATATGTCCGTCCTTTCCACATTGGTACCACTTTATTTTCCGCTGTTTCTCGAAACCTGCTTCATTGAAAACTTGCTTTTTTTAATTTTTTTAGAAGCCACCACTTTTTTATGCTCCACTGATTTAATTCTTTGATGACCACTACTTTTCTGATTATAACTACCATCGGAATTTACATGCCGCTCTCTATCTTTCTCAAAGGGTTTATTTAACTCCGCTCTCTGTTCTAACTTCCTCGTATCTCTTCGCAAAGACTCATACCTGTCGCATTTCTCTGCTAAAATAGGAGCTATTTTAAATTCTTCTCAATTGTCTAAGTAGTGCTCTCTTATTTCTAGAGGGACTCGCAGCTTGATTTGCTCGGTGAGCATAAGTTCTTTAAGACTTTCAAAATCTTGAACTTCCACTGAATCCAACAAATTCTCTAAATCAGCGGTTCCCAACCGCTGTTCCGCGGCACACCAGTGTGCCGTCTGAAGCACCGTGGTGTGCCGCCGGGTCTGGGTGTCACGGTGCTGTTCGCCCTCTATAACTCCTCCCGTCACTCCCCCCGCCAGTGTCATAGGTGGTCACGGCGCTGTGCAGTGCTATAACTCCTCCCCCTGCCAATCTTGACAAGTGTCCGCCGTGTCCCCACCCCCATGAGACGCAGGCAGACGCCTCACACAGTGTCAGAGAGACAACGGCTGCTGTGAGGAGAGAGACACTGATATTGCAGTGATGGAGAAGTTTTTGAAAAGGAAAGAACTGGACTCTGAACAAAATCTGGAGCCAGATGAGAGCCCGAGTATGAGTGGGGGTCAAAAGAAAGCAAAGATGGTTAAATTATCTGGCGCAAGGCAATATAGCGAAAGCTATATTTCAGTTGGATTTACTTTCACTGGAGATGAACACAAACCAACTCCACTGTGCGTGGTGTGTGGTGAAAAGCTAGCTAACAGTGCTATGGTCCCAAGCAAACTTAAACGCCATCTCCAAACGAAACACCCTTTGCTTCAAAACAAGAATGTGGACTATTTTGTTCGCCTGCGTGACAACATGGAGAAACAGGCAACTTTTATGAGAAAAACAACAAAGGTAAATGAAAGAGCTCTTAAAGCTAGCTATCAAGTTGCTGAACTTATAGCCAAGACAAAAAAGTCGCACACTGTGGCAGAGACATTAATACTTCCTGCCTGCAAAGCTATTGTAGAGGAGATGCTCGGACCTGAAGCAGAAAAGGAAATAGCCAAAGTCCCTCTCTCAAACAACACAATTTCCAGACGTATTAATGACATGTCTGCAGACATCGAAAGTGTGGTTTTGGAAAAGATCCGTATCAGTGAGAAATTTGCATTGCAACTTGACGAGTCTACTGATATCAGTGGATATGCTCAACTCTTAGCTAATGTGCGTTTTGTTGATGGTGATGCAATTAGAGAAAACTTCTTTTTTTGCAAGGTATTGCCAGAAAAAACAACAGGAGAAGAAATTTTTCGGGTCACATCAGAATACCTTGAACAAGGAGGACTTAAGTGGGAAAACTGCACAAGTGTCTGCACCGATGGAGCTGCAGCCATGGTCGGGCGCACCAAAGGCTTTGTAAGCAGAGTGAAGGAGAGAAATCCAGATGTTATTATTACGCATTGTTTTTTACACCACGAGGCCCTCGTAGCCAAGACTTTACCATCAGCCTTAGTTCATGTGTTGGATGATGTTGTGCGTATGGTAAACATTGCAAAGTCACGACCCATGAAAAGTCGCATATTTGCAGCTTTGTGTGAGGAGATGGGAGCAAAGCATAAAACCTTGCTGTTTCATACGGAGGTTCGGTGGTTGTCCCGTGGCAAGGTCTTGGTTCGTGTGTATGAGCTTCGGGAGGAACTTAAAGTGTTTCTGACAAATGAGGGGTCAGATTACGCAAAGCAGCTTGCAAGTGATGAGTGGTGTGCAAGGCTGGCATACCTGGCAGATATATTTCATCATCTGAATGAATTGAACACCCGAATGCAAGGCCGAAATGAAAACCTGCTTACAAGTACAGATAAAATAAATGGATTCCGTCCAAAGGTGCAACTCTGGCATCAACACGTGGAAAGTGGCAATCTTGAAATGTTCACACTCACCATGCAATGGCAAGGTGTTCACACTGCTGCACTGTGTGAGATAATAGTTAAGCATTTAAAAACTCTTGAGGAGAAGTTGTCATTTTATTTCTCTTCAGTCTCCACTGAATGCCTTGACTGGGTTAGGGACCCTTATAGCTCAGCATCAGTTGTTGGAAAGGAAATGACTTTACAGGAGCAGGAGGAACTAATTGAACTGAGACAAAATCGTGGTTGCAAGCTAAGATTTGCTGATCTACCTTTGGACAGTTTTTGGTTGGATACTGCCAAGGAGTTCCCCCTTCTGGCAAACAAAGCTATTTTGACATTGCTCCCTTTTTCCACTACATATCTGTGTGAGATTAGCTTTTCAAGCATGATTGCTATGAAAACCAAATACAGAGAGAGACTGAGAACTGTTGACGAAGAGCTACGTGTGTGTCTTTCTTCGATTCCAGCCAGAATATCAGCTTTGTGTTCAGCCAAACAGGCCCAGGTTTCGCACTGAAAGTATTTTATAATTTTTCACTATTCTGTTTACTTAATATTTCATAATAAAGTAATTATAAAATACTTTCTTTGTGCTTATTTGATTCCTATTCAAGAGAATTACTTTATTATAGTCAATATAGGCACAGAGTTAATTTTTTAACATTTTCTAATGGTGGTGTGCCTCGTGATTTTTTTCCCCGCGACAAGCGTGCCTTGGCCAAAAAAGGTTGGGAAACGCTGCTCTAAATACACTCTCAATTCATACACTAAATCTACCCATAACATTCCGTTTTTTCTAGAATGTTCTTCAAATTTTGTTTTTAGTGCCCAAGAACTAAGCTTGAATCTATGCATGAGTAATTTCTTAACGTTCTGATAATTATCCCCTTTATCCGCTGGTTCTTTCACTATTAACTGGGCTACATCGTGAGGTAATAAAGGAATTAATTGCGAGACCCAATTGATCTCCTTAACGTTCTCTTTTTGAGCTTGTTTCTCAAATAGCATAAAGAATAATGAAATATCTATATTACTTGGTTTAAAATGCGGTACTAGATCTTTCAAATTAACCTTTTTTTCTCTAGATTGTTCAACTGTCGAAACCGTGGAAGCTAGGCTATTGGTAACACTTAGGTAACACCTTATTAAACAACCACATTCATCAGTTTTAACTTTTCCAATTCAAAAACTCGCTCCTGTTCCCGCTCTGCTCTTTGTTGTTCACCTTCCCGTTCTGCTCTCTCTTGTTCGGCTATTTCTTCTGCTTTTTCTGCTCAACCGCAGCCCAAATTTTTGCCGCGTATTCTTTCGCCGCTTCTTCTTCAAAGTCCTCGGCATTTAGAATAGCCTGCCTAATTTCTCTTACTCTATTTGCCTGAGACACATTTGTTTCAAACTCCTCCGCTAACTCCAATAGCAGAGCTTTAGTAAATTTCCTCATAAACTCACCCATTATGGAAAATTAAAGAAAACTAACCTACCCCAAAATACAATAACACAAAAACAACAGGTCTATTTCTCCAAAACTGAATAATACCCTAACAGTTCTGAACACTATTTGCCTTACAACACTAAATTATAATACCTATACCTACATACAAAACATATATCAAAAATGCTAATTAAGAGGCAACCTTTTCCTGCTCTATATCAGCTATATAAATATTGTGCTCTAACTCTGGACTGATTTAAAAACTAAATTTTTCTAAAGTATACCGTTACAATAAATACTTCATACAATTTGAACAGTTATTAAAACAATAGAACAAGCAATTAAATTTCAGTTAGCAACAGTAACAACAAGCTTAATTTTCAATAACCACCAGAAAACTTTTGATCTCCAAAAACAGAACTATATCCAAAATAAACCTAGTCTCGAATAACTGGCATGACTTCTCCAAAATCACAAAAACCAAATTGAAGCCGCCTTCGATGACTTTCCCAGCACTCCAACTCTTCCGGGAACTCTAACTCCAAATTGGATACTCCAACTCTTCCGGGAAATTTCATTATTTTGCGGCACTAAATAACGCTTCCTCCGGCGTTCCCTTCTGACACACTGTCGCTTTCAGAAAAGGCTTCACGCGAACTGTTCTTGCACCCAAAATTAGATCGTTCTTGTGCAGAGAAGAAAGTCTTGACTACTCACATAAAGTCCTTTACAATACTGCCTTTTCTGGAACATCCATTTGACGATCCGGAACACTCACACAACGAGACGCACGGAAATCAACGCACAATGTTAACTCAAGTTCACAGGCGAAAAAGTCCGTTCCTAAATTTACTCTCAGGAACAATCCCTAAATGCTGCCACCAATTTTAATATTTACTGCTGTGGTGTGGTGTTAATGCTTCAACGATGTGGTGTTGAACTCCAATGAAAACTCTAATGATGGAACACCGCATGAAAATTTTATTGAACGCCCAAAATAAAAGGCTACATACAATCAAAAAGAGAAAAACCTATATCTTCCTTTTCTTTCAAAAAAATTCAAATATCGCTACATTTTACGCGTGGCTCTTGAGCCTGCGTTTGAAACAATGCCAACATTCTAATATTATTTTTTAAAACAATTAATTTAACTTAACAACTATTGAAAACGTATTCGGAAGTTAAATAATAATAATATTCATCTTATGCTCTCGAGACATCCTTATCCATATTAATCTTCAGTTTCTTCTTCCTTTATGCGACCTTATCACACTTGATTCTACTATATTCGCTGTTGATTCTTTAGCTCGTATTACTTGATTTTCAATTCAAGCAGCTTTATTTCCAATTCTCTCGCTTCTTGAGCTAGGCGTTCTTCTCTCGCTGCTTGCGCCAGGCGTTGTTCTCGAGCTAGGCGTTCAGCAATTATTCGGTTTAGAATAAATTTAACTAACTTCTTCCTCGTGGTAAAACTGACTTTCAGTAATTATCTTTTTAATTTCTGGGACCTTACTAGTCAGCGGCATTTCCCCGCCTAATTCCACGGCTATTTCTATTAAATCCTGTTTCCTACCCTTGGCAAGAAATGACATGTTTAGAAATAGAAAAACTCTTCGACAGAGTTTTCAAAATTAATTTTAAAAGGCTTGTAGACAATACTCAAAATTTCAAATCAACGTGCTCAATCTAGCCTTTTTTTTTTTTTAATTAGAAATTCAAGTATGACACAACGTATTCTTTTTCCCCTAAAACATTTAATGCAATAAAACTTATGTGCTTTCCGATAAACAAAAATCTGCAAAGCTGTGCTCTTAATAACTTATACTAAAAGTAAATAAAAAAGAATTGGTACTTTTCGGTTTCGTCGGTGCAAATCTCGCCAAGCAGACTTTGTTGGCAACAACATACAGTATACACATAAAAAATGTTAAAAAATGTTAGTTCTAAGAATTTTTTATTTTGAAGGCATAAACATCTTTATATGGTTTAAAATTTTGTAAAAACCAATAAATTTGTAAAAAGATTTTATTTAAGAATTTACTATGCTATCATGGTTCAACATCCTGATTCGCCGGTCCGTATCACGTGACCCCAAATAATCTCATCTCACGTAAACTGCACTACAAAAAAATAATTCTCTCAGTAATTAGCTACATTAATTTCAAGTAAAATCTTAATTTGGAATACAAGTTTAAATGTAAGAATTATTTCAATTCGTATGAATAGCTTACTCAGAAATTATGTAAAACGGCAGTGCTTTACCTTGCTAGTGCATTCTCATTAGAATTGATGAACTTAACCCTTGATTTTGCCTTTTCTATATTTTTACCTTCGGGTGAGCGGTGTGATTGCATCCTAACTGACTTAATTACCGCGAATGGTCTTAGAGCATAAAATTTAATTATTTTTGTAAATATTCTATGTAATTGTACGCCAGTATTGAAAGAAAAAATCAATCTGGTAAGAAATGACTGCGACTTGTTTTGAAAATGAGGCGTAAAAGATTACCAGCGAAGATATTCCGTTTGGCATCAGTTGTACCATTATTGGCGACTTTATCGTTTGCACCGGCAAAACGGAAAAGTACCAAAAAGCATTCAAGCCTCTCACTTGATTCACACAACAAAATTCTTGATTTGCGACTCTAATACAAGAGCTCAAATTTTATAATAGAAATATTCTAATATCAACGTAAAAAATTTGCCACTTTAATATGAGAGCTCAAATTTTAAAAGAACGTTAAATATTTTGACGCTTTAATCCAAAAGCTTAAACATAGAATATCGTTCTATTAGTTTAATTCAATAATAAGATACAATATTTTCATACAAAATGGCACAGTATTCATTAAAACTTATATTCACAAGTACTGTATTTTCTTTTCTTTTAAATAAACACTGGTTTCACCTTTCGATCCCAGCGACTACCACTAGATATTTATTCTTGTATACGTTTGTAATGAAGTTTTAAAGAACTCCCGCCATTTTTGAACGAACAACAAACTTTATTAGTTCAAACTTACAGAATAACTGGAAAAAAAATTTTAAGCGCCTGCATCGTCTGTGGTAATTTACATTTCTTAGCGGAATTATGTTGGTAGCGTAGCAAAAATACGTTGCAATATATAGATAGATAGTATGCATATACAGTTAGCCACAAAAGTCTGCGTACAGACTAAATTTTAAATAAAAAAAAAACACTTAAAGCATAGAAAAATGTATTTTAATCATTGCATTTTTTTTCTTCTATTAGCTAAAATTGTAAGCTTAAATAAAAAGTAAATAATATCAGTGTAATACTTTTTACATTTTTTCAAAAATATATTTTGTCAAAAAAACTCAGAAATTCACTCCAATAAGTCAGCGTACACTTACTCAAAAAGCAAAATATAAGTTTTTTACATTACTTCAATACTTTGTAGGATATCCTTTATTCTTCAAAACAGCTTGCAGATGTCTGAGCATTGACTGAACTAGTTTTTCAGTGTCATCCGACGTAAATTTCGCCCATTCTTCCTGCAATTTATTAATTAGCTCATTTCACGACGTAATATTGTGTTTTCGAATTCGTTTCTTCAAGTTCGCCCACAAATATTCGATTGGAATGAGGTCTGGTGACTGTGGAGGAGTACGCAACTGTTTTGGAGTGTGATAGAGGAGATATTCCTTCACACATTTAGCTGTATGTTTCGGATCGTTGTCTTGTTGGAAAATAAAGGTATTAGAAAGATTTAAATTTCAGGCGCTGTCTCGTAGATTTTTCTTCAGAATATCCAGATAACATACTTATCCATGACTTTATCAATAATGTGAAAATTTCCAACTCCTTTCGACGACATACACCCCCATACCACACACCGCCAGCTCCATGTTTGGCAGTTGGATTTAAATTTCTCAGATTCAGTTCTGTTCCTGGTTTTCTCCATACAATGGGATGGCCGTTAACTTTAAATATTGTAAATTTACTTTCATCTGACCAAATTACATTGTTCCAGAAGTCCTGTGAAGAGTTTAAATATGTTTTGGCAAAAGCAATTCTTTTCTTTCTATTTGTCTCGGAAATGTATGGCTTAGACCTAGGTTTGAGTCCATGATAATAGGCCTTTCGCAGCACTTTTCGTACAGTTTCAGGAGAAATTTCCTGGTTGCTAGTTAAAAAAATGTCTTTTGCAATGCTTGCAGCAGAAAGTTTAGGATTTTGTTTAATTCGTAAAAGAATTTTTCTTTCTTCTCTCTGCGTTAGCTTCTTCGGTCTCCCACATCTTGGTTTTACAGCAAGACTACCAATGTCAAGGTAGTTTTGAATAACTCTTTGCACACTAGAAAATGGTTTTATCAATATAACGAAGAGTTTTACCTTCATCTGTCAATTTGATAATTAGTTGTCTCGTAACTAAAGGAATTTCTTTATTGGTTGTCATTTTAGAATAGAAATAATAAGAAAATAGAAATAACAACTTCCAATCAACGTGAAATTTGCTTCGGAAGTCAATGACCTTGAAAGTGTAACCTTCTTTGCATTCTCAAGTTTGAAGTTTAAAAAATAGATGAAATCCCCCGCCTCCTTCGCGTTGTACGCAAACTTTATAGGCTTTCATTTCTGGCCACTTATCTTTTAAAAATTAGTGTGCATAAATGATTAAATATGAAAATATTACAGTTAAATAATTTCAGTCCCTTATTGAAACTAAATATTTAAAAAATAAAACTTTAAGAAACTACTCTTTTCGCACCTTAAAATTTGGATTTGATATTACTTTTCTTGATGTACGCAGACTTTATTGACTAACTGTATGTAGACTGCGCGAAAAAAAGGGGGGAGAAGACAGTTCTATATCTCCCGTTCTACTGGGCCGATTGACGAAATTCAAATTGCGTTTTTCATGTCTGGAAAGCCCGACTTAGGATACATATTAGATTTATATATAGCATCATTCTAACATAGGTATTTTGACACAAAATCGGACTTTTTCTGAAATGACATGCTACTTTTTTTTTTTTCTTTTTTTTTTCCCATATTTCGCTTCTATGACTCAAATTATGCCAGTATCAAGTTTTGTACAAATCGCACTAGTAGTTTTTAAAAAATTAGCTCTCAAAATTTTAGCTCCTCAATGTCAATTGAATTTGGTATATACTATTTATTAATATCTCATTTTTTATTCTTCCTTTCACATTTCGAAATTTAGGTTCATTCCAAATTAAATTCACCCATTTTTTTTAGATTTATTTTTAAACAATTTTTATAAATTTTCCGAAAAAATTTTGAATTATAACCTATAAAATTTTTACCATCATCTTAATGTAGGTGTATTTCTAAGCATACCTGCAAAAAATTACACTTTTTTTATTCAAAATTCCCGAAGATATATGTGAATTTATTGGCGCGCTTTGAAATTTGGCATATTTTTAAAATTTTCTATTCATTCATTCGAACTGCGCATTTTAAATATATTTATTAATATAAATTTTATTTATTTGAATTGCGTTTCTTTCGAAAGAATACTTTGTGACCCAGACTACGATGCGTTTGAAAACTGCACATAGTATTAAAAGAGAAAATAAGCACAATTAACACGCCTTTCAATGTCCATTCAGAAAAGATTTATAAATAAGACGTGGACCTTATAAGAAATAGACTAACCCAAACGGGTTTTCTCCCTTGTCTGAGGCGTTGCCGGCTGTCACGCTGATCACATCCGGAGGAGTAGGGACGACCTGCAAAAATTTAACATTGGTTGCCTATTGCAGTGTGTATAATTGTCAAGAAAAAGCTGGTTCTAGCGCCTCATTTCACAAATTAGAATTTCTACATATTTTTATTTTTGAAATTGAGATTGATTTTTAAAAATTTAGCATATTTATCACGCACGATTAACGTTCCAAATAATTATAAAGCTATTGCATGCTTTCAGGACTGAATTTTTTTTTAGCTATTCCTATGCTGTACGGAAATTTGCAACTACTTCTTTTAGAAAATAATATTTTACATCTGAACTAATAGAAAATTTCAAACAAGCAATTTTTCCTTGCAATTTTTATACTTTTTATTTGTGTAAATAAGTAAAAAGTACCAAAATATTTAAAAACGAATTTTTGAAAGTTTTATTTAAAATTCTAAATCGTGCTGCTTTTTTAAAATTATAGATGAGTATTATAGCACAATTTCTATAAAGGAGTTTTATTTCATAATACATCATAGTGATAAAGACTTTTGACTCCTTAAAAATTTTATACATTTGTTTCCAATATTAAAATTGTATTTAACCGTAATAATTAATTTTGCTTGTACTTTATAGTGATTATTTTTTTAAATTTATATTTAGTTCTGCATAAGTTTTTTTTTTATTTACTGTTAATTTATTAGCCCAAATGGGTGGTAGCCTAGAAAGGCTGTTGGTTTTGAAGCGGCATTTTGCGCTGTTTTACTATGTCCGTGTCTCCTTGCAAATTGTTGTTACCAAATATTATCGCCCTGTGACAAAAACGACAGTATATAGAGCCATCAAATTTTGAATAATGTAATCCTCCATCCGAACATAGGCATCTGGACGGCCGAATTTGTTTTAATCTATTTCACATTTTGTAAAACTTTTAACGAATTTTTGATTAACAAACTCAACGAGTTCAGAGCGAGTACTGTACGGAAAATAACAGTTTTATCTCCAGTGTGGAAATTCTAAAGATTTGCTGTTTTCAAATGTATGTGGTTTACGGGCGAACAACATGATATTCAATAAATATAGGTAGCACACAAAACTTTAAAAAAAGAGTGCTTTTAGATTTTATTTTATCTTTTTTTCCTTCATTACGCTCAGAAAATTTTATGCTCCGAATTTTATGAATTATTAAAATAACTAATCCACTTTAATGTTAATAATTTAATGATCATATAATCAAATAAATATGATTGTTTTGTAATGTTATTATAGTTTAGAAAATCACTGCCTGAAAATGTTCATTAAATTAAAAAAATTATCAGATCATGTTTAATTTTACTTATTTATTTCAAAGCATCGCGTACTATCAATCTTATTCAATTTTACTTTTACGCGAAATTAAGTCCATAAATTTTGTGCGAGTTTTTACCGGTTTACCAAAGTAAATATGTTTGTACAAGAATTGCACGTGAAAAAAAAAAAAAAAAAAGAAAAGAAAAGAAAAAAAAAAGCGTGAAATGCAGTAAAAAGTGTTTTAATAAGATATATTAAATTCTATTTGGAAGAAACTGTGACTTTCATAATCGCATCACTATACAATGTATCACATTTAATAATTAAAAAGAGTTATGTGATACAAACCCCATAGGTTTCAGTGTTAAAGTAAACCAGATCATCCCTACTCTTTCTTGCCGACATGTCGGTGAGGCTTGCCCACTGGTTAATCTATCTCTTATAAGGTTCATGAAATAAGAGAGAGAGATATATCCGACATTTTAATTTAGGATGACTTGCATACATTGCATTAAACAGTTTTATCATTGTGTGCATTGCTTTACACAATTTTATCATCCTATACAGTACAAAGTCTTTAATTCGGACGTCCATATCTAAGTGATCTATAATCTGGACATCAAAGCTACAAACTTTCTGCGTATGCGCATATGCGTTTATGCATGCGCGTTTAATGTACAACGGACGGTATAAGCTAGGCTAAAATTATCTATTTCAGTTAATGCTGCAGTTTGCGTTGTTCCTTTATCTTCGAATTGTATCCGGCTTATTATTTTTTGCAGACTGTTAGAGCAATTTTATAAAAAGTAAGCTTGAACTTTTGATTATGTCAAAAAGAGTTTCCGATTCTAGAGCTGCCAAAGGATCTACAAAGCGTAAGCATGTTTCGATGTCCGTCAAACAAAAAGTGGAATTGCTGCAAAAATGGATAAAGGCATGAAGAAAGTGACAGAGAGGTTCGTGAAAACAAAAAAATTTCGATTGACAAGTTAGTCGCCATTCTTGGCACAGCAATTATAGGACTTGAACAGCGGAAATCTGTAACTGAACAAGAAATTATGTCTATTTATAGAATTAAAGAGAAAGTATTAGCACATAAAATGAAGTAACTTAAACAACTTACATTGAAAGAAATGTTTAATAAAGTAAACAAATAAATATTAAGCTTTTTTTGTAAATTTTGATACCCTTTAGATCATAATTGCTCTTTATTTCATAAATTACGGTTTTATATTTTTAATTTTATAATTTCTGCATGCCATCTAACCAGATTTAAATTGATGATCTATAATCCGGAAAAACCCCTAATCTGGAATCGCCGAAGTCCCAACGAGTCCAGATTAAAGCCTTTGTACTGTATTTTGCACCAAATTTTACAAAATTTAATATTTAGTCATAATTTGAGTCGTAGAATCAAAATATGTAAAAAAAGTAGTATGTTATTTCAGAAAAAGTCCGATTTTGTGTCAAAACACTTATGTTAGAATAGTGCTATATATAAATTTAATATATATTCTAAGTCGCGCTTTTGAGACATGAAAAATGCAATTTGAATTTCATCATTTGGCCCAGTAGAATGGGAGACGCAGAACTGTTCCCCCTTTTTGTGCAGTGTACATACACTATAAATGCATATATATATAATAAACATTATGACTATAACAAGATATCTGACATATATAGAATGTTACCAAAACAAAATATGCACACAATTATTTATTATTATAAATAACACTACATAAAAACTAACCAATTTTAATAATTGTAATGCCCATAACCTGATGAGGGAAAGGAAAAAGGTCTGGTGAGAGAAATAATTAGTCCGACGGAGCAATCACTGGTGATCGCCCATTGGTTTGTTGGACAGAAGCAATAAAAAAATATAAAAAATCTGAAAGGTTTCAGGTTTTATATTACGTCCAAAGGGCGTTTTTTTAACGTTTGGTGTGTTACCTTTCTTTATTAAATATCATGTTCTATGTACTCAAACTATAAAATACACTTCAACAGCAATATCGCAAATTAATTTTAAAATGAGCATATGTTTAGAATTTCTGATAGAGTCTCACACAATGGAGATAAAACTCCTTTCCCCCCCTCGCACAGTGTTGCCATTGCTCGCTTTGAAATCGTTGAGTTTTTTTTTAATAAAAAATTTGTTGAAGTGTTACAAAACCTGAAATCGATAATAAACAAATTCCAAATTCCATATGCCCATATTCTATGGAAGATTACGTTATTCAAATTTTTATGGCTCTAGGTACCGTTGCTTTATCACAATGCGAAAAACATGCATAGATTTATGCAGATTCTTCATTATTTAATTTCTTTAAATATAAGACAGGACGATAATATATGGTAGCAACGATTTGAAAAGTGATACAGCCTTTTAAAATTTCAATGCAAAATGCCAAAATGAAATTAATAATAGTCCTTCAGGGCAAATTGCCCCTTTGGACTAAAAAGTAAAGAAAAAGAATGAAAAGGATAGTCATGGCAAGGGGACTTTTTCCCATGGATGTCGGAGGGGATGGTCAGATTTTGGTTTGGAGGATTGTCCCCATTTTTTTAACGCAAGGACTGTTATTCCTTTCCGACACAGAGCTAGATTTAGAGCCCAAATGTTTGTAACCTATGTTGTTGTCTAATCAAGAGTTTATTTCTTATTAAAGTTTATTACTAAACAAAAAATAAATAAAAGGAGTCAGTTGAAGAACCATGTGTGAACAAAGTGAACCGTAATTCAGAAGTCAAACAACAAAAATCAGCGTTAATTTTCAAAATTTTCACAGTGTTATTGTGTCTTAAAGTGAACCCTATGCTACAGGAAGGAATACTATAACTAACTGCTATTTATCGGATGATGACATCACTTAGAATCAAAAATACGTAATACTAAAAATAAATGTCAGGAATTCCTTCTATTTGCAATCAGATATTTAAATACTATTTTCAAAACTTTATCAGTATACATGCCCCTTCCAAAAAATAAATGTCAGGAATTCCTTCTATTTGCAATCAGATATCTAAATACTATTTTCAGAACTTTATCAGTGTACATGCCCCCTTCCAAATTACAATTAAAAGAAATCTCAGAATCTAAGTTATAAAATTCTATCCCAGATATCACTTATGCACTTTAAGGAAAGCAATATAAAATTTAATTTTCTCATAAATGAGACAAATACATTCCAAACTAAAATTGATAATAATAATAATAATAATAAACTTTTATATTTTGCAAGCTAAAATATCATATTTTATTTAACTGCTATATATCCATATTTATTCCATGGTCTTATATTAAAAAGTTCTTTCCTTTTAATTGACAGGTCTGAAGTAAAAATAAATTTAAACTTAAAATATGCACAGTTCACTTCAGATAACACACATTTCTGTAGATGAGTAAAGAACTTAAATTAATAACTAAGTCATCAAGAATGCATGTGAGCCAGATTTTGAGATATCCATGAAAGATTAGAATCAGTTGTTAAAAGCTTCAAAATATATTAAAGGGGAATATCATCACAAAATTACATTTGAGTGACAAATTGACATGCATATTGTTGACAGGTAAATAAAATTTCTAATAAACATATAATTAAAAAGTATAAAAATAAGTAATACAGCTTTTCAATATTAATTTTATGAAGTCTCAGTACTTATGTATTAAACTGGTATCCACTGATACACTCTTATTTATTGGAACCTTAATGGCAGTGAAACATATTTTAGATGTCAGCAGATTGTTGAAACAGGTTTTTTTTTAAATTTCTGATTGGTATAGTTTAGAAAATTCTATTAAAAATGCCATCAGATTATTATTATCGATAGCTTATATGTCAGCTGTCCAATATGAATTCCACTAAATAAGAAAAGTGACTTCTCCCAATTTCCATTCCTTATTCTAATACTTTACCTGGCTGTTGCTGATATCATTTTAATTATGTAGAGTTTCAAAGAATAAGAAGAGGAACTCTAGAAAAATTTTGGAAAAATAGCATGTCTAGAAATAATGTATTGCTTCTGCTTCATAAAATGTAAAATGGCATAAAAATTAAAATGAGACAAACAAAAATTTTTTATGTGAAAGTGTTGCCAAAAAAATTATGCAATGCAGACATGGGCCTGAGTTAATCGGTTTAAAGTCTGAAATAAAAATAATTATAATAAAAGCTTTTCCCCACCACCTCTTTAAGAAAATATTAATAAGAAAAGACTATGATAGTATAATTTTATGTGTAGAAGAACCAGCAACAGCTTCTAAAATTGCTGAAAACTTGTAAGAATCAGAACAGTCAGGAGTGGTATTTTTGACATTGTATGGGCAACTGCTTTCTGAATTGCTGCAAAGTATATATTGATATGACTCAACAAAGTATAAATCCACATGAAATTTCTTCATTATTTTAATAAAAAAATTAATTATTCACAACAGTAAATTTCATGCATGACATATCAATCCAAACTGTCTCATAATTATTCGCAATATATAAAAGCAAGCAGACTTACTTTACAATGAATGTATGATGGTGTATTTAATTATGGCAAAGCTCACTAGGGCTATCTGCCTAAGGGGAGGGATGCCTTCGTGGAGGACTTTCTAAGGGAAACTGGCTCGTATACACGTTACACATGGGGAAAACCACGAAAACACCCATGCAGCCAGCCCGTTCGCGGGATTCGTACCTCGGACCGAACTACCAGTGTTCAGCGACTTTACCGCTCGGCCGCTGGTGGGCCCTTTTTTTTTTCCATATATTTTAATTCTAAATGTTAGAACTTTCATTTTATACCCTTTTTCCTGGATGACTATACAATGTAAATCTACCACTAATATTTTATAGCGAATATTCTCCATAATGTATGGAGTTGATTAATTAAACAAGCCTATTTCATTTCATAACTTTTATTCAACTTTCAACCCAAAGTGAAAATTTAACAAAACAATTGAAATATTAAAGTACACAGTAATGCATTGCAGCAGACTTCATTACATTTAATTACTAAGAAATTTGACAGTTCATGAACTAAATATGGAATGTGCTGAAAATATCAGCTCATGATAATGATGACTATAAAATTAAATTTTTATAAAAGCCAACAGAACATAATCAAATAATCTACAAAAATAATGAAAGCAAATTATTCAGATTAACTATAAACTATGGTTGTACAATTAGCACACCACTGAAATTCAACAATAAACCATAGCCAAACAGCAACATATTCGTATTGCTCTTGAGACCTTTTTTATACATATAATACAGAACATTTATGTGATGAGTATGTGCATGGCACTAAGAATTCCAAAGTTCAATGAGCTACAGATAAAACTCTGATTAGAGAATTTCATATCTCATAAAACCATATGATCCAGATACTTAAAGATTGTGAAAAAGAAATTTGAAACTTACACATTAATCATGATATTAACTAATTATGATATTGAGATATTTTTTTAGAATTTATCTTGTTCTATTGCTACACTTATTGTGCAGATCTCATATATATAATCCTAATTAATCATGAAAATATAATGTAAAATATTATAATTCAAAATAAGTACATAGAAATCTCTCAGTGTGATTACTTTTCTAAGACAATCACCTTTGAGAGTGACCAAAGCTTTTGAGAACAAAAATAATGATACTGAATTATGACTAACAATCACGTCCTCTAAAGTGACCTAATGTCCACAGAGGATATAAAATCTTCTGCAACTGTGGGTGTTTGTCTTAAGAAGATTTTCATTGCATCTGAAATTAAATAAACTCATATCTTGCCAAAAACAGCTAAACATATAAGATTAGTTTCAAACACAATTATAAGTGAATCCACACAAAAAGGTACACATAGATTCAAAACAATGAAAAATATTTAACTCAATTTCCTCAAACTATTCTTTTTTTCAAATATACTTTTTTTTTTCCAATAAATTATCAAAAACTATTTATAGATACAATGAACTCATTTCACAAAAACTTCCATCTGAAAAATATTTTATATTGAAAATTTAATTTGAAAATTATAAATTTTAGAGTACTTTAGCCATGATAAAGGTTAAGTACCTTAAACCGTTTTAAAAGTACACATTATACAGGGAAAACAATAACAATAGCACCGCGCTCTTTCAAACAATTAACGAGTCTGTTCTTGGACACTGAATTCCCATCGAAGACAACTCAGCGCAGAGCATTTAATGCATTGACGTGCCAATCATCAGAGAAAAGGACTAGTTTTATATCTGGTGAAGAAAGAATATATATAAAAAACAATAACCAAAATTCCATATTTTAAAAGTATTAATTTAACACAATAGAACAAATTACTAGTATAACTACGAAAAATAACAAAATATGTTAAAGAAAATATCATAATTTCATTGAAAATAAAAACATACCTGTAAGTCAGGTACAGTGATAGAAAACACTTTCACGAATATTGTTTAATAATAATAATACCACATGGAAGTTATGATAAAAAAACCATTAACTAATTAAAAAGCAGAAAAATTAAAGGTAACACTTTAAAATCTTACATATGAGCTACACAAATTTTTTATGTTTATTGAACAGTAATTATTACTTAAAAAACTACATGGCAGGTGATTTTATATTTTAAGCTTTAAAGCAAACTTTGCAATGATACTTAAAAAAGTACCTCATCAGAAATATAATCGTATCAGTTAATCTGTTGCATTATTTGGCACATAGCAAATTTTTATGTGATTAACTACATAAAACATTCTTACAAATAATAATAGCACACCGAACTCTGTTTTTACAAAGTATATAGATATGTTCCTAAAATGTGTGAGGTATAAGAAGAAATTAGAGTACATATAAAAAACAGACTAGTTCCTGATGTGGAAACCTTATACAAAATAAGTTGTTTTAAAAAATATCAAAATCTTTAATTTTATTAAACACTAGCTATTTTATAAATTTAGAATTGCATTTAGATTATTAACTAGATTTTTTTCATCAACACTTTCTGACAACAGATGCATTTATTTGGAGAGGACTAGAGTTAAATTTCTTTCATGAATTGTTATGTTCATACTGCAAAGGCAAAATGATTTGAGGTATTATATGCAGTAAAAAGTCCCCAATTCTGAATTATCTAATCTGTATGACCAGCAAATATTTTTTTCCCTAACTAAGTTTTAAAAATGGAGAATATAATACTCAAGAAGGTGCAACAAGTTTTTCTCTCGATTTTTTCTCTCAAGGAATTGAGACTCTTGAATGTCACTTTCAAATACCTGAATCACAGTGTGATCAATGACAAACAATGATTGATATATTGATATTTAACTATGACCACACTTTTGGCCCTTGAATGATTAAAGGGTAGCATTTTCCCCTGTTAAGCCCCAAGACACAACTGGAGTGGGATAATGCTTAAACTGGTTTTCTCAGCATAACAGCAAGGAAAGAATCAAATTCTGAGAAACTTAAGTTCAGTTAACATAGCAAATTGCATTCTTCTTTTTAACTTTCTTATTTGAAGCAAGTTATTATTTTGTCCAGCTGCTATTATTTATATTATCAAAACTACAGTTATAGTAAATGACAACATTTCTTCTTTACTCTTTCTCCAGAATGGTACACTGTCAATCAGCCAACGGATATCGGAATTTTTCATGCACTGAAATGCATATATACTAAGTAGCTTTTAAATAACCAATGCAGCAGTAAGAACATCCCAGAATTTTAGAAATATTTTAATAAAAAGTCTAATGTGTGGGACATAGCAAGACCATGAGAGGGTGTGACAATAAATATTTTTAAAAAAGCTTTGCATAATTTGTAGCCAGCTACCAAATTTCATGATGATAATGAAAGCTTTCATTCTGAAGGATTCTAGATATCGCAAGCCAAAAGTGAAATTTTGTGGTTAAGGGAATATGAGAAGAAATGCTAAATAAAGATGATATAACTGAAGTCTTACATTGCAATGACAACGATTCAATCATTAATCAGTTGATGAAACAGCAAACATCTGCAGTACTGGTCTGCAATTGGTATTTGACTCAATTTTCCAGAAATTTTGGGCTCTCTCTGGTAAAAACAAGTCTTTATGAATGTCATTACTTTCTTCATTAATATCATTACACTAATTTTCTAGATAATATTATTAGTTTTTTTCCATAATATTGCTGACAAAATTGATAACTTTTAAGTAAGAACTACTAAAATATTCAGTTCCTTTTTGTCTAGGCATCTTTCTCTACTTAGATGAAATGGGGAAAAAAAAGCATTTTATTTGTGAAAGTGATTGCACAACTGGGTAGAACTATCTGACAAAGGGAAGGGATGCCTTTAAAGAGGAGGGCTTTCTAAGAGAAATTGACTCTTATCTATGTTACTCATGGGAAAAATCACAAAAATATCCATGCAACTGGCCTTTTGCATGGAATTAAACCCAGGTCAAATGACCGGTATTCAATGATTTTACTGTTGCTGGTGTGCCCTTTCTTAAAGAGAAAGACCAGATTTCATAAATCTTTTGTAATCAAATATTATAGCCGTAATTACAGTCACATATTATTAATTGCAGTGATAAGCAAAGAAATTTCAGTTAAAAAAAAGCACTTTTAAATAAAAATTTTCCCCAAAATATTGAAATACCAGTTATCCCCAACATTTGTTATATTCTTTGCTTACCAAAAATTAATCACTTTTAACATTACTTTAATGGGAACACAAAAATAATTTTTTATTTTTTATTTTTTAAACTAATCAATAAAAATAAATGATATCAATTAGGCAGCTACCTAACCGATAAGTCTAAGACAGTAATAAGACAATAAAAATGTGTAAAAAGAATGCTATTTCACATGCTAAACAAAGTTCAGTCATTTTGAAAATGACTTAGCATTGTAACAATTGTTGCTAATATACAAAAGCTACATTTAATTTTTAGTATGCGTTGACTAATTTACATGGAATGACAAATTAAAATGGTGGATGCAATTTTGTGGGTGAATTGAAAAAAACTGTTTAAAAATGTGTTAAAAGAATCAAATTAAATGTGAAAATTCAAAGGCTTTGAAGTAGAACTGTAAAACTATGGAAAGGTTATAGAAAGATTTTTATAGGTTTTAATTACTAGATTTTTAATTTTAAATTGTCTAAAAACGTTGAAGCGGCAAAATGTAAAAAGAAGGAAAACAATTCACCTTCTGTCAAAGTTAACCTCTTCATTTGTTCCTAGTTCACTCAATGATAAGTTTTTGTTTGTAAATAAAGTCATTAGATATTTAAGTGTTGTAGTGTAAGTAGTTTAATTTCATTTTGAATATCACAAACTTCAATGCAATTGTTTTTAATTTGGTGAATTTAATTAATATTTTTTGGAAGATGTTTGATTTCCATAAGTTTTTTAGTTCTAAAATTTAAAAATACTCTTTTGTCAAACGAAATTTTTCCTATAATAATCTACTTGTAGTAAATAGTCACTGGTTTTAAGTTTAAAATCATTTGTGATAAACACTTTTTCAATGATACCCTTATTATTAATAGTGATAATATCACCAATGTATCTAAAATGGAATTTTTCTTTCAATTTTGCATAATGGTAAGTTCTTTTACAAATAGATAAAGACTGCAAATGCTGTAACTTGGTACTGTAAACTGGAATTTTTCTTTCAATTTTGCACAATGGTAAGTTCTTTTACAAATAGATAAAGATTGCAAATTCTGCAATCTTTATCTTAGTTAGTAATCAATAACTACAGGTATACCATTAATTTGTTTGAAAATTTAATTGTCATTTTAAATATAGCCACAAAGAAGTGTGCATTTGAGAAAGGTAATCTCGAAAACGATTTCTTTAACCAGATGAAGTTTCTTCTAAGGTGACTCAACATATCTGACTATTGTTTCCAATGGTAAAGTTGTACAGAGAGTTTTTGAAATCAAATTGATTTTGAAAATAATCTTTTAATTTTTTTAACCTTTTTTTTTTTTTTTTTTTTTTAATGATCCAAAAATAGTTTTGATTATTGTGGACTTTACTGGCAATATATACATAAATTTCTTTTAGTATTTTAGCAAAGGTAATGTTGAGAGCTTTCTTGTGGCTCCATTAGCTACAAAACTTAATTGGATTTTTCTGCTATTTTGGTACAGTGTAGATTACACAGTCTATTATAATTAAAATTCTGGTTAACTTTCAGTTTTGTATGGAAGATTTGAATTTTAATAATAGTTTTTTTTCTTTGGTACTGGTAACTAATGTATACACAGAGTTGGATTTATAAAACACTTTTAAATTTGATTTATACGTGGGCATTCAATTTTGAATGAATTTCTTAAGCACATTCTTATCTCTTGGCCTACACACAGAATTATGCAAGATTTGTTTATTCATCCAAAATTTACAAAATATTTAAGACTTTTCCCCTTATGCACAGCTAATTCATCTAACACCAAGGTAAAAATCTCTGACATTTTGTAGATATCTTAACACTTAAATCACAGACTGAAGTATAAAACATTTGACTGTAATGATACATCATACGCATAATTTTACAGTACAGATTTTAACTTTCATATCAAAACAATTAGGCATTAAAATTATAATTTTCATATAATTTCCCATTAGAAGAAGAAAGAAAGCAGAACAAATTAAAAATTTCATAAAACAAAATCATGATCACTGGCTTGAGATGAAAATATATTTCCACATACATTATTACCTGACTCTAATCTACCATACAATTGATAACATAAATGATGTTCTTTAGCATGCAAAATTAACACCACTACAACAGAAAAGGCTATATAGAACATGCATGTTTATTAAATGATACAGAAAATATTCCCATACAAAATAGCAGCTCAAGGATATTTACAAATAATGATGTACATTAGATAGCAAAGCACATATTTAGTTTCAGTAACTAAGATTACTTTAAGATCACATTCTGAAAAGAAATGTGTAAGCTAAGTTACCAAATTGGTGAAATCAATATCTTTATATGTAAAGAATAATGCAGAGAAATTTTAAAACTGGTTATTTTTTATAAATAGCATTTTATGATAAATTAAAAAAAACGGTCTATATTTTTTTATATATATTTCATTTTATAATTATTTTAAATTAAATTTTTGGTTGCCATTCATTAGAGCTCAGCATTTAACATCTGAAGACCCACACAACTGTGCATGTGCACTCATTCCACATAAATTCCTTTTTAAAATTATAAACCAAGTTGTAACCGCAGCTGAAGCAGGGGTTTACTCTTGGAACTTTAGCTTAGCGGAGCTGTTGTGCAAAAATTGTACCAACTATCATGCTGAAGTGGCTGCTAACTGGCCCTGATTTAAATGATTAAAAGTAATGATTAGCATTGTGATATTTATTGATTCACAGGTCACTATTAAAGCAATTTCTTCAGCCATACTTTTAAACAATGGGTCTATTCTAAACCGTCAGCTTGTGATGAATTCTTTAATAAATAATGGTCTTATGATGTTACTCAGCAGTGGATCCCAAGTTATTCTGGAATCATGGGTAATAAGTTTGCTAACACTCTGGCCAAGGCTGGCTAGATCTGCCCTTCTTCAATCTAATCCCTCTGTTAAGGGATCACAAAGGGAAGACAATCATTGCACAGATGTGGAGCTCATCTTTAAGAGAAGAATGGGTACTCCATGAAGGGGAAGATTTGAGGTTCGCTAATGGAGAATCCCATTCCTTGCGACCTACCTAGACTTGAAGGCGTGCCTAAATTTAGATTAAAAATTTGACATGACCACCTACACACATCTGGTTTAGCAGACTCTCCATCTTGCCATATTATGTGATACTGACAACATGTGCGGTGACCATTTGGACATTTGTTCTGAACTTAATGATGTGGCAACAGCTAATGCTGTCAAAAATTATTGTACTCTTTTTTTTTTTTTTTTTTAATGTTTCTGAATTGTATTGGACTGCTTGTTACAGAATAATGGTGGTCATGCCTAGGTCTGGCGTAGGACAAAAATCAATCAATCAATCAAACTGCAATATGCAAGCTAGACTAACTAAAATATTTGGTTTAACTTTGAACCTTAAAAAATCATTTTTAACCCTTTGATGGTTATGAATGAGTTCAGCTCGCAATCGAATCGTGCTTCATAATGCGCGCAAACGAGTTCCGCTCGGGAGCAAGATTTTGACCGAAATGGTTAGTAACGAGCACTACTCGCGTAGTGAAATTTTTCCCCAATGCGCGCTAACGAGCTGACTTCGTTCGCCATTATTATTCTGCACTGATTGTGTTTCAAACAAATTATTAAACGAATTTAGTTAGTTTTACTGTCTACAGATGGCAGTACGAGTTCCATGAATTTCTTTGCATAATGAAGGTGGATATTTTTTTTTTTTTTTTTTTGACCTTGTTCATTTTATACGTATTTTGGCGTGATTTTTAGGGTGTTTGTACAGTAAAATGGCTCAAAAGAGAAAGATAGTTATGATGATGATTATGATTGTGATACAAAAAGCTTATCAAGTTTTGAATCTGATGAAGACTTTGTTCACAGTATTTCAAGCTCAGAAGACGATTCAAGCGATGAGGAAGATTTTTCGAATGTTCGACAGTGGTGTATAATTGATTCAAGTTCTCACGCTCCTAGCCGATTAGTTTTACTAGTGATGTAGGCATGAAAGCTTGTGTGACAAATATTTCTGAAATTCTCTATTAGAAAAAACCTACTAGACGATGTGTGGTATGTTGCAGCAAAAATGATGCTAATGGAAAGAGAATTCGCCGTGAAACACGTACGTATTGCAAAGACTGTAATGCTCCATTATGTGCAATTCCATGTTTTAAAGTATATCACACACAAAAAGATTTTTAGGTAATTACTGTATTTATACTGTGCTTCATAAAGTTTTACATTAGTTGTATTTATTTAGTCCTTTCAATTTAATATTTGTCTTGTAATTATAATTAACTATTATTATTTATATAATTGGTTATAATCATTTATAATTTACTGTTTAATAATTATTTTAAAGTATGTAAAAACTGTTATTTATGTACTACAAATACTTTAAGAAATTTTTAGCCACTTTCGACTACTGTTTACTCCTAATGCTGTGTGAATTAAGTAAATGGAGCTCATTTCCATAACCGTCAAAGGGTTAATGAATAATATTTCACAATTATATATATATTTTTAAACTCTATATTTTTCTTTTATATATTTAATTTTATTACTTTAAAATTAAGTTTTTGATTGCCCTTTATTAGAGCTCAGCATTTAATGTCATTGGCCCCATGATAATTCATAATTGCATTCATTCCTACAAATTAAATACCTTTTGCAATTACATATCAAACTGTAGTACATGAATCAACTAACTAAAATACTTGGTTCACTAAAATTCTTGGTTCAAGTTTAATCCTTAAAAAATCAAGATTATAATAATGATTTATTACTTTGTTACTTTCATGCCCATGTCATTGCTACAGAATAGTTTCCAAGAACTTATGTTTCAAAGCCAAAAGTAAACTTTCATACAGCTGGCCTAAAAAAGTTACTATATCAAATATAAATTCTAACAGCTTTAATAGCTAGTCCCAGCCTAAATTTTTAAAAGCCCTAACTAGCCTAAATTTTCTATTTTTAAAAATTATTTTAACAACAGAAAAAAGTTTATTTAAGTGGTAGGAGAGAATCACAGTTATATCTCTAAAGAGTTAAAGTTACTTCTCTACACAAATTCTTCACAGGACACCACAAATGTGTCCAATATTTAATATTAGCAATGCTTAAACATATATTTACATAAAATCAAACTGTTCTTCATCAAAGCAAACATTTGTGAAAGCATACTGCTGAGTTATTTTCTATTTGTACTGAAATAAAACTTGAAGCAACATTTAAAATAAGTTATTATATAAGGTCTACTGGAAAGTTCTGTCTGTTTCTATGACAACAATTTTGGACGCATAAGCACGTTTATTTGGCGCATATACAGCTCTCTATTTTTATCACTTAACGAATACATACTGACATAGCAAATTAACTAAAGCAAAGCTGATTTACGTTAGTCTTAAGTGTGAAGCGATAGTGTAGCTATGGCTACTGATAAAGATCATTTACGCCGCTGTATTTTATATGAATTTCAACAACGAAGAAATGCTACAGAAGCATGTAGAAATTTATTGAAAGTGTTTGGTGAAGGTACAGTTTCTGATAGAAGATGCAGAAGATGGTTTGAAAAATTTGAAATAGGTGATTTCGACTTTTCTGATAAGCCACGTTCTGGGAGACCATCTTTAATTGACAACGATGTTGTTAAAAGCATGTTAGAGCAAGATCCTTTTCTGCCAACATCGGAGATCGCAGAAAGGCTTAATTCAGCTCAGCAAGCCATTTCAGACCATATTCGAAAGATAGGATTGGTGTGCAAATATTCAAGAGCCACACGAATTAAGTCAAAAGAATTTGGATGATTGAATCATTGCATGCACATCTCTGCTTGCTCGGAACAAAATGGAGCCCTTCTTGAACCGGATGATAACTGGGGATGAAAAGTGGATTACCTAAGAAAACATCATAAAAAAAAGGGCATATTGTGAACCCTGAAAACCTAGCCCTTATACCTCTAAACCAAATTTGACTCTGAATAAGAGAATGTTGTGTATATGGTGGGACATTCGAGGTCCAATACACTATGAGCTTTTAAAACTGAACGAAAAGCTCAATTCAGAGATGTATTGTCAGCAGCTGTATAATTTAAAGACAGAATTAAAAAAAAAAAAAAAAAAAAAAAAGACTGGCCATGTTCAACAGGAAGGACATCATACTGCATCATGATAATGCCAGGCCACATGCTGCTTTGGGAACTTGTCAAAAAATTGCAGAACTAGGCTGGGAAATTCTGTCACATTCACCATATTCTCCGGACTTAGCACCCTCTGATTATCACTTGTTTTTGTCATTACAAAATTTTTTGAAGGGCAAAAAATTCAAAAATGAAGAAAATATCAAACTAACACTTATTCAACATGAAACAATTTTCAAAAATGGAATGTACAAATTGCCCTCCCGCTGGCAAGAAGTCATTAATAGTAATGACAATTATATTACTTAGTAAAGTTTATTGATAGTAAGAAAAATTTGTCTTTTTTTTTTTATTAAAAAAGGTACAGAACTTTCCAGTAGACCTTATACATATACTTCACGATACTGAATCAATAAATGTTTATATTTTTGTTACATACTTTCACAAAACTCCAAAAGGATCATTTGATGGTTGACGCCCAGCTACAGATCCAGCTGTGGGGGTTCCTTGTATCACAGTATGTTGTGGTGATGGCGTTCCATATATAACTTGTGTTTGCATTTGAGGATGAACCATAGGTGGCTGCTGCACTGCATATGTAGTAGGTACTGCAGCATTCCAAACAGCCGGCATCTAAGAATTGCAGAAGTAAAATTTCATCCAGAATTTTATAGATATAATGATATGAATGCAAAATATACTTTTGGTTTCATTTTGGAGCAATGTATTAAAACAAATAAACTATAGCAGCATTTTCTGTAAGAAAAAAATAAATTTAGAGAAGCACATTCAAACTGCATTCCAAAAATAATTATATAAATACCTAAAACTGTAATGTTGTGTATCAAAAATATGAATTATCATTCAAAAGTGATAACAAGTTCCAAATAATAAAATATTTTCAAGGTTTATCCCATATAAAAATGATACATTACAAAATATATTATAAAATACTTAAGTCTAAAAATAACATTAGAATTACACTTTCATAGAAAGAACTAATATATAAACAAACTGAATAAATTTCAACATTTTAAAAATTTTACATCAAATAGTTTAAATAAAACATTTTTCGGTACTTTTCCGTTTTGCTGGCGCAAACGATAAAATCGCCAATAATGGTTTAACTGATGCCAGACGAAATATCTTCGCTGGTAACCTTTTACGCCTCAGTTTCAAAACAAGTTGAAGCCATTTCTTATCAGATTGTTTCTTTCAATACTGGCATATAGAATTTTTACACGATATTTAAATTTTATCCCCTAAGACAATTCACGGTAATAAGTCAATTAGTTCTAAGTCAATTAGAACGCAATTACACCGCTCATCCGAAGGCGAAATCAAGTGTTAAATTCATCAATTCTAATGAGAATGCACTAGCGAAGTAAAGCACTGCGGTTTTACATAATTTCTGAGTAAGCTATTCGTACAAATTGAAATAATTCTTGCATTTAAACTTGTATTCCAAATTAAGATTTAACTTGAAATTAATGTAGATAATTACTGAGCGAATTAGATTTTAGTAGTGTAGTTTACGTGAGATGAGATCACTTGGGGTCACGTGATACGAACCGGCGAATCAGGATTTTGAACCATGAAATCATAGTAAATTCTTAAATTAATGTCTTTTTACAAATTTATTGTCTTTATTTATTGGCTTTTTACAAAATTTTAAACCATATTAAAATGTTTATGCCTTCAAAATAAAAAAAAAATTCTTAGAATTAACATTTTTTATGTGTATACTGTATGTTGTCGCCAACAAAGTCTGCTTGGCGAGATTTGCGCCGGCAAAACGGAAAAGTACCCATTTTTCACTGGCTTAAATATTTCTTGAATTATTCTATATGCACTTGATTATGCATTACTAATTGTTATGGGTATATTAAATTTGAATTAGTAATCCAGATAAAGAAAAACCAAAATCTTTTGTTGCAGGTTCCAGAGATAACTACTTTTTTAATGGGAGGGGGGAATCAGTTAAAATTATTTGAAGAAAGTAGAAATAATGCCATAACTCATTTGAGTACAAAATGAATACTGAAAACTATAAATTTGGTTGCAAAGGTTAAATGCCACTGAGTATTTAAAACTAAACAGATTAATCCTCAATTACACAGCATCTCTCACCACTTCTCACATTTATAAAAAATATAAATACAGAAACACCACCAACAGCCAGCAAAATATGAAATATACATACAAAAATATGTTTTTATACATAACAATATTAAATTATTTTATTTACTACATGGCACTTGCAATTTGCAATGCATCACTTCATGCTTTTATAAGACTGCTTATGAGCAAGTTTCAGTTTCTAGTCCTTATTTTCAATAAACAGAATAAAAATATTTTCCCTCCTAGCCCATAACAAACAAAAAATGCCTCAAACTCAATTTTTTTTTAGAACTTCAATAGTTTTTTTTTTGGGGGGGGGTGCTCAGTATCAAAAGCAAATTCACTTTCATCTCCTCAGCAATTTAATATTTTTATGGATCAGCATTTGAGCAAATCAACAATATTTCCACTTTTTTCCCAACTTGATTTAAATCATGTTCCTTGGCATGATTTGAAAGAAATAGCATTACAGATGTAATTCTTACTATGATAACACAGTTATAAAGAGTATTGAAAGTTGAAATATTTTTAGAAGTGAACTAAATGTCCTCTGCATTTGACAATGAAAAAATATAAACAGAAAAATTTTGTTTTTAAATAATGTAAAGAAATATTTGGGCATAATATAATATATGATTCAGAAATGCTGTTTTTGTGAAGATAAAACCAATGTAACCTCATTCTTTTCCATATGCCCGAAAAACGATAAATAATTACTTTTTCTCATATAAAAAACGTAAACTTACAAACCCAGAGATGAGATGAAATGTAGATAAAAAAATATAAACCTCCAAACATAAACATATGACATTCAGTTTTTTATTATGAAATAGTTACTTTTTTTTAACTGAATTTAGACAATTTTTTCAGTTTTTTAAGCAAGGAATATTTAAACAGCATGTTCTGTGTCTGCATGAACTGCTCACAAAGCACACTTATCATTAACTTTGATATAATAGAATAATTTAGAACCTAATATAAAAAAGTATTGTAAAATTTGTAAATTAGAAAAACTGCCAAAAGAGCCAAATGATACACAAATGTTCTGCATGAAAACATCTGTATGTGGTACCCACTTTCATAAATGGATTCACATCTACCATTTATAAAAGACAGCTCTTTGCAAATGAGTTCAAAAAATAACATGTTCATCTTTTACAAATATCTCATTATAATCACTTGCATTAAAAACAGTGAAAAAACATACTAACCCTATAAGGCGGCTGGGGTATCATGGCAGGCAACACAGCAGGTTGATATCCATACCCAGGTACATTAACCATTCCAACCACACCTTGAGCTACACCCATGGCCTGTAAACATTTATAAACATATTGCAATTCTTGATCTCATATAAAAATTTCCTTTATTATCCAAATAAACTGAGAAATTTACCTACAATTAAGCTGACAATATAACATTTCACTAAATTGAAATCTTGTTTTTAAAATGAAAGCTTAAAAAAAAATTTGGCTTATTTAAAAAAAAAAAAGAAAAGAAAAGAAAAGAAAATCGAGAAATTGACTTTTACAGCTAAAATATTCATGATATTTCAATTATTCTCTACACATTTTAATATTTTGTCCTCACCCCTAAATTAACAAAGAATGGCAATATGGAGGGAAGCAATAGTAACTGTGAATTTATTAAAGAACTCTGAAGTTCTTGTTACTGTACAGTGGATTTGATCTTTCAGATTCATTGACAGCTACGGAAAACCCAGGAAAAGAAATCTTGCACCCTGAGGAGCTCCAACTTCTGTATATGTTTGGAATAATTTAAATTGTATTTTGATTCCACAGGCTACATATTATGTTTTTAGTCCATATTAAATAATGCACCCAGAAAAAATAGTTATATACTGCTTCAAAATATTTTTTAATTTGCTGATGAAATAACATTGAAAACAAATGTAACATCACCCACATAACTTTGAAATGCCACTCTTAATATACTTTTCAGTAAAATATACTATGTATCCTTAAATACACAGGTGCATTAATGAGAAAACAAATTAATGAAAATGTTGCTGACGTAAAGAGACAAAATCACATAATTTTCCCCTCTAAGGCTCTTGGAAATCTGCATGTGCACTCTATATACTGTATATGTATAAAAACATACTCATCAGACAGTTCATTCTTAATAACAATAAAACATTTGCCATAAGCAAAAAGGAATTCATTAGACACTACTGTATTATACTGGTCAAATGACAAAAGGAAGTAGAATATAAAGATGTTAAAATTGCATGATTGGATTGAAACTGATAAAGATGAAGATGAAGAAAATACCCATATATTTAAGATACTTGAAGTAATGCTACAGTATTTATTCACTGACCGTTTTAGTGATAAATTATGTAGAAATATACTAGTGATAAATTATGTAGAAAGCTTCAACATATGACAAGGATTAATCATAATCTTCTTAATAAAACTATCATAATTTATAACTCTTTTTCTATCATATAAAAATGGATATTACATGCTTTCATAATTATTCATTTAAAAGATTTTAGAGTATACTCATTCTATCAAAACACAGCAATACACTGCAATTCTATTATACAAAATTTAACCATTTTGAAATGATAATTTGCATTCCTATTGCATTTCCTTGTTTGAGTTTATAACTTCTGCAATAGAAGCTGATCCCTCATAGCTCTCAAGATTCAAATCAATTTCACTTTTAGACAACTTATCCCACTATAGTAGGGAAATCTGCAGATAAATGTTTTTTTTTTTTTCATTTGTAACAATTCTGGAAATTCAAAAATTCCATATTTTCTAAAAGTATATAAAATTTACTTTTCATTTCAATTCAACAAACTACATTTACTAATAGTTTTAAAGCAATCAAAAACCAGATGTCAGTTCAAATTTTCATATTTTAACTATTTAAATTATATTTAATTATTTCAGTATTTTATATCTTCAGATTATTTTGAGTCTTCAAACAGAATATCATAAAATAATTTTGTATGGTAAAAAATAGAAATCAGGGATAAATCTATTAAAAGTAATCGTTATTTACTTAAAGAGATGCATACTGAAATGATGCCTCTCAAAATACTTACCTAAAGTACATTTCTGCATTTAAATTAGAAATGCTATCATTAATTTAATAAAATTAATAAAAATATAGTTTACTTAAATTTGCACATATTTCTAAATTTTTTTCACATTCATGAAATAAACATTAACTGGAGATAAATTACAATCTTAATACTTGCATTGGTATTGGTAAATAAAATTTGGGCAGCATAGCAATCACTCAAGATCCTTAAAAGCAAAATAAAATTCTAATTTTATTATAAAGCATCAATCAAAAACCTAAATCTCCAAACACTGTTATTTTAGAAAACTGCTTTTTAATTTCATTAATATAATGCATAGCTTTATTTTCCAGAATGTACTTTTACAGAGGAGAAAATGTGTAAATACCATAGGAGGCATGGGCTGTGGTGCTCCATAATTTGCAGCAGGTACTGTGGGACTCCAATTAGCACCACCAGTCCGAGCAGATGTCTTAGGAGATCCCCACTGATGCCCACCAGGCCTATGGTTTCATAATAATATATTAAAATAAGAGCAAGTTCTTGGAAAAAAAAAAAAGTAGATTTAAAAAGGGAATGATTTTACTTATATAACAAGAAAAAAAATGTTAAAAATCTCTTGGTTAAAATATACTGGTGGACAAAATTAAGAGATGGAAAACCTTTTCCCACATTTTCCCTAAAATACTAGACAAACACTGGATAGTTGGTTGCCATGTCACTGCGGCACTGGTGTCGCTACGCCAGCAGGAGGTATAAAAGTCCGCGTAAAGCTGCTCAGCTCATTCTGCTTCGCAACATAATAGTGGTTTTTATTATCTTTCTTGTATAATCTTCCTGTTTTTAGGTGAAATGAGTACACATCATTGCTTAGACAAAGATATGAGACTGAGAATTGTAGGTAGGCTTGAGGCAGGACAGTCCCAAGTTCAGGCTGCAAGAGAACTGGATGTAATACCAAGTGTCATCTCTAATGTGTGGAATCAGTTTAAAAACAGCAAGACAGTGTCCAGAAGACTAGGACAAGGTTGCCCGAGAGCCACAACGACTAATGATGTATTTGGTACTTTCAGCCAAGTGCTAGAAGACGTCTACAACAACACAACTGTTTTGTGACCTAGTTATTGGCATAGGAACACCAGTTTGAAGGAATACAGTTGCCAAAAGGCTCTAAGATAGGACTATGCCAGAAGGCCCAGTATTTGCATCCCACTCACTCCCACAAAACAGAATTTTTAAATGGTGCATACAACATCAAAATTGGATACAGCTTCAGTGAGCTATGGTTATCTTCATGAATGAGTTCAGGTTTGGCCTACAGCCCGATTCTAGGCAATTATTTATATGGAGGGAACCTGAGACTCGATACCATCCCAGCAACATCATGGAAAGGGACCATTATGGTGGTGGGGAAGTGATGGTCTGGGTAGGGATCATGCAAAATACCCGCACACCACTCCATGTGTTTGACATTGGTTCCATGAATGCCCAAAGGTACAGGCAAGAGATCCTAGAGTCCTGTGTGCGAATTTTCAGGGGTGGTGTTGGCCATGAGTTCATTTTTATGGATGACATTGCATGACCACATAGGGCCCACCAATGAGTATTTGGAAAATGATGATATTCACAAATTTCCTACCTTTAATACTATTAAACATGCTTGGGATGCTCTTGTAAGGACTATTGCAATATGCCAAATCTCACCCAGAACCAATCAGAAGTTAAAAACAGCTCTGGTGGAGGAGTAGGTGTGATTGCCACAGGTGTTCCTGAGCTCTCTTGTTAATAGCACAGTGCATGCTATGTGTCTGTCAGAGGTGACCACACACCATACTAGACACATTTTCACCATCTTTCAATCTCAAGTCTGGACAACATTGGGACTCTTGGCCAGAACTCATGCTTATAAATGGCATTTTCACTGTTGTTTTGCACACATTATTGTCATACAATAAACTATATTCATTCTTAATTTCATTTATTTCTATCCAGTATTTCTCAAGATATTTGGGAAAAAGTGTTAATTTAGTCCACCAGTGTACATGCAAAAAAAAAAAAAAAAAAAAAAAAAAAAAACAAAGGTTGTTGCTTTGCCTAATTTTGTGTTTCACTTTACCTTGCTACCCTTTTCTTTTGAAATAAAAATTTTAATTTACATACATAATTATAAAATAATACAGTTATTCATAATTCAATGAAATATTTAAAATTGTAAATTATGCAACTAATGTCAAATTTTATTATTTAAAACAGAAGTAAATTCACCAAACTTTTTTTTAACCTATTTCACAAATGCTTAATTTGTTCTTCTTTGCTAATGAACACTTACATTAAAAAATTCTTCAGCTTAAAAATATTACAGCTATTCAGGACTACAACATTGAAAATATGACTGTGAAGGTACTAGAAATTAGTAAAAAGTGGCAACACAAAGAAAATACCCTAGATAAGCCTCCCTAAGAAAATGTCACAGAGGATACATCAGAAGAGATGCATGGATACTAGATTAACACAGTTTCTTGCCCTGTGCATCCTACCTAACTTAGCAACAAATTTTAATTCAAAACAAATGGTCTGGCAAATTTTGACTAAGATACTCTTGCCCCTTGCTTAGACAGTTGATCAACTTGTCAAAGCAAGTCAAGTCCAAGCAAGGTCAATGGTCCAATCAAGTCAAGTCTCGACAGGTTATTACACATAGACTGTCATATCAGCAAAGATGAACACACAAGCATTTGTGAAATATGGTAAGAATTACAAGTTTATTTCTGTTTCAGTATAAAAAAATATGGTATCAGTTGCATAATTTACCATGAATTTTAAAAATGTTTCATATGCACATGAGTAACCCTGCTATAATACATTAGAATTTTTTCCTAAACTAAGTCAAATAGTAATTTATTAATTACGATTATTAGTTACGAATTAGTAATTTTTTTCTAAACTAAGTCAAAAAGGTATTTGAAATATTAACCTTCCTGATCTGACTTACAATACTTGAATTACATTTCTGACCATCAAGTCCCAGTCAATAATATCATATCATATCTTGTTCTTGTTCCTAAATATCATTTGCTATATTTCTTGACAACAGTGAAGCTGAATTATTGACCTTATCTAATCTTTATCAGATCAGATTCAATTATTTATTTGATTATAACTATACTATTTGCCTAACTGAAGAGATGCCTTCATAGAGGACTTCAGGGAAAGTGGTTTGTATTCATGCTTAACATGGGCAAACTATAAAAACATCTACAACAGCTCATTCGCCAGGATTTAAACCAAGATCAAAACATCAATGTTAAGCAGTCTTACACACCTGCCCACTAGTGAGCCTAAACTCTGTACTTAATAAGAGTTAGGGTCTCCATTCAAGCTGCATTCTTCTGAACAGACATATTTGACATATTTTTTGATGAAATACGTCAAATTTATTCTAAACATCCTTTTTTCCTCAAATCATTCTGTGAAAAATTTTTAATGGATTTTTTTTTTAACATAAGCAAGTGAAACTGCTGATGACTGATATTGATCCACTTGGTCAATTTTTATTTACTTTTTTAATGCCCTCCTATTCCCCCCCCCCATGAATATGTTTCCTAAAGTAGCCATTTATCAAAATGTTGTACCACTGATAAGTCTTGGTCGTGGAAGCCATTGTAGAAAAGGCTCACACAATTTAGTACATACAAAGGGATACACCAGGCAGAAATATTTTTCTTCCATTTTTGGTGACTGTAGCGATAGTTGAAAGTTACAGACTCATCTAACTTTTCTCCAAGCCCCTCAATAATTTACCTTATATTTAATTGCTTTTTATTATTTTGTTCTCATTTTTGAACTGCACCTATATTTTAGTCCTTATTGTTTGTGAATTTAATATTCATTATTGCAAATTTTCCTAATGCTCTTCTAGTTTAAGGGTTGGTGTTGGTGTATTTAATTATGGCAAAGCACACTAGGGCTATCTGCCTAAGGGGAGGGATGCCTTCGTGGAGGACTTTCTAAGGGAAACTGGCTCGTATACACGTCACACATGGGGAGAACCACGAAAACATCCATGCAGCCAGCCCGTTTGCGGGATTCGAACCTCGGACCGAACTACCAGTGTCCAGCGACTTTACCGCTCGGCCGCTGGTGGGCCTTCTAGTTTAAGGGATAAACAGACATTAAAATTTCAAACATTCCAAATAGTACTTTTCATCTACAAAATGAATTTTTATGTAAGTAATCATAGCATTTTTTACATTTTATTAAAGTATAAGCAATAAAATACAAAGTTTATAGAATTATACATGTATTAACAGTTGATTTCTCAATTAAAACCTTTCTAAGTGCCATGACCGTTTTTATCCAGTCATGAGATTTTTTATTACCTGGTCTATATTAGCTTATAATTTAAGATCTTTTGCTTTACCTTCTTACTTTAATAAAGAAAATGTCATTTTAATGAATGTAAGTTTATGAAATTAGAGACTAAAATATATAATCATACAAATTCAGATAATAAATGTTGTTTAAATATAGGTTTTCATCATAAATCAAAAAAACTGCACTGCTCAGAAGGTTAATTTATAAAGCAAAAGTAGCAAATATAATTGTTTATCCAACAATCTCCCCCTATGACAAACTTGAATAATTCCTTCTATCCATTTTTTTATGAAAAAGAAACTAGGTCTTATTTCTAGGTTGATAGACTATGTACTTACTCATGATAGACCTGTAACATTAACAAGTGACTATACATCTTAAAGTCAACATTTTTAGACTATTATAGTTTTAATAAATTTTTATCTGGTACTATGTATTTCTCAATCAGTATTTTATTTAAAAGGCAACATTTAATATACAACACATTTATTTAAAAACTTTCCCTTGTTTTCAATATGCAGGTGTTTTTCCCCTTTTTTTACAAATTATTTTGCTTTTTTAAAATAAATTAACAAAGAGAATATTAAAAAATATAAAATCTTAATATAGGTAAATAATTACAACTTGTGGTGTCTACAAATTTCTCAGTATTAGACAGGTAGAAAATCTAAGTGAATATTTTTCTTCCATTTTTGGTGACTGTAGCGATAGTTGAAAGTTACAGACTCATCTAACTTTACTCCAAGCCCCTCAATAATTTACCTTATATTTAATTGCTTTTTATTATTTTGTTCTCATTTTTGAACTGCACCTATATTTTAGTCCTTATTGTTTGTGAATTTAATATTCATTATTGCAAATTTTCCTAATGCTCTTCTAGTTTAAGGGTTGGTGTTGGTGTATTTAATTATGGCAAAGCACACTAGGGCTATCTGCCTAAGGGGAGGGATGCCTTCGTGGAGGACTTTCTAAGGGAAACTGGCTCGTATACACGTCACACATGGGGAGAACCACGAAAACATCCATGCAGCCAGCCCGTTTGCGGGATTCGAACCTCGGACCGAACTACCAGTGTCCAGCGACTTTACCGCTCGGCCGCTGGTGGGCCTTCTAGTTTAAGGGATAAACAGACATTAAAATTTCAAACATTCCAAATAGTACTTTTCATCTACAAAATGAATTTTTATGTAAGTAATCATAGCATTTTTTACATTTTATTAAAGTATAAGCAATAAAATACAAAGTTTATAGAATTATACATGTATTAACAGTTGATTTCTCAATTAAAACCTTTCTAAGTGCCATGACCGTTTTTATCCAGTCATGAGATTTTTTATTACCTGGTCTATATTAGCTTATAATTTAAGATCTTTTGCTTTACCTTCTTACTTTAATAAAGAAAATGTCATTTTAATGAATGTAAGTTTATGAAATTAGAGACTAAAATATATAATCATACAAATTCAGATAATAAATGTTGTTTAAATATAGGTTTTCATCATAAATCAAAAAAACTGCACTGCTCAGAAGGTTAATTTATAAAGCAAAAGTAGCAAATATAATTGTTTATCCAACAATCTCCCCCTATGACAAACTTGAATAATTCCTTCTATCCATTTTTTTATGAAAAAGAAACTAGGTCTTATTTCTAGGTTGATAGACTATGTACTTACTCATGATAGACCTGTAATATTAACAAGTGACTATACATCTTAAAGTCAACATTTTTAGACTATTATAGTTTTAATAAATTTTTATCTGGTACTATGTATTTCTCAATCAGTATTTTATTTAAAAGGCAACATTTAATATACAACACATTTATTTAAAAACTTTCCCTTGTTTTCAATATGCAGGTGTTTTTCCCCTTTTTTTACAAATTATTTTGCTTTTTTAAAATAAATTAACAAAGAGAATATTAAAAAATATAAAATCTTAATATAGGTAAATAATTACAACTTGTGGTGTCTACAAATTTCTCAGTATTAGACAGGTAGAAAATCTAAGTGAATATTTTTCTTCCATTTTTGGTGACTGTAGCGATAGTTGAAAGTTACAGACTCATCTAACTTTACTCCAAGCCCCTCAATAATTTACCTTATATTTAATTGCTTTTTATTATTTTGTTCTCATTTTTGAACTGCACCTATATTTTAGTCCTTATTGTTTGTGAATTTAATATTCATTATTGCAAATTTTCCTAATGCTCTTCTAGTTTAAGGGTTGGTGTTGGTGTATTTAATTATGGCAAAGCACACTAGGGCTATCTGCCTAAGGGGATTAAGGACCATTTTAAGTGATTTTCAAAGCCTTTTGAAGATGCACTGCAACTTAAGAAACTGTGACAAAAACCTATAATTATCATTATCTCAATTATTCTGTATATTGAAAGGTTCAAAGTGTCACTTTAAATCACACATAAAAATTGATATCTGAATGTGTGAATATTTGCTTTATTTATATACACACACACATATCTACATGTATTTCTATAATGAATATGTAATTAATTACTTGACTGGTTTTTTTGGTCCATTGATGTCTAAATTCTGGACTAGAGTTTGTAAGCTAGAATCCAAATCTGATGATATGAGCTTGCCAGATGTTGGAGATGACTTAGATTCACACTCGTCAGGAACAGGAGTTGATGTTGGGCTAGTTGTAGACTTTGGTTGCAAAACCTCACCAAATGGATCAAAAGCTTAAAATAAATAAATAAATAAAAAGAAAATAAATAAAGCACAGTATCTTAAAACATACTTAATGCAATAATAGGGTCACTTTAGAAAAATACTGCTTTATGCAGCTCTCTGTAATTAAGTCCAATATCTAAAGTTGAATTCTGAAAAAATTTTTAACTTAAATTTTATTTTAGATTACCAATATACCTAGATTTTTGCCTTTCTGCAAATTTATTTATCATACTTGGTCAAAGATTCTGCAATACACCGAAAGTGAAGTTGTCTCAAATATCAACAGGAAATCACATTTCAAATAAAAGAATGAAATGTTCCGAGTAAAATAACAAGGATTTTGGATTATTCAGTTATGGCAAAGCACACGAGGGCTATCTGCCTAAGGGGAGGGATGCCTTTCGTGGAGGACTTTCTAAGGGAAACTGGCTCGTATACACGTTACACATGGGGAAAACCACGAAAACGCCCATGCAGCCAGCCCGTTCACGGGATTCGAACCTCAGACCGAACTACCAGTGTTCAGCGTCTTTACCGCTCGGCCGCTGGTGGGCCGTAAAATAACAAGATAAGTAATAAACAAAAATGATGTCACATAATAGAATAACAATGTTACCAAGGAATTAAATTTGATACAACTTTATATCTTATTTCAAGATAATTAAACTGAATCTATTGAAAATTATTTTAAATTTCAAAATACTAAAATAATTATGATCAAATAAAATTTAAAGGTATATGAAAATTTAGTTTTAATGTCTTAGTTATTATTCAAATTTTATTAATCTTATTGCTTATTTATATTCAGACATAATGATTGGTCATATGATAAACAAAAAAAGCGATCAACAGAATATGGGGCAAATTAGAAATAAAAGCTCATTGTAATATGACGTAGCAAAAAACAACATGCTACATTAAACCGTCCAAAACAAAACTTCCAAAGAAAGATACTTTTTCACAGAACCAAATTATTTTGCTAAAAAATAAAAATAAATAAATTAAAAAAAAAATTAACACTAACATGGCTCAGCATTGAGGCAACAAAATGAGTTAAAATTCATTATTCTTGGGGGCTTTTCCTTTATTACATTCCTACATTTAGTGGAAACATTAGAACATAGAAAATTTAAAATATTTTATTGTTTTTAATTACTCTGTTATAAACTTAAGAAGTGGCCAGTTTGCATCATGAGTTTCCAAACTTCTGGAAATGCTGGACTGCACAAATGATATCTTTATATCAGAATATGGATCAAAGAAAATATAACAAGAACTGTACTGCCTGGACATAACATTATGAATGCAAATAGTAAACCTATTTTTTTTTTAAATACCAATTCATTTACACCTAATTTGACATATATGATAGCAAAGTGTTTATTTTACATGAACTGCACCCCCCCCCCCTCCATGCTGAAAACAATTGCTTCCAAAAAAATTTTCAAACAAGGAATGCTATGAAGTGTTGGAAGTTTTTCTGTACATAGGTATAATTTATGAAAGTTCATGTAAATTTCTTTTATATTGTACAATCAGTCTATACAATCTATTTGCAGGTTAGGCCCACCAGCGGCCGAGCGGTAAAGTCACTGAACACTGGTAGTTCGGTCCGAGGTTCGAATCCCACGAACGGGCTGGCTGCATGGGCGTTTTCGTGGTTTTCTTCATGTGTAACATATATACGAGTCAGTTTCCCTTAGAAAGTCCTCCATGAAGGCATCCCTCCCCTTAGGCAGATAGCCCTAGTGTGCTTTGCCATAATTAAATAAATCAAACCAAACCTATCTGCAGGTTAACAAACAAGTTTGTGTCAATTGAGACTGAGATAGGTAAGACAAAGAAATGTAGTTTTTTTAAAATGCTGAAATTCTTAGGCTTTTAGAAATTAATTAATGTTTTATTACTGTCAACTGTTTACAGGAAATATCTACAGTAAATCTGTATGATAGGTTGGTTTTCTGAATAGGACAAAATACATGAATGCTATCTGATGAAGGGGAAAGATCCATTTGCAGAGGTTTTCCAAGGGAAACTAGTTTATATTCTCATTACATATACAGAAAACCATGAAAACCAACTACACAGACAGGCTGTTCACCTGGGTTTGAAATACCAGCATTCAGCTGTCTTAACCACTCAGCTATTGATGGGTACAAAATTGATCTGTAAAAAATTATCGCACTTATTATAGATATCATTAGATATTTGAAAGGGGATGTCTTCTTATTGACAGGTTATTATTCAGGTTATTCTTATTATTCCGGCATCTTATTGAATAGTTGATATATTAGCAAATTTTTAAATAAAAAGCTGGATGCAACATAATCTATATTTTTCATTCTGTTGTCTTTGCTCAACAATATTTATACTTCACAACGTAATTTTTGAAATATCACAACTCAAAGAGGTAGAAACATGTTCTATGGCAGAGGTATATACTTTCTATTATATCCAGTGTTCTCAACTTAGGTTGACCTTTAATATAGACATGCCGTGCTGTGTAGAAACTTCGCAACAGATTTGGAGTGTTCTGGAAGATCTTGCAGAGAGAATGCAAGCAAACTTTCCTGGCTACATTCAGTCAGTTTATAATTTAAGTCTAGTAAAATTAAACTCATCACTTCATATAAATAAATGGTAATATAAATTAGCTCATGTATTATGCATATAATATGTTCATGTATTAGTTCATGCATTATATAATTTGTTGTCTTTGATAAATAACCATGTGATTTTTTTGCTGCATTATCTTTGATGATGAACTGATTTAGGAACTGTAATAAATGTAATAGTACATATAAAAAGTAGTCTTCAACCAGAGGCAAGACTGCCAAATGAAAATATCCTAAATATGATGATGATGGTTATTTAGAGTTCAGTTCTATGTCAACAGAAATGAATGAAGAAAGACTACAATGTGTGTTGTGTATGAAAATTTTGGCCGCAGAATGGCGGAATGTATGCTTCCAAGATAATGAAAGTGCCATTTAAAAGCTAATCACCACAGTATGGTTGCTAAAACTTGAGGATTTTTTGCCAGAAGTTAAAAGAACTGAAACAAAAACATTGATTTGAACTGCAGGAATGCACACTTTGCTAGCATCTGACAAGGTGGCTTACAGAATCATGAAATGTAAGAAGCCTCATACCAATGCAGAAGAACTTATTCTACTGGCTACTGTAGATATGGTGAACATTACGATTGGTGATTCAGTTGGTAAGCTGCTTTTAAAAATACATTTCTCCAGTAACACAATAGAATAGCCACATAGTTGAAGAATACAACATATGGGAAAGGATATCAATGATAAATTAATTGAAAAAATTAAAGGAGTGGAATTTGAATTGCAAATAGATGAAGCTACAGATAATAATATGGATGCTCATTTGATAAACGATGGATGGTAATAATATTAAAAAAGACCTGTTTTGTAAAAATATTACTGTAGAAAAAAAGGCTCAGGACCTGCTTCAGATTCTTCACATGCTTGTATCTGAAAATACTTTGTATTGGCCTAAATATGCTCATATTGGTACTCATGGAGCTCACTCCATGTCTGGTTGTTATGAAGGATTATAGACACTTATTCGAAGCAAATTATCAAATATCCATGGCATTGTTCACAGAGACGTGCTTGCATCAAAGCATTAAAGTCCTGCACTGAATCAAGCCTTGGAAGGTAATGTTTTATCACATATCTTTAAATTACGTCCAGAAATATTTTAGTTTCCTTAAAGAAGAAGGATACAAAGATGCAGAAGATTTTGCTGATGCTGATATTTTAATAAATCTGGCATATTTATGTGCATTTCTAATAAAGTGAATTCTCTTAATCTCTCTCTGCAGGGAAAAACATGCATCTTTTGATGTCAATGGGAAAAAAATATCAGCTTTTATTATTAAAAAAAAAAAAAAAAAAAAAAAAAACCTCAAACTATGTAGAAGAAAACTGAATGAAAATGCAGGCAAAGATTATTTTTTAATATTGCAGCAAATTTTGACTTGAAATTAACTTGATCATTCTGAAGAAATAAAACCCATATCTGAAAGGCACTTATTACAGTTAATTATCTGGTTTGAGAAATACTTAATGAAAATTTCAATAGGTTTACATGGATTCAAGATCTTTTTAACACTATTTCTCCATGTGAATTTATTTTTGCAGAAGACAATCTTACTGAGTTATCTTGCGACAACAGTTTGAAAGCAAAATTTGGTAGTATGGAATTGCCAGAATTTTGGATTAAAAAAAAAAGATTAATATCCCCTTCTAATTGATAAGGCTCAGGGGATTTTAATTCCATTTTAGACATCATATTTGAGCAGAGCCTGATTTTTGGCAGTCGCTATAGTAAAAAGCAACTATAAAACACAAATTAACATGGAAAAGGAAATGAGGATGGGTGTGTCAAATTTTTCTCCACAATTTAAGAAAATGTGCAGTGTTAGGCTTATCTATCATACTGATCATTAATTTAATGTTAATAAAGTAAAAACAATATGTTAAATAATGAAGGTATGCAAGTTTCTTTTTTTTTTTTTTTCTTTTTTTAATCTCTTGCATATGATTAATCATACTTTCACTTAGGTGGGGATTCGCAGAAACATTTTAGTTGGTGCTGCAATTCGGAATTTAAAATTGATCACAGTGTTTGAAAATTACCAAAGCAGATATTGATTTACAAAGATGTAAAATTTACAGCAAGAAAAATTCACACTTTTCCTAAAAAAATGCTGAAACAGAAAACAGATAACATTTCTAAATTTTTATAGAACCACTTTCTCTTAATATATTCCTTGAAGGTAAAGAGGTATTAAAACCAGCACTACAATTATTTGCTTTAAAGACACAATTTTTTGCCTGGTTATAACATTGTTGCAATATATAATTCAAATGCAGGAAAAAAAAAAACTCATTAAAATATTAGTTGGGCATAATTATCTATAGTATTTTAATCTCCTCTTAATTTTGATTTAAAAAATCAGCCAAATATTCATGTAGACACAGACAGATTTTATTCCCATCTAAGAGCTATATATGTATAGCGATAGATACAATTCTTTTAAAATAGAATCTAACTTACGAACTCCAGAATCTACAGGTGCAACAGCAGGAAAAGCTGTAGCGAAAGTAGGCTCAGCACAAAATTCAGCAGGTACAGCTTTGACACCTGAATTAAAATTTAAATAATTCAAGCATAAAAATCATATAAAAACTTGCTTGGAGAACTGAGCACATATGATTTTAAAACAAAAATGTAAAGCTATTCATTAAAACAGCATAAAATGAATCATAAGCTTTTAAAACATTTTACTGGTAAAAAGTAGAGAAGTGATTTTAAATAAACAAGACTCAACATTTTTTTTTTTTTTTTTTAAAAAAAGCTTGGCTGTGTTATTTAATTTGCATGTCTTCCAACATAACACTGCACACAGAGTATTAAAATATGTTTTAATACATGCTGTCTAATTACACAGTATTTTTGACCCTGACTTTGCAATATGATTAATTAAATTATCAAAGTTCATAACATTCAGGTCATGAGATTGATTTTTTTAAAGTTTTAAAAAAGTAAGAAAATATGAAGATCAACAAGGTAATCAGTATGAAATGGAAAAATAGCTCATGAGAATAAAAACATAATCGAGCTGCTTTGTGAATTAATTATAAAAATAATAACTACCATTTAATGATCACAAACGGTAATTATCCTATACTAACGGAAAAGTACTCACTTTGGATATGAAGCTTCAGCCCAAATGAAATTAAATTTTGATGAAATAATATTCTCACAGTTTAAGAAAATACTCTATTATAATCTTGTAATCATGCATTTAATGGCAATATTTTCTTCCTTTTTAAAACTTGTAAAATAAGATGTGTCCTTGTACCAGCATTTAACCTATAATTTTAAACTGATGACCTTCAGAAATGAAAACATCTTAAAAATGAGCATGGCAGCTTCAAAACATTTTTCATGCTTTGATAAAAATTCACAGAAAGTGAGCAACTACTAAATAAGTACATTTTAATGGTTTTTTTCCTCTATCTTACATTTTCTCATTAACACTTCCCTTTTCATTGATACTTCTCTCATATGCTTCATGACCTCAAAGGAAATGATTGATCATATAGTGAAACTTGTAATGAATACCCTTCCAAGAACTCCATATTAGGTAGTTTATACATGTTTTTGACTATGACAACTTCTACTGCTCAACTGCAAAAACATGCTTTTATTTTAAATGATAGCCAGATACTGAGATCCTATTACTACACATTTCAGAAAGGTATTACCAACATCATTTCTCTAATACAATTTGCAGCTGTTAAGAGACAATGCATCTACAGTTTTCGTCTATTGCAATTTAAAAGCTCGTTAAAAAAGCCTACTTTTCAGAATTCACAGACACGTTCTTGAATCAAAGCTTACACTTTCTCGATGCAATCGTAACTGAAAGGTTCTCCTGTCACAAAGGGTAAAATAATGATTTGGGGCTTACTTCAGAAGATAATTCTACTCAACTGAAATATTACCACTATAACATAACACATGGCTTAAAGAATCTCATCCTATAAACTAGATGCACCATCTGTAAACTGATAATAAAAATTCCAGGGATTCTTATACTCTTAAAGAAAACTGTTCTTTTTTAACATTTTTTGCAAACTGAATGCTTGCTCCACTATTTTGCATTTTCTAATCACATAATGTGAAATAATTTGATTTTCATTGTAGTAAACATTCATACATTAATACCAACAACAATCATCTTAATATATTACACTTAAAAATTATATTTAGTAACCAAAAGACAAATGGAAGCTGAAATGTAAGACACTGAGTTACTTTCATTATATTTGATTCGAGATGCTCTGCTGAAAATATATTCTTACTTTTCTCTTTAAATGATCTATATTGTATTCATAATTTTTTAAAACGAATTTACAGTACCACTTTTAAAAACATATAATTTGAGTTTAATATTACAATATTTTATTTCTTCTTATTATTAATTTCTTATTAACATTAATCTTATTTTATTCTTATTATAATGGCTGTTTAATTTAATTGCATATAATATTTCCTTTAAATAGGGAGTCTTTTAAACCAAAATCATATGAGAGATTTTTCATAATAATCCCTCTAAAGAATGTTTGGTCATGTGACAACACAGCATACATAAAAATGTGAGCAATAATTCATAATGAAATCTTGAGTTTTTCCTATACCTAAAAGTTTCTCATTGAAAATAAAACATTTATTTAAATTAAAAAATATATTACATCTTGCACATTATTCAGCTATCCATAGACTTAAAGTCACTGAAATGAAGCATTTTGTTTTCCTACATTACAACAAATAATCTCATTATACAAATAAGGAATTTCTAAGAAGCAATTCTTGAATTTCATAAACACATTTAAGTGTTACATAAGATACATTCTAATAATGATTCTATGCAATATATTTGAAATACACTTAACTGCAATTACATCTAGAAGCAAACTAAAAGAATAATACTTTCAACACATAACATCTAAAAGAAGTAAACAAAAAGGATAATACATTTTGACATATAACACAGAATTAAAATTATCATTTTCTGATTACACTCTGATTTAATTGTGTGTCTATAAGTTTCCAAATTTTGAAATCATCCTATTAACAAAAATGACTCAAACTACTTTGGGTCATTATGCAGCAACATGCATGAGATTATTTTATGAACCAAACATCTGAGTATAGATATATTTTAAAAATTTGATTTCTCCACTTGAAAGTAGGAAATTATTACAAAAGTGAACAGATTTTGATTAATTTATTGTATATACTTCTAGGGAAGGGATACAGTGTAACATTATATGATATGCACTGCGCTTTTAAGCCATGCAAATCTTCATTAAATTACTTTACCAGCTTTTATTTTTACACTTTAAAATCAATACAGAAAAAGGACAAATGCCTTTAGTCTGAAAACTTCGAAATCAGCATTTTCAGAGATTAAAATTGCAATATTCAAAATAAATGTTTATCCTTGAACTCACTGAAAGCTAAGGACTTAATTTTAATAGTTTATTACCATGAAATCTAATAAGCCATTAAAATGGCAATATTATTTTATATATATAAACATAAAATAACCCACATACCTTCTACACCCATACTTGCAAAAGGCACCTGGTGAAAAGCAACTTGACTACTACTCACAAAATTATCAGCTGCAGAAGTGTTCAGAGACATGAGATCAGCTGCATTAGATGATGCAGACTGTTTTACATTCTCTGTCGTACCAACAGTATCTTTTGCCTTAGTTGGTGGACTCAGTGTCACAGGAACTGATACAGAAGGTTTAGGTATTGGACTGGGAACTTTTGATCCTGCGGCCTCGGCTGCTTGCCTTGATGCTAGCTCTCTTAATCTCTGTTCCTGAATATTATAAATAATGCAACTGTAATTATATTACACTAAGATTTTAAACCATTTGTAAAACATTACCCTCCTTTAACAAAACAAAAAATATCTTGATATTGATGAAATACATAAAAACTGACTACATAAAAAGAATATAAATCATTTAAATTTAACCAACAATAATTAAATTTCTGAATTTGAAAAAAAAAAAAATTATTACAATAAGCATTTTGTTTTCCTACATTACAACAAATAATCTCATTATACAAATAACGAATTTCTAAGAAGCAATTTTTGAATTTCATAAACACATTTAAGTGTTACATAAGATACATTCTAATAATGATTCTATGCAATATATTTGAAATACACTTAACTGCAATTAAAATTTTTATAATGCTATAATTCTGATTTTTAACTTGGAAATTATGAACATTAATAACTTTGATATCTTGATATTGTAAATGAACAAGGTAACTGATTTTAAGATGAAAAAAATCCAAACTCGGTAATTTTTACTGTTGCATAAGTCTCCAGCAACTTTTATTTTTGTAATTTTTTGCAAAAAATAAACTTTTTAATCATCTAAAAAATAAATAAATAAAGCTGAATTCACTCATCTGAAAAGAACACACACACATATTAGCAGAATTTAAGAATTCATTGGTGTTTCTAATAATTTACTCACAAGCTACTCTATCACTTTGCAAGTTTATACAGATACTTCAGAGCATTCCTTAAGTTAATTATCTTAATTTTATTATTATGAATGTAATATTATAGTCTCCTTTCAATTGAAGTCTACAGCAGCAAAATTAGAAGTTACAAATTTCAATGCATTTGAAAAATTGACAAAAAAGAATACATGAATCTATTTTTAAAGTTCTGCATACATTTTCAAATGGATATACCTCAGAATATATAATAAACAATATACAATAACTAATTTTTTAACTCTCACATCATGAAGAAATACATCTGTTGCCCAGACATGCCATAACTTTACTCAGTTCTTCTTTCACTCTCATTGGTTTATTGATATTGAAACCTCGTTTGTTATTTAAGCAACACTAATTTATCCTCTATCTTACTCAGCAGCACCAAACTGACATCTGGGAAGTTGCATACAAACAAAAAGTTGTTTTTTCAATTTAGATATGTTTCTGCTTGGCTCTGCTGGCTTATGAACTGTGTACTAGGAAAACTGCAATATGAAATCAGGAAAGTTTTAAGTCTCTGTAGTGGTAAAATTCTGAAACTTGGGGGGGGGGAAACCTATTTGATCATGTGACTAAATCATCAAAACTAACATCAAAGATGAAACTTCTTTTTTGGCTCTTATGTTAAAACTCAGCAAATCTGGTCATATGCAATTTTTTTATCAACTACCTTATAATTTATAGATCTTGCATGTTAAATTTAAAATTAAAGGAAAAAATCAGATGCTGTACTTGCAAACTGATGGGAAAAAACTGAGAAAGATATTTAACCACTTGCGTTAGAAAGACGTGCCACGCACGTCAAGATGCTTTTTGTCTCAAACCATGTGCAAAAATGAAAATAACGTGGTGCACACGTCGCCTAACTATGATATTGTTTATTTCTCGAGTTACTGCTCTGGATTGCACTCGCAGACGCAGCGTGGCATAAATGAGACACTTTACAACTTGTTATATTGTAGCGCACAGCACCACAACCGTGAAGTTTAGTCGTAGCGCAAGTGGTTAATATAAAGCCACTGCAGCAATAAAAAGTTAACTAGGTGTGAATTTCTTTTACAAGGTAACATGAAAATACCTGGTTCCTCCAATAAGTAAAAGTTCTTAATAGTAATACTGAAAGCGATCCTTCCTCAGCTGATTATACGATGAAATATTTTTTAAAAAATATATATATTTTGGACAAATTTAACTCAGGAGAGGGGAAGAAAAAAAGCAACTGATAAAGAACAACACACTAAAGTAAAAATTGCCAATCAATAACTGCTTTCTAAACTAATAGTTTTGTTCAGAATCTACACCAACCTTGTAGAAACATTAGATTATTTTTAGGAAGCAGGCAAGATGAAAAATTAGCAACACCTTCACTGGGAATCGAACCACGGACCTCTCAATTACGCACTGAGCATGCAGATCACTACACCACGAAGGCTCTTTAAGAAGGCGGGAGAAATATCTTATATACTTCCCCTTTTAAAGGGGGACTGGGGTTTTTAGGAGACTCAATCGCCAAATCCTGGGTGAGGAGAATCATCAACCAACACCTTTCTAGTTAAGGTGCTACTGTAGAGACATTAGGTTATTTTTAGGAAGCAGGCACGAAGAAAAATTAGCAATGCCTTTGCCGGGAATCAAACCGTGGTCCTCTCAATTATGCGTTGAGCGTGCAGACCACTACACCATGAAGGCATGAGAAATACCTTATAACCTAAGGTCTTTTTATAACAAAAGATTTGCCAAAGTTAAACTACTACACAAAATATAAAATAAACAAGTATATACTATAATAAAATACATATTAATTATCAAAAACTAGCATAGAATTTGAATTCTGATCTTCTGTCTGCCATTCTTTTTGTATTTTTCACATAATTTTGCACTTTCAGAAGTTTACAATATAAATCATAAATGCATATTTTGTTCACATGAAAATATATGTGAAATTGTATTCCGATTTATTATTTTCCTAAATAATACTTATGAACAGCATAAACAAAGTGGAAAAATAACTACAATTCATGGCTAGCAGGACAGTTTTCACTACAGCAACAGAACCTAAATTTGCCCTTGGTCCCATTGCTAATTTATTGTATATGTGTATGTATTATATATATCACTTAGTAACATTAGAAACACGGTTGAAAAAAATTATAAGTGCAGAGATTAGGTTTAAACCCTTAAGGACTAGTGCCGGGAAAACAATGCACAGTCATGGGACTGGACCCGCTGAAATGGATCGTCGCCACTGGCCCATGCATTTTCAGCAGTTAAGCCTAATTTTACAAAAAAAAAAAAAAAAAAGTATAAAATCAGCATTTTGATATTATGATTTTATTAATCTTTTGAAATTGCATATTTAATGTACTTGTTTTTAATGTGTATTAATATAAAGAATACCACATTAATAGAAATAAATTAAACATGCAAAATACTAAAATCATAACTATACACACAGAAATAAATGCTATAAACATGAAAAAAAAAATTTACAAATATGAAAAAATAAATAAATAAACAAGAATTATCTGTAGTCCAATTTAAAAATTCTGTTGTGTGTGAAATAATCCAAAACAAGGATCAACACACAGTCTTATTGCATATTTCAAACTCAAAATACATTGTTTGCTTTCGCTTTTAGCTCACGCAATGCATCTTCTATCTTTATTACCTTTTCTGTCAACGCAAATTTTCAGAAACTGTCTTCTAGTTAGACAGAATGGTGGGAGTGTCCGGTGATTTGGGACAAATTTTTAAGTTTTTAAGTAAGGTTTCTTAGCCATGGCTAATGGAATGAAACTGAATATAACCCCAACACATGTCCCAAAACTTCTTCAAACGACACTCAGAAATATTTCATCCTCAAACACTGTGTGACATCAGGTTTTTTCTAAATCGAAAACAGCATCCACAATGACCAGAAAGTAAAGAAGAAAAGACCCCCCCCCACACCGGCGAGATATCCGATGATCACGGCAATATATACATTACATATAAAGTAAATACATTACATACCAAAATATAATGACTGTGTCATTATATATAATGACCATTCAAGGCATTATATATAATGACCTATTAAATCGAGTAAGAAAAAGCAAAAGGTGTGTCGAGAAAGCTGATAGTCTTTCCCCTTCTGTAATAATGTTGGTAATGTTACTTTTTAATTAACCAAGAAAGCTTATGTTAAGTTTCAAAATAAATAGATGGCAGTATGGGTTCCATGAATTTTGAATTTCTTTTCATAATGAAGGGGGAATTTTTTTTTTTTTACCTTGTTCTTTTTATGCACATTTTGACGCATTTTTTAGGGTTTTGTAAAGTAAAAGGGCTCAAAAGTAAAAGTTAGATAATTATGATGGCGATTATGATTGTGATACAGAAAGCTTATCAAGTTTTGTTTGTTCACAGTATATCAAGCTCAGAAGGCGATTCAAGCGATGAGGAAGATTTTTCGAGTGTTCGACAGTGGTGTAAAATTGATTCAAGTTCTCACGCTCCTAGCCGATTTAGTTTTACTGGTTACTTTAGTTTACGATTTAAAGTAATATCACACACAAAAAGATTTACTGTATTTTAAATGCTTTAAAATTTTACATTAGTTGTATTTATTCAGTCCTTTCAATTTAATATTTGTCTTATATTTATAATGAACTATTATTTACATAATTGATTATAATCATTTATAATTTACTGTTTAATAATTATCATTTATTAATTATAAAATATGTAAAAACTTATTTATGTACTACAAATACTTTAAGAAATTTTTAAAACGCGTGAGGCGAGCTATCTATGGCATCACCAGAGAAGGGTGATATTTTCGGAAGAACGGCAGGGGAAAACAGCTGCCACTTTCGAATACTGTTTACTCGCAATGTTGCGCAAATTAATTAAATAAAAATTGCTCATTTCCCTAACCATCAAAGGGTTAAATAAAATTAAAACTTTATACTAATATATCATAATATATTGCAATTAAACTTTACTTAAATGAGCACTTCCCATTACCAGAGATTTGCATAAGGAGCCAAATGAAATGTAAAAAAAAATTGACGGCATCGCAGAACAACTGATGTGGAGACGTGCAAGATACTGTCTGCATCTTGGATAGAAGCTTCAAACAGCACCGTCAAATGCAACTCTGAGGAGCTTCAGCAATTGCCTGTAGAGCCTCCAATAAAAGAGCTATCTCTTGCCAAGATTATGGGAATAGAAGTGGATATAGCTATATTATCAATGAGCTAGTGGTAGAGCATAGAGAGGCACTGACCACAGAATAGCTTATGGAGTTGCATTCTGTATCACAGCAATTTATTTATTAAGTTGTGGAGGAGGAGGAGGAGATCAACCTTGGCAAAGCAACAGCCATTTAGTGAAAATAAGGGAGATGCTGAAAGCATGGGAAACTGTTGCACCATACACTAAGATGCATCAACCTAATACGGCAGTAGCCATGTGTGCTACAAATTTATTTAACAATAATACTGGCTGATTTTTGCCAAACTTTGAAGCGTGAGTGAAAACATGTCTTCAAACACCATTTGAAAAACAGGATATATTAAAAATAATAAATTGCATTATTATAAATTTGAGTATCTTTTAACATATTATCCTATTTTACATGGATTTCTATGGAAAAAATTATTTTGCTTAATGAGTGTTACGCATTACAAGCAAGATTCAGGATCAAATTATGCTCATTAAGCGAGGTTCCACTGTACTTATGCCCATGTCCCTGATGAAAAATATTATAGATTATGTTGTACAGTAAACACTTGTACAGGTTTAAAAATTGCAATGGAACTGGATATATTTACAGGTTTAAATGAATCAATCACTTTGTCAAAAGAAGGTACCCATTCAAGAACTTTGTAGGCTGTTCTTTTGACAATTTTTTAAGTATGCTTAAAGTTAAACTAAAGAAATCTTTAAACTATCTTTTAAGTTAAAGAAAGAAAATTAAAATATTCTAAAATGAAGTTTTAACACACATGCTCAATTATAGCTAGAATTACTTCAAAATTAAAAAAAAAAAAAAAAAATAACAGCAAAGCATAATTTAAAAAATAATAATGACAAATCATTCCTAAAACCTGAAAGTAGTTCATGCTTCATAGACAGTCAGCTATCTAAAAATACTATGAAAAAAATCTCAATCACACCATTGCAACAGTAACTGTAACTCAATCACACCATTGCACATTTATACAAAAATACAGGATATTGCTAGCAACAGAAGAAGTTAAACCAAGTTTAGGACCATTTCTTTAATCAAGTAAATCATGCAAAAGGCAAAAAAAAAAAAAAAAAAAAAAAAAAATACAAAATTTTAAAAATAAAGTAGGTATTTTGATTTCCTTAACATGACATTTCATTGCTAGTATGCGATATGAAAGGTGTTAACACATTTTTAGAACAATTTTGGGCCATTTTAATTAATGTTTTAAATATAAATACTTATAATTTAAATGTTTGATAACTGTTTTTCCAGGATTGAGTCTGCATTGTGCTATTTATAAAATTTTGAAGGGTATTACTTGCTATTCCTCAATTGCCTTCTAGAATAAATCATTCACAATAGGTTTATCCTTAGAATAAACTCTTTTAAGCAAGTTAAATGTTAAGGGACTTGGAAAAAAGTTGAAAATATACGCATGCAATACCTGTAGTACACTTCGTTTTTTTTTCACACAATGCAGTTTTATTCTTTAAATTCACTCGGCACAGAAATGGAATAGTGTTTTGTAAATATCAGACATAAAATATTTTCCTGACAGTATGATAAATTACTTTTATAATTTTCCTCATCTTTTATTATATTTATTTTCCAAATATAGAAGAAACTTCAGAACTCTCAAAACTTTCTTTGCATTACCTGAAGTTTTAAATATCTTGTTCTTGTTTTTGATAGTAAATAGATATTTTTTCTTGCTGCACTTGCTTAAATAAACGCAAGTTTCATTAAAGACAGCAATATATTTCTACTTATCTCCAGCTAAATTGTATTTACATAGATCTCAATAACATTTTCTATTTCAACCCCATTTCTTAACATGAAAGCTAATAAATATTCTGTATTTTTGGCTTTTTTAGGTTGTAAAATTTTGTCTATTATGATATTTATTGTTGCTAGAGCTAGAAACCACATCTACATTAATGGTTTTTCTTTTGTTATTACAGATTTAAGAAACAATAGAAAAAATGTCTATCTTTTTTGAGTAATTATTTGGAGATTTACTATGTATCAGTAATGACTTATTATGTATAAATAATGACGGTTTGTTTTCGAAGAGATATACAATAAATACATTTATTTTTCACTTAGAATTTTGAACACCACACATTTCACAACATTTTTTAAGAATATGGAAAGCAAAACACAGCTTTTGATCCACAACGTATTTAGATGGGGACCGAAATGCAATGTCGCTTTCTTACATTAAATTCAAACAAATACATTTTTAACAAGTTTTTATTTTTAATCAATAATATAATCACCCTCGTTACCAACAACTTTTGCCATCTAATGTGCAGATTTTCAATCCCGGACTGATAAAAATCAATTGGTTTTTGAGTAAAATAGCTCTAGAGGACATTTTGGACATCATCCAAATTTTCAAATTTTTTGCTACTAAGAAAATATTGTAGGGATCTGAATAAATGGAAATCCAATGCTGCGATATCGGCCGAGCATGATGGGTGAGTATGGCAATACCTCCCACCCCAATTCATTAATTTTTTCCAGTGTTCATCTTACACAGTGCAATCTTGCATTGTCGTGTTGCAGAATGACGCCTTTTATGTTGACAATTGATATTTTTCGATTAAAGATTGGTTCACTTCATCCAATTGTTCACAATAAAGGTCTGCATTAACAATTTGTCAAGGTTTCAGTAATTCAAAATTAACAATTCCGCGACTACTCCATCAAACACCGCGCCTTTTCGGGATGTAAACCCTTTGTAACCCCTATTAAAACTGCCTTTTGAGTTTTGGATTATCATATAGGACTTATTTTTTGTCTTCACTAATCAAGCGATCAAAAAACGATTCTGTAGGGTGCCGTTGAAGCAATACGTTGCATGTGATGGATAGGTTGGCTTTGTTCTTTTCAGACAGATTATGGGGGACTCAAACACCTGTTTTGCTTATTTTTCCATTCTGCTTTAAATGTTCTTGGATGGTCGACCAAGGTTGGTTAAGAGAGTCTGACATGGATTTGCTTCCACTTCTGCCCTTAGCATGTTATTGTCGACATGCGCAGAAACAACATTACTTTCCAGTTTAACAATTTAGAGAAAGAGGTAAGGGGGAAAAAATATACATATTTCTAAAACTAAGTTTTATGCACATTATGCAGAAAATTCGGTAAACATGCCTCAAATAAATCTGACATCTTTTAGAGTATGTTATTACACTATAAAACAAGTTTGTGGTGTTTGAGTACAAAGCAAATATTTCAGAATGTATGGATTTTAGAAAATGGATATATCAAACATTCAGATGTTATTGCTAATGTGTCCTTTTTGAGTTAACCTGACTTCTAATGTGCAGATTAAGTAGTACTGTTCGCTTTCAAAACAGCAGAGATGCTACCTGTCAGTTCTTACGCAGACAGAAAATTTACAATTGAATGAATGTTATTTTTTGATATTATACAGAATTCTAAACATGAAATCCCTTGACAAGTAGTTCATATGCTTGATATTTGTATACCCATTCACTATCACAAAATTTAAAAAAAAAAAAAAAAAAAAAAAAAAAAAAAAAAAAAAAAAATTGGCAGATAGAACAGTTTATTAATATTTTAAACCAGTCTGCCAAGACCATTGCAACACATAACACAAAACTCGTTCAATATGCTGTAATGGCCTTTGAACCTCTGAAAAAATTTCAATATTTTACTCTTTACATTAGTATTTTAAAATATGAGAAAGGATTTAAAATTTAAAAAAAAGTCCTTATACAAAATCAGAATATGTGCAATTATTATAATGGTTGACAATCAGAAAGCATTATATAATAATGAAATAATTAAGAATAATAAGCATAACTAAATATTTGCAACAAGAACTTTATGTTATCAAATTTTGAAAATTACAGCAAAAATAAAAAAATTCTTTAAAATATAAAAATTAAATACTAACCATTACTTTCTCCAACTCAAGTGATAAAGAAATCAATTCCTCACGAGACTATAGTAGAAAGAGAAGCAGTTGTGTTTATAGTTCTACAAAGCAAGCAGGAAAAGCAAAAAGAACCCCAAATGTTTGAAAAGTCATGCTAAAAAAAACTTAGCCACATGCAATAAATACTACTACTACTACAAAAAAAAAAAAAATATACATGCAAGGGTTAATTCAAACTGCATGAAAGAATTACAATAAAAATTGTCCAGAAAGAAATTTATAAAGAAAGTTAACATGCATAGCTAAATGCAGCATTCTTTATATATATATATATATATATATTTTTTTTTTCAAAATTATCTATTAAATACAAACTAAAGAAAATTCCTTCAAAATTATACCATTCATATATAGTTTAATTCACTTAAAATGCAACCATGCCATCTACTTATTATAAAAGGCAATATTTCAGCAAAAAGATATACTTTAAACAAAACAGACAAAATTCTAAGTTCTTCCAGGACTTTCTTTATAGACACTTGCTTATGGAGTTATATCTCATATTCTATCTAAATATCATAGCACCTGAAGATCTAACAACACTCTTCATTATCATAATTTTATATATGATCTATATTTTTCTTAAATGGTAAAGAATATCCCTCAGTAAAAACTTAATATTTAACACATTAAGCTATGTAGTTCATATTCTGATTAAATCATATTCTTTAGAAGTTAGTACTCAAACTTTTGTGCAATTAAGTGCAAAATCTTTGTGAAACTTTTATAAGTATGCTATTTTTCATACTCCCTTTTTTTAATAATAGTATGGAATTAGTGAACATAATTTTTTAGTTTAAACAACCTTTAGTTGATTCATAATAGCAGCTTCTTCTTCAACAGCTCGTCTCATGCTTTCATCTACTGTTAATCCATTTATCTCATGTGCACTTGCAATACTATTTGTGAAGGCAGAACCAGTAGAATTTAGAGCTGATACAGCTGTTTGAATAGAATTAGACCTGAAACAAAGTATTTCAAAATTAAATACAATAATTATACAATACTCTAAAAAGTTTCAAATCATATAAAGAAGCATTATCATAAAGAAAATACATTTAAAATCTGAATGAAGTTAAAATTAATTCAACTCAAAAACATTCATAATAAGAATTACTAGCACTTTAATACCAGAGATAGCTCATTTTGTAAAGTTTTCTTCAGAAAAACTTCCAAAGTTACTTAAAAAAAAGATCACAGCTTCGAACCAAAAAAAAAATACAAATGTTAGACTGACTATACTTTGACTCATCAGAACAAGATAAAATCCATATCTCAAATAGAGAAAGTACTGAACTGTCCCTTATCACCAGTGAGAAAGGTATCAGTAACACTCAACACAATCTCCATCTCTTTATTATCTCAGCGCCAATAACAGAACTCCTTACTGAGTAAACTTGAATGATGGTCGAAGGGTGAGAATGAACAACAGATACTGTCACTTAACTACATAAAGAGGAAGAAATACAATTATTGAAAACCTAACTAAATTTAAGAAAGGAATTCTAATATATACTTTAGCAAATACACTTTACTCCAACAGAAGTAATCTATTCTAAGTTAGTTAAACTTAAAAACATAATGCAGGACTTCTACAGTTTGAAAGAAAAAATTTCTTCACTTTTAAGCCAAAAATAATATATAAGTGTAATGACTATATATATGTGGTGCTTGAAATAAAATTTTAACCTTAGTAGCCTCTTAAAATGCTTTTTTAACGTGGCTATTTTCCTTTATCCCAATAACAGTAAGATGCTTACAATTCATTTTCTGAACTGTGGCTTTTAAAATTAATCCATGTCATAAGATTCTCATAATAATATATACATTTATATAATGCAAAAAGGCTTTTACTAAAAATGTAAAAATTTACAAATCAGAACTTGAATTAATAGAAATGAAGCAGAATTATAACTTTAATAACATCTATACTGTAAACTGTATATTTTCTCTCTGCTTCTCTGCTCTTCTAGCATGCTGTTTTCCATTACTCTCTCATACTTCAAATATATTACAAAAATATGATTACCATCATCAAAGAATGGGTACACATTTAGTGCCAGCTGAACTGTTATTATTATTCCAGAATGTTAAGAAATAAAAAGATGTTAAACCAACTATAATTGCAACCACATATTTATACATCAGATATATCAAGAATAAAAAGATGTTAAACCAGCTGTGATTACAACCACATATTTATACATCATATATATCATGTTCTACCTCAGTGGTTCTCAATCTTCCTTGCCATTCACTTATTTCACCACTGCTAAATAAATTATCATTCATCCTCTCTTTTTGAAAATTTGAAAAATGAACACACATTTATTTAAATGTTGACAAATACAAAAACTTGAATTAAGGTAGTTTTTTATATTCATAAACTAAAATACTAAAGTAATAATAACAAAGTAAGTAACTAAAAGGTCGACTATATTATAAAATTCCTCCCTCAAAGCAGAATTTCCCCGGTTGAGAATCCCTGTCATACATCATCCATATCATACTTTCATTAACATATATGTATACACATGCATATTTATAAGTATGCATTTATATTAACTACTGCTTTGTACATAAAATATGGAAATTCACAGCTTTCAATTTAAATTTAATTTTTAGCAATTTTAAATTATTCATTGATATTTATTATTTTCTAGCTCCACTGAGCTAGAAAATAATATTATAATAATATTGTATAATGTTGTATAATAAATAACTCAAATTGTAAACAGCTTGAATTCTTACCTGAAAGCAGCTGACAGGCCAGAACATATTTTTACAAAATTTAAGAACATTTTTAACAAACAAAATTACGTGAGTGGTGGTACTTGTTCCTTTTTAGGGAGTGAGCTCCTAAAAACTCATCACCGTAGTGGTACATATTTAGAAGCTCACCTCCTTTAAAAGGAACAAGTAATTAAATTTTTTATTTAGCATCCGAAATAAACCGAAAAGGAACCGAAATAAACACTTTTGGATGCTTTTAAATCCACCAGTAAGTGTAGAGGAAACCAGATATCCCTGCTAAGATGGAGGAGAATACCCATGCTGGTATACAGAAGCTGTACAAAGAATACCAAAATCTGGATAAAGAGAAATCAAGAAACATGGTTAAAGTAAATGTGGAATGGAAGATTTGGAAAGATTATCTTATCGAGTTATTTGATATTTCCCAGCAAAATGTGATGGATATAACCAGCATATGACAAGGAGATAAAAAATTTTATAGGTCACAAATCGTACGAGTTCATCAATGAGCAGAGTAGACTAGGTATTCATCTCAAAAATAAGCTTCACAGTCTGTGGGTTTCACTTGATATGAAGTCATATAATGCAATGCTGGACGAAGAAAGTCCCGTTTAAGGCTTTCTAGAAGAGAAAATTAACAAGTGAAAATGGTTAACTACATTCAAAGTGCCCTAAAAGATCAGAGACACTGCCATCCAAGAGAAGACTACAATGAATTATTACAACTCACTCCTGTACATAAGTGATTGGTCTCAAAATGACTTGAGTTTCAGGATCCCAGGGCTCTGCATCAAGCAAGGTGGATGCCAAAGGCAATATGTGCACTGAAAATTATGCAGCCTCTAAATATTATCTAGTCTTCTATAAATTTAGTATATATACATTTTACATTTTACTTTTTACCTTATAAAATGAAAACACCCTGCAAAAAATTTCTACTAGTTATGCTTTTTAATTCATATGCATTGACAGCTAAACATTAAATTTTAGACTGACATTTATTTAAGAAAATTCCAATATGTTGAATTAATCACAAAATAACTTACCTTTAACAGGAAAACAGCAAATTTAATAGTATTGAAGCCTTATCAGCTGTTAGCTGGCAAAATGAATTTACTGATGGTACCAACATGGGAAATTCTTCCACATTACTCTACTCAGGTGGCCTGACATACAATAACAAAGGCCCAATTTACTCATTCTACCTTTTTTCTTCAATAGTAGTCACAAACATATGCCCAGTCTATATCTTTATGTCCCTAAAACTATAAGCATTGCACCTGCATCAAATACACAATTTAAAATGCATTTGCAAGCCACATATATTTACTCTTGATACTGAATGCAGCCTGTGAGCCTAAGATCACTTTCTAGCTAATACAGAAAAAAATACCCTCCCCCTATTTTACTCTTATTAAATTTTCTGCAGCTGCTTCTTAAATTTGCAGAGATGCTTAATTTACTTCATTTAGATTATATAATTCATTATCTTAATATGTGTCGTCATATATATATAAATTAGATGAAGAGAAAAATGAGTATCGCTCAAAATTAACATGGATAGAATTTCAAAGTAAATTACATGTGAATTTACAAACATATTTGCACTTTTAGTAAGTAAGCAATCCACTGCTTGAAGATAAAAATTCACATATAATTTACTTTCTTATATATGTATGTAATAACCTTTTAATTCAAAAATTTAGAATTTGTTAAGATATACGTTAAAATATAAATAAGTAGTCCCAAATTAAATATTTCTTTTTATTGTTTGACATTTGTAGCCACAAATAACTTGGCACAAAAGGCACATCTCTTGCAAAACTTTTGTTTTATGGCACTGAGGTAAGAAGAGAAGCAGTGGTGAAACGTCTAATTAGGAAGCAAAATAGGAATCATGATGTGTTTCAGATAAAATTTTAGTTTGAAGTGATTTTGTTTTGAATTAGTTATCTTTTGGTTGGCTAATTTATAATTCTGTAATATTACTCTTAAGTGGTTGAGTTTCAATTTGTAAAATCATCTACATCACCAATATTACTTGTAAGGAAAAGTCATATGATGGCTATTAATTTTGAAATGATGCAGTTTAGAGAGATTTATTATAAACAATTACCGTTTTTAGAACAGAAATGGGGAATATCCAAATTTAAATGAAAAGGGACAACTATAAATTAAAATTAGGATTTTGGTTTACATATTTTTTATCTTATTTATATACATATATATCCTTTTATTTCTAATTAACATTTACAGGCAAATAAAAATTAGATGACAGAAGTAAAATCAAGTGACCGAAGCAAACTAGTTATTTTAATAGCTCACATTAGAGGTAAGTATTTAAGACATAATTTCTTATTGGGGAGGAAATGGAATTCTGATACAGCACAGTAATACAGCAGTGGAAAAATATCATATTGAAAATCTACGCGACAATATAATACATTACTAATTTGTTAGAATTTGAAAATGATGCAAATTATTGCATTAGAATCACAATCTACTGCACTACATATCACAGCACTTATATTGTTTACTGGTTACGAGCATTAATGCCATTGAAAAGATTGATCAGTACCAGAATTTGAAAACAAGTGACAATATTACATGTGGATGTGATTTAATTGACTTCGTTGTGATGGAAATTCGAAATAACAGTTCAAAAGAAGAATGCATATATTACACTATATATGGAGAATACTTTTCTAGATACACTACACAGAAAGTTAATCAGTTTCAAATTCCATGACTGTCAAAGAAAAGAATTTTCTTTAATTGAGCAAACAGAAGAGGTGGACAGGAAGAAGTATATAAGCAAAATCCCAAGATAATTTTCTGAAAGCCTTTTACTCAGAAACTAGGTTATTACATTTCTCTGATGTGAAATCAGAAAACATACTTCAATAAGTTATAATATGGGCCCTTTGGGAGGGAAACAATATGGCCCTGCAAATCTTCTGATGAAGAAACCACAGCTAATGGGGGGGAAAAAAATGTGCTTTTTTCAGGCACACTAAATAAACAAAAACATAAAAGTAAACTAGAGAAATAATGCATAGCTCTCAAACTATGATTCAGGTTGTTCAAACAGTTACAATATGATTATGATGTAAAGTATATTAGATGTTCTACATTTTATGCTAGTCAACAAATTTTATCTTGTAATTTTCTTACACTTTTATACTGAGATAATCCTGAGCAGGAAAGGAAAGCCTAATTCATCAAAACCCTTTTAGGCATGATGAAAATGAATTAAGGTATATACTGCAGGTGTAGATAAACTTAGTAATGTACCACATATTGATGTAAAATAAAATTAAATACAAACATTAAATGTTTAAATATTGGTTGACTATTCCTATAAAATTCTGTAAATGTCTATATTAGATTAGGAGAACTCGGATCAAATAAAATCGAATATGAAAAATTATGCAGAAAATCATGATTGAAAGGGAAATAAAATCCGCATAATTTAAATTTCATTTATTGTTGAAAAAAAAAACACCTTTCTCAATCAAGGATAAAAATTAAGAAACACAAGATCGGTTATCCATCGGGAAATCAGCAGATGCGACAAAAAACTGGAAGAGTTGGAGCTATGAAAATGGCATTTTCTGATAAATTAAAATTTAATCTCTATGGAATATAGTAGGAGAATTACCAAATCCCTAAATAGTACCATTCTGACAGCTTTAGAGAAAAATGTGTGCATCCTCAAGTTCAAAAGGATTAGAATACATCTTCCACTAAACAGCAGACTGACTTTACTCCTTGAACAATACAGTGAATGATACTTCACTTGATCTTAGCCAAAAGGCCAAGAAGCGATAGTACAGTGAATGATTGACTAGATTTCATAAAGGCCCTTTTTAACTGTCCTTTGCAATGTTCTGTCATAGCCCAGTTTGTTGATACTCATTTAGCATTGTGCAGTGTTTCATAATTACCTCAAAATATTAGAATATCATAAATTATATATATAAAATACCTAGGAGCTGCTTGTGCTTTCTTGCCTTCCAAAAATGTCAGATGGTTTTCCATTTCTTCCAAAAGACTTCCAGGAGCCTAAAACAGAAAATATTAAAAACTAATACATAAATGCTTAAATTAAATATATGAAATAGCAGCATAATAGAAATTCACTAATAAGCTTAAGGCCATTTATTAAAATACAGTGGAACCTCATTTAACAAGCATAAATGTAAAATAGGATATTGCATTCCATTCCGAAAAACAATACTGAAACATAACGATATAATTTATTACTTACAATACATCTATTTTTACAAGAAAGTTGACTAAAGTTTTTGCCTATGCTTCCAAATTTGACAGAAATTTGTAGTGTATATAGATACTGCCTTATTAGGGTGATGCTTCTAAACTTAGATGCAAAAGTTTCTGATATTTTTAGAATCTCCCTTATTTAACTGAAAGTCTGTTTCTAGCTGAGGTTGTTTTTAACAGCCTCCTGACAATTTCTTGGTGTGATACAGAAAGCAGCTCCAAAGGCTCTTCGATGTTCAGCTCCTGGCTCTATTCTTTGACTAGCTAGTTAATGTCATAGCTCTACAAGCTCTGTGAGCCCTTGCTCAAACATCACGTTGTCATATTCGACAAAGATGTCCAGCCAAAACTTTCTCCATTGAGAAATAAAGGTTCTCTTTGTGAGCCCCTCCCAAGCCTTGTCAAACACCTTGAGGCACAGAACAATGTGAAAGTGGACTTTCTAAACCTCACTGAGAGTAAAATTGGTTCCTTTTTAAAGTCTAAGATTTTTTGATGCAGGACACATGAAAAATGTGCAATGCCCTTGGTGGGACTCAAATCTGGACCTCTTGAATGCATGCCAAGTATGCTATGATTACACCATGAAGGCATGCAAAAAGGAGGGAGAAAATGCCTTATATACTCTCTCTTTTAAAGAGCAACTGGGGATTAGAGGACCCAATTGCCAAATCCTAGTGGTGAATAATCATCATCCACCATCTTTCAGTTTGGGCACCACTGTACAGTCTTCAGGTTATTTTGAAGCTGGAGGAAGTGAAAAATAAGCAGTATCTTCGCCAGGACTTGAACCTGAACCTCTCAAATACGTGCAGAGTATGCTACCATTATACCACGAAGGTATTCAGAAGGGAGGGAGAAAATAGCTACATCAAAACAACACTCAAACAGTACTTTTACATAGTTTTTAAAATTTGAAATGATTTGCTGGTCCCTGTGTTAGAAGGCAGGAACTGGATCTTGAAAAATTTAAATTTTTCAATTCAAGGATTTAAATTCTAGTCCTGAGGAAGTGCAGAAGCATTGTTCATAACAAGCAAAGCATAGAATGGCAAGTTCAATAAAAGAAGTTTTTTTTTACAGAGGGACTTAACATTTTATTGTTATAATCTGTAAAAACATGTCACTCAAGCCTTGTTGTTGAAACTCCATATGGTATATATAGCCTGCTCTTCTAGATCTCATTCTTCTTAAAGCTTATGGACTGTCCAAATGATACATATGCAGTGGTTTAATTTTCAAATCAGCACTTACATTAGCACAAAATAAAAATGCTAGATGTTCTAACTGTGGCAGTGCCTACTCCTCTCTGTAATATAAGTTCACTTTTGACATCTCTCTTCAGGTAGAACCCATCCCATGACAAATCAAAACCAGCTGTGACAGATAAACCTGCTATAACAGAATTCAGAAGCTCTCTTCCCCCCCCCCCAATATGCTGATGTTCTCAGCTGTCTTTTATGTCTGAACTTGTTGCTTCTCAGTGCCTTACAATGCTCTGGATACCGGTTCTTCTCTTAAACACCCCAACTTGCCTTGAATGCTTCTTCTTAGTCTGTTGAAGATTCTGACATCTTCTTAAAAAGAAGCTGGAAAAAAAAAACAGTTCACCTTCTCACAAATTACATTTTCATTCCAATTATGTTTTCCTTCATTAATTACTTTTTCACAAATTAAGTTTATGTGAAACTGAAAGGTTTTCACATTGTATGGTGGAAGCCATTTCAAAGAATTCCCAAACTGACTTTAATTTACTTTATAAAGCCTGCTTCAGGTTACTGAATTTGTGTAATTCAGTCCTAAAATATTTAATTAAATATCCAAAATTTTATTTCTTTGGCTAATTTAATAATTTTCTTACACTTTTACACTGAGAAAATCCTGAGAAGTGAAGAAAAGCTTTTACTTATGAATGCACTTTTAAGTGCAATAAAAATAAAGCTGATAATCAATGTAAGGATAAAAATTAAAAAGCGAAAGATTTTGCAAAATACTGGAAAACTGAAGCGATGTGATAAGAAACTAGAAATCTCCCAGTAAAACCGACACAGTCGGCAGCAGCAGCTATGCTATACCAATAACAATTTTTCAATATTATGCAGAATAGGTGGTCATTGTGTAAAAATACTTGTGATAACCTTTGAAGCAATGATCTCCTTAATTTTATTCTTGTTTTTGAGGATATAATGCACGCAATTGATGCAGCCTGATTATGCGTGCATGTTACATTAACAATACTCGTACGTTGTTTTTGCTTCTCAGTGACTTGGCATTTGACTGATACAGCGATTTTTGTTTACTCATTTTCTTGCAGCATTTTCTTTGGAAACTATCATGTACGTGTATTTAAATTTTGTGGCACAAAAATACACAATAATGTGTCTGAATACAACTTTCAAAGTGACATTAAGATGCTAGCTGAACGAGAGCTAAACATAGAATGAAAAACGTGATGCAAGCAGAATCCTACGCTTGAGGTCCCGATGTCTACACCTGACTCATTATGGGAAACACTGCTGGTTAAGGGAGTCATTTAGTTTACATTTTGTTTTGCTCATTATGCAAATCACTTGTAAGCACTGCTCATTAAGCAAAGTTTGATTGTATATGCTTATACGTATAAAACAGATCTAGATATAAAAATTGAAAATGTTCAATAAATGTAATACATTTTAATCTCTTAGATAATGATAAAACTTACTTTTGTAAAATCTGGTATACTGCCTTTGTCAATACCTACACTCTGAAGGAAAAAAATTATATATAGGAATAAGAACATATTCATCCAAATAATTACACTAATGTATAGAAAATACACTAAGAGCAAAATGAATGGTAGGACTATATAGGCATTTCAAAAACGGCTGAATTTTGAAAAATGGCTTAAACATAAAATAAATATCACACATACATCATGAAACCTTCATATAAAATTCTTAGAAAAATAATTATTTGGGAAAATAAAGATAATATTTATCAGTGTTAATACATACATATATAGATAACATGCTTACCACATATCACATGAAATCCTATAGCATTGCTTTTATTCCATAAGCAAGTTTTCCTAATAATTAAGTTAAATGTAAAATTCAAAATCTTACTCAAATATTCAGTTAACTAAAAACTCACAAATTATTCAAATACTCAATCAAATTACACAGTCAAAGATGTGCAATGGAATCTCCATGCTTGAAACACTTTTTACAAATTTTTACAAACAAATGATTTTAAAATGTTTTAACCTTATTTTGGCCCTAGTGGTGGCATCTGCTGCCTTTAGACGCAGAGGACTATTTTATTGGCAGAAGAGGTTATTTTACAATTCATTGGCAAAGCTATCATCTGGCGACTTGTCAGCATGCATTTTCACACTTGACCATTTACCTTGAGAGCGATGGTGGCAAAATTAAACTCAGTGGTGTAACAGCCCTAATGGGCCAAGGCCTGCAGTTCCCGAAAATCTGCTTTCTTGACTGCGTGTCCCGAGGTGCATGGTAAGCATATGCCCTGAACAAGTGGTCAGCTTGTCGCAGGACCCCCAATGTTTAATCTCCAAATGAACTTGGTACTAATTTTATTAACCCAAGTGATGGAAATCAAGGGATAAAAGGCTGAGTCGGCCTTGCCCAGCCCAAGAATCGAACCCTGGACCTGTGGTGCTGCTGTGCGATGCGCTAGCCACTGCGCCACTGGGCCTCAATGGTGGCAACTGCCATGACATATTAGTTTCCATAACTCAAGTAGGAACATATTAATATGTTGCAAGAGAGTTCTAACACCTATAAACAATTTCTTGTAGACTTTTTATTTTGGGGGGGGAAGCATTTCAAAAAGTTCAGGGCTGAAAGGGTTAATGCAAAGGCATAGATAATTTATTAATAAAAAGTATTCAAATCTATTTGACTTGACAAAGATGACTCCATGAGAGATTTTATTAAAAATACCTTATGTTGGACCCCCTCCCTCCGGGGGAAAAAACTGCAACTAGCTTTATTTTACTGTTAATATAATCTGTATGAAACTACCAGTGTTCAATGATCCTATGCTAACAATAGCTATGTGATAGGTAATTTAAATGCAGAACTCTTACCTATGCAGGTAATTTCATAGGTGAAGATGACTATGAAGTGGGTTGGGACAATTGGTTTCAATAGATTTTATCAACCTGGTTAGCATTTGGTCATAGGATAAATAAGCCTTGTCTAAATAAATTCTCTGCCTACTTCATATTACAGATAAGGATTACTCAGCTTGAAAGAGAATGTCTATGTGGAAAAGTTCAAAAGACAGCAGCCCAATATACATGCATCAGTTAAAACTCTCAGTTGATGCAAACTAAAATTAAGTCCAAATTAAAAGAAAATCTAATCACATTAAAAACACAGTACCAGTAAACTACACAGTACGAGAAATGAACCATATAATGCATTGTCCACAATTAATGATATACACAATTCAATCATATAACATTATAAATACAAATTTACAGAATGCAAAGAAATTCACTTCTAACTGAATCAACATACATTTATTCTTAGGTAGTTGTGTATAGCATAAATTACTGGCACCACACAATGAAATCTAAAGAAAAAGAGTTTTTTTAATTACCTCTGCAACTTTTAAGAAGTCTGAAACTTTATCCATTGCAACAATGAATTTTTTATAAATATCTAAGGCCTCTTTACAATGCTTTTTATTCATATTAAAATATTTCTCTAGAGGAGAAGAAAAATTATAATTAATAAACACAATATACATATTTCTGGTGTACATTCACATTTTCTACAAGTTTCTACACATTTCTTTATGTTTTTACATTTTCTATGTTTTAACAACATAAAGGTAAAAAGCCTGATTTCATTCCATAACTATAATTTAATCAAAAACTAAATAATTCATCAAACCTTTAAAGGATTTAATATTTTAAATACATTTCACAAAACATGAAAAGCATGAGAAAGCACATTTAACACTAAAAATAAATAATCAATTTAAAACCCGATTTTTAGTTAAATTATAGAAGGTAAAAATCCAATTCTGGATCACCAAAATCATTTTCTCTACACAAAATAGCACAACACTACATCAACAATTCTGAGCTCTAAATATGGTATAGTTTATTAGCTACATTCTTCCTTTAACGAGTATGTTACGAAAACTAGAAATTATAATTAGTGAGCAAGTTAGTTGATCAACTGCTATATTTTAAATTTTGATTATACAAAAGTATTTAGTTTTACATGTTAAACAATTTTCCTTTTTCTCAGAAAGTTTTTATTGTGTTGAATATGCAAGTTATTAAAGGCACAATGTTATGATGCATCAAGAACACCTTACCTTTTTATTTGCAATAAATATACAAAATAATCTCTATTAAATATTAACTTCATAAAATTCAAAATTGCACAAAGGGGATGGCTAATTTAATACTTTTTCTCCTCCCCCCTTTTTTTTCTTTAAGAAACAGAATAAAAATGGAGTTTTTCCAAATTTCCTTCAATAAGAATTTTCATATTTTCTTAAACATTACTTATAGATAACTTATTTAACCTGAATTTAGAAAAACAGATTATAACATTTAATTATGAAGTATTTTAAATGTAGTAATTTATTACTGTGGTATAAATACTTCACTGATTACCATTTTTACATGAAATATAAGTAATACAACATTCAATTTTAGTTCTAAAAGTAGACTTGTTCCTATAAAATCTCAGCAGAAACTACACATAAACCTAAAAGAAACAATATGTAGAAACATAAAAAAGAGAATTATCTAGATAATTACAAACCAAATAAGTTAATGATCCCATCATTGTAGGCAGCAAATAATTGAATTAAATCTCGATATAGCAACACAAAACATGAATTCATTACTCCGTTAGTTAAATCATCAGGACTACACTGAAAAACAAAAGTATACTGATATAAAAATGTGACAATCAATATGCAAGGTATAATACATTAATGCAAAAATTTTAAACTGCTTATATAAAGTTGATGCTCTGATAAGTGTTTTTTCATTAAAATAATTGCTTTATTCATAGATATTAAATATTGGCACATATGAAATGCAAATGAATCGATATTTGCCTATATATATATATATGTAAATATAATAAGAACCATTAAAAGTCACGATCTAAAGTGATATGAATGCATAGTATTTGTGCAAAATTTTGTTGAAGATTGCACAAAATTTATGGTGAAGTGTATAACAGAGAAGTATATAGTAAAACCTTCCATATGAATTGAATATTGAAAGAAAATGACAAAAATATACTGATGTGCCAGGTGCAATATTTATTACCATTATAAGAACATGCCGCTACATTGCTGTTGTAAATTCTATAAGCAGGTATTTCTGCAATGTGTTAAAGAAATCACACTGAAGGTGGAAACAGAAAATCCTAAAAAAATAGAATTATATATAAAAAAAAAAAAAAAAAAAAAAAAACATAATGTAGATTTAAAGAGTACTTCAGATTATATTCTAATTACCCAACATAACGAAAGACTGAATATGGAATATAAATGCATAAAATGAGAACCATACATAAAATGCAATGTAATGTGCAGTGTATGTTAAGAGTTTTACTGTCATTAACCTTTTGTGGAAAAGAAAGTTCAGGGCAGTTACACGAGCAATCTGTCACATTATCTGCACTAATATTTACAAATGGCTCAAGATTTGAGGAAAAGGAACATATTTGCAGAAGCTGACAATATCTACACAGTACTTCAAACACAGCTTGATTTATGCCCTGCCATATTGCTGTAATAAAGCAATAAAAACCATTGCACATCATTAGGCAAGCAGCCTTAGTGGCAAAATTGTCAAGCATAAAATTTTAACTTAGCAGGTTTTGTATGATAAAATGCAATAAGAAGCAGAAAAGCAATTGAAATATAAACCAAGACAACAAATAAAACTTCACTTTTGACAGCAGAAATTCAAGAAGGATATTATTTCATCACCATCTTCTATTACTTAAAAACATACTTCTATTTGCAGGAAAGGCCATAAAAACAGAACAGGTGAAGTAAAAATTAACAACGTTCAGTATAAAATTTACTGTAACTGAAGAAACCTGATAACTATTAAACACATTTAGCAGAGATCACAAAATTTGGGTAGAGTAGACTTTAAGGTACCCCTTGAATTATGGCGAAGTTGTTCTTTGATTTATCGCCAAGTTGTTGTTTCATTTATGGTAGCCTGAGTAGTTGAATGTTATGGAAACCCTATTGTGACGTAATCGGGTGCATGATTCTGGGAAATTTTGAATCATGGGATATTTTGTAAGCGTTTTTGCGGTGCGTCTTGGTTTGATTCTTTAGACTGTAGAATGGCCAAATGTAGTAAGATTAATTTGAATTTTCTGTACCATTTGGAGTGAAAGGGGAAAAGAGCTTTAATTGACAGGTGTGCAAATGAAAGCTTACTTAGTAGCCTTTATAAGTGTCCTGTATGTAGGAAGCATATGCGTCTAGTCGAGCGTAAAAACCGTTTAGATGGATTTGAATGGGTTTGTAGGAAGAAAGGTTTAGATGGTCACTATGTGAAGCGTTCGATCAGAAAGAGTATCTGGTTTGAAAAAAAGTCATTTGAGTATGATTGATATTTTGATTTTTACGTGGCTCTGGGTGTACGAAGCGAACTCAAAAATCATGGTAAGTGAATATTTGCTTTTGGTAGTGCTTAAATGTATAACATGTTTTTCCTTTATGTGATTTTATTGCTTGGTTTAAAATTTATTTTATTGAGACTATGTATTTTTTGTTTGCCTATGTTTTAGAATTTGGTGCTCCTTTGACTTTTTAAGTGAAAATATATCGATGTGTACATGGACAAAGTAAAAGAAGTGTGCAATGCAAGTTTGTGCAATTCTGTGATTTTTTTTAAAGTGAAAATAGGTCGACGTGTACATGTATAAAGTCAAAGGAGTGCGCAATGCCATTTTTGTGCAATTTGGGGATTTTTTTAAGTGAAAATAAGTCGATGTGTACATGGATACCAAGTTTGTGCAATTGTTTGTCTTGTTATTTTGGCTTTGTGTAGCGACGATGTTTGGTGCAAAAATCGCCGCTTCGCATGCCAAAATAATGAGTCAAAGAATTGCAAAAAATCAGTATCCATGTACCGCCAAAAATCACCAAGGGGGGCCCTAAACTATACTTTTACCCAAAATTTAATTCTAATGACGTTAGGAAGGAAGAGAATGACATGAAGACTGACATAAAAATGGTAATGTGTGACCTTTTGGATAGTGGAACTTGCATGATACAGATGTTCATAAACAATAAATAATAATTAAAAGAAAAACTTACATCAAATTCCATTAAAGCATCCATCTGTTCATGCAATATTGGCAGAGTTTTTAGAAGCTAAAAACATAAAAGTAGTTTTAAACATATTTACATAATTGCTTTAAAATGCAATAAATTAGAAATCTGAAGAAATATGATCAAAAATTTTTATATGATTACAATACCTTAGACATGGGCTATAGACATAATTCAAATCAAAACATACATTGAATACTATAAAAGATAATTCTTTTCATAAAAATCACATATATTTATTTATATTCCACTTTATTATTTTTAAAAGCTAACAGATACAGCTTTAGGTGTTAAAAAGGAATTATGCCATAATACTCATAAGGAAATAAAACACTCAATCCATTCCAAATTTGTTTACAATAAAAAGTCTGTTTAGGTTAAAGATTTACAAATTCTTTCCTCCCTTAAATTTCAGTTTCAAAACTACATAAAATTTAAAACTCAGTCTAATTTCAGATACCCCAAAATGAATACCCCAAATTAAACCTTTGTATTCCATTGCTGCCTATAATATTACACTTAAAATATGAACTTCCAAATCCAGTATAACTGATATGGTGACACACTTGTTTTGCTTACTTGAGCACTTGGAAAAGACTCTAAACCACAGAATTTGGCAATAATTGCCACGGGAAATCCTGTAAGTGTATAAGTGATTGTTTCCAAAAATATAAATTGAAGATTTAAAAACTTGAATTTGCTTTAAATAATGTAGCTAAGGAATAATTTTGTTTTATTGCAACAACTATATTTTTTGAATATTATATATTTACGCTTATATAGTGCTGGAATTGTTGGTATACTACATGAGCCACTAGGCTGAAGTGCAACAAAGGATTAAAGATCTATCACATTCATTACAACATTAGTATTACATAAGGATAGTTTTAACATATTTAATAATACATTTTTTACATTATGCATTTATAAGTATGTGCACGCTTGTTGGTGCTTTGTTTATAAACTATTAATATAGAAATTTCAAAAAATGACAAATGTTTACATAGTAAAAGCCCAATTATATGGCCATCAGCGCAAATTTTCATGAATAATGCTTGGAATAACACTCAACAATGAACATGTGTTCTTTTATCATTAGCACCATTTTGTATTACATTCAGTTAGCTACTAGACAACACCTAATCTAATTTTTAATGATCTTTTTGCTGTCTAGAATGTTTTCATGAAATTCTGAAAATGCTTTTCCGGGACATTTTTACTTTAGCTATTGTGTAGGTGTAATACTCCTGCTCACTTTTTTTTTCCTTTTCAATTTTAATGATAAAATTTTTTGTCAATACATAATAATATTTAATACATGTAAATAATGAAAAATCAATTATTTAATGCATTTATATGATGCTTATATTTAACTTACAATCCTTTTCATTTATTTTGTTATAGAGAGTTGAAATCATGAAAGAGATTTAAAATATAGCCTATCTTTGCTTAAGCCAGTCTTTTCATAAATTTGAGTCTACCAATCTGAGATTAAGTTAAGGCTTAAACCTCGATTTTCTGATATGCTCTTGCTCCATTAAAGACTTAATTTAATGCTTATTAAAACTTTCCAATACCCAATGGTAAAATTACTTTCAATATTTGCATTTATAATGAAAAGGTTTAGATATATATAACAACATTTGATAGATATATATACAATATATATATATATAATGCACTGCTGAAGAAACTGACATTATGGAATGATGAAAAGCCAAAATACAGTAAATCCCTATACAAAAATATATCTAGAAACAAGAATGGCATCTACATACTCTATCTAATTAGCTAAGTATCCTATCGATTTTAAAACTGATATCTGATTCTATAAACACTCTTTTAAGTTAAGAAAATCAAAAAGTTGTTCAAATATAAAATTATAAACTGTTAGATAAAATAAATACTTACTGTTTCAGTTGACATATTTCTCAATACACCTTCTTCTTTACTGTAATTAAAAGAAATTAAAAAAATTAACTCTTTTGTAAGTATTTAGTTCAAGTAAAATTATTTAAATTGTAGAATAGAAATTCATACCCCCGTTTCATTTTACAAAAATCAGCACCCATGATTCTGTATGTCGATGCTTTAATATTTAAATATTTTGCATATCGTCTAACGAAAGTGGACATATCATATCCTGCAAAACAAGAGAATTTAATAAACTTTACTACTTAATTAATAATTTACAATTACATACGTCTTGTATCTTTGACACACTAACACTAGCTTCACATTTTATTTACAATCACACATTTACAGCTTTGGAAGAAAATGCATAATGATTCAGATTAAATTATCCTCATGAGAAGGAAGATATATTCATAACTTATACATTTAAAACTCCCATATACACTAGTTTGCTAATTCTATTCAACATCACTACGACAAGATATTAAAATCTTTAATTTCTTATTGGCTAGAAATTTGATTCCCATTGTCCTACTGAAAAAAATGGCCTTCCATCAGTCTTTTAATTTGAATGATTTTCTAAGGAAAAAATTAAAATATTAAATACAAGACCTTACTACAACCAAACCTGGATTAACCGCTTCCCTTACAAATTTTTTTGAAAAACAATTGCAAAAAATCATCACATTTTTTTATTTTATTATTAAATACAACAAAACGAAACAAATCAAAATATGTAGATTTTAAGTTGAATTTTTAATATTTTGAAGGTGTACAAGCATTTATTTTTAATATTAGTTTACTATCCCAAGTTATCTCGGGTAAATGAAAAAAAGTTAAATATTAATCTTTGTATGATAGTTTTTGAAACAAGGGACAACACAGAGCGATACCTGACGTTCTACACTGGTATCTGGTCTCTTTTCTTACTGGCTTACCGCTGGAATCTCTTTCACGGGAGCACAGAATACACTGTCTCGTTGGATTAGAATTTTTTTTTTTTTCCCCCACCCTTTCATAATCACTATCTGAAAAATCATAGCTTTCGCTATCTTCCATCATCGCCATTATTTAATTTTTTTCCAACGCATGCATCCTTCTTTATACATTACTAATCCACAAGCCAACGTATATTATACAAAAGGGAAACACGGGACCAGTCCTTCCTCCAAAAGAACCGCGCAACCAACAAATTTTGGCAAACTGCCAATCAAAACTGAATATTTCCTTTCATTTCCAAATTTTTCTGAATGTTTCCTTTCATTTTCAGACCGAATAAAACCATGATAAAAGAAATCGTACTAACAAATTCTGCTTCACCCGAGTTTTCTCGGTATAATAATTAACTGCAATATATACGAACCCAAGATAACTCGGAATAATCAGGCAAGCAGTTAATAAACTGTTTCTCAAAATCTTAGTTTACATCAGGTTCTTCCGACAGCCACTTCAAACATGGTGGCTGACCACCATAATGTTTGAAACTGAATGCAGGTTTAACTGCAATGTAAGATTAGTGTGTGTGCTCTGAAAAACGATAGTATAATACTCTAGAACCATGCCTGCATATTTTAATACTTAACAGAAATTTTTAAAAATTATACTCCCTAAACATTTTTTCAAAAACCATTTTCACATAATATTTATTACATTTTAATCTTTAATCCCTGTTACGAAACCTCAAAGACATTTATGGCATGATGAGATACACTTTCTCCCTTTCAAATGGAAAATGAAATATATTTTACTAGCAATATTATGAAAATAATTTTTAATACTATTTTACCTATATTACATAAAAAATAACTATATGAAAGACTGCACAAGAGAAATATAACAAATTTGTAATAACATATATTAAAGGTTAACTTTAAGTCCTTTAATTTTTTACAAAGAATTTACCTCTCATTTGTTAAGCACCGTAGTCACCCTAACTTTTCATTTTGCAATACTGCACTAGAAAACTGCTTAAATAAAATCTTGAAAACTTGTTTAATGGTTTGTAACAGCAAAGAATTAAATTTAATTGATAGTCAGAATTAATGAAAATGTTATAATGCAAAAATGGATATCCAGAAGGACTATTAATTTCGCTTTGGCATTTTACGTGGATTCACAATAAACATTTCACTTTTCAAATTGTTGTCACCAAATATTATCGCACTGTATTATATTTAAAGAAATTAAATAATGAAGAATCTGCATGAATGTGTATGTATGTTTCTCGCATTGTGTTAAAACAACAGTACCTAGAGCCATCAAAATTTGAATTATGTAATCTTTCATAGAATATGGGTATGTGGGAGCCCTAATTTGAATTTGTTTCATTATCAATTTCATATTTTGTAACACTTCAAAGAATTTTTGATTAACAAACTCAACGATTTAAAAGCGAGCAATGGCAACACTCTAAAGGGGGGTAAACCATTTTATCTCCAAGATATGCTCATTTTAAAATTATTCTGCGATATTGCTGTTGAACTGAATTTTAAAGTTTAAGTGTAAAGAACATGATATTTAATAAATAAAGATAGCACATAAAATGTTAAAAAAATGCCCCTTTAAATGGAATTTAAAATCTGAAACCTTTCAGACTTTTTTTTAACTGTAATTTCTAATTATTTGCACTTCCCAGAGAAGTCACCAACTCACTAGTGCCTTTGTGAACTGGTGAAAAATACTTTTTGGCTATCTTTACAACTTAGAGATACTGTTCTGATCACAAATAATAATAAAAAGAAGCATTTTCTAATAAAAAAAATTTTTGAAAGAAAAAAATCCATTTGGCCACACTTACATTTTTGCAACATATGAATACTAATCATCAAAATGACTGTTAAATATAAAGCATATAAATCCACATGTTCCCAAAGTTGTCTGCATGAGTTGATTAATTATACATCTTCCAAAATATGCACAAAACATGGCAGTTTTACCATATGTTGGAACGAAGGGTGCAGATATTCGGGAAGTACCATTTTTATTATTTTCTAACATAATTTAAATCAATATATTTTAATTCAAACTGAGAAAGACCTACACTGCTCATAGAACATATACTATATTCTTTGTACAAACAAGTACTTTACAGGAAATAAAAAATACAAAAAATAACAAGGTATTTGATATTTAATATTAAAAAATGAAAATTCTATGATTTTTCACAAAGTACTGATCTTTAATTGAGGATACTGTCGATCTATTATGATCCTAACAAGTAGTAGGTTGAAAGTTGGTTATTTATTATATGCAGATTTAAAATAGTGCTGGTGATTACACGTGTAGATGAAGAATCTAGAAATTTAAGGACATATCATATAAGTGGGCTAAGATTCCTGGTATACTATGAATGTATTCCGACAGCTGAAATGGATGAATTATAAGACTCAATTTTTTTCATTCTTCTATTTGCATAAAATTTGGGAGAATTACACATTTGGTTACAGATTAGATTGCAACTTAAATGGCATTTTAGTATTGCTTCTATTGTCAGAAGTTAATACAAATGAAACTGACTTTTGCAATAAGCTGATAACCCTCTATCAAAAAAAAAAAAGAGGACTTTTAAGTATAAATTTACACATGAGAAAGATTTGTGGAGAGTTTGTTATTAATCATCACAAATTGCTAAGCAAAGGTAAATACCATTGGTTTACATGATTACTGAAAGCTGGCCATTGTTTATATATTATTGAATACAGGCTGAAAATATAGTTTTAGATTTATATATTAGAACTCAGGTTTTGAGAAAATGATGGTGATAACCATTTAACTTTAACAGAGGAGAACGAAAGAAATATTTTTATCACAGGATAAGAATTTTGATGATTATGTTTATTTTCATTTTCTTGACTCTGTCTAGAAATACTGCAGGTTTTTATTAATCAGTGTCAAATTACAATTAAAAAAATGTTACACATTTTAAAAGCTTGTATGCTCACCTGAACTTCAGTAATTAAAATACTACAGAGGACATTTTATTATTTCAATTACCAGCTTACCAATTTTATAAAAAGGGAGAGGGAAACTAAGAGAAATTTTGGTACCAAAAATTTTGCTAAACAGAAAAAATTTGATTATTATAATTCATCTTAACACATTGTTAAGAGTTTAATATGAAATAAAATAAGCCTCAGTTTCATACACTTTTGGTATATATGTAAATTCAACCTGTTCATACAGATTTAAATATTTTATAAAAAAATCTTATTCAAATTTGAGTACTTTGATTATCCATCACACAATGCTGTTGAAAAGTGGTAAAAAGTATTCATCAGACAAAGTAAAGCTACCAAAATATTTAAGCACAACCTAGATATGTGTGCAGCATAATGTGGAAGTTACACGAAGCCAAGCCCGTGCAATTCTATTTTTTCAAGCAAAAACAGGTTGCTGTGTACATGGGAAGAACAATGCAGAAAAGAAGGATTTTTGAAACAGATAAATGTTTTATTACTGATGTTTCTTGTTTTTTCAATTTATTGACTGACTGCTCTTGTATGAAATCCTTAGCATGTCACCAATTTGAAAATGGCTGCTGCTTATTATATGCATTAGCTTAGCGAAAAATTAGTCTACAATAAATTCGCATATGCTTTCTGAAGTAATAAATTTGCCTTGCTTTCAGTAAGGGACAGAGATGATAAAAATACCAAAATTTGGTTGTTGATATTTTTTAATGTGGTTATGAAAGCACTGCCCCTCAACGATGAGACATTAGGATTTAGAAATACATTTCATTTTGCAACCTGCTTTTATATGAAGCATACAAACAGTATTTTCAACACCAATAGTTTTGTTTTTCTTACTAAAATTTCATGTTGTGTTATCACATTACAACACAATCATCCAAACAGGTTGCAATAAAGAGCATATGAAATAACTGAAGTTTTATCTTGCGACCTTTGATCTTTTTACACTCTCCATTTGCCCAACTTTTCATCAATTCAAGCAGGAATTTTATTTTAAAAATAGCTAAGTTTTCTTGCATAGTTCAGCCTATTATTTTTTAAAAACACAACTTTTTTTTTTTTTTTTTTTTTTTGTTAGGGTGCAAATACTGATCGCTCCAAATAAATATTTTCTTTATTGTTCCAATTCTGATATCATATTTTATTCATTCCATTGGCAGTGTGAATTGTAGATATCATATGTATCACTCGTCAAGACTGGAAGAGAATTTCAGGCTTGAAATAAGATAGCTTGCTTAATTTATTTAATATGCAAATTCTTGCTAATTACTGTACAATTTATAATTGCTACTAAAAACATACAGCATATCAGCTCTAATCTTCAACACTTAAAAAGTAATAGTTTTCTATTATTATCTATAAAAATATCATTTAGCATTTCGTTTGTATAATTTCATTATACAACGGAATTTTTTTTTCTTTTCACTCATGAATAACAAATTCTGTTTGGATTTCCTATACTTTTTGATAAACAGATACATTAATGCATTTTTTTTTAAGTCAAATGTCAACTGTTTTAAGGTTGGAAAGAAATATTATACATATACTTTTCAGCACAAATTAAAATTGTACAATTATAAAAACTAAAAATTTACATTAACTTATTTGAGTACCTTAATAAAACAAATATTACCTTGTGAAGCAGTTCTGTCAACAAAATTACTAAGGTGAAACGAACAACTAGATGTTGCCATGCACTGAATAAACTTCTGCAAAAAACAAATATTACTTATTCAAATTTTAATACATCATTAATAATACAAACATAAATATTAAATTTCTTGGCTCTTTGCAGCCTAATTTTATTCAGAGAATAATGAACAACAACAAAAAAAAAATCACACGTGATTTTATCAAAACTTATTTAATACAAGAACTGATAATACATATAAAACATATTAATAATCTAAATTTCTTAAACCAAAACTAATAAATTGAATAACAAAGTGAAATTTATTTGAGAAAACATGATTCTAAATTCAATTATTATATCTATTTATAAAGGTATTATAAATTTATATATTGTATATAAATTTAAAATACATTTATAAATGGCTTTTAAGAGAATCTGCAATTTGTTAGTTATAAAATTTCATGTATTATTCAGGTGCTATTTTTATAGTTATAAAAACATCAAATTTTATTAAAAAGAAGTTCAGTACCTTGTGCGCTAAGATTTTCACAAGTTCACATAAAATCAAAAAGTCTTTACAATGAATTCACATATGTTTAGAAGAAATTATACCTAGAAAATAACTACCTTGATAATTTTATTTTTGAGCTCAGGTTAGAATGCACATACATTCAGTTTGAAGCTAGTACCCACACAGTACTAACTTTTTTATATACTATTTCTTTTCATTCATAATAAAAATCAGTTTTTAATAATTATATAAAACAATCATATTTCTTGTTTTATGCATAAATTATTAAATTTTATATTATTTATGTAAATTTTGTGTTTAATGGCATACGAAATACAAACAAGACAAATTTAGTGCGACCGGAAAAATGCCCACAGGAAAAATGGCCACATAGAAAAATGCTCACTTAGAAATATAGTCCCTTGGACAAATGCTCACATTAAACCTTTTAAGGGGCTGTATATAAAAGCATGAAAACTATAGTAAAACTTATGTACTGTAATATTTTATACCACTGCCCCTGTAACTACCTTTTCCTGTAACTGCCAATAATTAATTTTTGTTTTTTACTCTATTTTTGCATACTTTTGATGTGTATCTAAAGAAACTGATGTTTGAATGTAGTTATTTATGTTTGGAGCCAAAAAAGTTCTAAAGAAATTTAAAATTTTAGAAATAAAGTTAACATTTTTAGGCACTTTGATGATGCCTCTCAGTTGAACATCATGAAGCAAGCAGCCTTTGAAAAACTTCCTCAAACCACAAATTGTTGCAAAGGCTTTTATAGCGAACTTAAATTCATTATTTAATTGTAGTCATCCCAGTATGTGGTTTTTATTTGACGGACTGAAAAAAGATTTTGCCTGTCAACGTTTGCTATCAGCTAATGTAAATACAGGATGTACTGATGTAAAAAAAGAAAAAAGAAAAAAAAAAAGAAAATATAAAAACTTACATTTGATAATCGGGAATCATGTAAGAAACTGTGATGAAATCGATGATAAAATTAAATATTTTATGTAATTTCAATAAAATAATAATCATTTCTATTTGCTTATTCTCCTAAATGTTTATATTATAAAATATGTACCTTATATTTATTATTTAATTTTTTTAACAATTAAAATTGCAATAATTCTTCATTGTATATTCCATTTCATTTTTACTTCCTTCCCCTTCTCCTTTTCTTAATTCAAAACGGCCCATTTGTTAATCTTATATAGCAATTGAAGCTACACATAAGTTATACAGTTTTTGAAATCTATACCGTACTTTGGTAATTTAAATAATTTTTCTTTTTAAAGTTCAAGCAGGTGTATGATGTTCAAATCTATTAATTATTAATTCATTACTGTAAGGATATTTCTACGTAGATCATTTATGTGGGCTTATTTCCATGTGAGCATATTTCTATGTGAGCTTTTTTCCGTATGAGCATATTTCTAAGCGAGCATTTTTCCATGTTTTTTTTTGGGGGGGGGCATTTTTCCATGTTTTTTTTTTGGGGGGGCATATTTCTGTGTAGGCTTTTTTCCTGTGGGCATTTATACCTGTGAGCATTATTCCTGTGGGTTTTTTCCCCAGAACCCAAATTTATAATTCGTGTATTCAATACATTTGATATAAATAAGCTGAAAGTTAAATGCTGTAATATTAAATCATAAATGTAAAAAGTATTCACACACCATCTAAATTTTAATAAAATGAGAAATTTTATTACCATTATAGATTTGAGGATAACTTGAAACCATCCAAAAATTCAAAATATATTCTCAATGATACACTTCTACAAAACAAAATTATTCTCATCTAAACTTAAATAACTAATAATTACAGAAAACTAAATAGAAGTAGTGAATGAATGCACATTAATTATTTGTATATCTACAAAAACAAATTATCTTTTACAACTTATGAAAGTAGGGAGTACAATGTATTTTATCATTGAATAAAAATTAAGCTTCAATAAAAGTAAGATTAGAAATATATTCGGATTTTCAAAACACCTTACAAACAAACAAAAACAAAAACAAAAACAAAAAAAAAAAAAAAAAAAAACTACTGTGTGTGATAGGAAGTTAATCATAAAGCTTTAAGAAGGCAGAAGATCTTTTAATCAATCATGTGTATTCATACCCAGATGGTACAAACAATTTTGGTACTTTTCTGCATTTCTGGGACCGGATTCCAAAATGCATGTGTGTGTGTATACATACACATAGATAAGTACCTACATATATAAATGCATGCATTTCTGAATCCAGTTCTGATAACAGAACAGTACCTTAATTTTACCATACAACCAATAATATATTTAAGATTTACAATAAATTGGGCTTTAAGCGATTCAAACAGCAAAAATTTATTTGCAAATTAAATAAATCAATTAAGATGCCTTGTTTCAAACTTGTAGTCTGGCAGCTAGATGTGGTTATCATAAAAATAAGTTCACAATTTGCCATGTATGTATTTGTACCGGGGGTGGAGGATCTGGCTTTTGCGATCATGTTTAATGATTAGTTCACTTCTGAAAGAAAAAGTATCAATTCCTAAAACTGCAAACTTTGGCATTATTTCAGTTTATTTCTACGATGGGTTACAAAAATATTTATCGAAAACAAATACATTCCAAGCTCTTCGCAAAATCCGAATTACTACCAAACAACTGATAAAGCCATCACTGCTGTTTCCCAGAAATAAAATGACTGTTTCTCAAATCATCAAAATTACATTGGCAGCTCTCACATCCGTATACCAGATAACAAATACACGTATTTTCCAATTATCCGCACCTCTGCCAAAAAGCATTCATGAGGCAAAACAGTATGCCATCAAAACAGTTATGTAGTAACAGATGATGCCATCAAAAAGTATCTATGTGTACTTCTATATTAACGAAACACCTTGGCGCAATGGGGCAATTTTTAACACACGAAAAAGCAAAAGTTGCTTATTGGGTACAAGTTCATAGTTTTCATACCTGTTTTAAAAAGATTCCCAAATTATCAATATTTATTGCAACCTGGTAAACATTATCAACAGAAAATTTAAAATACTAGTTTGAATTATTAAATAAGGATTAAATGATACATTAAAAAATAAAATGCTACCATTCTTCTTCAAATCTTTGTAATTTTTTCACACTATTCTTCTTCCGAAGTACACATCTATTTTTGCCTTAAAAAAAATCAGAGAATTGCACAGGCTCAGCTTTATGCAGCCCTCAACAACAGCGGTTATATAGGAAAAGCATTTCCTCATTGTTCTTTTCAGAAAATGTTCTGCAAGATTCTGTATTCTAGCAGAAATTTTACTGCAGTTTCTTCCACTGCTTACAAATTCCACAAGCTAATACTTTAAAACTAAATTTAAGGCAAAAATATCATGATTTGTTTATAAAAACTGTTAGAACTCGGAATACATAAAAAAAGAACACATATGAAAATTGCATGACTTAAGAACTGTTATGAGAATGGTTACTAGAATAATGGTAATACACATAGTTGCCAGAGTTTGGGCCATTTTGAAAATTTGGTGACTTCCATTATGGTTTTGAGTTAATATGTTAAGTACCTATTTATATGTGGCAACACAGGTATATATCTACACTGTCTGTTTTGTCCAATGCAAAATGCCAAAGTTGCATGATACTGAGTCTGTGCAATTCTCTGATGTTTTTCAGGCAGAAACTGATTCTTGTGTACACAGGAAGAATAACAGTACAAAAAAGAAAAATTTCTTGAAAAAATAAGCATTTTACTACAGACTGCTTTTTTAATTTTATTGACTGATTGATCTTGTACATAATTTTGAGTTTACCATCATTTAAAAAATGGCTGTTAATTTTGAGCATTAGTTTGGTGAAAACCTACTTTTCAACGAGTTCGAATGCTCTCCAAAGCTATTAACAAGTTCACGACTTTTTGGTGGCATGGAAATATTGGAAATACAATACTAATTTTATCCAAAACAATACAATACTAATTTATGAGCAGGCACTTTACTTGTAATCTTGTAGTGGTATTAAATACTAATACACTCTTAGGAAAAAAAAAAAAAAAAAAAACACCAAGGAGTTATCCGAATGGGATGAAAATCAGTAGAAGTGATGTACACATACAGAAAAACAAATGATTATAGTTTGAGAAAAATTGGATGATTCATTGAAGTGATAGAGAGAGCTTCACAAAGTGAAAAGTCAGTAACGCGCTTGTCCACCTCTGGCCCTTATGCAAGCAGTTAAACGACTCGGCATCGATTGATAGAGGTTTCAAATGTCCTCCTGAGGGATATCGTACCTAATTCTGTCCAACTGGCGAGTTAGATTGTCAACATCCTGAGCTGGTTGGAGGGCCCTGCCCATAAAGCTCCAAACGTGCTCAATAGGAGAGAGATCTGGCAGTCTTGCTGGCCAAGGTAATGTTTGACAAGCAGTAGAAACATGTGCAGTGTGGGGGCAGGCATTATCTTGCTGAAATGCAAGCCCAGGGTGGAGTGACATGAAGGGCAACACAACGGGTCTTAGAAATTCATTGACGTACCGCTGTGCTGTAAGGTTGCGACGGATGATAACCAAAGGGGTCCTACTATGAAATGAAATGGCACAGACCATCACTCCTGGTTGTCAGCCTGTCTGCCGGAAGACAGGTTGGTATCACACTGCTGTCCGGGACGTCGCCAGACTCGCCTTCGCTGTTCATCAAGGCTCAGTTCAAAGCAGGACTCATCACTGAAGACTATTCTACTCCAGCGAGTGACATTCCAGTGCGAATGAGTCCGGCACCACTGCAAACGGGCTTGACATTGTACAGAGGTCAATGGTAGTCGGGTGAGTTGTCTATGAATGGTCCTTGCGGTCACCGAACCACTAGTTGCACATACAATCAATGATAATGATGCATCTTGGGCTGTGAATGCCGCTCTGACGATTGCTCCGTCTTCACGTTCTATCGTTTCTCTAGGCCTACCGCTTCCTTCTTGACGCTGTGTGTGGCCATAGTTCACCCATTCCTGCCAACATTGTCTAATAGTGGCATTACTCCTACTCAAATGTCGAGCTATTTGCCAATAAAACCAACTGGCTTCTTTGAGCTCAAATACACAACCTCTCTCAAATTCTGACATCTGCGCATATCGTTCACGCACCTGTATGCGAGGCATAGTTACTGTCTACCAGAGTACACGGAATGAAATTCGTGAAGAATTTATGACTTGGAATCGTAATTTCTCATATTAAATATCTTGCCAGTTGTGCAGATCAGATGTGCTGTAGTGACATTCATTCATTCATTGGCAGCTAAAATGTAAAATTTTGCATTTTCCGTCGAAACCTGTATGCATATCAATTTGTGTCCAGTTAGCTTTGTATCTTCTCGGTGCATCGTGGTGCATCTTTTTTTTTTTTTTTTTTTTTTTGGGTCTAAGAGTGTACATTAAAATTCGTAACATACTTGATTTTACCAAGTTTCTGAAATAAGCATAAAAAATAAGCATTAGGTAAACTTGAAATTACAACAGCATCACACATACAATTAGTGACAATGACTTTAGCAGCTATTATGTTTACTGCAAAGGTTACGATATGCAATAATAATAATATTAGAATAGAATACTAATTCTGACCAGAAAAAATTGCATATCATCTATAACACATTATTAAATCATTTCAAAAACCAATGTCTTATCCAGAGCCGGTGATAGGCATTTTGGCATATGGCGCAGTTCTGTCTGTTCTCTTTAAATTCTAAAAACTTTGTTGCCTCTAAATTTAAAAAAAAAAAAGGTCATCCTTAAAAATTTTCTGTTTGTGCTTCTTTTAAGTCTAAAAATTCTGCAATTCCTAAATTCTGTTGCCAGTATGGTTGCATCAGATAGACTTGCTGTGCACCAACCCTGCTTATCATTTTCCCCACCTCATAAAATGCATTCTTTTTGCTCCAAAATGCATCCTAAAATCAGCCTGTGTCTTGAAGGCTGAGAGTACAATTTCATCCTTTAGGATGCGAGCTGATTTGTCAGGAATCCCATTAAATATTTTTTCCCTCAACAGGCATAAAAAGTTGTCTTTATTACAAATGTCTGTAACCCTGTTTTGAGCCAGTAGGCAATGGTATTTTAATATTTCCTTTACAGTACTTTCTGAAACAATTCCAAAATAAATCATATATATATATAATGTAGCGTATATGTAGGTATACTACGTAGGACAAAGCAGTTTAGTTAGCTCTCAAATGGGCCACAATGATGAAAGTAGCTTCGAAAATAATTTTCATGGGTCTTGGATGGCTTTGAAAGCAAAATGCAATGCAAAACTGCTTACAGATGTATTATTTTTATAAAATGGATAAAATTATAAAAATTTCTGGTTCAGTAATTTGCACATTAAATGTACATCAAGCCATACCAACAACAAGATGCATTACGATTCCAGCATGCAGCGAGCAGTATGGAATAACTTTTTCCCTCTTTTTGCTTAGCCCAACTTTTATTTGGGTTGCAAATAAAAGTTGAGTTTACTTATTACTAATAGGTAGAGTTTACTTATTACTCTTTATTACCTTTCACAATGTAAGCAACAATTCATGAGAGCTGCCATGCCTACACAACTCATAGTTGTTTGTTTGTATCATGTCAGACACTTCAAAATAAAAGGTCTCTTCTGGTTGGCCAATTTTTACTAGCTCGAAATGAAAGTTTCTTGGTGACTGGAATTAAAATATTAGAATAATTGGACACATAACATTGGAATTAGAATATTTCTTGTGATAAACTCAGATTCTACAGGCAATCAATAATATTAGAGTATTGTTCAATGCTTAAAAAGTTCCAATCTCTTTAGTATTCCTATCTACTTTTAAAAGAAGAAACTAATTGTTGCATATAAAGTAAAAATTAGAAAATCCTCATGAGATTTAAAGAGAAAAGACTGTCAATACAGTATTGCATTCAATCTTGAATTTGTGAATTACGCTTCAGAGCATGGAAACAGATGAAAGGCATTCTGGTTTACCTCCGGCTGAGAAGAGGATACAAGAATGAAGAAAGCAAAAGATGTATTTAGTGAATGAACGTAAAAGAACTTTACATTCATATGCTTCTAAATGAGCAAAGCTTCAACATGTTAAGAAATATGTAAAAAATCACAAGATGAACAGGATTACCATTTCAACAAAAATGAGTTTAACTTGAGCAAGAATGAGGATGGATCAAGAGAAATGGTCTGTGCATATGTATGGGAACTATAACAGCACAAAAATTGTCATCTGACTATAAAAAGAGAGATTATAGAATTCCACAAATATATCATAAACTTGAAAAACAAGATGTGTTTTGAGATAGGAAACATGGATAAAGTACCCTTGATGTTTAACATATTATCAAATAGAACAGTAGATGTTAAAGATGTAAGTAATGATAAAATGTAATTATGTAAGTAAGACAGTAATGATAAAGACTTCTGGTGATGAGAAGATGAGCTATACTGCTGTTCTTGTGTGTTGTGCTGACAGTTTACTGCCTAAATGGACAATTCCACAAGGAACTTACATTCATGTTCATTCCAAAGGATAGATGGAGGGAAAAGGTATGAAGGTATAAACGGTATGATACAGGCATCTAGGTAGACTTCTGAAGAAACTGTCTTTATGAGTACACAATCAGTTTAAGGCCCATATAACACAATCAACAAAAATCCTTTAATAATGAATTGAAGATACATCTTGCTGTGATTCCTGATGGACTGACTGTTTAATTGCAATCTCTGAACATTTTAGTAAATAAATCTTTCAAGGGATTTAAGCATGAGGAGTGCATAAAGTGGAATGAGTAGGCAAGAAAGTCTTGGCAGAAAGTCAACAGTGAGACTATCATAAAATCTTCTTTAACCCGGCGGAAGGCGCACCAAGGAAAGTTACTAGAACGGGCGCGTGGGGTATCGCATATCCCAATATTTAAAATACAATAAAAATAGTATTATTTAGTTTTAAAACTTTTTTTTTGTGTGTGTGTGTGTGTTCTCTATTATAAATAAGTGAATAATAATTGGGTTTCAAAAAATAATCTTAGAGTTAAAATTAAGATAAATGAAATAATAAACATCATACCTCTAAGTTTCATTGCATATCTAATACACCATGCTTTTTTTATTTCTTCACACTTTGAATGAAATACATTCATGTGTTCTTGGCACAGAATGTTTTCACATTTTAAACATTGCATTCACGTTCTTCTGTCCTTGGCGCGAGGGCAAAAAATTTAACACATCTTTCATACTTAGTTGTTTCTAATTTCATGTATTCGTTTTAATTCTTCATCAAAACTTCTGCTTTTGTTTTGCATGCAGTACGTCAATTTCTTGGAAAAGTATTAATCTCTGATCTTTGTTAAATACTTTTTTTCATTAATTGCAATGCTAAGTCCTTCAAAAACAGACTTCTGTTTCTTGTTGGTGGATTAGCAGTTGAATGTAATATAATTCAAGCATTTATTACAGCAACATTCAGTGCAGGAAAGAAAATTACCATTGGCCACCTTCTCGTTATTCTGGCAATTGAATAATTGACTGACATTTCATCCCCCATATCCACTGCTCCTTTAGTCATATTATTAAAACATATAATTACTAACGTTTAATTTTCTCCAATAGTATCATCTATAGTATGATCGTTATATAATGTTATAATGTTATAATGATATAATGATCGTTATATAAAGCATAAGAACAGTTTTTCTTTTTTAGGAACATCAGGAATCAATGTTTTATCTTTTTCGAAACCAAAACATTGTAGAAAATATTCTTAGTTTCATCTTCACTTTCCGAAATGCAATCTTCATCGCTTTGAAATATTTCTAATAAATCTCGCATGCGTTGCATCTCCAGTTCATAGGGACTCATTCTTTTTACTATAATGCAGTTAGAAATTTTTAAGAATTTAATGTCAAGTTCTTTAAAATCACTTGCGAGTAGAAATATTAACTGTTACACTCTAGAAATAAATTTCTGAACTAAATATTCAGTCAGAAAAACACTTACACGGACAGGCGCGTGGGGTGTGTCATACCCCAGTTCCAACAAAATACCTATAAATCTTTTTCTGAAACACACAGGCAAAGAAAAAGCGGTTCTGAAAGTCAACCACAACTAGAAACTCAGCTACTGAAAGCAGCACAGAATTTCAGTTTCACAAGTTAGGAATATTCCACTTTTATGTAGGGTTGGGGTATAATACACCCCACGCGCCTTCCCGGGGGTTAAAAGTATGGAATTAGCAGTGTGCTAGATGGATTATAAATTTCTGGAATTCGAAAATGAATAAATGCCAATAGATTTCCTAATCTTTTCATTGAACAGTTCCATTTCTATTGTATAAATTGTTATTATTAAAATAGGTACTTTGATCCTTTTCCATCTGATTCAAGTACCGTAATTTTGCGCGTATAGTCCGCGTACTATCTGTGTTTAAAATGCGAATTTTTGAAGCTGCGGACTATCCACCAGTGCGGATAATACGCTGGTTGTTCACAGTTAAAATCGTTGAAATTTAAAAAACACGCTGTCGTGAACTGCCGATGATCAAATATAAAAAAAGCGCGAGATTCCAAGAAAACATTCGTATGTATCGTATCGATAGTAAACCATAGAGCATAGTGCAGAACGAATGAGTAGTAGCAAGTAGCTCCTAAAATCCAGGCTGGCGCATCAAGCGATGCCGGGATATGAGCCAAAGAAAGTCTTGTATGAGCACTTACTTAGCGCAACCGGAGTCTTGTATCCCAGTGTCCTTCGCACTGCTTTAGCGCAACTGCCGGGAGGGGGAAAAGTAATGCGTCAACTCGGTTTTTAGGAGCCATAGTAGCAAGTACCTGAAGTACGAAGAAAAAAGCGTGATTCGTTTACTTATAAGCGCGGTTCGGCAACACCGAGTGAGTGGGGTTGAAGGTCACATTTCATTACCACTTATTACGAGTATAGCACGTTGCACAGTATTTTGTTTTCGTATTTTGTCTTTCATCTTCGATAACGTTGATGAAACATCGCCGGAGTTTTTACTGCTGAGTTAAACTCAAGGTAGTTAAGAAAACTGCAAAAGATGAAATAGAGAAGCGGGCCGTTATTGGTTTAATCCTAGTATTCGGTGCACATGAGATTTGGCTACTTTTGGCGACTTTATGATGAGCAGAGAAAACGGGACATATACGATGAGCAGTTAACGGGTCATTCAAAGAAAATATATAGTTAAACATAGTATATACTATAGTATATATACATATACTATGTGTATACTATATATATAGGCGTTCTTTGGATCATTTTTGGTGTTGGCGAAAATTTTCAAAGTCGCACCAAGGCTGCACAGTATACTAGGATTTTACCCCGTTATTTTGAAGTGGACGAGAAAGCGGTGAGAAATTGGCGCAAACAAAAGGATGTGTTTAAAAAGCATGGGGATATTGGCGTATTAAAAAAACGTAATTTCGAACATATAGTCCGCGGACTATCCGGTGGTGCGGACTATCTGACGATTTTTGAAATTTTTTTTATATAAAATCGTGTCTGCGGACTATACGTGCGAAATTACGGTAATTTTCGTACTTGATAAATCACAGTGAATCTTATTCATCCATACATATGCCAGAAAATATGGTAATGTTGATTTGTTACAGATGCTTAGTTTCTTTAATTTTTCTTATTCAGCACTAATGGCATTTTATATACTTACTGCTTAATGACTTGTAAAAAAATGTCAAAATATTTTTCAAAAGCTTGACAAATATTAGACTAACTGAAATGAAAAGGTATGTAAAGATCACCTGTCAGCAAATTATAAGGGTGTAGTATAATAAATAATTTCATGATGTAAATAAAATATAAATATACTACATACCTCATTACCGTAACACATTAAATGGTGAGCAGTTATGAGAGATTTAAAAACTATCACCCACGAGGACTCTTGTGACCTTTGAATAATGAAGTTGCAAAGCTCTGGTATTGATACATTAGGTTCATTTGTGCAGTGAATTAAATCTAAAAAAAAAAAAAAAAATTTTTTTTACTATAATGTAAGCTGCTATTATAAAAATTGATACTTATAAGCAAAATTTAAAATTTTCTACAGTACTTACATATTATTCTGATTGTAAAACTATTGCCATGCAGCACAATTTAACGGCAATTATGAATAAGTGCGACATAACACACTCATAGCCTCTGTGCTTCTGTTTGATGTAACACTGATTGATTCTTGATAAGCTACTTTTTGCTTTTATTAGCAGGAATTAAAATTAACTTATTTCTATATCTTTTTCTTGCATTTTGAAAAAAAAAAATATTAAAATTTGAGATTTGCTTTCTACAAAACGGGAAGCAGTCGATTATTTTTTTTAAGTTCTGAGTTTCTATTATTTAATTATGGCAAAGCAATCAAAAGCTATTTGCCTAAGTGGAGGGATGCCTTTGTGGAGAACTTTCTAAGCAAAACTGGCTTAGATGAACATTATACATGGGAAAAAAACTATGAAACGCACATGCAGCCAGCCCGTTTGCCGGGATTCGAGACCAAACTAGCACTGTTCAGCGACGCTAAAGTTACGGGGCCAAGCCATTAAAAAAAAGCGTATTAATGGACAGGACACAGTCAGTTGAATATGGCTGGCAAAACAGAACTAGATTGGAACAGTTACCAGCAGGCAGTTTGCACTCATAACATTCTAAACAAAGTTTCCAGTAAAATTATGCAGCCTAACCAAATAACAGAAATGATATTGTTCTGTTATCAGGGGGGGGGACCGGATTCAAAAATGTATGGATGTATGTGCTCATGTATCCATATATATAGGTACATACGAATCTATGTTGTGTGTACATATACAAACATATGCACACATACCTCCATACACATGTGCATACATACATACATTTCTGAATCAAGTCCCAATAACAGAACAGTACCACAGTAATAAACAAAAGCATTTTACAAAGTGCAAAAATGAAGCGGTAAAATACTAGTTGTTTATTAAATAAAGTAGCGTCAATATTCTTTCAGAATTCTGCAGGAATGATTAGTGCAACTTTGGCGAGATCTTCTTAAACTTCCATGATTTGACAGTAACCAACTTTCACAGTCAATACGATAATACTTAAGTACCTACGATAATGCCTACAAAATTTAGACTAAAAAAAATACAATCTAAAAAAATTTTTTTAAGAGCCTTTTTCATAATTTGTTATAACCAAGTTAAAAATAGTAATTGCGAAATTAAATGGTGATAGGTATAAAAATATTTAAAAATCTCCCCAAAAGCATTCTTTTGTGAAATATGAGCTATATCACTTCTAATTATATCGCTAAAATTAAATTTTTTTATTAAAAACAAATTAAGCATAAATTAATAGCAGAAATTTACAAGTACTGCACATAAACAAAATATTAAAAAAGGGGGAGTAATGAACTAGTTATCCATAGAAAATTAAAATAAAAACAAAGCAAATGCTTTAATGTTAAGAGAAATTACAAATTAATCTAGATACTTTTTTTATTAAAGCAATACCATCTGGCAATTTTCTATTTTTTCATATTTCTGGTGCCCCAAGTGTTGCTTAGCTTCTTTCCTGGCAACAACTGTCTTTGTAATTGCTGTTTCTGTGAACATGCTTTTCATTTAATCAGTTTATTATTATTTTTAACTGCAATGAATTTCATGGCTTATGATTCCTTAAGAAATAAAGCAGCAGCTAAGCTACAAGAAAAAGGTTCTTCACAAAGAAAGACTGTGTCTGAATAACCACCTTATGAATTTAAAATGTGATTTGAAACCAAAATAGCAAGTCACAATATGTGTGGGAACTCTCAGGACCATATCTCAACTAAATTATGTTACTGATCACATACATCTGTTTATGTGTACAACATTCTACAATGTTTCCAAATACAGATTACCATTTTCAGTGGGACAATGGAATGTCAGTTGGACGTTGAATGGATCTCCGATAACTTTATGAGCATATTTTTAACAATGAGTTCGTACTAAGTCTAGAGTCAGCTCAGTCTTTTGACCTCGGGGACAGAGAGAAAAGATCACTTCAAAGCATAGAAATGGTAAAGCTCAAAGCTGAATTATTTCATACAGTTTAATGGAAATTACAGCTGCCATTATGTCAACATGCATTAATGTTTCTTAAGAATGATATAAGCAACTTGAGTTCATATCCAGAAAAATATCATTGAGTGTTATCAAAGTTAAAAAGTGCACCAATGCATTGGATAATGCCTAACATTTTGATCACTCAGTGTATACATGTGTGTGTATGTGCATTGTATACCGTATTTGGCAGCGTATACGACACTATTTTTTCTTTGAAAATAGGTCTGAAAAATGAGGTGTCTTATACATAGATACTCAGATTTTATTACCTTCATTTCTCGAAATTTCCTTTATTCGGAGTTGCGTGATTTGTTTGTTTCCTTGAGGAGTGAGGGAATATTACAGTTGCATAGAGTTCAGTAAATGTGCATGCAACTGTCATCGACGATCACATCTCAGTTTGTTTAAACTTTCCAATTTTTGTGAACGACTTTTAAATGTTTAAAATTTCTATTGTTCAATTTTCTTAAATATGTTGGCAAGTTATGGCTCAAAAACAGCATCAGCATTGCTATAACAAAACATACAAGCTACATGTAAATGTGGATGTTAAAGAACATGGAAACAGGGCTACAGAGAGGCATTTCTGGCCACCCTCAACCGAGAAAAGTGTGGCATTAATAATGCAGCAGATGGTACAGAGGACAATTTGTTGTACGAGGACCTGGATGATGATTTAGAAGAGGCTTCAAGTGACTCTCCATTTAGCTCTAGAGATGAGTGTCTGGATTTTGAGAAAGAAGATTAAAAGGTGTTCTTTCCCAGATAGATTGGATATTAGCAGAAAGTACAGTCAAAAGTCGTTAATCCAAACTCATTGGGACTTCGGCGATTCCGGATTATCGATTTTTCCAGATTATAGATCATCAGTTTAAATCTGGTAGGATGGCATGCAGAAATTATAAAATTAAAAATATGAAACTGTAATTTATGAAATAAAGAACAATTATGATCTAAAGAGTATCAAAATTTACAAAAAAAAAAAAAAAGCTTAATATTTATTTGTTTACTTTATTAAACATTTATTAAACAAGCTATTTTGATACATATGTAAATATTTCAAGCTTTGCATGGGTATAGCTTGAAAGTACTGCTGAAGTAAAAGAATTTTACAGAATAAATATTTACTAATAATACGCATTCATTTTCTTCAATCTTCATAATGTAATCCAAATTATCTTACTAGGATAGTGGTATAAAATAGAAACTAGCCCTCAAAATTCAGGATATCACTTTAGATTTTTTTAAGCCTCAATTTGTGTTTCTAGGGTCCATAAGTTACAATTCATACAAAATTTTAACACAGTTTAAATTCTTTTATATACCACCCTTGAAAGGGTTGAAGGAGAAATACAGTCAAAAGTCGTTAATCTGGACTCGTCGGGACTTCGGTGATTCCGGATTATACATCATCAGTTTAAATCTGGTAAGATGGAATGCAAAAATTACAAAATTAAAAATATGAAACCGTAATTTATGAAATAAAGAACAATTATGATCTAAAGGATATCAAAATTTACAAAAAGAAAAAGCTTAATATTTATTTGTTTACTTTATTAAACATTTCCTTCAATGTAAGTTGCTTCATTTCATGTGCTAATACTTTCTCTTTAATTCTATTAAATAGACATAATTTCTTGTTAGTTACAAAGTTCCACTGTTCAAGTCCTATAATTGCTGTGTTGAGAATACCGACTAATTTGTCAATCGAAATGTTTTCGTTTTCAATAACCTCTGGGTCACTTTCTTCACTATTGGAAGCGAATTATAATGACGAGGAATTTGATTTAAATCATATCAAAGACGAAGTACATTGAGATGAAATACTACATTTAGTAAGGAATTATAAGCCAAATAAAATAAAAACATCTGCCCTGAAGATAAGGATAGTGCTGACAGATCAACTTCCAATTCATTGCGCGCCGCGGCGTTCCTCAATAAACAAAGGTCTGTTAAAAGAAGTCATTGCTGGAAATACATGCTAATTAGTTCAGGAACTATCACACAAAGTACAGAATGTAATTATTTGAAGAAAATTGGGTAAGTAAGCTGCAATCATGTATGGGTACTCCATATTTTATGCTGAGCAGAATATGCTTGCTCAAATTCTGCCAAGTGATTTTTTGTTGAAATAAATTAAAGTGGCTTCTTTCTGAAATGGTTCATTACTACAGATGAAAAGCAGATACTTTACAATTATGCTACATGAAAAATGTTGTGGGTAAGCCACATGGACATACTTTAACATCATCGAGAATTGGGCTGCATCTCTAAAAAATGATTTGTAAATGGTGGAATTACAAAGGAATTGTGTGCTATAAATTATTGCCACCAAACTGGACAAATTCAGAAGATTGTTCCCACAGAAAAATACTGCTTCACATTTAGATAGCAGTTATAAATTTCAATCGAAGTAAAACACCCAGAACTGACCAATCATTGAGGTGTTGTCTTCCAACATGACAATGCCTGGTCTCTCACTTCAATGAATATTAGACAAAAAGACTTATCAAGTATACTTGGCATAGTTTGTGTCCCCACCCAAATTCACCAGATCTTTTGAGATTTTCATCTCTTCAGGTCACTTCAAAACTCTCTAAATAACCTGGAGTTCATTTCTTTGGAGACTGTCAAACAGCCTATTGGAAACTTCTTTACGAATAAACCCAATGACATTTTAAAAGAAGGAATGGTAGTCTTCTTCAGCAGCTTTGGTGAGAATGTCAATTTGGGATATTGCAGCATTAGCGAGAATTAAACAGTGATTTGATCATGCGCGAGGAACAAATATAACTGAGCTTGTCAACCTTTTTTTTGGACAAGTAGTTTTTCATTGCAAAATAATCATTATGCTTGTTATTTTTGAAAGAAATCATAAATTTTAAAGTATTTAATTTATTACAGTATACAATTTTGTTAGCAATTTATTGAAATCATAACACATACTGAAATATTAATTTTTACAAGCTCTTTCTGGCTGCTATAGATCAGCAATTGCTGCTAATTATGCCTCCAACACAATATCATAACAGACTTTACGCCTGAACAAGAACTCTGCTAAATTGGATTTCAGATTATATCAAGCAGTACCTTGTCACCATTTTGTTGATCCCTGCTGTGCTGTAAGAAAGGGTATTTGTGATCCTCTTAACCAGCGGTATTCAAACAGTGGGTTGCAATCTTCAATGTAACTTTAATATCATGTAACTTTATACTAATGTCACAAGGTAGATAAAAATCCTAAAAAATCCGAATTGATGCTATATAACTTAAAGGTTGATACTCTAACTGGGATCATAAAATTGTTTTGGGAGGTCATTTGCATTTATATGGGAGTCGCATAGCCATAATGATTTAACACCACTGTACTATGTTATGTTATAAACCAATTCACAATACAAAGATTTTTCTTCTTTTTAAAGTTGCCGATACTGCATCACCAAATTGTTTCTTTTCCAAAATACGATTGCTTATTATGCCTGTTTTCACAAATTCATTCTTTTGGTAAAATACTTTTTTCTCGAGAAAAAAAAATGCATAGTTTCCTTTTCAGCTAATGGTAAATTAAAAATAATATGCATGATAAATATTTGCAAAGAAAAATCACTTCAATTTAAAAGTGAAAATTTTCATTAGTCAGACAAACATGAACTACAAGCATAAACGAAAAACATTTTTAAATCAAAGACAGAAGAAATACATATCAGCACAACCTAAAAAATTACTATAGATTTGCATTTTTGACATATATTTAAGAGTTAGCCTAAATATGTATATCAATATACTAAGAATTAACTTTAAGATATTTCAAGACCTTAAAAAACTGTCTTCCAGTCTACACTCTGGGAAGGACTGCACTATTAAGAATATTATTCATGGAAGAAATCAATTATGTTTCTCCCATGAGTAAGATATTCATATTAATTTCTATCTACTAGTTTGAGCTTTTATTTGTGATGAAGGATTAAACATTCTCACATAAAACAACTTTTCCTTTTGTGCATTTAGAAACCCTCAGCTGCAAAACAATGAATTCGCATTTAAGATCTGCTAAAATCGTTAAGAATTTAGACATAACTACCATTCAATTTTTCAAATTTACTGCAGTCAAGTCATATTTTAATAGTATTATTGAGCAAAATATGCAAAAATAATCAACCCAAAGAATCCTGACTATTTCACTTTCAGTTTTGAGATATTTAACATATTTAATTTTGCGACAATGAATGAGTTTATTGAGCAACTGTTGCAAGATGTTAGATGTTAAACTGAACAACTGGTTTTAAATAACAAATTTGATAAATTTCTGGAACAAAACAAATTTGATAAAAAAATAGCGGTTATGTAATACAATATACATAATTTAGACAAAGTAAATTTACCATCATCACAGAAATAAAAATATCTCAGGGTAAACTTTAGTTAAAATTTTAACATTTATATATTACAACGATGATAATCAAAAATGACATATCAGACAGACAAACAATTACCTTAAATTTCCTAGCAGTGAAATATAATGAGAAATATATTTTCAAACATTTTCATGAAAATACTTCTTGAAACAGTACTAAATAAACGACAGGGATAAACTTTCATGATTACACATGTACAGTGAAACAGGATTTATGGGCCAAAAGTAACAAATGCCCTAATATCAATAGTAAAATGTATGCAAAAACTTCACGTGCCCTATCAAACAGAAGTTTCCAAGATTGCTGGGATAATATAATGTTTTTCTCCTCCAAAAAGGTATGCACAGTAAGGATTTCATGAGCTGTCATCTTATATTTATTTTAGCATTTAAAATTTTTTATTACACACTTCATACTTATTAATTATTGCACTAAGTATTAAAATATACCTTTATAGGGCCCATATAAGGTTTCCTGAAAGGAAACTCAAAATTAGTAAATTATGTAAACATTGCTCAATGATTACATTACTTATATATGTAATGCATGAGACACACTGAACACATCACTAATTTTCTAAGGCATTTCTTTACTCAATAGGACGCTGGAATTTAATTAATTAAATCTTAAATTTTCATTCAATATTAAGAGACATATCAGAAGAAGGTAAACTAAATTACCTCCACATAGTATACATATAAAAAATTAATACTTACAGTCAAGGTGTTTCTTTTTAGGTCCAATTACTTCTTCTGTAGTGGCTTTACAAACAGCTCTTTCCACGTTTTGCCCATAAATAGTATGCTTTGCAGCTACAAGTCTATCGTGTAATGTTTGTCCCGCCATGTTAGTGCAGAGTTGTGCAAGTATATAACAATTGCCGAAGTTTGACAACTTTTAACACAATGAAATTAAAAAGGCTAAATTTTGAAATTTTCCATTTAATAAATAAACATGAAATACTTTACACGAGACAAGCACAACGACCAGCGTCAGCAGCGCAGTGAAACCTCTTCACTGATGATCTGCCTCCTCCAAAAGCATGATGCCAACATAGAAATAAACAAGATTTAAAGGGCAGTTACGCAATATCACTTTTCTCTGAAAGGAAATACTGATGAGCAAATTTCTTTAAAATAAATTTTAAAAAATTAGCTAAAAATTTAAAATAAATTATTAATAAAATTAAAAAATCATTGCTCACTAAAGACAAACTGTATGATCAATAAATGTATTTCTAATTAATTCTGGAGATGAAACATTCTTTACCTAGTAAACAAATTGCGTAGCTGCTGTTTAATCAGGGCTTAACTTCTAAAATTAAAAGTTCCGGAAATAATAAAATAATTAAAATATAAACTAATTAATAACCAAAATAATAAAGTAATCAAAATTAGTATTCAATAAAATGGAAAGAGATAACTAAAAAGTTAATAATTTATGAAATTAATAATAAACTGTTAAAAATAAAGTAAAATAACTGACCTCCTCTAATTTGGAGCTCCGGCTGAAATTACGGTTTTCTCAAAATCTAAGAAATAGCTCGGTTGAGCTGGCTTCGACTGAACTTACTTCCTGAATGTATAATAAAGTGTACAATTTCAAGGAATGATAGAACCAAAGACCATTGTTTTCCCAGTACACAATTAAAAACGGGTAAAATGGTTAAAATACTACTAATAAGAATACAGAGAATACTAAAAACTGTATGAGAATATGAAAGGATATTTTAAAGGAGATGTGTAGATATGAAAACAAAAAAGAAGAGTCCAAAAGTTTCTGACCACGATTCCCTGCAAATACAATTTTAGCTGTCAAACAGAATATTACAGAGAGAAAATATTTTCTCCGAATCCGAGAACAAAGTAGCAAGTGAATATTTTCGTCTCTCCGTATTCATTTGCGAAATGCCAAAAAGTCTGTAGGCGTCCTTTTCCTTGAGAAAACACTAGAGTTGGAATGAAAAATTATCCGCTGTCATAAACTCATTTCAGTTCATTTGACTTTGGTTGAAAAATATGGAAAATTGATTTAAACACTCCTAAGAGCTGTGTTGTGCTATATCGTCGGTACAAAACCACAGTGAGATTTAATATTGATATTAAAATTGATGATGAAGTCCTGCCAATGGCAAATTCTTACAAATACTTGGAAGTCATAATTTATCAAAAACTCACCTTCAAGGAATATATAAATGAAGTAACAAATCGTGCGAATTCAGCTTTCATGGCAATCTACAGCTTAATTGGACGCAAATCAAAATTAAATATCCGGGCCAAAAGAACTCTGTACCTCACCCTAATTAGGCCCATTATCCTCTATTCGGTTCCATCTTGAGCACAGATTAATGGGCACTGAACGGTAAAAATTAATGTTTTACAAATCAAGATTCTAAGAGCCATAGTAAATGCACCATGGTTTGTTAGAAATTCACTCATCAGCAAAGAACTTAAAATTAATTCCACTTATGATCAAATTCTTATTACGGCTCATAATTGATTTGAAAATGTAAAAATTCTCCATATATAGCTATAAAAGAATTAACTAATTACAACCCCTCAATTGAAAATACAGTCAAAAGACAGAACAATTCCTCATGACCCGTGTTGGTAGTAAACTGTAAATATGTATATAATTTAGATGTATATTGCATTAATATTTATCTGGCATAAGCAAGTTATTGGATTTTTGCCTCCGGCAAATCGGATATGGATTTTGTGTATATTATTTATTTGATGTTACATTTCCCTTTATTGATTTACAATTTTATCTTTTATTAAACGCGTTTTGGACTTATCGCCAACACCTATTCCAAGAATTACCGACTGTGATTTATTACTCTTCAAATCTGATCGCCCACAACAAATTGCACAAGAAACTTAAATAAAAAATTCTATGCCATGCTTATATTAAATCTTAACTTGAAATGCAACAATTTAATAAGAACTTTGTATTATAATTGTATCTTCATCACTGCAAGTTCACTTTCATCGAAAATCACCTGATTGAATTCACTCCTAAAATTGAAATGTAAAGTTAGTGTATCTAGGGCATTCTAGTGGTGTTAAATACTTCCTTTTAAAATTTCTCATTGCTTACCGACGTAACTGTATTTTCATCTCGTCTCATGACTTTATCAGCCGAACTCTTCGCCTTCAGGTGATGATGCAAGTGCATCTTACTTTACATCACCGTAGTTGGCCCTAGAGCATAAACCAAAGGTACTGGATAAAACTGTATGCAATTGTATGCCATCAGTAAAGAAATGATCCCTGAAAATTTGAATGTTATCCTTGATGTCTGCTAGATTCGTATTTTTCGTGGATATCTGTCCAAGAATATCTCACCAGAGCAAGGAAAAAAAAAAAAAAAAAAAAAAAAGAACTATACTTTTAAACTGAGAACCCTCAGTTTGCAGTCTAGTATCTCAAAGCAGAGTTTATTATTTAAAATTACAAAAATCAAACGATATTAAAAAAAGTTGTAAAACTTTATAAAAATAACAAATAATTCTGCATCATAAAATAAAACATCTGACGTCTAAAGTATTTTTTTAGTTATTACAAGAAAGTTGAAATATTCATAAAATTATTAGTCCAAAGGGACTTGAGTCCCGAAGGACTATTGCTTTCGTTTTGGCATTTTGCGTCGGACTCATAAATGTCGGTTCACTTTTTAAACTGTTGCCACAAAATGTTAGAGTCCTGCATTATATTTGAAGAAATTAAATAATGAAAAATCTGCATAAATGTATGTATATTTCTCGTATTGTGATAAAACAACGGTACATAGAACAATCGAATTTTGAATGACGTAATCCTACTACGAATATGGGCATCTGGAATCCCAAATTTGAAATTTGGAATTTGTTTTATGATCGATTTCCTATTTTTTAAAACTTTGACGAATTTTTGATTAACAAACTCAAGGATTTCAAAGCGAGCAATGGCAACGTTGTGCAGAAAAAACATTTATATCTCCAGCGCGTGAGTCTCTTTATCGGAAATTCTAAAGATATGCTCGTTTTAAAACTATTTTGCGATATTGCTGTTGCACTGGATCTTATGGTTTAAGTGCGAAGAACATGATATTTAATAAAGAAAGGTAACACACAAAATGTTAAAAAACGCCCCTTTGGACGTAATTTAAAATCTGAAACATTTCAGATTTTTTTTTTAATTTATACATTATAAATTAAATATATTTTAATTTATAGCAATTAGATAACTTATTAAAACCTAAAAATTATGATTCAAATTATTAAGAAGGGTGTTTATTGCTTTTAAATTATTCAGTTTTTTAATCAATAACAGATCGTTTAAATTTGAAGGAAAATTTTTGAAAGTTGTCTCATTCAAAGGAATCCTTACTTAAATAATTTTTCCACTATATTATGTCACATTATAGTTCAATAAACAACAAAATAAATAGTGAAACTTTCACTTTCTTTAGAAAACCAACCCTGAAACGGTCTACCATTTCTTAGAACTGTAGAGACATTAGGTATTTTTGAAAGCCGAAGACATGAAAAATTAGCTACGTCTTCACCGGGAATCGAACCACGGACCTCTGGATACCGGCCCAGCGTGCAGAACCACTACACCACGAAGGCACTCTAGGAAAGTGGGAGAAATACCTTATAGAACAAATAAATGACGATACTGAACAGCATTCTAACATAAAACCAGCTCTGGAAAGGATATCTGGTTAGGTTAAATTACTTGAGTACGACAAAGCACGCGAAAGCTACCGGTCTAAGGGCAGATATGGCCTCAGGGAGTACTGGCTAATATTCACGTTATACATGAAAACTATATAGACCAAAATTGTAGCCTCACCCGTTAGCCTGGGTTCGAACCTGAGACGAACTACCACCATTTAGATCTGTATTTAACCGCCCGGCTAGTGATCAGATGCCAAAATCGTTCGAAAAGGTTAATAAAATTCTTACAGAAGTTTCACTGAATTTTCTTTTCGTATATTTATAGATTGCCATGCAATAAATTGAAATTTTTCCTCAGTTAGTTTACTTTGTATTGTTTAACTTTAGTTCCAGAGAAGATAAACTTACGGCAAATAAAGTTACAAAATCTTTGTAATGCAAGTTAGATATTTTTACAAAAATAATAATGAGATATGCACACAGCATTGTCATATTTCGAAGTTCAGACATCTTTGTGTCCAAAATATTTGAAGATAGCAGAAAACAGTCGCTGCGAATTATTGAATTGTCGAGATCTAAAGATCAATTGGTTTGGTTTATTTGATTACAGCACAGCGAGCTAGGAGTATTCACCTAAGGGAAGGAATGACTTCATGGAAGACTTTCTAAGGGAAACTGACTCGTATTCATATTTCACATGGGGAAAAACACGTAAACCCTTTTACGGTCATCTTGTTGACTTAGAATCGAACTCAGGTCGAACCACCAGTATTCAGCAACTTTACCGCTCGACCGTTAGTGGACCTTCCAAATTTGTGCTTCGATGTGTCCAGGTTCAGGTGGACGACTATGTTATTCAAAATTTGATGACTCTCGGTACCGTTGTTTTACAAAATAGTAGTTGGTGATGGGTAATTCGATGCTGATAAATAATTGGTTGCTGAAACAATTTACAACTTCCCCCCCCTTCGAAATAAAGGAAAAAAATTGTGCATCTTTTTTTTTTTTTTTTTTTTTTTTTTTTTTTTTTTTTTTTTATTGGTAAAGCAAGTAGAATTATTTGAAACAATTTTATTTAAAGGATCCTGAAAATTTTAGCCACCAAGATATTGTGGCGATAAGAAATAGGGCGGCCCATTACGAACTAATAGATGGTCTATTATTCTATACAAAAACTACGAATTCCAACAACGAATTTCGACCTGTTATCCCAGCTAGTCTTAGATTAAATATCCTGCAGGAGCTCCATGACAGCCCTTTAGCTTCTCATGCTGGTATTCGAAAAACTATCCAACGCGTACGCGATGCAGTCTATTTTCCTGAACTGCAAAAGTTAACAAGGGCGTATGTCCAGTCCTGCCCAACATGTCAAGCAGTTAATTATATTAATTTCCGCCCGGCCGGGTTTCTAAATAGTATTAAATCCGAATTTCCAAATGAAATAATTGGCATCGATTTATTGGGCCCTTTCCCAAAAAGTCAGTTAAATAAAAGTCGCTATCTCCTTGTTATGGTTGATCATTTTAGTAAGTGGACCGAAATTGTTCCCTTAAAACGAGCCTCCGCGAAATTAGTTACTGATTCTATTTTAAATAAATATATTTTAAAATACGGGGCGCCCCTAAAAGTTATATCGGATAATGGTCCTCAATTTGTAAGTAATGTATTTGAAGACATGTACCAAAAACTGGGCATACGTCATTTAAAAATGGTCCCGTATCGGCCGCAATCAAATATAGCGGAACGGGTCAATAGAAATATAGTGAAAATTATCCGTAGTTATGTTAAAAATTTTCATAAAAGCTGGGATAACTATGTCAATGAATTTGCTTTCGTCCTTAGGACCGCAAAACATGATACAACGGGCAAAACTCCTGCTGAGTTATTTTTAGGCAGAAAGATTATAACGCCGTTAGATAAATTATTTTATGTGCAACAAAAAGCCCCAAAATTTAAAATGGGTGATATAGAAAAATTAATTAAAGAAGCAAAAAAGAATACTGAAGTAGCACAGAGAAAACAGAAGCTTTATTATGATATGAAACGACGGGGAGTAACTTATAAAGTAGGGGATGAAGTGTTAAAAATTAAGCATTCACTTTCTTCAGCACCAGAAGATAAAACTGCTAAATTTTTTCCACGATTTAAAGGACCATATGTCATAGAAAAAATAACTCACGCTGTAGTGGTGTTAAAAGCCAGGAATGGTGAAACATGCTCCGCAAACATTGATCAAATAAAACCCTACTATGATCGTAATAAAATGCAAATTTTCAAAGATCTTTTGCAGGATCCGGCACGGCAGACACGGCAGGCACAAGCTCCAGAGGTGGAACAACGTCAAGCACAAGGACAAGCCATTAGGAGGCAGGAGCAATTGAAAAGAAAGTTTCCCCGTTGGAAAATTGAAGGTAACAAGAAAAAGAAGCCGTTCCACCGTCCAGAAAAGAGAGCTCACGAACACCCCCAGAATGAAGAAGGGAGAAGTAAGACGAATGCAAAGAAAGCCAGGAGAAATAACGGCAACTATAACCCGGCTTCCAAACGGAAGATCTACTCATCGGACAGGACTCTCCGCAGCAAATGTCGCCGAACTGCGGAAGGGCCACTAGCGGCGGAGGAAAAGATACAAGGAAAATTTGAACGGCCAGCAACGAGGTCCAAGCAGGAATGAGAAAGAAGTGTCCCGGTTCCGCCAAGACCAGCTGCCATGAAACGGCCAAGACCACAGGCAGAGGCGAAAAAGAAGGTATTCAAGGGTGACCGAACTGGAGGAAAAAGAAAGCTTCTAGAGGAAGAAACTGAGGGGCGAGCCCGTACATGAAGGAGGATAAATCAAACGAGAATCTTCTCTACCTTCCAGGACTGGGCTCAGAAAAGAATGTCCGAATATCACAAAGATAAGTAAAATTTTATGTTACTTTGCAAACTTAAGTTAATCTTTCATTCTTACTGCAAGTGGCAGATTTCAAGAAGTTTTACCTCATGTGAGGTCTACCTTTATCGCCAAAAAGGCGAGAAATGAGTTGTTACCGATTTTGGTATTATGTTTTTCAATTACTCGCACGTAAAACTAAAGTTGATGTATAATAGGAATGTGTAAATACTTAAATATTGTAAAAGTTATTGTATAAATTTTATTTAAAACATTCTGGCAAGAAAGAAGTTTTAGTCTGAAAGACTTTTTGAAATGTAGTATTTCAATGTAGAAGAATTGGCACTTGCTTGGAAAAGAATAGAAGTTAACAATGTATGTTTTAAATTGCGTAAAATTAACGGCATGTTAATATGTTCTTATATACAATGTGAACTGTTATTCTAAATGTTAAGAAATACTGTGATATGGTAAAAGTAATAATTTTTTTATTCGTGTGACTGTAAAAAGACCAAATTATGGTGAATATGTGTTAAAGGTTGAATGAATGTAGTTAGGCTCTCTGACGCTACACTTCAGAGTTAGCCACTTTCAGAATAGTACCTCAGGGTTTAGAGTTGAAGATAGGGTGTGTTACGAGGTCTTGTCATGTTGAATTTTAACACGTTAGTGTTTTGATTGTAGGAGGCAGTGTTGAACACATATACATAAACACATTCGTGTTTGGTGTTCTTTTACAACACATGTCAGAGAGCACGGGGAGAGATAATTAAAATAGTCATGAATGAAATAAGAATGTTAAGAGAAATATAAATATGCATGTTACTTGCCATTTCATTGTGTAACATTTCATTAAACTAGTTTTCCTTCCAGATCTCTGGAAGGAACCAGATTTGAATAAAAGCTCCTGTTTAGATGCAGTACAGATGAAAAATTGGTTGTCCATGGAGCTGCTATTGTAAAAACAAAACTTTTTTTTTTTTAATTTCTAGTTTCTAGTGAGAAATGTTTGTAAAAGATTGGCCTCGCGTTAGATTCTAGAGCTAAAAGTTTTCAACAAGGTCGTTTTAGACATCTTTCAAACTAATTAACTCTGGCGGGAAGTATGTAAGGATCTTAAGTTTTACTAACGTTTATTTTATTTTAAATCTTTACTATCACTTCTTATTTTCTACTTCCGGCCAGAATTAAAAGCGTTAACTTATTTATGCAAAATTTGTCTGGCGAACGCCAAGTACTTAAGTTGTGGCTTTTTGCCAAGCGAGAGAGAGGAAGGAGTTAGTCGAAGCAGGCCGCTTGCCTTAGAAGTTTTACTCGGTTGCTGTTTGCCTTCCAGGCCAGAGGTTTAATCCTCGTGATAATTTTAAACGTATTGTAGTGTTAACAGTTCTCTGTACTACATACGGCTTCCTGTTAATATCCGGCCAATCTTACACGTAGGCCCTTGTTGATTATTCCAAATTTAAGTTAGAGTTTAGTTATATTTTTATATTCTTACGTTCAGACCACAAGTAGTTGGTCTCTGTATTCCGAAGTACGGAAATTATTGTAAAGAGTGAAAAATAAAGGGTTTTGTATACCCTTCCTGTGTATCTTGTCTACTTCCCACAGTTATTGAACATAGCTTTAGTAAGCTCCCTGTTCCGAGTCAGGTCCTTGCATGTTCCCAAAAAAAGTAAGGCGGAACATTGAACCCGATAAAAGTACAAGGAGATAGCAGTAAGAGTGCATCTATCTAAAATAACTGCCCATTATACATGAAAATCTTCACAAGAACCAGATGTCCAGAAGTCTCTACCAGATGGGTATCCCGACTTTTATCAGCAATTTTAAAACAGCAACGTGTCATTGCAAATGAAAGAAGCAGTGTGGAAGAACTTAACTTCCTCTCTTACAGTCCAGACTTTTTTTCAAGTGATTATTATCTGTTCTCTGAACTGAAATTTGAACATAGTGTAAAGAGATTTAATGATGATGATAACATGAAAAGAGTTTTGGAACATTCTGAAAACAAACTTTTAGGTAATATTAACGTGGTGTAAAAATGTTAAAATTTTCTCTATTTCTTTTAGAAGTATAATGCGCGGAAATTTTGGATTTCTCTCCTAGGGTGGAGAGAAGAAACGGAAAAGAAAAGAAATGAAAAAATGAATTTAAAAAAAAAAAAAACTGTGATGTTTCAGATTTTAAATTACATCCAAAGAGGCGTTTTTTTAACGTTTTGTGTGTTACTTTTATTTATTAAATATCATGTTCTTTGCACTTATACCATGAAATTCAGTTCAGTAACAATGTCGCAAAATAATTTTAAAATGAGCCTATCTTTAGAATTTCCGATACATAGTTCCGCGTGGTGGAGATGAAAAGGTTTCTTTTTCCTCCGTAGAGTGTTGCCATTTCTCGCTTTTAAATCGTTGGGTTTGTTAATGAAAAATTCGTTAAAGTTTTACAAAATATGAAATCGGTAATAAAAGAAATTCCAAATTTCAAATTTGGGCTTTCAAATGCCCATATTCGCAGTAGGATTACGTCATTCAAAATTGCATGGCTCTAGGTACCGTTGTTTTATCACAATGCGAAAAACAGACATACATTTATGCAGATTCTTCATTATTTAATTTCTTCAAATATAATACTGGGCAACGATTTGAAAAGTGATACGCCGTTTATAGGGTTCCGACGCAAATTCGCAAAGCGAAAATAATAATTCTTCAGGGAAAAAGCCCCTTTGGACTAAAAATTCCATCCCCAAACTTTGAATTCAATAAAAACTCATTTTTTAATGTTTTTTTAAATCAAATACTGTATTTATTTGAAGATGAAAGTAATTTTTTCTTATCCCTAATAAAGCTATATTTGGAAACATAATCTCGACGTGACATTTTTTCGCTTTCATTTCACAAGAACATGTTCGAAAATTTCATTTGAAAGCGAAGAAATCTCAAAGCTTAGCTTTTTCCCTGGTGGTTTGATTTGAGATTACGTGAAAGAAGACCGGATACACCTTTTGCCATTCTTCTGTTTAGGAAGGAAGCGGTGGAATTTGCAGAAAAATATTTCTAGCAGAGGAAGAAAGATAATCTGCTTATTTTTTTTCTGATTTAGGTTCTTTGGTCTCATTAATAGATGCTGATATCTTGTTAATGGCTGCTATCTTAAGTGAGTATGTTGGTTTTATCTTTAATGGTAGTAATAAGAAACTTCATAGAGTGTGTTTAAGAATGTAGTTTGTAAAAGTAATTTCGATAATGACAAATAAATAAATATAACCATTTTTATACTATAAAAACTCTTTAATTTCAGTGCGAAAATGTTTTATACATTAAAACTAATATAATACCTAATTGAATTCTTCTAACAAATTATATGATATTTGCGCTTGAAAAATATGATTACCTTTCTTATTAAGAAAAAGTTTTCACTTTTTCTTCGGAAGGATAAAGGAGGGAAAATAAAGGAAAATTAAGATTTGAATTCCGATTCCCTATTAATTTTAACGGCTTCTGAATGAATATTGATAGTTTGGTAATCAAAGCATTTATTCACGGTTGAAGGCGTTGTAAACGGATGATAGAGAGAGACTAGAAATTAATTAGAAGAGCATAAAAAAATGTCTTCATATATATATATATATATATATATCATGAAGTATCAAATAGAATAAAAATATATATTTAATTAATGAGTTATTAAGAAAATACAGATAATTAACATAAAAAGTATTCTCGGCAAAATTATTTAAGCTAATATTTTGAAATATATATAATGATGTTATTTACTGACAATGGCGCAATCTGAAGCAAAAGAGGAAAGGGGATACACTGTTTTTTGATAGTCAACAATTCAAAAAATAAGACAAAAAAAAAATTAAATTTTCTTGTATAATACCAACGATGAGATAGACAATTAAGTAAAATTGACTTCGAAATTTGAAAGATTTTCTAGTATAATGATAAAAGTTTAAGAATATTTTCTGACAAATATTAATATTAATTATTATTATTATATTTATTAAATTTTTAAAAGTGAAATAAAAAATTAATTTTGGTTAAAAATTAATAACTCATTATCGAAGATTTCTTTGTGTGTTATCTGATAATTAAGTAAAGCAGCTTTTCATATTTTCCCATACCTTACATGGATGACAAATATTTTATTTTCATTGATTACATGTTATGCTCTTTTTCATCTTTGAAATATTTAAACTGTAATAAAATTCTGTTTGAATTCTGATTTATTTAAGGAGTATTTCTAGTAGATTTAGAACTCATATTATTAGAATTACTCCCATTATTTGTTAAGGAGAGAGTGCAGAAATTCAGAAGTGATTATACATACGAGAAGTTATATACGATAAGTTAAATACGAAACGACAATTTTCTCTTGCATATTCTTGTTAACATTCGAACAGTAATACCCTAAAATTTATCAAAATGGGCATTTATTGCCCCATCATATCCAAAAAAAAAAGCAGAAGATATTTTTTTTTTGCATTTTTAATTATTATTACAGATAATAAATTAATCAACTAAACATTTACCTAATTAAACAAATCGCAGATATGTTAATTGCAGTTTTTTATATGAAAAAATTCTTAGCAGTGTCCCAAACTAAACAGTAATTAAATTGCTGAATGTTTTAATTAACTGTCTTGACTGAACGAGTATGTGACGAAACGAGGTATATACGAAAGAATCATCATAAAGCTAAATGTTGGTAAAACGTAAATCAACATGTCACAGGTATACCAACTGCAGTTTAAAATTTTGTTAATATAAATATAAAACTTATAGGGTTTCTCCATTCTAGAAGCTTGTATCAATGCCCTGAAAATCTTACTAGACTGGACGCGAGTTATTCCTTTAGTTGAGAACGAATGATCAGGTCTAAACAAGTGTAAATTAACTTTGTTTTTAAAATTTAACTCTTAAATAAATAGAAAAGCACTCCTTGTGTGATAGATGAATCTTCGCTACTTGGTGGTATTTAAATTAACGTAAGAATAAAAACAAATTCAAATGTGGCTAACGTAGTGTGAGATTACAGTTTGTAAAATAAAATCTTAAAACTGTATGCGTAAAATTTACTTTCTTTTATGAAAAAGGTTTTAATTTTTAGAAAATCATAAATCTCTTTTTACAGGAGCAAAATCATGACCAGTTTTTGCAAAACAAGGGATGAAAATAAAAGTGTTTCCTTCTCTGTCAATGGATCCAGTTTTGTGGGATGTCTGCTTGCTTTTATTTATATTGGTTTTTATTTACGATTCTCCTCAAGTGTTAAAATCGGAGGCGGCGATTCTGAACACTAGAAGTATCAATAAATCTGATACTGTTAAACATTTACTAGAATTAGAGAAACAGAAATATCAAATGTGGGAAGCTGCTAATTATGGAAAAGATCACTTCTATACCGACTTGGTTGTACTTCAAACAACGGACAGCAACAGCACTTTTCAGATTGCAAAGGAAAATGGACTTTCCTTCATCAGGAAGGTGAGTACGTGGATTTCGCGTTCCATTTTAGATAAGCTAGTTATTGTCTGTTGTGATCGAAATACTTTGAAAAATCTAAGAAAACTGACTTGTTTATTGATAAAAAAAGTGTGAAAATAATATAAGTACTCTTTGCAGATAATTTTATAAAGTACCTACAAAGATTACCGACAATAACCCTACGATTAATCTGTAACAGATAGATAAGATCTCATACTTTTTAATAACATTTAGGTTACTTTTTCTGGCATTTGAAATTTAATCACAATATCAAACACATGAATGAAATCGTAATAAAAGCAAATGCGATTTATTAACATCTCTGAAATTAAATAATCAGAATCAAATTCAGTGCAATTAAATCAGAATAAAAACAGTTGGCTTACTTTGTTCTTGATGATATGAGTTGTTCTCAAATAGGTGGTTTAATAAAACTGAATACTGATCCATATGAAGTCACAGACAGAAAGCTTCATTAATGACACATTTCCTCAACATAAATTTCGTTAAGAAGCAAAACTCGGATTTATACGCCTCCCACCCAAAGAAAAATTAAGATTTAGCTTTGCCATTAGCAAAATTATAATACAGTGAATAGAGCGAAGTAATTTTCTTTGAAAATGTAAGGTATTAAGAACGAATTCTGACTTCTAAAAACTGTAGTAAATACCCTATTATACCTAAAATTTAATGTAAAGTAATATAATTTTATATAATTAACTCCTTTGCCAATGCTCAGTCTTAAATTTAATTCCAGAATTGAATTTGGCATATTCCAAAACCTAAGAAATCTGATGTATACACCAAATGACTTCCTTTACGGAATATTAAATTACACGCATTTTTTCTTGCATTTCATTTAAACTTATTGGATTGAATTAAACCTACTTCGCCGACAGCGCATAAACCACAATAGAATAAATGCATTCTTTAAAATTCACTCTTTTTGTTTACCATAGCGACACTCTGGCGCTAGGTTCACTTAACAGTATTATATTTCGTTCATATTATAACTCAGAATGCACAAAATTTATATCATTTACAGAATTATCTAATCGTTGCCACATGTTCTATTCAAATATTATAATAAATCTAGAATGATGTATAAAAGAAATTAAGCAAACAAAATAAAAAAGAAACAGTTTTTCACAGACGATTGAGTACTTCTCATTCAATTAATTCAGTTCTCACTTCGCGACAAGGCAAAAATACATAAAACCTCAAAATATCTGTATTAAAAATTACGAAGTAAATCACTTATTTCCTCGAAAATATTCCAGAAAGGATTAAGCATGATTTAATTGGCAATAATAAATGAAGACGTTATCTTTGTTGTTGCGAAGCTAAGTTTCTCTAGATTGGCAACAAATCCACTAGTCTCCTGTTTCAAATGTAAACATCAATGACTGCCATTAAAAAAAGGCTTAGCGGCACTTAAACAACTTTAAAATTGCTGATAATTCTAAAAATATTGCACACAGATTTACTAAAGGCATAAAATCCTTAACCGGAAGATAAGAACAACATAACTCAATCATTTTTAAAGCAAAAAATGTACAATTTACAAACATATAAGAGTAAAGGAACTGAGATCACTGAGCCGGATAACAGAGTGGATATATATATAAATATATTTATATACGTTTCGTGCGGCCGATTTCAACCAAAATACTTATTTATAGCAGTCCTATATACAAAATTTCAACGTTCTGAGGCTACTCGTTTTTGAGTTATGCGAGATACGTACGTACGTACATACGTTCGTACAGACGCCACGAAAAATTCTTTTCAGAATTCATTTTAAAGCAGTTGTATAATTTTTTTGGAGGAAACGAGTCTTTTATTCTGTCCTTACGTACAGATATCACGCAAAAACATCGTTGAATTGCATTCGATAGTTGTCAAAATGGATATTTTCGTTGAAATATGCTGCCTGAGACTTTTCGCGATTACAATACTTCCTTTTTACTTTGTACAAGGAAGTAAAAATGACACTGCCATATCGAAATTTTAGGTTTCGGAATATGATTTTCTTCGCCGTATAGCAAAAAGGCGATACAGCAAAAAAAAAAAAAAAAAAAAAAAAATCCTTTGCTCGCAAAATGAAATTACGCATTCTCGGAATCGTAATGAATACTGCGCCACTTAAATGTTAAATCGTGTCACTTAAATGTTAAATCGTGAGTGTAGGAGTGAGGTTGTTCAAACGTTAAATTACTTTTTCAACTGAAAAGTTAAATGTTTTCTGTAATTTCCTCAGCTTTTTGGTTTTAAACCTTTAATGTATAATTCTACTATTGAATTTTTAAAACTTTTTTTAAGATGGTTTAAAAAATTTTGTTGTCTTTTAAAATATGTGCTAGATAATATTAAATAATACTTTCATATATTAAATAATGAAAAACATTCATTTCTTTCCAAACTGAAAACTTCTTAAACTCACTAATTATTTTAAACTTCAGAAAATTATTGATATGAAGCAAGTGAACTGAGAAATTAATTATGAAAATTTAAAAAAAAATGGTTTTCTTATTAAAGTCCTACAGAATAAATTGTTTGGTCTTAGGGACAGATCCTTCAAGACGAAATATATTTATTAACGAAGTAATAATTAACTCTAATGCCTTAATTTTCTCGGATTTCAGTAAAGTTCTTAAAGTAGAGTAGAATAATGGTAAAAAATCCTTGATTTATATCGTCACAATTCAAGTCGTTCTCAAGAACTTCTTCAAGCAAACGTCGCAAAACGCTGAGATTATTTTCTTTGTTAATAATTTGGCCATTTGCTAGAAATTCCTGATGCCAACACCACAACAAAGAAATTATAACTTGGTTTTTGACCGACGCTGATATTTGGAGTTATTGAACAAAATTTCTGATGAAATAACAAGGGATACTTAAATTTCGCATAAAAAAAGTCGAAATTTATCTAAAATAAAGGGACAAAAATTAAACACGGACCTCTGGAATACGCGCTCACCGTGCAGACCACTACACTACGGAGGCATGCTAAGAAGGCGGGAAAAATACCTTATAACTTAAGAAGTCATTTATAAAAATAATTGTTATCCAAAAACAAACTTGACTCTTAGGATATCTTTAAAAAGAACTTATCTTTTAGAGTGTCTTCAAAATATAAAGTCTGTATTTAGGAAAGCTTTCCAATAATAAATTTGGCTTCAAAGCTGATGTATGAATGCTCGCAGCTATTGGTAGAGAAACTATAAGGTATTTCTCCAGCCTTCTTAGCAGGCCTTCGTAGTGTAGTGGTCAACACGCTGGGCGCGTATTCCAGAGGTCCATGGTTCGATTCCCGGTGAAAGCGTTGCTCATTTTTCACTTCTCCTGTTTCCAAAATACCTAATGTCTCTACAGTGGCGCCCGAACTAAAAGGGTGGTGGATGATGATTCTCCACACCCAGGATTTATGGCGACTGGGTTCCCTAAAACCCCAGTAGCCCTTTAAAAGGGGGGTATATAAGGTATTTCTCCCTCCTTCTTAGCAGGCCTTCGTAGTTTAGTAATCAGCACGCTCGATATTCGGGAGGTCCGTGGTTCGAGTCCCAGCGAAGGCGCTGCTCATTTTTCCTCTCTCATACTTTCGAAAAATGTGTCTGACAAACAAATATGCTCGTACGATTCCTTTGTTACGTTGGATAGCATGTGTCAATTTATTGAACTTTTTCTCTGCTTCTGTCGTTAACATCATTTTATACTTTCTGGTTTACCAGAATATTTACATTCAGTGTAATCCCCCAAATAACCACCATTTTGGGACTCTATTTGGCTAAATTATCTGACCCCAGAATATTTAACGAATGATTATTTTGATATTTTTGAACTCTGAACTAGTTTCATAATTTTTGGACAGAACTCAGAAACGGAAACCATTTAAAGCCGTATTTTACGGGACAGAATTTCATTTTCAGGATATTTCTGTAGGAAAAATAAGGTACTCCATTTATCATTTTCATGTTACTGAGAAAAGCAACAATATGCTGCATGTGTTCACTCAAATTCATGACAGCTTCAAATCAAGAAATTTATCTGGTTATAACAGGGTAAACTTTTACTGCCAATTTAGCTGCCTTTTTTTTTAAGTACCTGTAATACACAATTAAAATTTTTTTCGAGTGCAAAAAAGCTGTTTTTGTTTTTACTACGATGGCATTTAATTCTTTGAATTCTTTTATAAATATATCACCAACAAAGTTATATGTCTAGCAGTGGCAGGGTAAAATGCGGTCTTCAGCAAGTATTTCCAACAAGCTGAACGCTTTATTTGGGATATTCTTTCATAGTCATATTCCTATTCCATATTCATCTTGCTTCAACATGTCAACTATTGCTTGAAAGAAAATATAAGAATTACAACGTCTAAAATATTGCCATTATCCGCCAAAAGCATGGCAACTTAGTTTCTGAATAAATTATTTTCAATAAAACTGCGAGAACAAAGCTTCTTTGTTTGTCAGATGTTTCATCGGATACTTCGACGATTCATTTATCTCTTATTTGTTCTTTTATTGTTTATTTACCAAATATGCTCAAAGTACTTTGAGATACTATGAGACATAAGGGTTTACCTACATCTTAAAGTATGTTCACTCAACTATATGACAGCTTCAAATCAAGAATTTTATCTCGTTATTACAGGTGCAGGGTATGCTTCAACATGTCAACTACTGCTTGAAAGAAAATAGAATAATTACAACGTCTAAAAAATTGCTATTATCCTCCAAAAGCATGCTAGCTCAGTTTCTGAATCAATTATTTTCAATAAAACTGCGAAAACAAACCTTCTTTGTTTGTCAGATGTTTATTCGGCTACTTCGACGATTCATTTATCTCTTAGTTGTTCTTTTATTGTTTATTTACCGAAATATACTCAAAGTACTGTGAGATACTATGAGACATAAGAGTTTACTTACGTCTCAAAGTATCTATAGAAGGAAGATTACCTGCACCAGGAATATATTTTACGAAATAATAACACTCATCTGGGTGATCTAATTTGTGTGATGGAATGTTGGATTTAAGCACATATTCATCGTATCCTGGAGAGATTTTTCTTTCATTTTAACATAATTTTTTTGTGCTTGAAAATGATCGAGAATTGTAGTCTGCTGTTTAATCTCGTATGAGCTTGGTTGGGTACCTTTTCTTTCTTTAAATATTTAGCACTAGTCGTTAAAGTTCTTTTTACCAGCCCTCTAAACGAACATTACTGTATTTACACATGCATTGCCTCATTTGAGGATAAACTGTATAGTGCAAACTTCTTTATTCTGTGAATTATTTTTTGAGGATACCCATACTGATAAAATTTTAAGTGATAGTGACTTAGAACAATACACGGCGAGTTAATGAATGGTGAGCATCTCGTAAATTAGATGAATTTTCTTCAAATACTAACTTTTCACCAGTTATCTTTCAAAACATTTAATACCACTACTTTGCATTTAATCGCTAATGCTGGTAAATTTCGCATTTATTCGCTAAAACTGATAAATTTCGAAAATATTCGCACATGTTTAGTAAATACGTACTCCTAGTTATAAGTCGCAGATTAACGGAATTAAAATGTCTTATAAAGAATTAAATTCAACTAAAATATTTGTTTTTTCCCTGTTATACTATATAGAAATAAAATACAATAACCAGTAAAATAAATCATCGTTTGTAGTGTAACGTATTTGCTTTGCTACGCTACCAACATAATTCCACTAATTCCACTAATTCTAACTAAGAAATGTAAATTACCGCAGACGATTATCCGCAAAGAATATCCGCAGACAATGCGCGCGCTTTAAAAATGTTTTTCTAGTTTTTCTGTAAGTTTTGACTAAAAAAGTTGGTTGTTCGTTCAAAAATGGCGTGAGTTCTTTAAAACTTCATTATAGACGTATACAAGACTAAATATCTGATGGTAGTCCTTGGGATCGAAAGGTGAAACCAGTGTTTATTTAAAAACAAAAGAAAATACAGTACTTGTGAATACTGTGCCATTTTGTATGAAAAAGTGTCATCTTATTATTGAATTCAGCTAAAAGAACGGTATTCTAAGTTTAAGCTTTTGGATTAAATTGTCAAAATATTTAATGTTCTTTTTAAATTTGAGCTCTTGTATTAGAGTGGCAAATTTATTACGTTAATATTAGAATATTTCTATTATGAAATTTGATTATGAAATTTGATATCTTGTATTAGAGTTGGAAATCAAGAATTTTGCTGTGTGAATCAAGTTAGAGGCTTGAATTTTTTTATTTACTCTAGTATAATTTATTAAGAGTAAACTTCGCAGATTTTTTTCTTTGCACATACGTACGTTTTATTGCATTAAATGTTTTAGGAAAAAAATACTTTGTGTCACACTTGAATTTCTAATAAAAAAAAGGTTAGATTGAGCAAGTTTATTTGAATTTTTGAATATTGACTAAAAGCCTTTTGAAATTAATTTTGAAAACGCTGTAGAAGCGTTTTTCTATTTCCAAACACGTCATTTTTTGCCAAGGGGTAGAAAACAAGATTTAATAGAAGTAGCCGAAGAATTAGGTGAGGCAATGCCGCTAACTAGTAACGTTCCAGAAATTAAAAAAATAATCACTGAAAGTCAGTTTTATGATAAGAATTAAGTTAAATTAAGTCTAGACCGAATAATTGCTGAACGCCTGGCTCGAAAAGCGAGAGAAGAACGCCTGGTTCAGGAAGCGAGAGAAGAACGTCTGGCTCGAGAAGCAAGGGCATATGAATTGGAAATAAAGCGGCTTGAAATTGAAAATCGAGTCCTGAAAAACCTTGGAGAAATTATGCTCATGAACTTTATAGTTATTTTTTGGAGTGGATTGCGGATTTAGAAACTAAGACATTTGAAAATCTGAAAGATTTAATAGTTATCGAGCAAATTAAATATAGGGTTCCCATGGAAGTATAGGATCATTTTCTCGACCAATGGATGAAATTAAAATCTCCATATGAACTAGCAGAAAAATTAGATGAGTATGACAGTATTAAACAGAGCTTTAAGAGGGAAAATCCTAGAAAACAAGGTTTGAAACTTCAAAAAGGTCATCAAAACGTGAACAAAATGCAAAGTAGTTATCAAAATAGACATAATCCTAAAGAAATCGCGAAAGATTTTAATCCTAAACCTATAATTAGGACAGAATGTACTTTTAAAATTCATGAAAGGGAATTTGAGAAACGGAGACAACCTCGTTCTTATGAATGCGGATCCTACTCACATCAGCGGATCACCTCAGCGTGATAAACTCAAGAAAAATTTAGAAATTGTAGCATCCAATGAAACTGTACCCTCAAATGAATTTTCCAAAAATAGTTTTAAGGATATTATGGCTCCATATACCAGCCTAGGTAAAGTAAATGGCTATAAAATGCCCATTCTTAGAGATACCAGTGCAACTTTGGTTTTGATTTGCCAAAAGTCTGTACAAACTTTCATGTATACGGGTGAGACCGTGTGGATACGAACACCTCTGGAAGCACATCCAGTGTGCTTACCTTTGGCTGAAGTAGAGCTTGAATGTGATCTTGGTCATATAATAACAAAGGCTGCAGTCTTAAGAAATTCATTAGATCAAGGAAGGTATCTTCTAGGTAACAAAACCGCTGCATTATTTGAAGAAGCAAAACTAGATGAAGAAGTTCAAATTCATATGATAAACGCCATACAAATTCGTGCTCAACAGCGACGACTAAACGAAACGGAAAATCTGTTCTCAACAAATGAGTTAAATTCTGAAACTGAACTTAAGGACTAAGACGCATTGACGGAAAATGAAAGTTTGCCTACTTCGAAATATGAACGTTCAGAATTAGATCTGATAAAGGCCTCTCCAGAAATATTTATACAAGAACAGAAAGAGAACGTCGAATTGAAGCCGATTTATGAAGAAGCTAAAATAAAATCTTCTAAGAGTATGAGGTCTATGTTGAAAGGCCAAATGCTCCTTTTCAAAAAAGAAGATCGTGATGGAATAGAAAGACTAATGATTGTTGTTCCTGAAAAATATCGGAAACAGTTGATGACTACTTGTCATAAAGAAACAGCAGCCCATCTTGGTGCAACAAAGACCAAAGCTGCATTATTCAAAAATTTTTATTGGCCAAATTGTTACATAGATGTCGAGAATTTTGTTAAAACTTGTGACAAATGTCAAAGAATTGGAAAGCCGCAAGATAAAAAGAAAGCACCTTTGAAAATTGTCCCTGTTATCACAGAAATATTTTCAAAAACGCTTGTTGAGAGTTCTTTAAAATTTCATTACAGTAGACTCGGAAGACATTCTTTCTATACTATTCTAAGTTTGAAGCTGGAGCAATACAGGATTCAAAGAGTGTTTGTTTAAATGTAGCATAAATTGCATTTTTCAGTGCAGGAGTATTTCACATTTTTATGAGAAAATAAGCTTTTCATCTGATTTCTTTTTTAAAACATTTCCATGCATTCAGCACTATAATCAGCTATGGATTTCGAATAGGATCTTTTATCGCACTACGACTGCTCAATATTGTCTTTCTTTTTGTATTTTTTTAAGGTTTCTGGCAACAAATAATTTTTAGGCAGAATACAGCTTCAGTATTTGAATTGGTTTCAAATGCTTCGTTCTCATTGTAAGAACGATATGTTTTTCTAATGTTCATGTTAAGATGGTAAAATAGGAAATTATTTCAAAGATCTAAAAACTTTCTCAAGTTCGTATCTGGTCGGTGTCTCTAGAATATTATCTAACATCATTCATCATTTTATTCGCCATCTAAAGAAGCTATTATGAAGCTCATCATCGACGTAAAATGCGACTGACTTTCCTAGAACTAAGATTTAATCAATGCTGTAGCAGGAAGTTTTACATAATGTATGCTATGAAAGATTTCTTAAAGATAAGTTTGTATGAAACGAACTGAAATTATTGCATGAAAGCGTAAGAAAATAATGTATCATTTGCTATGACACTTGCAATATAAATTATACGTCCTAAAGCGATTAAAACCATTAATCGTGTTTTGATGCAGTATTTTTTCAAACAAGCATCAGAAACTAATAATATTTCCAAATTATAATTAATTTTTAATTTAAAAAATCAATTGAACGTTAATTGAAAAATAATGAACCTTCTCGAGACGACCACTGGACCATACTCATAACTAACCAATATTCCCAAGAAAATTAATAAACATGATTTCTCTAAAGTAACCGCTTTAAGTTAGAAGATCTAAATTGCCTAGAACAGTGAGTATTCTGATTGTTGACAGCAGAAATGCTAACAGCAAAAATATTAAATACCATAAATTTTGTCATTTGGATTTTAATCAAATTGTTACTGGACATGGGCGCTTCCCGGTGTATCTTAAAAGATTTGGCATACAAGAGAATGAATATTGTCATAATTGTGGAGTTGTCGGATCGGCAAGGCACTATGTGGAAGAATGTACACTTACTTATGACATACGAAAAAAATATAATTTTATTAAGATTTTTACAGGTCCTGAAAAAGAATTTAAATTTGCAAGGGAACTTATGTGTTTTCTAAATAATAATTGCTCTGATGTTGGTATTTTTATTTGATAAAAGTTTGTTTTTAAATTTTTGTTACAATAATTTAAATTGAGATATTGGTGTTTATATGGAATTTTAACATAATTTTATTCAATGCGTTATGTGGTGTATTTTATGCGTTTTTATAATTATGTATTTTATATGTATTTCATGTAATATGTAATTTCATGTATAATTATGTATTTTTATATGCTTTTTTTTTTTTTTTTTTTTACTTGGCGCAGCCCTTGTTTGTCATAAAATCTTGTCGATTAGGGGGATGGGGCTGCGCCCTATTTGTACCATAAACCATAGCAAAATATAAAAAAGTGTGAAAGGCTTCAGACGTTTCACTGACTAGAGGTTTGTATGTAGAGGGTTAAGGTTTTGTATGTTCTCGCTAAGCTTGTGTTTTTCCAATCTGCTCTTGGACTCACTCCTGCTAACACAACTATTTTATCTTTTTAACTTTATTTATTAAGCACCACTTTCTTTCCACTTATAAAATTCCACAACAAAATCACAAAATATTTTAAAACAGCATATCATTAGAATTCCCGACAGAGTGTTAAATATTGCCACACATTTTATTTTAGTTCGCTATATTAGTTGTTTAAAAAATACATTTCGATTAAATTTGGTAGCAGCATTCTTTTATTTGTGTTGTCTATTAAATATTTGCTATATTATTTCAATAAAAATAATGGATGGTGATAACATTTGGTGTTGCCATAATTTTATTGGAAAAGTGATATGGACAGAAAAATGAAGATGGAAACTGATCGCACCTCTTACGTAAAAAAATTAATAAGAAAACAGATTCAACTCATCTGTTCAAAAATTTCGCAAAGAAATCATGCAATGTACCTAAAACTTGCAATACTTGAATTTGTTGTTAGAAGGCATAAAATACTTTGCATAAAAGAAATATATGAAATGCCATCATTAAGGACAACACAGCTTGTGTTGCTGTGCAAACGGAGTGAAGGTATCTTTTGGCCATTTGGCATGATGTCGTATTTTGAGAAAATGTTGCTTGAGCAAAGAAGCTTGAGTTTCTTTGAACAGAAGCAGAACCCTGTCATGACGCAATTAACTTAACTTAACCTTTTGAGCAATCACTATTTCAAATGCAATTTCTGATTTACTCATATAAGAAAGATAGTATTACATTTTCATGATTTTTTGCCTTTTTTGCATTCCACGAATGTTCATGAACATTAGAACCTACGCTTCCGTTGCATTGATTTACTAAATATCTTGCTTTGCGTGAGAATTAGCACGCAAAGCAATTCTAAAAATTCGTTTTATTAAAACTATGTTGGTAGAGAGGTTCAAAGAATGAGAAATCTGGTTAATAATGTGGCATGACAGTGATGTGTTCGTGATCAAAGAAACTCAAACTTATTCGCTAAAAATGCAGCATCGTGCTAATTGGTGAAAAGATACTTTGATTCCTGACTTGGATAAAATCACTTCATATGTTTCTTACTTGCAGAATATGCTGTAGGGATTATTTTAATTTTCTAATAGTTATTTTTAATTTTGAAACCCTCTCCTTTAAATTCTTGTTTCCCACCTACAACTCCTTAACCAGAATGAGTTTTTAGTATCGCCTTTTATGTAAATGAGGTAGAACCGGAATTTAATGGTAAGTTCAGTCAATTCCGTAGAACGTCTCTGGTTTCTGTACAGACTAAACTCAAAATTTTATGATAAGGCCACCAGAAATACGTCAGCCTGCCTTCCGGACATATTTGCCTACAAAATACTCGACGAGGACAAGAATATCAGGTCCTACGCAGCATTTCTTCACGAAAGTCAGAAAATGCACAGCCAGGACATCAGCAGCAGATAGCGTTCTGCCCAGATACTCCTAGTACGTGGTACTGCAAAGCATATTCAGGACTTTACTACTTTTGACGATTGCGTAGTAGAATTCAAATGACTATTTTCTCGCTCCTGATTGGACTTCAGCTCATCACACTCTCACCACCAGTAAGTCTGCAGAGACAGCGTGCCTCATTTTATTAATCTTTTAAGTGTTCACTTGAGAACACTTTTATATGGTTATGGTGAAGCTATTACGAAGAGCCGTTATGTGTGAGGCTGTTAGTGGAATTCCGTGATAAGCTCTGGTAAGAACAGGATAAATTCCTGCTGAAGACCAGAATACTCAACTAAAACATCAAAGCATCTTCTGTAGAAGTTCTCAGCTTGTTCTGCCTTCGGGCCATGTCGTTTTATTCAGCCTATCTTACGTGCCTGTTAATACGTGCCAGTGAGCTTTAATTACGGGTCAACTCGGTTAATTATTTCTGTACAGTTGCGGCTAAGTATTAGTTTCTCATTTTCCATGTATCTTAAGTTAAAGCCCAAATGAAGCTTCATCTAAGCCAGAGAGGGGCCAACTATCAAATATTCCTTTGAGTGAATAAAAGGGTACTTTAACCCTTCCTTGGACATTGTTTCTGTAGCTGTAAGAAGATCAGTGAATAGTCGCTGTACTCTTCTCCGAGGTTCTGGTTGCCAAGGATACATTATTTAACTAGAACTTTACAATGCTAACACCTTCTAACAGTCAAACTCATCTGCAAGTTTCAGACGTGCAATGTGACTTTTCCTTAAGTTTTTGAATGCAATAATATTTCTCTTACCAGCGTGAATATGATTTAGTATATCACAGTCTTTTTCAGAAACCTAAACACTTTGTTATACTGAGATTACCTATTATGGCAAGCATTGCACTTTTCCAAAGTTTTTGATGTCATATTTTTTGATGTCATATTTATATTGTAGTCAAGTTCTTTTAAAAGAATAATTAATTGATATGCGAATTTTTTTGGAAGAATGGAAATCAAATGCTAGCCAATTTTCAAGTTGCTTACCTTTTATTTTCTAAAACAACATTTTTAATTCATCAAAAAATAACTTCTCATACATTTAAAAATAATTTTGAAAATTATTAGGAGTTAAAACCAGCAAAATTGAAAAGCAAAGGTCTTTTAGGTTTATTCATTCTAATTCATTGACTGATTCATTACTATTCATTCATTGTCATTATTATTAAATATATTTTACGAAGATTAGTTTAATTTTTAAGTAGTTTTCTCCCCACTTTTTTCTTTTTTTCTTTCTGCCAAATGCATAGTATTCTTTTTAGTTATTCGCTAAAAGAAATTTTATATAATATGAGCTTCTCAGTTTGTTAGGGGTATATGTTTTTTAGGGGTAAGATTCATAATTTTTTTCGCCTGCTTACTACTCTCTTTAACAAGAATTATATTGGCAGCGAAGCTAAGTCCAATCCATATTTTGCAGAAATTCCACGTACTGAGAAGCACTTATGCTGTTACGTTATTCGTGACTAGGCGAGCGGAGGGCGGTTATTCAGTCAATACTGACCTTCACTTGATTCATTTCATAATGAAATATTATATAAGAAAGGCGGCATTGGCAAAGTGAGGGAAAGTCTTATTTATTAGCCCAAAGTGACATTAGCTCAGAGGGACTTATGACCCTTTGGGAGAACATTTTGCGTTGAATCACTAAAAGCGTTATATCACTTTTCAAATTGTTGCTACCAGATATTACCATCCTTTATTATATTTAAAGAAATTAAGTGGTGAATAATATGCATGAATGTATGTATATTTCTCGCATTGTGAAAAAACAACGGTACCTACAGCCATCAAATTTTGAAAAAACGTATTCTTCCACCCAAATGTGAGCACCTGGGACTCCGAATTTGGAATTTAGAATTTGTTTTATAGTCTATTTCATATTTTGTAAGGCTTTAACGAATATTTTTGATTAACAAACTCAACGATTTCAAAGCTAGCAATGGCAACACTGTACAGGAAAAAAACATTTTTATCTCCAGTGCGCGAGACCGTTCATCGGAAATTCTAAAGTTATGCTGTTTTTAAAATTTTTACTCCAAAGGAACATTAGCCAAAATGCTTTCGAAACGTGTATGTGTGAAATGAAAACAACGCCTCTTTGGGCGTAATATAAAATCTGAAAGAATTCAAATTGTTTTAATTTTATTTGTTTGTTTATTTTTTGAAAATTGCTTCTTGAGAAACCAGAGGAAAAGCTTATTCTAGTTTTTGAAATATTTTGTATATTACGCCATTTACTCTTACTTTTGGAAACGCAGAGATTTAGACGCTGGATTAGATCTTCTGCCGTTAAACTTACTTTGAGTATTAAGAATTATTTTTATTACATATTTAAATGAAAGCATAAAGAAAATATGATTAAAATGACACAACTTCCGATGGAAAAAGTAGTTTACAGAAAGCGATTTGAAGGAAAAACAAAACAATTAATTTTAAAAGTAAACGATTTAGAGCCCTCGTACAAACGAGAATTAAAGCTATTAAATGTTATGCATTGCACTTAAATATATTTAAGATTAAACTGTGTTAAGTGGAAGACAAATTCCATTGAAATCATTGAAGTATACTTTATCACTTTCACGTGTGAGTGAAGTTTTCATCACATTCCTAACAAAAAAATATTTTTGAAAGATATATCAGTTCATTGCACGCATTTAACCTTCTACATTACAAATAGAAAAAGAGGACTGAGTGTTTTAATAAAGTATTTTACTTCATGCATATATTTATCTCTTATATCAGAGACTGACAAGAATCCATAAGTACCAAGATAAACTTACTATCAAAAGAATGCTCGAGTTTTTAATCATAGAATGATAGAACAGCGCGTAACAAACTTGTTGGTGATTATATAAGTTTATTAATGCACTGCGTTTAAACCATTCAGCAGAAATCATAATTTAAAATCTGACTTTTTCCCATGCTGCAGAAACTTTTGCATAATCAAGATTATATTAAATAACGCAACGAAACTTTATGTTTTAATGAATGTGTAATCATAGTTACTTCCTCAGTGCACACACATATATACGAGCTTTACATTTTATTGACATACAGGGTGTTTATAAAAGAATGGTATGGTGTTAAAAAAATAATAATAATCTTACCTGTGGCAAAACCTGCTGCATCGTAAGCATTCGCAACTGTCCAAGTTTCTCATTCGCTGCTGCTTGCTTGTCATGCTGCAAGTGCTGTTTACTTGTCATACATACTACGCAGCCGCAGTATCAGTTTCCAAGATGGCGTTGCAAGAGGAAAAAACTTTTTGTTTGCTTCTTTTTAAGGTATCCAGGTGTGTGGTCACAGTGCAGAGTGAGTTTGTGTACCGTTTAGGAAAGTTCCCTACACAAGAGTAACATAAGCAAGTGGTACCGACAGTTCGTGAAAATGTCCTTGTATAGAAAGGCAAGAGTTGTGGTCGGTCTTGTATCTTTGATGCAGACGTTGAAAGAGTACGCGAGGCGTTTTAGCGAAGTCCTTGCAAGTCGTTTAGTAAAGCAAGCAGAAAATTGGACATGCCGAAGTATACGATGAGAAAGATTCTGCGTAAGCGGCTATATTTTAAACCGTAATGTGGGATTAGTGCAAGCCCTTACACCAGTAGACAAAGTGAAAAGGTGTGACTTTTGTGAAGTTAAAAATGGAAGAAGATGGTTTTGTAGAAAGACTCATCTTCTGCGATGAAGCCACTTTCCGTGTAAGTGGCAATTGGGAACAAACACCATGTCCGTATTTGGGAAAGCGACAAACCACATACAAAGATAGAGCATCAGTGTGACTCTCCAAAAATGAACGTTTTCTGTGCGGTGTCCCGAGAGAAAGTACACGTCCTATTTTTGTTCGAACAAGAAACTGTGACCGGTGACTTGTTTCTAGAAATATTAGAAACCTGCTTATTACCCAGCTGAACACTAATTATGATGATTACATTTTGCAACAGGACGGTTCTCCGCCCCATTTTCACAGGAATGTACGAGAGCTTCTTAAACGTGTTCTTCACAAACGTTGGATCGGACGTGCTGCAATAGCAGACAGCAGTCTGCCATTCCATTGGCTGGATTTAACACTGTAGGGTTTTCCTTATTTCGCATAAAAAATTTATTTTAAGTTTGATACCTGTTCTAGACTTTTCAACTTCCCCTCACATTCTCTCGCCAGGATGTAAATTTAAAGTTAAGTAAAGTGCCATTTAAACGTATGAATACCTCAGTTTATTCAGAGCGTGTTTCGCTAGCCAAGCGCACGTTTCGTTGTTATTTCGCGGTCACGCTAGTAAGCCTCTTGGCCTTATCAGATTAGTATCACGCTGGTTAGATTCCTGTGAGTCCACCTCTTAGGCGTAAACTTAAGTGCGTTCTTGCACTATTTATTTCAGCTTTGGTTTGTATTATATTCTACCGCAAGTGGACGGTGTCCTTGTAACGCATGAAGTCCGTGCCTTTCTGTTAACTAGTTGAATTAATAAAGGGTTATTTTTACCCTTCGTTTGAGTCAGCAGTTTTTTATTCACGCCTATGCGAGAATTCGCCAGGTCATTATAGGGTCTATTCTAGTTTATGTGGAACAAGAGAGACAGTTTCTATAACACCATGCTATTTCTTTCTTTGGGGGTTTGTTAAGACCGTGTTCATGTGCCACCAATGTCCGTGTCCCTCGAGGATGCTGTCGATCGGATAAAGTATGCACTGCAGGCCATCACCGCGGACACGTTAGACCGAATAGGGGATGAATTTGATTACATGCACATGTGTGTCGTATGACAAGGATGCACGTATTGAAGGATTGTGATTAATAATTAATGCATCAAAAATTTGGATAGTTGCCGCTGCTTATGCTGTAAGGTTTACCCATATAAAGTAATACATCGAATTATTATTAATTTTCAAAAACCACACCATTTATTTATAAACATTAAATATACTACAATGCACTAAGTATATCCGAATCTGTTGGAACATATCTTAGTTCGGAAAAGTGAATGGACAACTAAAAATGTATTCCAGATTGCTCTGGCATAGTTTCAAGGGCCAATTGGAAAACCGCTGAAACATTGCTACCTTCTGATCCTAGAAAACACGTACCATTATTATAAAAACTACGACTTAGTTACTTGTACTTTTTATTAAATAGCAAACAAACAGGAAAAAAGAAAAAAAAAATGTTTTGTGTTTCGAAGTTTTTTTCTTCAAAGCATTTGAAGTATTTATTTTTTTAATAAAAAGAAACAAAAATAAATACATAACAATATCGAGTATCCAAACAAGCATTTTACCACAAAATACAAATAAATATCTTAATGCATATAAATTTTGTAAAAGTTTTAACCCCATGTATGATGGTTGCGTTTTTTTCCATGTGCTGGAAAAAGTAAACAGCTTTCCAAAAAATTATATGAGACATATTTATATATAAACCACATAACAGCGTATGAAAAAATTATATGGACCTTAATAGACTCTACAAATGATGCCCAACTAAAATGTGGTGAAGGATAATTCTCCTCACCTGAATTAGCATAGAGTAATCATGGATATTGCCCGAATGGGCCTTGTCCGCTCTTCCTAGCCGCTCTTGGAGAATGTCAGGAATGTTTGCTTTTCCCACTACCTGTTTACGTGCTGTCATTTGTAACAAGTGAAGCTAGCGTTAGAACATCCCGAGGTTAAATCCTGGCTTGGGCATAGCTGATTTTTCGAGTTTCCTGTTAGAAATACGTACCTAAGCATATATTATTAAAAGATTCTATAAGACTTCGTCCACATGATGGTTTTTCAGTCATAAGAGATCTACGCCGGGCTTCGTTTCTTCTTCCAGATCTTGCCAGGTGACAAAACCTGGCCTAAGGATTTTGCATAAAAGTTCTTTATGTCAAAACGTGGTCCAAGTTCAAGTTGACAAGCTAAATAGCCTTTATTGTTATTAAAAAATTAGAAGGAAACAATTGTCAATATAATGGGCAGAAAAGGCCAGTTAAGGATAAATTTGTTGTTACTTGTACATCCCAGCGGGAAAATCTACTATCTGTCGCAACGTAGCCCAGAATCAAGTTGACAAGCTAAAGGCCTTTATTGTTCTTTAAAAATTAGAAGGAAAAAAGTAGGCAATATACGGACAGAAAAGACAAGTTGAGAATACATTTGTTGTTATTTATTTATATAGATTGTTATTCCTTTCTGCTACTTTTATCACATATTTTAACTCAGTTACACAGTTAAATTCGATTATGACATGTTATAAGTATTAGACTTAGCATGAATATTTGCTGTAACACCAGTATGTGCTAATGTTTTTGACTTTTGACTCATGGTAGTTTTACTGGATTAGTTGCAGATTTCAATAATGCAAAGTTATCACACACACACAAGAAAAAAAAAATAAATAAATAAATAAAATAAAAATAAAAATAAAAATAAAATAAAATAAAATAATATTCCAGTAATACGCAAATGATACCAATACTCTGAGTTCCATACTTACTATGGGTGAATTCTATAATGCATTAAAGTTACATTGCAAGATTAGGCATGTGTACTAGTGATGTTACAGGCGCTACTGCATTACATAAGAAAAATCAATTAACTCGCTAAATCATACTGTAATACTAATACACTATTAAGGCAGACTGCAAAATAATACCTTATGCTATATACGAAAATGAGAAAATAATGAAATAACATATAAATGCATGAAACATATATAAGCATATATAATACAAAATATTACTGCGATGTACGATTGAAACTAATTCATTAAGAACTAATAGATAAGAAACAACTTACTAATTCGTTAAGAAACAATACAATCTCTTCACGCTGCTAAACGTGAAATGAATAAGATTTATAAAAAAATCCTTTTATAAATAATACTCTAATGCTGCTATTTGCCTTACTGAAAATAAGTCATGGAGGGTGCTATTAAAAGCCGACTGTGTCTCGGACTCTCCTCGTGCTAATGCTGTGGCTGAGTTTAGACTATTGACAGGACATGAATGCCTTGGTGCTCATTTGTTTCGTCTTAGTCTGACTGCCTCACCTTTATGTGCTTTATGTGATTCTGGACAAGTCATGGACGCTGCTCATCTGGACCTGGGCTCTGCACTTGAGAGTTTGGACTGTATTGTAAAGAAGTATTGGAGAGCTCGTTGCCTAATGACCTAATGTTTTATAGTTCCAAGGGGCTCGAATTTATCACCCCTATTTATGTAATTATTAAGTGAATACTTATGCACAGACATACAAGATGCAACTGATGTTTGCTCCTATATAAATATGCACTTCAGGTTGTATTTTACAATTTCTTTGTTATTTTTACTTGTATAATTTGACTACAAAGTGTAAAAGTATTTTGAACTTAACTGTTATAACTGTTTTCTTATATTATGTAAATACCGGTGAAACCATCCAATTTTCTATATAACGCGGGTGACCTTTCCATGCGAGCTTAATTCTGATTCCAGTACTTGGGATATGAGCAAAAGCAAAGCATTTATTAACATTTATTTAAATACATAGTATCTTCTTCACCTTCTCTCAATCACCTTTACCTTCACGACATTTAGACCGCATGCATGATCGACCGACCATGCAAAAAAATGTGAGTTATTGTCTATTACAACGGCCGAAGCAAAGTACGTACACCAATGCTTCAGAAGAAAGTTTACTTCATCAAAGAACTCGCGTCAACGTGATCGATATGTGGATGCCACCACGGAAGAAAGTATACTAGAATGATAGCAAAACATCGAGTTGAAACTGCGCGCTTGCTTCATCTCTATCCCAAATTCTATCAAACCGAAAAATCGTTTTTTGAAAATTTTCATTTTTATCCTTCACTTCGCAACTTAATATCATACGTTTATTTAAACCTGGTGTTCTTGCAATTCAGAATATGCAAGTTCATCAAAAAATTCTAAGCAGACTTATATATAATAAAAAAAAAACCTCAGTCATATCATTTGTAAAATGGACAGTCAATGTTAAATTCTGAATTTTAAAGAACAAACTTTGTTGAAATACGAACAGAAGGAAATAACAAATGAGTTTTAATTCTCTTTTTAAACAAAAGTTATATTAATACCGAGTATTGCCATTCGCTGAAACTAAACCGTTTGATTTAAAAAAAAGAATATATGAAAGCTCTCAGATTTTATATTACATATTTTATATATATATATATATTAGTTTTTTTAACGTTTTGTGTGTTACCTTTATTTATTAAATATCATGTTTTTCGCACTTAATCCACATGAAATTCAGTTCAACAGCAACATCACAAAATATTTAAACACAGCAAAACAGCATATCTTTACATATTCCGATTCACAGTCTCCCATGCTGGAAATAAAAATATTTCTTTCCTTATACTGTTGCCATTGCTCACTTTGAAATCGTTGAGCTTGTTAATTAAAATCTCGTTAAAGTTTTACAAAATATGAAATAGATAATAAAAAATTCCAAATTCCAAATTTGGAATGCCCATATTAGGGTGGAAATGTACGTTATTCAAAATTTGATGGCTCTAGGTACCGTTGTTTTATCACAATGAGAGAAATATGCATACATTAATTATTCTTCATTATTTAATTTCTTTAAATGTAATACATGGCGATACGATTTGGTGGCAACAGACTGAAAAGCGAACCAAGGCGGAAAGGAAATTCCGTGTTGAGAATAATAGCCCTTTGGGATAAAAATAAAAGTTTGATTTATTTGATTGCAGTAAAGCACTTGACTGCTTATATGCGTAAGAGAAGAGATGCCTTCTTGGAGGACTTCCTAACACAAACTGGCTCGTATCTATATTACACATGAGGAAAACCACGAAAGGGCCCATGCAGATGGCCTGTTCGCCAGAATTTGAACCTGGATGAAGCTACCAGCATTCAGTGACATTGTTGCTCTTCTGCTGGTGAGCTAATTGAAAAAGGAAAATGCATAGATATTTTCGGTTTATATATGATTACAGAATTTTATTACAGCAAAAACTTTATCAGAAAACCTTTTTAAAACACAATTAATAAATTACATAAAAATTAATAAATTCTTTTCTATTTAATTCCTGTCTAATTTACTACTATATATTATTCAAATCATTAAAAAGCAATTTTTAGTTATCATTCTCTATCATATATGAATAAAAATGTAATTAGGGGATTGCAAATAATAACTAACAGAAAATCTAAACTGTCAAAATTTAAGCTAATTGAATATAATTATTCTTATGTGCGTCATATCTACACTATAAATTTTATTCATAACTAAACTTGAAGTTCTCTTAATGTCTAAATACAAGAAAAGCTATTTTTTTAATTTTCAATGTCTTTAATTTAGAATTCACAATTAAGGAGCTTTGTGAGAAATTTTATTTTATACTTTCTAATCTTTGAACAACTGAAAATTATTCCTTCGAGTCTGGCTTTTAGTTTCTTTAAAATTTTGTTTGATTTAAAAATCCAATCTCAGCATCTCTTAAAACTGTGGGAATGCTAAATATGAAGAATTCAACATCCTGTTATAAAAAATGTGTCATTATTAGCAGCTTATATTTTAGGTAAAATATTAAGCAAATTTTGAAAAGCCACCTAAATTCGGCTAAATGCATTGGTTCATATTTGTTTTCGGACACTTGTATTTTTGAAATTTGTTTACATAGATCTTGTACTAAACATTGAAACACAGATTCCAAATATATTCCTGATGTATTATCTTTTTTTCCTTTTTCGTTTTTAAGATGTGTTTGTTACAAAATAAATGTCATCAAATTATTTTTTGCAATAACAATTTATTTGCAAAGTATCAATGAGTAACTCTCATAATTATCCGAACACTCAAAAGTTTTGTTGAAATGTTTTAGAAGATGATATTCCTGTTATAAGTTTTAATTTTAAATGAAAATGCGTTCCGAGAATTATCATCCGTATTCGGGAGTTATTATTATTTGTTTAGCAAAATATAGTATTAACAAATCTATATCTATGGAAAAATATGTGAACATCGCAATTTTGGAACATGGAATATTGAATTTAATATTCATGATTTTAAAGACAATAAAAGTATTCAAAATATTCAAAAATTCCTTGATGATTCGTTTGAATGTTTTTGGTGTATTAAAATGAGACAAATTTTATGGAACTGCTCAACATATACTGAAGGCTGGATCAAATTCTAAGCTAATATGAAGGAATCGGAGATTTATCTGACGAAAAATAAAAATAGACACCAAACATTAGTGCTGTAAAACTTGCAGAGGTTTGCAATATAAGTTAACCTTGAAACTGATAGTTTGGTTTGGTTTAGTTGATTATAGCAAACACTATAGGGCTATTGGCCTAAGGGAAGGTTGCCTTCGTGGAGAACTTTCTAAGGAAAATTGGCTCGTATACACGTTACAAATGGGGAAAACCACGAAAACGCCCATGCAGGCAGCTCATTCGGATGGATTTTCCTCATTCGAACCGACACCGGAACTACAAGTGTTCAGCGATTTTAGCTCTCGACGCTGGAGGGCGCTTAAAACTATTAGAATGGTTATTACAACATTTGGTTACAATAGGCGATCAACAAAAAGAAAGTACTACTTCGTCAACAAAAAAAATCTGATGTGTACACCACATGACTTCCTTGTATTGGAATATTAAATTATACGCATTTTTTCTTGCATTTCATTTAAACTTATTGGATTGAATTAAATCTACTTCGCCAACAGCGCATAAACCACAATAAAATAAATGCATTCTTTAAAATTCACTCTAGTATTTGTTTACCATAGCGACGCTCTGGCGCTAGATTCACTTAACAGTATAAGTAATTATATAACAGTTAACTTATATAATAATTATATAACGGAAACTAAGTTAACTGTTATATAATCCAATAATTATATAACACTTAACTTATATATTTCGTTCATATTATAACTCATAATGCACAAAATTTATATCATTTAAAGAATAGAATTATCTAATCGTTGCCACATGTTCTATTCAAATACTATAATAAAGTTAGAATGATGTATAAAAGAAATTAAGCAAACAAAACAAAAAAGAAACAGTTTTCACAGACGATTGAGTATTTCTCATTTAATTAATTCAGTTCTCACTTCGCGAGAAGGCAAAAATACCTAAAAACTCAAAATATCTATATTAAAAATTACGAAATAAATCTCAAACACTTATTTCCTCGAAAAAATTCCAGAAAGAATCAATCATGATTTAATTGGCAATAATAAATGAATGCGTTATCTTTGTTGTTGCGAAGCTACGTTTCTCTAGATTGGCAACAAATCCACTAGTCTCCTGTTTCAAATGTAAACATCAATGGCCGCTATTAAAATAGGCTTAGAGGCACTTAACTTTAAAATTGTTGATAATTCTAAAAATATTGCATACAGATTTACTAAAGGCATAAAACCCTTAACCGGAAGATAAAAACAACATAATTCAATCATTTTTAAAGCAAAAAATGTACAATTTACAAACATGTAAGAGTAAAGAAACTGAGATCACTGAGCCGGGTAACAGAGTGGATATATATATTTATAAATATATTTATATACATTTGGCGCGGCCGATTGAAACCAAAATACGAGGTGCACATCTACATGTTATAGTAGTCCTATATACAAAATTTCAACGTTCTGAGGCTACTCGTTTTTGAGTTATGCGCGATACGTACGTACGCACGTACGTACATACTACGTTCGTACAGACGCCACAAAAAATTCTCTTCAGAATTAATTTTAAAGCAGTTTTATAATTTTTTTAAAGGAAAAGAGTCTGTTATGCTGTCCTTACGTACAGATATCACGCAAAAACATCGTTAAGTTGCATTCGATAGCGGTCAAAATGGATATTTTCATTAAAATATGCTGCCTGAAACTTTTCGCGATTACAATACTTCCTTTTTACTTCGTACAAGGAAGTAAAAACAAAGATAATAAGCCTGGGTTTCCCAAAATCTATATTAAACGGAGTTTTATCATATTGGAACAATGTTACATTTGCAGAAAAGTCAAAATTTAATATATTTGGGTTCAATAGACGAATTAATTTATGGTAAAATCTGAATTAAGAAGTGAATCCGAAAAACCTATTTCCTTATGTTGCGCACGGGGTACAGGCATAATGATTTGGGGATGTTTCATTGCTTTTGAAATAAGAAATTTAGTGTTTTTCGGAAATAATATGGAATAATTTAAATATATAAATATTCAAAATGAAAACCTAAATACATCTGAGAAAAAACATGGAATGCAAAATGCATTCAAGCTCTATCAGGATCACTATCCTAAACATACTACATTACTAAATGTTTGCTTGTCCTAAATGTATTACACAACTGTCCTGAAATTGTAGAAACTTTCTTTATATTCTTCGGACTTAAAATCTATCGAACATGCATGGAATAAGCTGGAAAAAAGAATAACAACATGACAGTTCTTCGACAGTTCTGTTAAAAGCAATTCTTACAGAAAAAAAAAAAAAAAATGAATATTCTTGCTCAAAACAAAAAGTGCAATTTTACCTAAAAGTTATGTACTGAATGTCCCTTTATTTTCCTGCTTTTATTAAACATAAACTGCTTGTCAAAGTATCCGAATACTTATGAGAATTCATTCTCATATTTTTTTGACTATTTTTTAAATCATAAACGCTTTGAGTAACTTCTTCGGAAACAAGCAGGTTTTAAAAAAGATGATGAATAGTGTACATGAAAAACAGAGTGATTTCTGTAATATTTAGTAACTGATATTTACAAATAAAACTGAAAAATGTGAGCTGCTGGAAACTTTTATAAAATAAACCATTTTTCACGATTTTTCAGCATTCTGCTTTCACACGACAATAAAATTATTGCACGGAAGTTGCCGTTGACAAAGCAAAGGTTTTGTTAGAAGTTTATGAGCGACTGTAAACTGTCAAAATATTATTGGAAAATATTTTGTTTACAATATTTGTTTGTGCAATCAAGTTTTGTACGAATAAACAATACGTTATAAAATAGTCAAAAAATTATGAGAATGAACTCGCATAAGTATTCGGATAACTTTGACAAGCAGTTTATGTTTAATAAAAACATGAAAATAAAGGGACATTCAATACATTGTTACATAACGTTTACGTGAAATTGCACTTTTTGTTTTGAGTAAGAAAATAAAATAACATGAAAATAAAGGGACATTCAATACATTGTTACATAACGTTTACGTGAAATTGCACTTTTTGTTTTGAGTAAGACTATTTCTTTTTTTTTTTTTTTTTCCTGGAAGAATTGCTTTTAAAAGAACTTTCGAAGAACTGTCATGTTGTTATTCTTTTTTCCAGCTTATTCCATGAATATTCGATAGATTTTAACAATACGTTACTTTAATTTAAAAAAAATAACACAGCTCCCCACTCTCCACGCTACAAATATACTCTCCGCGCTCCCGACTCTCCACGCTCCCGACTCTCCACGCTCCGAAACTCTCCACGCTACAAATCGCGATGCACTCGACGACACAGAGCACAGCTCCCGACTCTTCGGGAGCTGTGCTCTGTGTTATGTTTATGAGCGACTGAAAACTGTCAAAATATTATTGGAAAATATTTTGTTTACAATATTTGTTTGTGCAATCAAGTTTTGTACGGATAAACAATACGTTATAAAATAGTCAAAAAATTATGAGAATGAACTCGCATAAGTATTCGGATACTTTGACAAGCAGTTTATGTTTAATAAAAACATGAAAATAAAGGGACATTCAATACATTGTTACATAACTTTTACGTGAAATTACACTTTTTGTTTTGAGTAAGAATATTCCTTTTTTTTTTTTTTTTTTTTTATCTGTAAGAATTGCTTTTAACAGAACTTTCGAAGAACTGCCATGTTGTTATTCTTTTTTCCAGCTTATTCCATGCATGTTCGATAGATTTTAACAATACGTTACTGTAATTAAAAAAAATAATCGATAACTTCCATGATATGCAGATCTGGAAGAACTTCCTTTTTTACATAGCCATAATTTCCTTCAGAGGGCGAAACAACATCCTTCCGTATTAAAATTCGGTGTTGAGTTTTGCTATATGAAAACATAGCAGTCAAATTTAAATTTTTATTCGATTATTTCAAATTATACAGGAATTCGAAGTACTTACTCTGAACGTTTTCGAGCTGTCAGGTTAGTATGTGCAACAAGGCTTAATTTCTAAAATTAGAAGCAACTGATCCCTATACAGGAGCACAGCTCCCGACTCTTCGGTTCAGTCGTTCCCGGAGCTTAACACACTCTCTAACGATGCACTAACCGCGATACACTAAGAGATTCTTTCGATGCACTCGACGACCCACTCGGCACTCGCTAGCCGGCTGTCAACTCGATCGTCTCCGCACGAGCTAACTAGATGAGACACACTTTTTCGCACACTGACTCTCCGCGTACCAGCAGGGTTTATATAGCTTTTGGCTTGTGTTCGAGAACATTCTGGTCTAAACCGGTAAGAATTCGTTCCAGAAGGTTCTCCATCCATCCATGGCGTATCGCGAATTTTGTCGCCAAATGGGCGATTTCTCGCCAAACAATGTGGCAACATTGTCTTCCTTTTTCATTTTATGGCAACCCTAAAACTGCTTTGCGGAGAAGCTATCTTATCGCGCCTGGACATTTCGTAACAATATGGTGGCAACAGTTTGAAAAGAAAAACGGACATTCAGAGTGATTCGACGCAAAATCGCAAAAAGAATATAATAGTCCCTCAGGAACAAAGCCCTTTTGGACTAATCATTAAAGGAAATTAAATTTCACTAGAATGTAATGAATAGCGATTAAATTAATGACGAATAGTTAAACAATAAACTACCATAACATCGTTTTATACTGGACTAGAGCTTAACGTCACTTAGAAATTAAAAAATAGCTCACCCAGCCTTCTTAGAAATTAAACTAATATATAGTTAATATAATACCATTAGCGTTTTAAAGGATGATAGAAATGAAGACTATTCATTTTCCAACACACCAATGAAAAAAAGATAAAACGGTTAAAATGCCTTATTTGAAAATAGACTGAATGTTACGTACAGTGTGAGATATGGAAGGAAATTTGAACTGGAATTTAAAAGCAAAGAAATAAAAGTCTAACACTTTCTGACCACGATTCTCTGCCAATACAATTCTAGCTGTCAGGCAAATTGTGAAGGGGCAATTCCACCCTCAAATCCGAGCGCTGATCTGTAAAATGAGAACAAACATAACGGGTCTACAAATGGTAATTTTTGCCCACTGTATTTGGTTACATTGTTTCAAAATATTTGGCAAGTTTGTTTTCCGTGGGAAGTAACTAGCACGTGGATGTGCACGACCACGGTGATTAGTACTAGTATTTTCTGCAATGAAAAATTTACTAGCTCTCGTAAATTTATGAAGCGCATAAATTTACGAGAATAATTTTACTTCCTGCAGAATAAGCCTTTGACAATGTGGGTGGGGGGCTTTTTGTTTCCTAAAAAATCTCATCCTTCATCCAAAGGTCTGTTTCCCAGGAAAAGACAGATACGCATTAAAAAATTGAAACGATTTTTAAGGCTTACATATTATTAAAATAAAATTTTCGAGAGTAAAGAAAATTTATACTGAAATTGTGGTTCAGTTACATAAACGAAATATCAGAGACCTTTTATTTAGGGCTTCTGTGCGCTTCGGCTAGAATTATGATGTATCTCAAAAACCTAATATAAGTATTGTAGCCACGGTCCGACGCAGTTTCAGCTGTTCTATCAAACATGGCGAGATAGCAATGATACATAGCTTTTATCCAAGTTGATATGATTTGTTGAAATTTATATTTCCAACAAAATAACAGTTTATAAATTTCATTGTATATATGTTTTACCGTAATATAAAATAAAAATAAGAAAGAACATGGAAACGTTATAAGTATTTCAGTATACATGTTGCAAAAGATTGAAATTAAATAGAGTTCCATGTAATTTCCTAGGTATTTAAAGATGACGATTATTATCTGTTTCGTCACTCCATCAGCTGCAAACGATGCCGTAGAAGTGCACGTGACGTTCTGAAGAAAATTGTGAGGCATCCATCGGTAAGAACACTTTCTCCTTTTTTTTTTTTTTTTTTTTTTTTTTTTTAATTGCATCTGTTGTTAAATTGCATCTGTTGTTGAACTTCCATTTGGTTTTAACATGATTAATTATTTATACTTCCTTTTCCTATACTGTACTTCCTTTTCCTATACTGTATTAGTACATGAGATTACAATAATGTGTCGAATATTATTAAAATAACATTTTTTATCTCGTAGGCAATTCCGCCTGAAAACTAGGATCGTAAAATTAGTAAAATCCTTATTATATATTGTATCATTTTTCAACGATCTGGAAGTAGATTATGCTTAATAGGTATAATTAAAGGACGCTATCTGTCTGTAAGAATTTAAAGAATTTTCCTTGAATTAACGCAAATGCTTCGATGCCCTGAAAATACTAAAGCAGCTCTAAAAATAAAAATAAAAATAAAAATAAATAAAAAAATAAAAAAAAAACATTTATTTCAAATCGTAAATTCTTCTTTTTAATTATATATGTATATATTATATTTTATATATGCATTTAATTAAGACGCTATAATTATATAATAGTTTAAATTGTACAATATTCTTACATTGGTTTTATATGCATTGAAACTTCTAAATTCCCCATCAGTTTTTATAACAATCTTTTTGTAAATATGTTCTTTTTTAATCGCTTTGGAGAGTTACCTTTACATTTGAAAATGCTTACTTGTTCATTTAAATACAAGATTTATATATTATTTTTTCGTGATTAAAAGAATCTATTCAAATATACGAAGAATACGAAATGCGAAGATGTCCAAATTATTGCGAATTTTTGGAAGAAGGTGAATTTCCTTTGATAAGTCAACTAACTCTCTTATCCTAATTTATTTTTATATATGTACTATTCCTTTTCTTTATTAAAATGTACGATTTTAATGCATACCATTGAAAATTTTAAACTTCTTTTAATTTTCTTAAAAGTTTTTAATAATTTTAATTATTAAAAATCGGCGCTGAATCGTCCGCGAAAAACTGTTGCTTTTTTATTTGTTTAATTTCTTTTATACATCGTTTTAGATTTAGTACAGTATTTGAATAGAGCATGTGGCAACGATTTGATAATTCTTCAGATGATATAGTTTTTGTGCATTCTGAGTTATACAATGAATGAGATGTAACTCTGTTAAGTGAACCTAACGCCAGAGTGTCGCTTTGTTAAATAAATATAGTGAATTTTAAAGAGTGCATTTATTCTATTGTAGTTTATGCGCTACTGACGAAGTAGATTTAATTCAATTTAATAAGTTTCAATGAAATGCAGGAAAAAATGCGTATAATTTAGTATTCCGTGCAAGGATATCATGTGGTGTACATATCAGATTTTTTAGTCACAAAATTGAGAACACACCTAAGATAATTTGTATAATGAAATGAAACAAAGCAAAGTTCGTGCAGATAATTACAAAGGAAATTCTTTAGCCTGGAATTCTATATAAAGTACAGCTTAGCATATTAGTCGTTAAAAGTCTACCGGACGAATTTTTCGCCTCGTCTGGCTTTTTAAATCAGCGACACTTAACCTGGTGCTCGGGACCGCATAATCAGCAGTACGCGAAAAAATTATCAGTAATGTCAGAAGACAGAAAAGTGTTATAATAAATGTTGATGAAAATTAAAATATTGAGAAACTTTCAATTTGACATTAATCAGAAAAATAAATAATTTGACTATTTCCGTTGTGAATGTACCATCCGAAATGTGTTTAAAAGCAATGTATTTAGTGCATTTATTAGTTTTATGGTATTAAAATAAATGCATTGTAACATTAAATGCATTAAAATAAATGTACTGCGAGAATAATGAAGGAGAGTTAGTCGATTGTATTATCTTAAAGCAGGAATTAGGGGTACTCTACAATTACAGCTGTCTCACGGAAGAAAGAATCTGTCCGTCTCATCAAGGAATACCCGAAATAATTAAGTCCCACCAAGGTGTACACGAAAGAGAAAAATGTTGGAGACTGCTGTTTCAGATTATAAACTTAGATTTTTTTTTTAATTGGAGTTAAGTAAAACATCAATTAAAAAAGCTCATTAACACGTCGATTTGACGATTACATAAACTAAAATAATAAAAAAAAGGTTAATTTTGACGATGTTGTTGTTGACGGTGACAACAAACGTGTTCATTTGTTGGTGATGTTAACTTGTGAGTAGAACAATAGTTTCTCAGAACAGATGGAGAGCTCTAGCCGATAGCTGGCAAGCCATTGCAAACTTCTTGAATCTCTGTTTCGTCGTGGCAGCCGTTATTAAGACCAGAGGAGGCCCAGCTTATTATTAACTTGCTAGTGCAGTTGCGGTCAGTTGACTCAGTGCGAATCAGATGCATTTAGATGGCTTCCAGAGAGGTAAATATTTTCTAAAGCGAGATACATATTCCCTACTCCCGTTCAAAGAGGTAAATATTCTCTTTCTGGAGTCTGCAGGTCTCCAATTCGAGGCTATCTAAAGGTGGTTGCGACATTTAAAGACCGTTATTTTTAAAATGATCATGTTCAATGGATGTAATTTGAGATGTGATTAAAAAATCTGCCTATGTTATTCAAGATTAGTAGCGAAAATATAAAGAAAGAGTTTTGAGAAATATTTTAACATTTACTGTTGATGATACGCCAAAAGATATTTCTATTTTCTCAAAAATTAAACTTAAATCAATCTCGCCATAATGTGTGAATTTCTAATCTATTTATCTACATTACTTAAAGGTACTTATACACTTCGAAAATGACGAAATTTTGTATTTTTAAGGTGAAATGGGCAGCACAACAAACATCATTGCATCGAGTGCAGAGATCGGAAGTGAAGCGCTTCTACCATAATGATATTCATAAAAAACATTTAACTGCCAGAGATAAAAGTCCCATTTTGAAGTTTTTAAAGACACTCAGAAGAAAGCCTCTAATCTTCAATGATCCTCTTTTTGAAGAACAGTGGTACTTGGTAAAAAAATACTTTTTCTATTGCGTTTTATTTTGTAAAAAAAATGTACTACTTTCAAATTATTCATATCTTAGTTTGAGATAATGGCACATGTTGAAAAATATATTTATGTCAGTATATCTTTATTGTTATTTTTTTCCATTGAAGCAGTTTGAGAGACATTAGGTTATTTCGACGCAGGAAACATGAAAAATGAGCAATGTCCTCGCCGGGACTCGAACCACGGACTTCTCGAAACGAGCCGAGCGTGCTGACCATAGCACCACGAAGGCATGCTAAGAAGGCGGGAGAAATACATTATACATTGTTATTTTGTGCGAAATAGAATGAAAAACAGTAAATAACCATTCAAAGTTTTCAAAAATAAATTTTTTTCTTGACTTTACTGAATAGTAAACGATCGATTTTGCTAGCATTTAAACTCTTAAATCTCGATCTAAAATTTTATTATTTAAATGTATTCTTTTTATATATGGGTCTTAATATAATGATATGAGTAAGCAGTAAACCTTTCTTAACACGAGCTCTCTTAACAAACATTCAATTAGCATGCACAAAATTTCGGTTGCGGCAGCGATATTTATAATCTTACAGGAAGTTTTTTCGGTTAGCACGAATTACGAACTGTTTTCTGGTCTGTTGCGTCATTAGATTTTATCATTTAAAACGAACTCTCAAAATTTTGCTAATTTTTCTCTGTTTTTCTCTGCTAGAGCTGCGTTTAAAAATGTTCTATCCCGTTTAATTCAAAAACATCACAGAATAAACTGTATTCTTCAAAACACAGCCAGCATGAGTAGCAATGCCCAACAATCACTATCATCCCGTCAATAATGAGCTTCAATCAACAAATACAATTCTCTGGTCAGATGTGCTTTTTATTTTTAAAAAGTTCGCTAGTACGACTAAAGTTAAAGCTTGAATTATTTTGAATTAATCAGGTTGCAGAGACATTAGGAATTTTTTGGAAGCAGGAGAGATGAAAAATGAGCAACGCCCTTGCCGGGAATCGACCCGCGGACCTCTCGAATACGCGCCGAGCGTGCTGACCACTACACTACGGAAGATGCTAAGAAGGCGGGAGAAATATATAATCCCCCTTTTAAAGGGACCCAATCGCCAAATTCTTGTGGTGAAGCATCATCATTCACCACTCTTTTAGTTCGAGCGCCACTGTAGAGGCATTAAGTTATTTAAGCAAGAGACATGAAAAATGAGCAATGCCCTCGCCGGGACTCGAACCACGGACCTCTCGAATACGCGCCCAGCATGCTGGCCACTACACCACGAGGGTATGCTAAGAAAGAGGGAGAAATACCTTGTATACTCCCCCTTTTAAAAAGGGCGACTGGCGTTTAGGCGATCCAATCGCTAAGTCCTGGTGGTGAAGAATCATCATTCACCACATTTTAGTTCGGGCGCCACTGTAGAGGCATTAGGTTATTTCGAAGCAGGAGACATGAAAAATGAGCAATGCCCTCGCCGGGCCTCGAACCATGGACCTCTCGAATACGGGTCGAATGTGCCGACCACTACACCACGAAAACATGCTAAGAAGGCGGGAGAAGAGCCTTATAAGGCAAAACTACTTACTAATCTTCTTCTTCGAATGGTCACTAGGGCGAGTTACTATCTTCTCTTCTTTCTAAAACTCGGACACAGCATACTATATGAATAATTCTAGTTAAAACTTAAATGAACTGCATTTACAATAAAATATTCACATAGACATACTGGACTGCAGTTTAATTACATATGAATTTTCAGAGAGCGCCATTATGTCTTTATTCTCCGAAAGTTCTGGTGGCACTGTTCGATGAACCTATAGATGGCATTCTGATAGCTTTCAGGGAGCGAGAACTAACGTTAAATTACAATCAGTAAAACAGAACGATTCATGACCAACAGGAAGAAGACAGATATAGATATGAAAACAAAGCTTAATGTCTCAGAGAAGGTAGACGGTGTACAATTACCGAAAAGTATGGAATTGTCAAATTTACCTTAATCACAAATCGTGAAAAAATTCTTAATAGCACCAGCTTACGAGAACGACTTCACAGTGCCAAGTACAGCAAAGTCGAAACTTTACTTCTAGAACGGTTAAATCATATGCGTGCTTCCTATGTACCTTTAGTGAACCTGTAATTCAGTCAAAAGCAAACATGGTTGCAAACAAATTAGACATTCTTTGGCTTCGTCGGTTTAGTAATTGAATAATGGCTCAGAATAAGCACTTTTTTATGACATTGGGCAGTTGTACAGACCATAATATATATGATTTGATTTTAACCAAGGTTCACTTTTTCCCCAAATGCAACAAGCCGTCTTCAAGCTTTTGGATCAAGGCCTTATTGAAGTCATGAAGAGGTCTTGTCGCAAGCGATTTATAAAAGCTGCAATTGAAGCTGCTGAAAAGGTCGCAAAATCGCCAACTTGGAGTGTGCTTGATACAATAAAAGCTATCGCCGAACCCTGGATATCTATGTCATCACAACACATATAGAATTGTTTCAATAGACCTTGGTAACATAAGACGCTAATCGTGTTAACGAGTTAGATGGTGACAACGCTATCACTTCACCTGACAAATGGAATAGTCTCGAACCCCGGTGTCAGTTTCGAGCAGCTCGTTAGTGCAAACGACGTTATGTGCTGCAGTGGTATCTGTTGTACAAGCAGGTACGTCTGAGGTGCAACAAATGTCATCAGAAGAAAGTGAAACGGACAATATTGTTCTGCTCATCCGCCAGAAAAGCTTACATGCTTTGGACACTGTGAACTTTTGCTGCATCATCCACGTTTACTGCTAGTTTTTCTGAAGCTGTGAGTACAGCTGATCGTGAAGTTACCAGGCATTTTCGGTCTCGTCTGCGACAGTGAACGGGAATTTTTCACCAAAAATTATCTGCGAGATCTTTCTTCAAGCTGCAATTAATCTAGTATTGTAGTGGTTCCTGCGACGATATCTGCTGTAGTAAGTGCTGCAGTACTTACGTAACTATAAATGGTTAATGTGTACAAAAAAGGATTCCAAAAATAAAATTTGGGTCACCACTTAACATGGATTTTTTAACACGATTTCTTGATTTTTCTTTCGTTTGAGATTCGTGTTAAAGAGGGTTTACTGTATTATAAATAAGAGCAAACATACCATCTACTTGTTGCTGTCAGCAAATGAACAGACAGCTGTCATTGGAAACTTATTTCCATGAAGAAAACCATTTGCTCTCATATCATTTTTTATCTTTACTAATATGAAATTTGGCCAATTTTCATTGCATTTACATTATAAACAGCAACACACAAAGTAATTTACTGGCTACCTATGGCGACTATTAAGTGAAATCCAAACTAGGAGAAAACATATTTATGATGCAAAAAATACATGTCAGAACGTTCTTTCAAATAACTTTGATTAAAAAAAACCTCGATGATATTAGCAACGAATTCTTAATTTAATTTTCAGACTTCTCTTCCTTATCATCGATTTTAAAAAATAAATTTAAAATACAAATTTTAGAAAAAAAGTATGTAAACATATGGAGGATTCATACGGTTTTTTTACAAAGTAATTTAAAGAATATAGAATTTGTAGAGACATTAGGTTATTTCGAAACAGGAGCCACGGAAAAGGAGCCTTGCCCTCGACGGGACTCGAACCTTGGACCTCTCGAATATGCGCCGAGTGTGTTGGCTATTAAACCACGAAGGCATGCTAAGAGGGTGGAATAAATACCTCATATACTCCCCCTTTTAAAGGGCGACTGGGGATTAGGGAAGCCAATCGCCAAATCCTGGTGGGGGAGAATCATCGTCCAACATCTTTTTTAATTCGGGCGCCACTGTGGAGTAACTTTGAATTTTTTAATATCATGAAACTGAAGAAATGAGCAATGCCCTCGCCGGGACTCGAACCTCGGACCTCTCGAATACGCTCAGAGTGTGCTGGCCATTATTTAAGGCATGCTAAGAAGGCGAGAGAAATACCTTATAAATTTTTCAAATATCTACAGATATGTACAGGTTGAAACGCTTATTTGATAACTAATTAGATGATATTTCCAATCATATAAGGCATTTCGCAATATCTTTCAATTAGTTATTGACAGGTGACGTCCGGACACCCGGGTGGGTTACATAGACTAATCGAATTAGTTATCTGTTGGTGTTTCTTAATATTTTTTTGAAAACATGTTTTGCATTACTTTTAGAAATAACGACAGAATCTTATTATTTAAAGCAAATGATTTCCATTAATAAGCTTAAAGTATAAGAAAGTTAAGTGAAAATGTTTGAAACTGCCTACAAAATTAGAAAGGATGGATTAACTCAAGCATTCGTAACTTTCGGGATTAAGAACGGAACGCAAACCGCGTACGAAAATGACAAAGTAAGCTGTTTTGGATTCAACAGAAATATCGCATATGTTTTGATTATTTGTTGAAAATTTAAATCTCTCACATGCATCTCAATTAGTCTTTAAGAAGTTCAAATTCTCCAAATTCATGAGCATAAAACTATTCACAAACCTTTTATAATCTCATCCCAATACCACATATAGAAATAACAGACTTATAGAAAAAGACTACTAAATCTGTGGCTGTGCTAACAAACAGAAAGAGAGCACACGCAATAGCGCCATCACGGCAGTAAGCATTACGTCCCATGCTATTCTGCTCCATACGATAAGGTTCAGTTTTTTTTTTTTTTTTTTTTTTTGAGATCCAAGCACGTTATTTCTTACTTTTCAAGGCAAATCACAATTTTTATTGTGTGTGTGTGTGAGTAGGAAATAACGTATTGATTCTAATGACTGAATATGACATTCTTTTGTATGTTTCTGAAGGGTATATACAACATTTGACTGTTTTTCAGCCCCTTGTATGCCCAACGTTTCTTAATGAAGAAATTTACATGGATCTTCTCTTCCTATAATACTATAATGTATTCTTCCGTTCTTCCCCACTCTTTCATAACCCTACAAAAATCTGAAAGGAAGGTATTATTGCAGTTATTGGAAAGAAACGTGTTTCCGTAGAAGTAACTAATCATTTGGACTATTTGTAGAAACAGATTTAAGAACTACGTGATTCACTTCATTTAAATTTTTAGGCTGTTCATTTTAAAATATAGCATATGTTTAGTATTTAAAAAAATTATTGGGAGGCTCTGTCATTTGCATGAATCTATTAAACCGCTTCTGGTTGTTTGCTATTTGTTGCTTATACTCACTTGTCTGACATAGTCAGCCAGTGCCTCCTAGATATAAAGCCGTCGGACTGGTCTGTGACGTCACGAGCACTAGGCCGTAGAATATGAAACGGCGGAACTTCCGATAGCGATTTCTCCGTGCATACGAGTATGAATTTGCGTTAAATAATGAACTCTCAGAATAATCCAGAAACTATATTTCCGCAATAAAAAATTTATTTTACTATCGGAATATCTTTGAACATTACAATGCAAGAGCAATAAAACTCATTAAAGATACATTAAAATTTCATATGTAATGTAATAAGATTTGATACTTAGTCCAGCAAAACTTGATCTTGAATATCGAATTTGGCTTTATAAAATGATTAGTAGAAGCTGAATTTTCAAATCATTCAATTAAAAATTATTTCTGAGAACCAAAACTCCTCAATATCTTAAAAATTTCTGATATGTTGTTTTTATCTCATCTATAGACATAATACCATGTTTTCATAAAATCATATTCCTTGAAAATCAGAATTTAAAATTTCAGCAAGAAAAATTTACATTTATTAGTCTTAAATATACTCTCAAATGTGTGGAAATTATAACATATATATATATATATATATATATATATATGATATAATTAAATACTATGACTATGTTAAGAAATGATTGGTGGACAGACTTCTTGATTTTCAAGTAGAGGACCATAAGGCAATTTTCCATACATTAAATAAGATTGCGGGAATTTTGCAACATAATGAGGTGTATTATTATATTCTTCAGTAACTTGAGGTAACAATTTTGTCCATGCAATATTAGCCTGATAAGAATTTAATTTACAGTTTAATTATATTTGTTTGAGTAACTCGTTCAACTTTACCATTAGTTTGAGGCCCGTTAGTAGTTAATAATTGTTTTACATTATGATTTCTTAAAAAGTGCTTAAATTTGGAAGAAGCAGCCTTTCTATCACTTAAAATTTTCTTTGGTACTTGAATTTGAAAAATTTGTCTTAAACTATTTATGTAACTATCTGTAGTTACACTTTTAGAAGCAAAAAATTCATATTTAATGAGTAGAATGATCAATAATTAAGTGAATATACATTTTAATATAATTATAATAGTTTAAACCACCAACAGTATCAATAGATAATAATTCAAAAGGTTCGCATTAAACCAAATCTCTTTTGTTTACTTTTCTTATTAAACTGACATACTTCGCAATGTTTACAAAAACTTTTAGCATCTTGGACAGACAATTCCTGACCAATAATATTGATAAGATTAATATGAGCCTTTTAAAGTAATTTAGTACAAAGAGAGATTGCTATTATGAATTTGTATAATCCTTGCTTTCTAATAGTTAACACATCATTAATTTATTTATACTTAGGATTATATACATTATCTAAATTTTGATGCGTGGGCTTGGGCTGACTCAGTGCCTCCCACGAAATTCCTCGTACGTAGCAATGAGCGTTAGATTACGCCTGCCGTTGGCAACAGTCTTGAGCACCATTCAGGTGACAGTGCGATTTAGCTCAGTCCACCCCCCCTCCAAATTTGATGGAGAGTTCCTCGGAGGAACGCATATAAGTATTCTGTACCGCACCACGCACAGAGGGGAAAATCCCTCCTTGTGATTGGATATGGCTTCCGATGGCATCATTTCCTCTTCGCTTAAGAACATCTTGATTTTGCTTGGGCTAGAGGATATACCTTCATACCCTTTGTTTTACATTTTGGTAACAGCACCGAAAAGATTATTACGTGCGTTGTATTTTTGTTGCTATGAGATTTTACTTCTTACACAGCACTGTAGTGTGGTGAATGTGATATAAAAAATTTAGTGATTTTTTTTTCCTAGAGAGGAAAAGTATCATTTCTTCTTGTGCTAAATCCGTAAATGTGTATTAATATGAAAAGCAGAGATTTTTCAATAAATATATTCTTAATTAAAAACCTTTCATATTATAGGTGTTGTGATTATTAATTAATTATTTCATGTTCATTATATATTTATTGTCTGCTATAATAGGTAGCATTTTTAATTTCTTTCTAATGATTTAACTATTATATAGTTAATTTGTATTTTCTCTTACGTCTTATCATCATTATCACAGAACACCAACCGTCCAGATGGTATAGTAGCTAGGAAAGCCGATTGCGGTACAAAAGGGCTCGGGTTCGGATCGGATTGGAAATTCTAAAGATATGATTATTTTATAATTCTATTGCTGTTGAATTGAATTTTATGGTTTAAGTGCGAAGAACATGATATTTAATAAATAAAGGTAACAAAGAAAACGTTTAAAAAACGCCCCTTTGGGCGTAATGTAAACTCTGAAAGCTTTCAGATTAATTTTTTTTATTTCGAATATGCTATATGGAATGCTTATTTTAAAAGCTATATAATTATAATTTTATACAATATTTGATTTATTTGTTAAAAATTTTTTGTTTCTTATTTCTCTGATGCTATAATACAATACTGCATCCATTTCGTAAGAAGCTAATAAATTAATTTAAATGAGTATACGATCGGAAAAGTAATTATAAACTGTAAATAACGTTACTGATTTTTGTTTATTGAGATACTGCTTAAATATTACAAGCGTTCCTTTCCTAAAAATAGTAGGCTGGAACTTATGTTAACTTCCTCTCTACCCATGCAAGTAACTTTTACCTTATTCTACATGGGTTTACATTATAGTTTGTTTTATGAAAATGCAAATATTTTATTTTCTAATAAGACAAGATAGCAGAAAAATTAAATCATCTGTCTTGCATTAGAGTCAGTACGTATTTGAGCTACAGGTAGCCAGACTGGCTGCAGTTTAGTTAGTCCGGAAATTAGAAATTCTACTACATATTAGAAAAATTTTGAAATAACAACAGAAGATTCTGTACCTAAAATTTGGATTATGCTACTCATTATATAAGCATTCTGCATAATTATCATAAGTTTTTGCTAAATTTTATTTTTCAGAATCAGATACCGAGTAACGTCAATAATTATTTAATTATTATACTTTATATATGTTAAGACCTTCCTTGGTTTCTTCTCTATTTTTTTTTAATAAGATTATTTTAGAATATCAGAATATTTCATTTCAGTTTTCCTGCAGTATAGGTCAACTTCCGCCTCAGAAGATAAAACGCGACAACGCTTGATCCACTTTCGCCACGACTAATTCATGAAAAGTGAAATTTCCTTTTCTTTCAGCACAACAGGGGCCAGACCGGGGCGCCGCCGGAAAATGATATCAATGTGCTTCCGGTGTGGAAGTCGGGCATAACCGGCCGTGGTGTTCGGATCTCTGTGTTGGATGATGGAATTCACAGGCAAAGTGCCGAGGTGGCTGACAACTACGTGAGTGCTTTTTAGGAGTGATGGATGTTCACCATTTCCCTCCTATTTTTGTTATCCTTGCTTGCTCCTTGTTTATTACTCTTCTCCGACACTGTGTATGTTGTCCTTGACATATCCATATTGCTTCATATCCATATTGTGTATCTAAACGGGAATTCGTTGCGAGAATTCTGATAAAGGAGTGCTTTAGCAGCAAATGCAAAAAAGAGAGATTAAGCATTAAAATACGAGAATCCAGAACTGTATGAAAAGTGATTCAAAAATTCATTTAACGCTGATTTTTATTGTTTGACTTCTAAACTAATACTTGTTCGGCGTGTTATTCTATCTTAAACATAAGGAAATTAAAGCAATATTTTTTTTTTTTTTTTTTTTTTTTTTTTGTGATTTGAGATTAAAACCAAACACTAATTCCACTCATCACTACTGATTGGTATTAACATTTTTTTACTTGAAAGTTAAAGCAGATTTTTTTTTATTTTCTTTGTTTTTATTTCTCATGTTCTACTGATAAACGCAATTGATTTTCATAGGGTAATATTTGCATGCCTTTACTCGGTTTGCGAATGTGGTTGCTGCATTGCGACCAATTCTAAATTGGGAACAAAAGTGTTCAACAACATTTTTTTCCCTTCGCGTTAAAATATCATCTACTCAATCAAAGTTTCAAATGAAAACAAAACGACATATTAGCAAATAGCATGTTTATGGCCTACTTGCACCTATATAATGAAAAGAAACTCTGAAGCAAAAGTATGTCATTCAAAGATTTAAAAAAATATATTCTGTATCAGGAGCACTGGAAATATCTTTTATTAAAGAAAATGCTTCAAATGTTAATCAAAATAACACTAGAAATATCTATATAACAATGGAAACAGTTTTTATTAAAAATAATGTCGCAAATGTTTATCAAAATAGCTATCAACTGGATGTATTGTAAATTATACGTATTTAAATTATATCATTTAGATATATTAATCACACAAAATTAAATCACAGGTAACCATCAAGAATGCTGATGACAAGTCAGCTACAGGTTGATAGCTACTTATACGTAATCCACATATAGGTCAGCAGTGTGAGGTGGTGCACATGAATTAGAATTTTTTAAAATAAAATTAAACACAAGGATACTTCTGTTTAGTAAATTTGTCGGCCGTTGGTGTTCTACAGGTCCATTATCACTTGCGATCAACTAGCAAGTCATTAATATACGGAACGGCAATAAGTTTACAGAAGTTTCAAAATTAAAATTAAATCAAAGAACACCAATCCCCGTAAAGGCTGTCACCTGACCCGCAGATTGCCGGTCGCCGGTCATTGTGTCTTTTCAATATCTTTGAACACTGGTAGTTCGGTCCGAGATTCGAATCCCACGAACGGGCTGGCTGCATGGGCGTTTTCGTGGTTTTCCCCATGTCTAACGTGTATACGAGCCAGTTTCCCTTAGAAAGTCCTCCACGAAGGCATCCCTCCCTTATCTTAGGCATCATCTTAGGCAGATAGCCCTCCAGGCTTTGCCATAATCACACACACTAAACACTAAAACAATATCTTTGAAATAATTTATTTCGACGGAGGAAGTAGCAGCAAGCAACAATCGAGTTAAGAGCACAGAAGCGAGAGAGAGAATGCGACATTTCTAAGATGAGAGGGTCGAAACGAATTGATTTTGTTTCACATGTAATCCTAATTTAGTACGGAAAATTTCAGATCCCAAAGTGAAATCATTATTGGCTAAAGTCTTCATGTAAATGCCTGCGTCACTAGCGTCATACAAGAATCAGACGGCATGGATTAATTTTGAATTGATGCAATTCAGAGAGATTTATTCTAAGCAATTACTATTTTCAAGGCAGAAAGGGGAAATATTTAAGTTAAAATAGAGAGTTAAGGGACTATTACAAATGAAAGGAGTTAACAGTCTAACGAGAAATACACACATCAAAGCCGTCCAACCTGTCGGGGTGCCTTCTGCGGTACCCAGTTTGAATCCCGGAGAAGGCATGCATGTTTGTAAATGTCTAGTGCCTATGCGGCATTCTAAATATGCGACGCGTCCAAAGTCCTCTCGAGAGATTAGTGGTAAGGGAAGAGGGGAGGGTGGGATACTTTCAGATCTGTTACCTGCTGTCCTAATAATTACACCGAGAGATTCGTCAAATCCTGTGGTCGGTGGTCATTTTGGTAGTGTTTCCGGGGGGGGGGCGTACTCTTCCTCAAAATTGGGGGTGGAACTGAGCGAAGTCGTACAGTCACCTGTATGGTTCTCACGGGTTTGCCGACGACAGGTCCAATCTTGCGCTCCTTGGCCCGATGAATTTCGTGGGTTTGTTATGATGTTACTGTCAAACAAATGAGAAAAGTAACAACACTACAACAACACACATCAAAACTGGGAAAAAAAAATCTGAAATGTTTCAGATTTTAAATTACGTCCAAAGGGGCGTTTTTTAACATTTTGTGTGTTACCTTTCTTTATTAAATAGCATGTTCTTCGCACTTAAACCATAAGATCCAGTGCAACAGCAATATCGCAAAATAGTTTTAAAAGGAGCATATCTTTAGAATTTCCGATACAGAGACTCACGCGCTGGAGATAAAAATGTTTTTTCTGCACAACGTTGCCATTGCTCGCTTTGAAATCCTTGAGTTTGTTAATCAAAAATTCGTCAAAGTTTTAAAAAATAGGAAACCGATCATAAAACAAATTTCAAATTTTAAATTTGGTCTTCCACATGCTCATATTCGTTGGAGGATTACGTTATTCAAAATTCGATGACTCTATGTACCGTTATTTTATGACAATGTGAGAAATATACATACATTTACGCAGATTTTCATTATTTAATTTCTTCAAATATAATGCAGGACTCTAACATTTTATGGCAACAGTTTGAAAAGTGAACCGACATTTATCCGTCCGACGCAAAATGCCAAAACGAAACTAATAGTCCTTCGGGATTCAAATCTCTTTGGACTAAAAAAAAAGAATAAACATTATAATAGAAACTAAACCAAACGTCGTTACTACCGAAACTTGGCCCCTTTTTCACATTTATGTTGTTGCTATGATATCATTATTTTTGAAAAGCTAAATTAAAGGTTATGGTCTTATTTAGACACTTAATCCTTTCCGGCACGCAACCTTTTAAAATCAGAGTTTTTATTTAAAAAAAAAAAAAAAAAAAAGTAGGCAGTCTAATTAGGCCTAGAAGAGTACACAAGTAAAATTTTGTGAAGATAGCACTCATCGTTTTAATTCTGGGGGTGTGCCCAATGTGGTACTTTGATTGAATAGAGCTTCGAAAAGAGTGCTAAAACGAGCATTGTTGTTAATGAACAGAACGATGAGTTGCAGAAACAAAGAATACAGACTCTCAGTTGTCCTAGATTATCGGTGAGCCCGGTCTGGGCACACCTAGGGTCCACCGTTTTATTTATTTTAGGGAAGATTTCAAGGTAAAAATTTAAAACTGATATAGAATAAGGAAATTAGCATACAGCCAAAAAAATAACATAGAAATTTCTTTTCAAACAATTCCTTTTATACCCTAAAAAAAATCTGGAAGATTTCTTTGAAAAATGAGGGTCCTAAAAATGGCTAAAATATATGGACTGGTTTGTGCTGAGCTGCCATCTACTTTAAATAAAGAAGGTTCAGAGTAACCTATAGTAACCTATAAATTCTTTTTCATTCAATTTTTCTGTGCGTACAGAAGGAAATTTTTAGGTGTGTCCAGACCGGACACACTGTGCCGCAAAGGGTTAAATGAAAAAGCGTCTACACAAATTCCTGATCTTAATTTTTCCTTGCTTTTATGCTGCACTGTTTCATTTTATTTTCTATAACGTTTCTATAAGTTTATATATTTTCTATAACGGTGGAAATGCTGCGTTTACGCTTTCCTGGTTTCTTTTTACTTGCAATTTCTAGATTTTCCATAACATTGGAAATGTTGCATTTACGCTGCATTGGTTTCTTTTTATTCGCAGTTTCTTAATTATCAAATTGTCGACATTCGGCATGAATATCATTTGGGTTAACCTCGATAATTATGTAGTTTTTTGAAGTTTTAGATTTTTAAAGGGACGTAAAAATGCAAGCAATAAGTTTAAACAGCTATTTTTAATTCTTAAACAATATAAATGCTCCTTCACTCTACCTCAGCGATATCATTTCATCTATTATAAATAGGCTTTTATTGTTCACTTTCGGCAAAGTTGATTAGCATCTGAGCGTACGCAAACCGACGATCGGTACAACGCCATCTATTGGTGACGTTGTCAAATGCTCTTTATGAGTATTCTTTGGTTGAACCTCGATAATAATGCAGTTTTTTGAAGTTTTACGTTTTTTCCTTTGTATATGCCTAATGATCTACCTTGATGCAAGATTTCAAGTATCTAAGTCTATTAAGTATTAAGTATTTCAAGTATAAGTGGTCTAGGCTTTTAATAATTAATTCAGTCAGTGAATGATGAAAATAGCCCTTTTCATACCTTAATAATTCCGCAATTATAAGAGATAGGTTAATGAAATTTCGCATTTTAGGTGTTCAAGGGAGCTCTATTATACATACAAAATTGCAGGTTTGTAGGTCCAATAGTTTTTGAGTAATGGGGAGGGAGAGGTCGAAATTAGCTCGAAATGGTTCGTGCAAGATATACATCTCGCTGTTTTCTTTTCCAGCTGTTCTGAACTTGGCTGACACACTGCCGTGTATCTAAATGACTTTAGTTAATCTGCATGCAATAGCTGTAGAATTGTCAACAATCCAAAAGTTACTTAAGTGCTACTGAGCCTAATGAAACCGCAATTTGTTTATATTTGAAATTCCTTAGTACAATAGTAAATTAACTTAGTTTCTGCACCAGCTTCAGTGTCTTTTTGCCGAGTGAGACCAAACGTTAAGTTTCAATTTTGGTGCACAGAAAAATCTGCTTTCTTATCCTTTAGCCGAATTGCTTATTTTTGCGTAGGAACTCTAATTTTAAAAATAAAAAAATTTTTTTTTAAAAATTTTTTGACTGTATTTGATATTTTATGTTTTTCTGTATAGAATTTTAATAAAGATATTTTGAGCTTTTACGTATTTTTGCCTTGCTGCAATGTGGCAACTGAATTAAGTGAATGAGAAGTACATCTCTAATGAAATTCAAGGAAATAAGTTTAAATGAAATGCAGCAAAAAATGGGCATAATTTAATAGGCCGTATAAGGAAGCCATCTGGTGTTCACATCAGAATTTTAATCAAAAGATTGTATCTGTCGTCTGAAACAAAGCACTGTAATAAATGCTGGCATTACAAATAAAAAAATTGATTTTTAACCAAATAAAAATGCAAATAATCAAGGTATAATTTTTGACTCAAGTAATAACACAGTTATAAAGTGGATGAACTGCAGTTGAAAATATTATTTTATCCGTTTTCTAATATCATGGTCACAGTTTTCAAAAAATATCATTTAAAATCGTTTCTGCCTAACTTAAACGTTTATAGTTCCGTATTTCTTAACATTTTGAAGGAATTGTTTTACGGTTTTGGACTTGTTCTAGAAGGAATAGAAAGAAAAAAGTTTAAAAATAAAAAAAATATAAATAGATATCTCCTAATTTATATTTAAATTGAGATAATGCAATTGTGTGTTTCCCGTAACTGTAATTCTACTCGTTTGCTTTCCAGAAACCTTGAGAAAATAAAAATTACCAGAATGTTCTTATGCACTATTAAAAAGCTTTACAAAAGCCGGAGAAAAACATCTGAGTTCAGTTGTTTTTGTGAGCTTTTGTTGTTTACTTACCTGCAGTAAATTCTGAGATCAGATTAGCTTTCTCTGTGTTTTGAATTGTGTTCTACTTAACGTTCTAGTAGTTTAAAATATAACTACTGTATAATATTGTGATATTGTACGAATACCTGTGAAAAAAAATTTCAGCATTTTGTTTTATTTCTTGTGATGAGAATAAATTTTATTAACTTTTCATCAGACTTGTGCATTCAGTCCACCACAAACCCGTACGCACGCAGCAATACAGAGCTCTAATATTTGGTGGCATGTATCTCGCGAAATACAACAGAAAGAATTTCCTTTTCTCTCTCTCTCTCTTTATTAGCTAATGGCAAAGAGGTTTGTATATTTTGAATTATGACATCAACAAAGCACAATTTTGATTGGTTATTGCTTTCTGATGATAGTTTCATTCTTTTAGAAATGTGATTTTAGCAACAGTTTTTCATTCATTGCTTTGGATACTGGATTGCTGACTGTTTTCTCTTGAAAATATGAGATTTATTGCTTATTTCATTATAATTTTTTTATATTATGTTTTAATTATATATAATTTTAATTACATAAAAAAGTTTTACATGATTTTTTTAGGAAACAAAGTTCTTGACTTCCTTTCTACCATTTGAATTCTTTGAGGCTTCCTTTATACCATAAGATTTTGCAACGGGAAGTTGGTTAATTTATTTATTAGGATAATTAATATTTATATTAAGGGATATTGTTTATTTCATTGTAATTTTGTTATATGTAATACATTTTTTTGATAAAGTTGTTTTGCAAAATAAGATTCTGTGCAGTTTTTAAATTTAATGTTTGGTGTTCCTTTAAGCATTTTTCCCGTACATTTAAAATCCAGACGAAGGCTGACCGCGTAGATGCTAGCAATAAATAAAATATGAAAGCCTTAAACACGACTTCTTATGAATGTCATGATTCACTGGAGATCGTAAAAATTAAGTAATTATTTCCAGATTTATTTCATCCTTCGCGTTCAGAGCTAATAGTTCCTTCGCAAACGTCACTTGCACACAGAAAGAAGGAAAAACCCAAGACAGAAAGATGAAAGAGGATATCTATAAAACTCCTAGTCTGTCAATCCTTGAAGGCGAAATAGGTCAAGTATTACGAGTTAAAACAGCATAAATAAAATCTGCTACGGTTGCTTGTATTAAATCTTAACGTTAACCGAGAAAGTATACAGGGTTACTTTTCTTATTTTCTATTAAGCTACTTTAAAAAACACTTTCTGAGTGTTGTGAACCCTTCGCATTATTAATAAAGCGCCAAGCACAAATTTATTTATTTTGCTTTTAAGGCATTTTCACTCTACTTTCGCCATGCCTTCGTGGTGTAATTGGTAGCACAGCATACTCGACATGTAGTTTAGAGGTCCAAAGTTCAAGTCCTGGCGAAGGCATTGCGCATTTCGTCCGTTTCCTGACCACGAAAAAACTGTAAGAATTCAACAGTGGCGCCCGAACTAAAAGGTGATGGACCATCAGGATTTGGCGACTGGGTCTCGCAATCCCAAATAGCCCTTTGAAAGGGGGGAGTATATAAAATACTTTCTCCCTTCTTTCCCAGTGCCTTCGTGGTGTAATTGGAAGCATACTCGTTACGTATTCGAACTATATTATTATTAGTCCAAAGGAGCAATTAGCCCTGAAGGACTATTAATTTCGTTTTGGCATTTTGCGTTGATTCACTATAAGTGTTGTTTCAGTTTTCACATTTTTGATACCAAATATTATCGCCCTGTATTATATTTAAAGAAATTAAATAATGAAGAATCTGCATAAATGTACGTATGTTTCTCTCATTGTGATATAACAACGGTACCTATAGCTATCCAATTTTGAGTAACGTAATCCTCCTGCGAATATGGGCATCTGGAAGCCCAAAGTTGAAATTTGGAATTTGTTTTATTATCGTTTTCATATTTTGTAAAACTTTAACGAATTTTTGATTAAGAAACTCAAGGATTTCAAAGCAATCAATGGCAACGTTGTACAGAAAAAACATTTTTATCTACACAGCACGAGACTGTGCATCGAAAATTCGAAAGATATGCTCATTTTAAAATTATTTTGCGATATTGCTCTTGAACTGAATTTTATGGTTTAAGTGCGAAGAACATGATATTTAATAAATAAAGGTGACACATAAAATGTTAAATAAACTCCCCTTTGGACGTAATTTAAAATCTGAAACCTTTCAGGGTTTTTATTTATTTTTTTATTTTTAATGGCGAAGCACTTTAGGGTTATTTGCGTAAGAAGAGATGTCATTTTGGTAAGCTTTTTAAGGGAAAATGGCCCATATTCACGTCACACATGATGAAAGCTCCATGGTCTTATCTATTAGGTGTCTGATATGCTATGCCTAACTTTAATACACAACAGATGCATTAGGAATTTCGAAGAATGGCAGGCAAATGATTTAACATGTTGCTTCAATAGTAATAATAGTTCTAAAATGCCGCCAGAACTTTATTTTTGTGTTTATTTGCTAAAGAATCAATTCACCTTTTGAATTCTGTAATTAGATAGTAAATTAACGTCAGTGTAATTTTTAACTGCAGTAGTATGCGACTTAAATGATCTAAAAATTGACTAGCACAGGATTTGTCATCGGTGTTTATTTTGGTCCTGATAGAACATTTTCCTTAGTAATGTTAATAATTTAATTTGAAAAAATGCATTTTTTTTTTTTTTTTTTTTTTTTTGAGCTCCCTCTAACTTAACATCGAACTGGCTTATGTATCGTATATCAAAGCAGAACGTTTTTCATAATATTTTTACTAATTTATTTCAAAAGACTACTACGCTGTTGTTTGAGCTTCTTCAAATAAGAAATGCATCTGAATGCAGTTCATACGAAGAAATAAGAAATGATTTTTTCTAAAGATACAACCAGTACTGCATTCGAAAAGAACGCAACCTTCGAACGCCGGCTGTTTCAGAATTTATATTCTTCGAACAAGGAAAAAGGACGACATGAATTTATTCTAATATCGTTCCAGTGACTGCATCAGCTAGCTTTCAATATGAATGAAATTCAGGAATAACCTTTTTCTGTTTTTGATAACTTCGCTCTGAGGTTGAAGGTTATCAACTGGATGTATTGTCTGAAATCGCATTTGCATGCTGCTTCGTATCTGCTGCATATTTCATTATAGAATAAGTTACGAGAAGTTATGTGCTGTTTCATAACTATGATGTAGAAGTGAAATTTAATTATGCAAATGTTTTCAGTGCGTATTATGTAGAATATTTCCTTAATTATTATCAAGAAAAATTTTTATTGAAACTCTGTAGAATAGTGAATTAATTCGGTTTCTGCATCTTTAATGTCTTTTTGCCGAGTGGGACCAAAAGTAAACTTTCAGTTTTATGCTCCGAAAAGTCTGCTCCTCCTTTTATTCTTACCTCCATGGTAAGGCCAACCCCGCAATACGACAGAAGCAGTGCTCCCAAGCTTTGGTCTTCAGATGGGGCGTCTTTTTGTTTACATAGGGAGCATTCTTGACAGCGCGGTGATAGTATTTTCACACACGATAGTTCCACACAACTCGAACTTCCTCATAAAAGAAACATTCTTTGTTGAATGGATAATAGTAATTTGTATAGTTTAGTGGAATTTAACGCAAAAATCACATCTTGGTTATTTTTCGATAACTCAGAGTAGCGATTTTGATTATGCATTTGTTTTATAAAATTGTAAACTACTGGAATACAAAATATATATTTTAGCAAAATTATTATGTGTAAATAATGAAAAATATATTACTGTATCTTTAAAATTGTATAGGTCTTTCAATACCCTTGATAGAATGTTCCTACTTTTATTTTATATTCCAAATATCAAGACTTTTTAAATAAAGGACATTTTTGCCATCCACATAATACTGTAACGTGTACTTTTTAAAATTTTTTAGGGGAGAGGATTAATAGTTGCTTTTTTAAATTAATCATTTCATTTTTAAGAAAATGAAAAATATTAAATATATATGGGTATTTATGCATAACTTTGTAAAAGGCATGTGTAAGTATTTATTAAATTATTTATAAATGTATTTGGAAATGAAGGTTTTATTCATTCATAAAACTTCTATGAATTTTAGTGTGAAGAAATCTGTTATTAAATATGTCTAAATTTATAATGATTATAAATATTATCTAAATATATAATAATATTATAAAGTACTTCCTCACCTCCTTCCAGCATGCCTTCGTGGTGTAACGGTAGTACCCTCAGCGCGTATTCGAGAGACCTAGGTTCGAATCCCGGCGAGGAAATTGTTCATTTTTCATGGCATCTCCTGCTTCAAAATAACCTAATAATTCTAGAAACTTAACATTCAATTGTAAACATAAATTAAAGTTCTGTTGGCAAATTTGTTTATAAAACTATTTAAGCCCGAAAGTTTCGTACTGGAAAGCAATCTGTTAAAAGGTGTTGTAAAGTGAAGTATATGAGATGCGTAGGAAGTAGTAAAGAAGAATTTTTAGAATATATATTGTTGAAATTAAGGGTAAAAAAACTGTGATAAATATTAAAAGAATTATTTCTTCACATTTTATAATAATCCAGTTATGAGTTTTAAATAATATTAAAAACAAAAGCATTTTCCCCCTTTCATAAATATTCATAGAAAGTTAAGTACATGTAAATCAGCAGCAATATTTAATGTGTTTCACTATTAAAATAAAAGGTGCTCTAATCTGAAATGAACCGAACAGATCACTAATTAGGCTCTAATTTTTACTTCCTTGTACGAAGTAAAAAGGAAGTATTGTAATCGCGAAAAGTTTCAGGCAGCATATTTCAACGAAAATATCCATTTTGACCGCTACCGAATGCAATTTAACGATGTTTTTGCGTGATATCTGTACGTAAGAACAGAATAAAAGACTCGTTTCCTCCAAAAAAATGATAAAACTGCTTTAAAATTAATTTTGAAGAGAATTTTTCGTGGCGTCTGTACGAACGTATGTACGTAGTGCGTACGAACGTACGTACGTGCGTGCGTACGTACGTATCTCGCATAACTCAAAAACGAATAGCCTCAGAACGTTGAAATTTTGTATATAGGACTGCTATAACATGTAGATGTCCACCTCGTATTTTGGTTGCAATCGACCGCGCCAAACGTATATAAATACTATATTTATACACATATCCACTTTGTTACTCGGCACAGTGACCTCAGTTTCTTTACTCTTATATGTTTGTAAATTGTACATTTTTTGCTTTAAAAATGATTGAATTATGTTGTTCTTATCTCCCGGTTAAGGGTTTTATGCCTTTCGTAATTCTGGAAGCGATATTTGTACAATTATCAACAATTTAAAAGCTGTTTAAGTGCGGTTAAGTTTTAAATAACATGACGGACATATTTGTTTACATTTGAAACAGCAGAATTGTAGATTTTTGCCAATCTAGAGAGACTAAGCTTCGCAACAACAAAAATAACGCCTTCATTTATTATTGCGAATTAAATCATGCTTAATCCTTTCTGGAATTTTTTAGAGGAAATAAGTGTTTAAGATTTACTTAATTTTTAATAATTAGTAATTTTAATACAGATATTTTGAGCTTTTATGTATTTTTGTCTTGTCGCGAAGTGAAAACTGAATTAATTGAATGAGAAATACTCAATCGTCTGTGAAAAACTGTTTCTTTTTTGTTTTGTTTGCTTAATTTCTTTTTTATATCGTTCTAGCTTTATTATAGTATTTGAAAAGAACATGTGGCAACGATTAGATAATTCTTTAAATGATATACATTTTGTGCATTCTGAGTTATAATATGAATGAAATACACTCATGTCCATAAATTAAGGATAATTCGGAGTCACGCGGAAATCGAACTCTAAAATAAATATATCACCTGTAAAATCACTACACACATCTTCAAGAATCATATGCAAATTTCAGGAAGTAACCAGATGACACCTATAGTACGTCCCAATGACGAGAGTGTAAGAGAGTGATATATAAGGATTACAGGCAAAGAAGTAAAATTGTTTTCAGGCGCTTTATAAGCATTTCAGTGCAATAACCGAATAGTTATGACACAAAGGACGCATTTGGATGATTTTTTACGTGGTAGAATTATCGGCCGTCTGGAATGTGGGCATACCCAACTGGAAGTATCAGGCGAACTTGGAATTGCACAGAGTGTCATGTCCAAGCTTTGGCAACGATTCCAAGATGATGGTAATGTGAGTAGACGTTACAGTAAAGGTAGCCCCAGAGATACAACGCCGAATGAGGACCGGTATTTGGCAGTTACTGCCAAAAGAAACAGGCGGATCACAGCCTCAGACCTGTCTCGTCAGCTCTCTTCAGCCACTAGTACAACAATTTCAAGGCAGACCGTGTACAGACTCTTAGAACACATTGGTCTATATTCTCGTAGACCTGTCAGATGCGTTCAACTTACTGCAACTCACTGTCGTCTGCGGTTAGCCTGGAGTAGAGAGCATGCATTGTGGACACCGCAACAGTGGGCTTGTGTGATGTTTTCCGACGAGTCCAGGTTTAGCTTGCAGTCTGATTCTCACCGGACTTTCATATGGAGAGCTCCAGGTACCCGTTACCACCAAGAAATCATCATTGAACGACACCGTTACGGTGGTGCAGGATTTCCCGTTTGGGGTGGAATTATTCTGGGTTCCAGAACTGACCTGCATGTTCAAATTGGAACCATGACAAGACAAATCTATCGGGACGTCATTCTGGAACAACATGTACGTTTGTTTCGGGGCGCCATGGGCACACAATTTGTGTTTATGGATGACAACGCCCGTCCTCACCGTGCAAACATCGTAAGCGAATGCCTTCAATCCTAGGATATCACCCGTATGGACTGGCCAGCATTCTCACCGGACTTGAATCCAGTAGAGCACGTGTGGGACATACTTGGCCGACGAGATGCAGCCCGTCAACCTCCTCCTACATGTCTACCGGAACTTCATAGAGCATTGCTTTTTGAGTGGTGTAATATCCCCCAAGATCAGATCGATAAAGTGATACTCAGCATGCCTAGGCGTTGTGCGGACTGTATTGCATCTTCTGGGAGACATACAATGTATTAACAATCATACCAACTATGTAATATTGGTTTTTGTAATTTTTTTTTTTTTTTTTTTTTTTTTTTTTTTTGTAATTTGCTCCAGGGACAAAAAATCGCTAATTTTTGAAATAATATCAAACATATAGCATCTTTTTTTGCTCTTTACCTTCTGTTTAGTAAATAAGCTTTACAAATAAGTCAAATTTGTTTTGCTTCTAACTCTTCCTTTGCCTGATTTTGCATTATCCTTAATTTATGGACATGAGTGTATAATACTGTTAAGTGAACCTAGTGTCAGAGTGTCGCTATGTTAAACAAACAGAGTGAATGGCAAATCGCAAAGGAATCGTGATCCACCGCCATAATGTGAGGTCTCAGACATCTTTAGCAACACGTACGAAATTACTAGAGCTGGTTTAGGAAGTGATGTCACATTCCCCGTATAGCAGCGACTTTTCATCATCGGATTATCATTTATTTCGAAGTTTGCAAAAATTCTTAAATCTTAAAAATTTTACTAATAATGATGACGTCAAATCGCACTTGGTTCAGTTTTTTGTCGATAAAAGGCGGAAGTTCCATGAGCGCGGAAAAGAAAGATGACAAAAGGACACCGAAGGAAATGGAAGATATTTGATTGATTAAAGGTTCATTTTTCATATAAAAAAATTCGGTGTTATTTCACATTTAAGAAACCGAAATTACTTTCTTGCCAACCTGATTATATATACATATATGTTCATACTTTTATTTCCTGGTTGAAATTCAGTGTATTTAATGGGTATGTGTTTAAACGCTATCTATTCCCTACTCGTATGAGCAATTTTGACTTGATCCGTCAGTTACCGTTTGTGTGAATGAGAACAAATACATCTACAATATTTCAATTTTATATACTAATTAGTTGAAATAACGAATCCTTTATAGACAGTATTAAATAATTTTTAAAGCCTAACTTTTGTTACCCTTTTTGCTCTTTAATAAATTAAAGTATTGAACTTTAATATTGATTAATATTTTAATCACTACATAAATTTATCGATAATTCATTAGATGAACACAATAAATTTAGGGTTTTCTCCTCTTTCGAAATGTTTCATTGAATACCTAAATATATTAAGGGCATTTTCGCTTTATCATATATCTTCTGATGAGACATTTATGTGTAGAATTACTTCGCTTTGCCTTTTTGTATTAATTAAGTTCAGTGTTTCATTAAAATTTTTTGTTTATTTCATTTACTAGTAGATTCAAATTAAAGTCTGATTTGTATGCTTACTTGTATTTTAAAGGATTCCGTTTCGAGTGAAGAATTTTCGTACATAAATCTTGAGTATACTCCAGTCCCAGAAAACAGGTAAAAAACTCCTATGATCTTAAGAATATTTAAAAAAAAAACGTAACAGATTTTGTTGTCTCTAATATAAATTTGCATGCTTTTATATTTTCTTTCTCAAAATTTATCATTCCTGCTCTTATTATTTATCCCTAAATAAATTATATAAAATAATATTGACATTAAAAACCTTTTTAAAGAACTCTTTCCTAAATTGTTGGAGAGTTACTTAAGGTACCGTATACGCATCAACCACTCATCTAGATAGATGATGCCACTGTGCGACATGCTTAATTTATTTTATACATAGCCTTTTTCTTACCCACTTCTCAGAGCGGGCTAAACATCAGATGCATAATTTATCTTCAGATTTAATCAATCCCCTGTTACCTTACGAGCTCAGCAATTTTTAAAGTAAGAAGCGAACTTCTTAATTGTTTGTGTGCTCAGGACGGATTTATGTAAATTAAATAAATTACAAATTTATCTAATTTACATAAATAGGATTTCATTTAATCTTTAACAGATTCAATCAAAAATTTATGAATATTTGCAACATTATTGTAATAAATGAAGAATGTTTCTAATGCCAACATTACATTCCTCTCAGAGGAAGCTTTAATATTTTTATGAATATTGTACTATTTTTATCCAGTAAAATAAAGCCTAATTCAGTTGAATTTGACCATAAAAGGAATTACATTATTTCTATAAGGAAGTATGATATAAAACAAATTATGACTCTGATACTTTTAATTGTAATGGAAACGATTTCATTCTGAATCAGTTTATACATGTTACCATGAAAAACCGAAACTGGAAAATGTCGACATTCTCCGGTGAATGTCGACATATCTCAAATACGTCGGTGAAAGACCGAATATTTGGTTATATTCTTCTTATACAATCGTACCATGGCCGATGTATGCCGATAATCACAGATATTCTCTGGTACAGGTCGAAAGGCGAAGCCGAGAAGACAGAGAGGCGTTATAAAAGCAAGGGACTCTTCTGCAATTTAAAGTGTTTATAGCAGTTTAAGTTGTTCAATAAATAATATTGTATAACGTCAATCACATAATTAAGTAAGTTATTATTGGTGTTATTTTCTTTCCTCATTTAAAATCTACTGTTCATTTTAAGCCCAACAGATTATTTATAAGCATGTGTTGTTACTTAAGCTTTCTCCTGTTTTGATATACAAAGTCTGTCTAGAAAGTAATGAGACCAATTCCATAAAATTCATTTATTTCAAGATAATTTTGCAGATATTATTGAATATTTTACAAAACAGCCTCCTCCTGCATTAATATACCATTGCCAATGATTGTGCCACCCACTGGTGCGCGCCTGAAAGTCTTCAGCTGGAATGCAGATCATAATAGGCGTCCCTTTTTTTTTTGCAAGTTCTCCAGACTGTCAAAGGTATAACCTTCTGAGCTGGATTTTAACTGGGGGAATACAGAAATGTTCGAAAGTGACTGAGATCGTGGCTGTACGGTGGCAGGAGCAGCATTACGACACGTTGTGTTTTGCTAGGAACTGAGTCACTAAGAAGGATGTGTGGAGCGGTGCGCTATCGTGGTGCAGAATTCAATTGTCTGTGTGCTCCGAGCGGACACGCGAGGTTCGATTCCTCATTTTTTGAAGCACTTCCTTGTAAAAATCTGCATTAACTGTCATTTCGGGTAGCATGATTTTTTTCGTGCACTATTCCCTTGGTGTCAAAGAAGGCAATGAGCATGGATTTCAGTTTTGATTCGTTCACTCCAGCCTTTCTTTGTCGAGGAGATTGGGGCGCGTGCCACTCTGCACTCTGTCTCTTTGTTTCAGGATCATACTGGAAGACCCATGTTTCGTCACCGGTAATCACTCACTTCAAAAACTTAGGGTCACTTGTTACACATTCCAGTAATTCATGCGAAATCGACTCAGAGTTTTCTTTCTGTCCGTTGGTCAAAAACCTTGGAACCAGCTTGTTACAATTTTTCTGCATTTGAAGCTTTTCCCTGATGATTTCATGCACAATCGATTGTGACAGTCTCAGCATCTCCGCAATCATTCGGACAAACGTCCGACGATTATTCAAAAGTGCTTTAATTTTAGCCACATTGCCTGAAGCTTTAGAACTTAATGAATTTCCCAGAGCGTTGTTCAGCATCGACTTCCTCTCTTCCGTCTTTGAAGGTTTGGTGCCACCAAACCACTTGTGCCTTGTCAAAGAATCCTTTCCTAAGTTTTTGTGTTAATATGGCAAACTTCTTAGTAGTCGATTTGTTTAGTTTTACACAAAACTATATCTCTGTTGAACCCTCCATTGCGTTCCGAAAACCGAATCTCACTTTCAAACGCGTGTCTCCTTTATGAGAGATCAGGGCGCTGAAAGAGATCAAAGACAACTGACTTTCTCCAAGACTGTGAAACAAGACAGCAACCACCACCTGTACTGCTCAGAAACTCCGCTCCTTTGGCCTTCTGCTTGGGGTGAAAAATTCAGTCTCATTACTTTCTGGACAGGAGTTATATACCATTATATGTTTTAATAATAAAATATCATTTAAAAAAAAAGGAACAAAAATATTTTTATTCACCATCAGTGCATGGTCAACATCGACATTTACCGGTGTAAGTGAGAAATAAGAATATTTAGCAAATATATCGGATGTACACCAAGAGATTACGTGAACGCTGACATTTACCGGGGAATGTCGATATTCTTCAGATTTCGGTTTTTAACGGTAATATACACGTATGCTTTTAAAGATCAAAACAGTATCAGGAACTGATTTCGCGTTTAATGTTGTGACATTTATGATTCAATTTCACTAACAGTTAACTTTATGTTAATATATTCCCTTATGCTTTGTTTTGTCACGTACTCGCCGTGACTAACGGTTTATGCAAATTGTACGATAAGCGGCGTAAGTTAAAACTAAAATGAAATCTTTAACATGTATTCTGAGTAGAAATTTCGCCGCTGTGCTATTGATTGCATGAAAACAATGCACATCACACAGAAAGTTTGAAAGCCGGATGTTAGCCACGCTCTTTAGATGAAGAAGTAAGTTCGTTATGTATTCCGTTCGACTCGACAGTTCTCCACGTAAGGTTGTGTTGCAATTGTATCTAATCAATATACTGTAGGTTAGTACCATGTTACTGTCGATGAGAAGTCGAAATATTTATTAGGCCAAAGGGGCGTTAGCCCAGAAGAGCTATTACTGAAACGGCAGTTTGCATCGAATCACTTTCCAAATTGCTGCCACCAAATGTTATCGCCTTTTGTTGTATATAAAGAAATTAAATAATGAAGAACCTTCAAGAATGTATGTATGTTCATCGCACTGTGAAAAAAAACGAGAGCCATTAAATCTTGAATAACGTAGTCCTCCACCCGAATATGGGCACCTGAACGCCCGGATTTTGAATTTGTTTTATTGACTCTTTCATATTTTGTAAAACTTTAAATAATTGTTCATTAAAAACTCAATGATTTTAAAGCGAGCAGTGGCAACACTGTACAGAACGAAACATTTTTATTTCTAGGGGGCAAGGCTGCCTATCAGAAATTCTAAAATTATTCTGTTTTTTAATATTTTTAGCCTTCAGGAAAGTTAGTCGAAATGCTATGGAAACGTGTATATGTGTATACATGAAAAAATTCCCCTTTGGGCGTAATATAAAATCTGAAATCTTTCAGATTTTTTGTTACTATTTTTAGCTGTACTACCACAAATCGTAAAGAATAAAATTTGTTATTAGCTTTACCTTTTGAGTGGTATCTTGTGTCCATATTAGGCATTAAGAAAAGGCCCAACGATTAGAGTTAACTCGTCGAGGTTAATCATTAGGCACGTAGCAAGAAGGTTTAGTTAAGCTGGCATCTTCACATGTTATTATGCTAAAAAATGTTTGCGTTTCGGGCAAATTTAAAGGAAGCATGTGGAAAACACTTTTAAGAAAGTCGTAATTTCGTGATATTGAGGTAATATACCACAGTGTATTCAGAGGTATTAAAACTGCAAAGAACTCAATTAGTAAAAAATTTCATAACATCCTTCTCGAAAACAATTCTTCAACCTCTCATTTAAGCTGTTGCATCTCTAAAAGGAATTAAGCTGAAGAGTTTGATTACAGTCATTAAACAGGATTGTGCGCAAGAAATTAATATGCATGAAGCATGTGCGTAAATTTCCCAATCATCTGCTCAGAAGAATTGCTATCCTTCTGTAACTTCGTATTTGGTTTTTAGAGCTTTCCCATGATAAAAGCACCTTCGGTAGGAAGAATAAAAGAATTAAAAACTACACAGCATTGGTACGTTTATTAATCTAACAACAGTTATTAATGTTGTCAAGCATAAAAGAGCAATGTTGCTGAACTGTGTAATGGGATAGAGTGGTTGCCATAGAAACGCCACCTTACCTATTTGCTTCACAGAATTCTTTCGTAACTTAAATCTCGCGGTCGAGTTCCTCCTCTCTTTGATGTCGAAAAGTGAAGAAGATATTACATGCTTCTCCTGTTTAGAATAAATCCGATCATTCTTCTCACCTAACTGCTTTAACGTTTCTATGACAACGAAAGTAGATTTTTTTCACGTCACTAATATAGCAATGACTATGCGGCTGTTGAAAGAATACCTTTTCTAATCTAGTAACTTCAAATTTTACAACACTTGTAAAAACACCTGAAACAAAAAGGTCATTAAAGCTCTTAAAAGATTATCTAATGATATTAGAATCAAGAAATGCAAAAGCATTAAATTTAATTTTAATTTCATGCTTTGGCGCACAGTGTTATATCTCAATTCCTTTTTACTTCCTTGTGCCAAATAAAGTACATATTGTATCGCGAAACATTTTAGTTATCAGATTTCAACGGAAATATCCATTTTGACGATTCAAGATTTTTTGTTTTGTTTTGTGTGTGTGTGTGTGTGTGGTTCGAGTATCGATACTCGAACCACACACACACACAAAACATTTTTTATGACTCCTGCTTCAAAAAATCTTAAGGGGACGGTGGACTTTAAAATATCTAAAAATCAACAAAAATATTGAATTTGTTTTTTTACTCTCGTAATATTCTATATATAAAACTACATCGTATGCAAAAAAAACCGACTTCAAATATTCTAATTTTTAAAGAAGTTACAAGCATTTCAAATGTGTGAACAACGTAAACTTTGCCCTTTAAATTTTGGAGAAAATGTAAAAAATTTTATTTCAACAGTTATTTATTAATGTAATAATTTATATATTTGCTCAAAAGAAGTGTTTGTTTCTCAAAAAAACTAGAAATGTCAGTATTGACAACTATTAATGAATTTAATTTTGCTTGTGTAAATGCTATTCGCGTGAACAGGAGGAAAGAAACTCGTTTTCCCTACTCGTTGCAAAAAAGCGTGATCAACGTCGCTTGAATCAAAGCAAAAGGAGGATTTTACCTGCTTGGAAAAAACAGAAATATTAGAAAATATTGTAAGGCATTAAAAGATAATGTAAATGTAACAAATGAAGTGTAAATATATGATGCGAGTGAATTTAAAAAGTTTCATTGGATATAATGCATAAATTGTTCCTACCTCTAACTTCGAATCACATACCAATTTGCGATATGTTTATTTTTCTCATATCTAATATTATGAGATTAAAAATAGTTAAATGATACAAAAATTTTATCTAGTGTCTATATAGTCATATTTAAAGTTAATTTGCGGTTTCCATGCATTAAAGGGGAGTTTGAACAACAATTTTAAATTCGGTTTTCTCAAAACAAAATTTTTCGCTGTTCGTATTTCTTGAAAATGCTCCATGCGTCTCATTTTTAGTTAAAAATGAATGATATTTGGAACAAACTATGTTGTTATATGTTACAGTAGATCTAAGTATGCATTTTTGCATATGATGTTATTAAAAAGTTTAAATTTGTGATAATGTTTAACAAAAGGTGACGTTTTTCCGAAAACTGTGTGTAAGTTCACAAAAATACTTTTTAAAATTTTCTGATTCGTCATCTTCAATAACAGATACACAAAAGATTTTGTCAAGTCTTTATAACTAACTTAAAGGAAAAATTAAGAAAAACATATAGAAAATTAGCGCGCAAGGAGCATTTTAAATCTTTAATTAAAATAATTAATTATTTGCTTTAAAAATTTTTAATTTAAAATAAATTGAAATTTTTATCATATATTTTATAAGCTAATATTATAATACGTATATGTATAAAATTTCTTGTAGAAAACACCAAAACTTAAAATTTAATTTTTAAAGTCCACCGTCCCCTTAATGTCTCTACGGTGACGCTCAAATTAAAAAAAAGTGGTGGATGAAGATTTTCCATAACCAAAATTTGGCGATTAAGTCCCATAATTTCCAGTCGCCCTTTAAAATGATGTGTATGTAAGGTGTTTCTCTCGCCTTCTTAGCATACCTTCGTAGTGTAGTGGTCAGCATGCTCGGCTCGTATTCGAGAGGTTCGAGTCCCAGCGAGGGCATTGCTCATTTTTCACGTCTCTCAATATCAAAAATCCTAATGTCTCCACATGATTTCTAAAATATTCTTTCATCATGAATTAAATTTGAATGATTTAGTGGTTCTGTGAATTTGTGACTTTTCCCTTCCTTTTGCACATGTTATATAATGGGTGGGATGGACCTATAAGCGGTAAATAAAAAAAATATTTTATATTTTTTTTCCTGGAAAAATATTCGGTCTTCTTTTTCTCTAAAAATGAATCAACTGCTTGCAATTAAAAAAATGAAAAGAACAAAATATTTTTGCATAATTATCTGCACACTGATAGTTACAATTCTAATTCGGCGCCTCGAAAATGGACGGTGAGAGGTAGGTTTTGCTTGCTCACAGTGTCGAGTCATTAGGTTATTTTGAAGTGAAAAATATGCAACGCCTTCGCCGGGGCTCCAACCTGGATCTCTCAAACACGCGTCTACTGTGCACCACGAAGGCATGCTGGAAGTAGGGAGAAAATACCTTATAACCGACGTAACATCAGTATGAAACCTTTTCATAGAGAAGTTTATATGAACGCATTGAATGAACACATGAAATAAAGAATATAATGCGAAATTCACAATAATGCTCCCATGTGATTGAAACTCAGCATAAAAGAGAAAACAGCAAGATGTGGCGAAATTAAAAATTGTAATGCATTTAAAATATTTTTGCACGTGTTTGTTTATTTTAATACGTATAAACCCAGTTTTCAATAAGGGGGACTACAAACTTCATTTTCTCAAATATTGACCATAAAACGTAAAATAACTAGATATGGAGAAACTGAAAAATTATATTAGTTTTTTTCAAATCATTTTGTTTGTGCATATGTATCCCAGCTTTTGATTATTTTTAACGCTAAGAAGTGTATAACTGTACATATATACATGGTGTTCAATTAAAATACCTATACTTTCTTCTTCCTTAAATAATGATCCTGGACAAGTAGCTCAAATTACAAAATCTCTCAAATTAGATGGGAAAATTTATGAAAACTGTATCAGTGCCTGTGAGTGGGAAGGTTTCGTAAATGCAAAATCTAATATGTTATCTGACCCTTTATTGCAAAATTTTTAATTTATAAAATATTTCTTATTCTTTAATAAAATAAATACAGAATGTTAACACTTCCGAGAGCAAAAGTTGTAGACGAGTGCGTGAACTAATGAGCGAATCGTAGATTTTATAAATGATTGCTATTTTTCTTCACATGTAATCACATGTATTGAGAGACTGAGCTTTTTATTTTCAGTTGCTCCTTATATTTGGTGGGCCCACCAGCGACCGAGCGGTAAAGTCGCTGAACACTGGTAGTTCGGTCCGAATCTTGCGAACTGGCTGGCTGCATGAGAGTTTTCGTGGTTTCCCCCATGTATAACGTGTATACGAGCCAGTTTCCCTTAGAAAGTCCTCCACGAAGGCATCCCTCCCCTTAGGCAGATAGCCCTCGAGGCTTTGCCATAATCACACACACACACACACTTTCTTATATTTGGTAGCGAGTTTGGATCGGAAATAGACATTAAAAGAGTAGCTGAATCAACCAATTTGCTGTCGAATTTTACCGGAAAATTTTATTTTTGAGCCTGAATATGTGGAACATTCTGTCTTTGTCTTAACAAAGTAAAATACATACTTTACAAACTGGAATTTTTGTTTAAAGCAAATTATTTAATTTTTTTATTTTGAAAAGCCGTTAGTTCAGAAAGGCTATTAGTCTCGAAACGGCATTTTGATTCTAATCCCTAAAAGCGTTGAATCACTTTTCAAACTGTTGCCACCAAATTATTATCGCTCTGTATTATATTTAAAAAAATTAAAGAAAGAAGAATCTGCATGAATCCATGTATGTTTTTCGCATTGTGAAAAGACAACGGTACCTAGAATTATTAACTGTGCCATCAAATTTTGAACCTGGAAGCTCGAATTTTAAATTTGTTTTATTGTCTTTTGCACATTTTGTAAAACTTTTAACGAGTTTTGGTTAAAATACTCAATAGTTTCAAAGCGAGCAGTGGCAACACAGTAGCAGTGGAATAAAACATTTTTATCTCCAGAGCGCGAGACTGTCTATCAGAAACGCTAAAGATAGGTTGTTTTTAAATATTTTTAGACCAAAGGGTCGTTTACCTAGATACTTTCGAAACGTGTATGTGTGTGTAAATAAAAAAAAACCTCACATTTGGGCGTAATTATTATTATTTTTTTTCCCCCATCTAGTGAAGCATTTTCATAAAATTCGCAGTCTTATCTTGAGGAACTTCATAATCGAAAGTACATGTATGTCTCAATCAGTGTGTCCAAGGAAATAAAGACGGTTGCTATATTTTTCGAATTCCATGCGCGTAAAGTCATTTCTAAAACTGCAGAGAACTTCATTTCTTAAACTGCATCTGATATTATAAGAGCATAAATACTTCCGGTTACAATAAAATTTATATTCTTACAAACTTTTATTTGCATACAAAGGATTTTTTTGATAAAAATATAAACCGGCAATAAATAAAATACAGATTGGAAAAATGGCAGGTTATAAATTCACAGAGACTGCTGTCTTAACTTATTTAATTATCAGCTTTCCCGTTCTCTTCACTAAACGTCTCCAGAATGCCCTTGCAATCTTCGTCGAACGTTGTTTAAATAGAGGCCATCGACCTCGTTTTTATACGGTTTTCGTTCACACATAGTTCTTTGTTTATATTTCATTTCAGCCTAAAACATAATATGAATCATTTTATTTTTTAACTTCCCTCTCCAGAGATCCTTGAGAACCTGTGTAGTACAGAATGAATGGAAACCAAAATGTCAAGCGAAGAGAAAATCATTACATGAAAATGCGTCAAAACATTTTTTCCGCATTGAATAAATTCAAAAGGCATCACTCTTTGCGAAATGCTCAGACAAGGTGAGGGAATGAAAGAGCTTTTCTTTCTCATCTCACCCCTTATCTTTATATTTTTCAGCTTCTGCATGGTTCTTTAAAATCAGTTATTTTAATGTAAACTGCCATATGGAAAAACAATTACGTGGATATATTATTGAACAAAGACAATATCATTTCGCATCCAAACAAGGAAAATTCAGTTTCACTTAACTTGAGGAAATTTATAAATTACAGGTATCTCTATTCAATGTTAGCATTTTATTTGATATTTGAATCAGAGACGTAATGCTAACAATCTGATAATTCCATATCGTAAAACCTTTCAAATTGTTTTATTTTAAAGCGCAAATGGAATTTGGCAGCTGAGGATGATGGTTCGGGAAAACCATCGATCTAGACCTGTGAAAATTTGCAAATTAGTACTTGTTTGGTGTGTTATTTTATCTTAACTGTTTCATCTTCAAAAATTTCTACACTGGTTTTTGAGTAGAAAGTCTGCTTTGTTACAAACAGCAATATTGGAAAACATATTATTTGGAATTATACCATAAGAAAAATAACACAAGAGCTAAATTAAACCATTTACTCAAATTTAAAAATTTGTAAGAGAATAAGGTCGTGAAATGTTATTTGTAAGCAATCAAGAAAGTAGCTTTACCGGTTAAGATTTAATCTGTCTTACTAAACCTCTTACCGAATTCTGTTTCCTTTTATGTCTTAGTAAATATGACTGATCAAAATTACCTGTTCCACCGTTATGCATTTAACAGGGATTAGTAGAGCTGTAAACGGGGCATTAAATACTAAAACGGGACAATCTAGGCCCACAAACAGCAGAACAGCCTACATACTATTTTAAAGTAATTAAAAAAAAAGGTGAACTACTACAGATTTAAACTTCTCTAAAGATTGATGAGATCTATTAGCCACTCCGACAAATAACACTTAATTACAAACTTTTTAATATAAAATAAAACACATGTTACTTACATGTACAAAACGCGTGTTACTTACATGTACAAAATTATAAATTAACAATATAAATATAAACATTTTAGTTTTAAGTAAAATAGACAGAATATCCTGAACACATTCAATATACAATTCCATTTCGTTTACAAAATCATATTTTACGAAATCTGACGATCTTAATTTAGATACTACATTTTTACATAAATTAACAATAATCTAGATCCTTTCATAATAAGATGGAAAATGTCCATGATGAGTCAAGGCTTGATTAAGATACTTGTTGCCTATAGACCCTCTCTCACTTACTGTTGGAATTAAATTGTACGTGAACCTTCCTTTGGAATCCTTAGTAAATATTAAAGACATTTTATTATAGTCCCTGAGAAATTTTCACAAATAAAAATTCTTTTGAAAGGAATTTATTATTAATTTTTAATGCAATACATTTCATGAGACGTTGTTGCAAGAAATTGCGTAAATGTATAAGGAGTGAATAAATCAATAATTGCAAGAATTATCACCTCTGACAACAAACTCTGATCACACTGATGGAGGTATTCACATGCCATCAACGGTTATTGCTAAAAAAAAACTGAAAAGGATATTCAGAAATGAATAAATAACAGGTATTGTGATTTGAGATGCAGCAATAACATTACATTAATATAAGCCTGTTACTAAGTAAAAAAAAAAAAAAAACATTAATCATCATTCAGCATCTAAAAATGAAGCATGGAAAAGCATATGTATAAAGCATAATATGTAATTAATGGTACTTTATAAAAAATTATGGACTGTAAATTTAAATGTTGCGTAAATTAACATCTCATTAAGGAAATTGATGAAGGACAGTAATGACGATGAAGAATATGCCAAAACGCAGTTGCTGATTTCAGTAGGTATTAACATCTAGGTATGTATTAACATCACTAACATCACTAGGTATTAACATCTAGGTCCAGACATACTTTGTTAAAAATAAAATGATCATGTGATCAAATGGCGTGATTAACGTTCGTCTGAATTCTTTTCCCAGCTGGCCTCGCGGCAAATGTTTATGAAAAAATAGATTTTAGAATTTTGGGTGTAACATATTTCTTGCTTACTAGCTAGTTTAATTTCTTGTTCTCGGATTAATTACGCTTTATAGCTAATCTCGGATTAATTACTGTTCTCGGATTAATTACGCTTGGATTTTTCAGTCAATATGCTTTTTTTGTGTGTGATGTGAATAAAAATAAGAAAAAACTAGACAACATGGTCTTCATTTAAGAATCTCATTTAATTTTCTACTCGTAGTAATGATATTGTGAATTTTTTCGCACTTAGCATGTCTTGCAATTGAAAAATATAATATATTCTTTGATTTCCCAAGGTAAGAATGCAAGAGTAATGAGTAACATTACCTTTTATATTACGAATATCTCAATAATGAATCAGTCAGTCATAAGTGGAGTACTTTTTGTCCTTATATACGCAATATACAAACGTGTTTTAGATGTATTATGTCTAATGAGAGTAGGAATAATCTTTAGTAGAGCAAGGAGCAGCAACGAGGAGTAATATTGACGGTAAATAGATTCATAACTACCGAATCTGAATACAGCTAAATTCTATATAAAATGCTCGGTCCATCACACAGATCTTTCGATGATGTGTGTTTAACAATTTCACATTTCCCCGAGATAGACTCCTCGATTTGAAAATTGTCGTCAGGCGTGGGTCACTCACACACGTTTTAGGGTTAAATGTCGTCCTGATCGTTATCTCCGAGAAACATTCGTTGTTCGTTGCTTCATGTTTTTCAACCCCCCTGAATTCAGCGAAAATGGAAAGAGGTTATTAATGGGTTAATTGATTACATTCTCTCCATAGTGAATTGTATTAGGGCCACTCAAATGGAAGTTGCCTTAAGAGATTATCACACATGGCTACAGTTCCTGCTAGACGGGACTTTTCTGAGAAACAAGATTCTTATAGCAATGGTTTAAACGGAAGGATTCCTAGAGAGCAGAGCCTCGCCTGAAGAGAAGTCCCAAATAGCTACGGAAACAATGTTGCGGCTACACGGGATTTTTTCAAACCTCACCGAAAATGTCTCGGGTCCCGGGTAGAGACAACCAATCAGACGAAAGTTCTGCTTCTGAATCCTCACGTGATCCCAATGTGAGCGATAATCGATTAGTGTTTGGCGTTCAAGTCTTTGTAGTAAGTGAAAATGATAACCTAGCTACGCTGGTTTCCTGGAATTGTGCTGGTTCTGAGAATTGTCACTTTCGACGTCAAGTCCCGCGTAGCCGAAACATAATGTGATTGGAACTTTACCAATACAAGAAATAGGAATTCAGCTGGTATTGCAATAGAAATACTGCTCATTTGAAAGCGTGTTTTTAGGAGATCGTTTCTAAATTTTCACATAAGAGAGGAAGAAATTTTCCTTCTAGGTAAAGAGGTGAGTAGAAGGCGGTTTTCTAAATAGATCTTAGCACCTGGTGAAAGGGGGCAGAAACATTTCTAAGGCCAGTTTCAGACGCAAAAGGTTTATCTTTGGAGTTAAAAAAGGAAACAAATATTTGAGTTTTGTAGGGAAGTGAAGTGGTTAATACTTATTTCCCTGTTTTCAAATCTGATATCACTTACATGTATAATTCAGTTCATAAATTGGTTTAGCCAGAAATTTGATGATTAAAAATAAAATACACAATTATTTTGTGTTAAAAATTTATTTCTGTTCCCTTTTTTATTGGCAGTATTAGTTAATTATTGGAAATGATGAGAAAATAAAGGTTTTTATAGCATCACATCAAAAACATACGTATTCGATAAGTCATTATTATGTAATTATGCTTTTCTGTATTATTTAATTGTATAAAATAATAATTAGGATTTCCTAATATTTTTTCTATGTTTCATTTTAGCCATGGTACATACTGCGCTGCCATAGCTGCAGGCGTTGCCAACAACAAGGTATGTGGTGTTGGAGTAGCATACGAGGCAAAAGTAGGAGGTAAGAAATTTAGTATCTGTTTAGCAACAGGTCTAACTATGAATTTCAACATTCTTCAGAAAATTCCAATAAAGCAGAATAATAACATATACCTGGTATTAAAAATAGAGGATTCGCGCCGTTTTTATTGAAAGTGTTTTGCAACACATAAATTAGAAATATTTACGTATTGAAGATTTCGCTATACACATCCTCTTGCGGTTCGCAGGCTCATATAGTCAATACACTTGATTGTTTAGTAAATCTTTGAGTCATGAATAGCAAATGGGAAATATCTTACATTTCCGGTTTACAAGATTTAAAAAAAAATTCATGATTAGATTAGGATATATCTTTCGTGCCATAAATTTAATGAAACATTTGCTCGTATACTGCAAAGATATATACAATAATAATACAGGAGTGCCGAAAAATCAGTTGATCTGAAATTTATAACGTGATTTACCAATAACTAGAATAAAAGAATGAAATTCCTATTCGCCGTAAAAAATGCACTCTTTCTAGGTTGGTAGCATTACTCTTACTTAACAGGATTAGTGTATTATATATAATTATATATATTTATTTTTATTATTTATGTACAGTACAAAAGAAGTTGATTAATTTGCTTTGAACTGCCTTATTATCTCTTTCTTGTGTTATCGTTCTTCGGAGAAGATTCATGTCCCGAAAAATATCGTCATTCGCAATACCTTATATACTCCCCCTTTTAAAGGGCGACTGGGGACTGAGGGACCCGGTCGCTAAATCCTGGTGGTGTAGAACCATCATCCAACATAGTTTTTAATTCGGGCACCACTGTAGAGACATTAGAGTTCTTTTAGCAAGAGAGATGAGAAAAATGAACAATGCCCTCGTCGAGACTCGAAACACGGACCTCTCGAATATGCGCCGAGTGTGCTGACCACTACACCACGAAGGCATGCTAAAACGTCGGGAGAAAAACCTCATATGATATAGAATTTCAAATTCTTCTCTATTCATTTTCAAATTTTCTAAGACGTCTACTTCTTCTTCTTCCTCAGTGATTTGCCCCTCTTGCGAAATGTCCAATACAGCCTTACAGAAGCAACTGGTAATGCATCGTTCCTTTAATGTATCGCTTCGAGTACTTTTACGTTAGCATTTGGGTTTGTTCGTATTTTTTCTCTTCTATCGAGATGCATCAAAATCAAGCGCTGACGAAAGTTTGATTTAAAATTTCTGGTGATCCTTTATTACATAGGCTGGATGGATATCACTTGTAAAATTCGGTGAAAACAGTTCAACCCTGGATCACTCCCCAAGACAAAAAAAGCCCGCCGTCACGTGTTAGCAGAATTTGTGACTCTTTACTAACTTTCGGTTTTCTTCGGAATGTTAACGAAATTTTTGCAAGAAAGGATTAGCTGAGTTGAAGAGGTGGAAGTCAAAAGAAATTTTATAAATCAAAAACATATTGTTTGCTATAACCGGGGTTTGCTTGCTAAAAGCGAGTTATACTCCCATAGACTTAGCGTTGTACTAACCAAGTATTTTCGATTTCCTGGTTAAATCCGGTTTCCCGTTAAATCAGGGTTTGTTATAAGCGAGTTTAACTGAAATTGATAAACATTTATTTCATTAATCTAATTAATAAAAGACGTAGCTAAGCCTTATGTACGTCGGCTGAGTCGTACATAAGGTTTAAATACGCCTGCTTTAGAATTTACAAATGCATTTGATAAATTCTAACAGGAGACGTATTTGCTGTTAGAATTTACAAATGCATTGGTAAACTCAGAATAAACAAAAATATATTATTTGTTTTCAAACATTCTTTTGCGTCTTGTCAAATATTAATCGTACAAAGTAGAATAGCAGTACTTATCAAATTTAGATAAGCTTTGGAAAATATGAAGTAAAATATATTTTTCAAAAACGTCAGTTCTGATAACAAATGAATTCAGCGATAACGAAATAATGAACAAACAAGCAAATATGGTTTCACCTTTAATTTGTCTTATTATAAATTCAGTTCAACAAAAGTAATTTTCTTATCACAACTGTTAAGTAAATCTTTTATCTCTGATGAGGAAGGACGAGAATGGAGTACTTTGCATCTCTCTTTCGGCTGTCGGGATTATGACCCAGACCCGTGTAAATGAAAGTTTACTTAGTAGCCTTTATAAGTGTCCTGTATGTAGGAAGCATATGCGTCTAGTCGAGCGTAAAAACCGTTTAGATGGATTTGAATGGGTTTGTAGGAAGAAAGGTTCAGATGTGGCGATGCCGATATACGGATTCGAGTTCAGATAATTTTAAGAAGTTTTTGGACGCTGTTAAGGAATTTTGTGTGCCACAGACTAAAGACGAAGGAACTTCTAAATAGGGTAAGTGAATATTTGCTTTTGTAATGCTTAAATGTATAACATATTTTTTCTTTTTTATGTTATTTTATTGTTTGGTTTAAAATGTAGTTTAGTGAGATTATGTATTTTTTGTTTGCCTGTAATGTAGAATTGGGTGCTTCTTTGACTTTTTAAGTGAAAATATATCGAAGTGTACATGGGCAAAGTGAAGGGAGTGTGCAATGTATGTTTGTGCAATTCTTCGATTTTTTTAAGTGAAAATAGGTCGATGTGTACATGGATACCGAGTTTGTGCAGTTCTTTGTCTTTTTATTTTGGCTTTGTGTAGCGGCTTTACGTCAAAAATCGCCGTTATGCAAGCCAAAAATTAAGTCAAAGAATTGCACAAACTCAGTATCCATGTACCGCCAAAAAATCGCCAAGTTTCGCCAAAGGCTACCCTAAAATATACTTTTGCAGAAAGGTGTATAAGACCCTTTTATTTTAACACAAAGAATGACCCAACTTGAGTTTACACAAGCCAACACTTCCGGCTTAACTTAAATAGGTAGTATTGAACTAAATCAAATGTAATATATTAGCCTAACGGCTCACAGGATAAAGTAACGCCAGGATAGGCTCTCGTTTGTAGGAAACCGACGAGACCAGTCTAATGGCTAGAAGCACTCAACGCCACAGAATCAAATACTAATAAACCACAGTACAACGTAGCCTCAAGTAGGCAGAATACGCTCTAAAATTTATTTGCAAAACCTTCCCTTAAATCGCAATTATTTCTCCCTCAATCTGAATAAACAACCGCTATCTCATTTACATTCTGGCATGAAAACTGTGGGTGAAAAGAGAGTGACAGAAAAGTGATTAATTTAAAATTAACTGTGTGTAATCGGTCATCGTAAAGGTCATCTTTGTGTCGCCACACTGCAAAGCATAAGATATTTCTGTTTCAAATTCGATCACACGGCGGTATAAAAGAAGTGCGTTGTCACTCGTAGTATATTCATCTTTTGAATTTAATGAACAAACTCAGCGATTTAAAAGAAATGTGTTGCTCCTGTCCGAATTAAAATATTTGCACCTCTTATGCGACAATGGCATTCAGAAAAAGGCGTAAGATATTTAATTTCAAATTTATTCTATTATTAATTAATGAACTATGTGATTTAAAAGCAATAAACGCAGATTCATTTCAATTATTATTTGAACCCGTAAAATTACACTAAGCTGGTCATTTATAAAACCATTTATTTTTTTTCACAAAAATCTACAACTTTATTCGATCATAATGAAATTGTCTACGGTTGACCTTCGAAACAAAAGGAATGTTACTGTCTGCTAGCATTTCCAAAGGCAGCGTACGGATTCCATACCGAGAGCGTTTGTATTAAAACCTTGCACCCAAGTCGTCCATCTTAAATTCACGTCGCCGTTGTTGCTTTCCTGCTATCAGAACTTATAAAAATTGTTTAATGACATCATTTGTGTTACTCTTTAGATCAGTCTGGAACTTTACAGAACAGTTTAAGTACTCTTTCTATGAGTTTTTCACGCATGTTAAAAACGGTCAAGAAATTACTCAGAGTGGTTGCTCATTTTCCGTTAGCTCAATTCCAAAAACGTCATACCTGGTAACAAAGTGGTAACATATGTAAACTGGTAACATAACTGGTGCCGTTTTAGTCCTACGCTGTTCTACAGTTTTATTGGGGCTTGGTAACATTTTGCCCATTCAACTTAAACTAAAATAAAAAGAAAACCACTGCCTGATTTCGAAAAAATAAACCCGACTGCCCTAAATAAGGCCTCTTCACTGTGCGTTGTAGGGTTTATATTTATTTTAACTAACATTTATTTTAAGTTTAAACTATCTTTCCTGTCAAGCCTTACTTTCCCCTGGAACTGCCAATGCCAGAATATGTAAATTTGAGTAGAACGCGCAAGGATTCAAATTATCTGCGGAAGTATTATGATTTAAATAGAAAGGAAACAAGTTCGGTGTGTGATATTCTTACTTCACGAGCGCGGAGGTAGTTAGCGAGAAATTGAAGAACCCAGCGTTTCGGCCTATGTGCTTGGCGGGAAGTAGTGTTAATCGTTCAAGTGAGCTTCAAGTCTGCTGAATTAGCAGCGGTGTTGTAAAACGCGGTGAGTTAGTTATTTTAGAGAGCCTCGTAGTTAGAGTCTTGTCTTTAGTTTCTTTTCAGGTTATTATTTTTATTTGACCGCCGAGTTGGCGCCGTCTGTAAGCGTCAAGAGCACGCAATTGTAATTTATTACGTTGAATAAAAAGGGACTTAAACCCTTTACAAGACTCTGTGTTTTATCCTGTTTTCACAGTCACTTCTTGGTTGCGTGCAAGTTGGAGGCACGCAACGTTATATTGGCGCCCGAACACTTATCGAACTGAAATGGCCGAAAATTGGATGGAAGCCGCTGGACAACACCAAGAAATGACAACTCAGTTGGAAGGATTTGGATACCTGGTCCAGACTTTGAGAGCGTCAATCAAGCCAAACGTCCATTTCGACGGAAAAAATTCGGTGGCGGTATTTCTAGAAGGTCTAGAAAACCACTTTCAGCTATACCCTGTTCCCGAAAGACAAAAAGTTGCCATCGCCACATCAGCACTAAGAGGACAGGCCGCGCTATGGTGGAAAAACATAGGCAAATTTTTACTAGGGGAATTTGGAAGCCAGACATATACATTTGAAAATTTCAAAAAATCGTTAGTAAAGGCCTTCCCCATAGTGAAAGATCGCGCACGGCTGGAAGCCGAACTACAGGGTGATTATAATTAAAGTTTAAGTTTCAAAACGCTATAAAAAAAGAACCACTCATGAAAATGACGTCAAATTTGAAAGGAATGTTATTGAAGAAGGCGGAAAGCGTATGGCAGAAGAAAAAATTTAGTTTCAAAAGTTAGCAACAGATGGCGCTGCAAGCGGAAGAAGACAAATTAAAATGTTAGTTAAATTTCAGTCTTATAAAGCTGCCAGGTACCAGGCTGTTCCTCATTTCGCGTCTCAGACGTTCGCCATAAGTGTTTCATTGCAGGACCGCGCTCTGCTGGTAAAACTGTATTACAAGAATGACGATTGTGCAAGAGTAGCTCTGCAAAAATTCAGGATACTGAAGGGTATAAAGAAGGCGTTGGTCCAATGAGTGTCGTATGTCTAAAGAAAATGATGCAAAAATTCGAAACGACAGGTTCGTTTGAAGTGCAATCTGGTAGAGGGAGAAAACGAGTGCATTCGACGGTAGTTGAAGAAGTGGCCACAGCATTACAGGAGGGGTCGGCCGGTGGTGTGCAACCGTGCAGTGCACGAGGAATTGCCCGAACATTGGACAGGCCTACCAGCACGGTGCTGAAAATTGTACGAAACATCCTGCAATGCTATCCGTACAAAATTGGCCATGTGCAAGAGTTGCTTCCGTCTGACTTGACAGCTAGGGAGATGTTTGCGTTAGAATTCCTGGCTCGCATGGAAGTGGATAATGAATGGCCGTGGAAGATTTTGTGGACAGATGAAGCCCATTTCCATCTGACAGGATACGTGAATACCCAGAATTGTCGAATATGGGCAACAGAAAATCCACTGGCAACGCACCCCGTACCACTTCATCCTAAAAAGGTCACGGTATGGTGTGGCTTTACGGCATCATTCATCCTACAACCATATTTTTTCGAGCAGACGGGTGCTTCCGGTCCTGTTACCGCAACCGTCACTGGTCAGAGGTATGCGTCTCATTTGCGCAACCACGTGATTCCAGCTCTGCAACAGCGTGGATGTGTGGATGAAATCATTTTTAAGCAAGATGAGCTCCTCCGCACATTGCACATCCCGTGAAGCAGCTGCAGAGGCGCCATTTTGGAAATGCTCGAATTATCAGCCGTCATTTCCCTACAGACTGGCCATCCCGATCGCCTGATCTTACTCCGTGTGATTTCTGGCTGTGGGAATATCTGAAGGATGTTGTGTTCCATGCTCCAATTGCAAATTTAGCGGAATTAAAGGCACGCATTTCGCAACGCATTCTGAACATCACCCCGGAGACACTGCGATTCGTTGTGGAACATGCTGTTTGTCGCTTTCAACTAGTTGCACACAACGGTGGACACCATAATGAACATGTTTGCGCCAGTTCCAAACATCTTTGATGAATGGTTCTTATGCGGTATGTCGCCGCAAAACTCTTGAAACCGATTTGTCCCTTTCGATGTGATATGTACAGTCATGCAAATAAAATTATTCAACAATTCTAATTTGTCAATGCGTTTTAATGTGTAACTTCCACCTTAGCCGTTGTTTTACGAATCATTTCTCGTCGTGATTCTGCCGCTTACAGCGCCATATGTTGCTAACTTTTGAAACTAAATTTTTTCTTCTGCCATACGCTTTCCGCTTTCTTCAATAACATTCCTTTCAAATTTCACATCATTTTCATCAGTGGTTATTTTTTTATAGCGTTTTGAAACTTAAACTTTAATTATAATCACCCTGTATATAGTTTCTATCAACGGGATACAGCAGAATTGACGGACTTTATTCTACGAAAAATTAAGCTAACGGATATGCTGTATGGGAAGAAACCCGATGCGGAGATAATCGAAATAATATTACCAAGATTGTTACCCGCTGTTCAATACTACTTTGAAATTAGAAACCCAAGCACATTGCAGGAACTCTTCGAATTGGCGGTGAAGTTTCAAAATCGCAGAATAGCGGAAAAAGCGAGAGGGGAAACATATTCTCAAAGTACCCGAAGGAAATCTTCAAAGGAGGAAACCAGAAATGGAAATCGCTCTTATGGGGGAAAGAACTATCAAGCTAACGCATCGAAACTCGAAGGTCAAGGCCCAAAAAGAAAATTTGAAAATAAACATCCGCGTACCCAGAAGACACAGATTGAAAGGAAAGCTTTAAACGACTAGAGGGGCCTGTGAAAGGGAGGGTCCAGACCCCGGAAGTTTTAAAAAAACCCTCAAATAGACATTTAAATACGGTCATCGTAAAAAACTCACACCAATTATACAAGTCCTGGTTGGCGATGTACCAGTAGAAGCCCTCATCGATACAGGAGCAGAAGGAAATTTTATGAGTGAAAATTTCTTCAAAAAGAATTTTTATAGGGTACGATTATTTAAAACCAAAAATACGGAAATTATAGCGGCGCAAGGAAAAACATGTCACTGCATCGGGAAATTATCATTAAACTTACAGGTAAAAGAGGAAAGTCTCAAAGTATTAATTTTTGTGGTGAAAGATCTGCAACATTCTCTTATTTTAGGTATGGACTTTTTAAGGGCCGCGAGGGCCAAATTAAATTTTCAAGATAGTTCCGTGGTGATGGAGATGGACCAGAGGGTGGTGGAACCTGTGGAGACACCGCAGTTGGACCTTAGCCATCTGAATGACCATGAAAGTAAAGCAATACAGCAAGTGGTGAGTAATTTTTCTCATTTGTTTTCAGAAAAACCAGGAAACTGCCAAATAGTAACGCATAAGATTCAATTAAATGCCGAAAAAAACCTTGTAGGACTAAACCTTACCGCTATGACAAACCAAAAGACGTAATCATCGAAGAACATATTCAGGAGATGTTAAAGAATAAAATAATAACGCCCATAAATAGTGAGTACGCGAGTCCAGTCGTACTATGTAGGAAAAAGAACGAGTTTCCTCCTTCGGATAAAAGGGCTTGGAGGTTTGCTATTGATTACAGAAAACTAAATAGTATTACCAAATTTCCAGTTTACCCTTTGCCGGTTATAGACGAGATCATTAGACAGATCAAATCGACAAGATATATGTCTACTTTGGACTTAACGTCTGGCTACTATCAAATAGCTATGAGACCCGAAGATATACAAAAAACCGCGTTTATAACAAAATCGGGCACTTATGCATTTTTACGCATGCCCTTTGGGTTGTGTGGGGCCCCATCAACATTCCAGAGAACTATGGACATTGTTCTAAAGCCTGTCCTAGGAAAATCAACTTTAATTTATCTAGATGATATAATTATAACGAGTAGTACGTTGGAACAACATATTAATGATTTAGAACAAGTTTTTAAATTATTAAAAGAGGCCGGTCTTACAATTAACGCCTCAAAATGCAAGTTCGCAACTAAGGAACTTAAATATCTCGGTTATAAAATTTCGCAAAAGGGTATAGAAACGCAAGATTCAAAAATAAAAGCTATTAAGAATTCCCACCGCCCAACACCGCCAAGAAACTTTCTTCCTTCCTTGGGTTATGTTCTTACTATCGATCTTTCATAAAAGATTTCGCTAATATTGTTGAACCACTCTTAGTAATCAAAAGAAAAAAGGGTAAGTTTACGTGGACAGCGGAAGCTAACACAGCTTTTGAAAGATTAAAAGAAGCGCTTATTAATGCCCCTGTTTTAAAATTCCCGGAGGGGGACGAAAACCTGGAAAATTGCAGCAGATGCGTCAGACTATGCGGTGGGCGCGGTTCTTATGCAAAACAACCATCCGCTGGCATTTTTTAGTAAAACGTTGAATCAGACACAAAGGAATTATATAGCTACAGAAAGAGAAACATTAGCCGTATTAATGGCTGTACACAAATTTCGAGTTTATTTCGGCAAATCGCCAGTAACAGTCTTTTCGGATCATGCGGCTGTTGGTAGACTTTACTCGGGGAAAAACCTAACGCCCAGGTTAATAAGATGGGCTTTAAAACTCCAAGAATATAATATCACAATAAAATATAAACCGGGTAAGGAAAACAATGTAGCTGACGCACTTTCTCCTATAAAACTGGACGATGAAGGAAATGAACTTAAATGCGCTGTGTTGACTTAAAAAATTTTAGATTCTAGAGATACGGTTATTACTGAACTGAAAGCTGATCCTGAATTTGGAAATATCTATGCTTATTTGAAAGACACCGAAAGCTTTGAGCATACAGATATCGATGCGATAAGAAATAGAGCAAAAAACTATGAAATAATAGATAATTTATTATTTTATACGAAAACAACAAACGAAAATCTTGAGTACAAACCAGTCATCCCATCCTCGCTTCGATTAAGCATTTTGAAGGAGTTGCACGAAGCAAAAACAGCGGGCCACCTAGGGGTCAGAAAGACTTTAAAAAGGGTACGCGAGGCGGTATATTTCCCGCAATTATACAAAATAGTAACGGCGTATGTCAGGTCCTGCAATCAATGTCAGTTAATAAATGATATTAATTACAGCCCGGCCGGGTACTTAAATAGCATTCGCGCTACATTTCCGAATGAAATTTTAGGCATAGATCTTCTTGGTCCCTTTCCCCAGAGCGAGTTAAATAAAAATCGTTTTCTTTTAGTAATAGTAGATCATTTTTCAAAATGGACAGAAATTGTTCCACTTAAACGCGCGTCAGCCAAAACAGTCGCAGATTCATTCTTACACAGATACATTTTAAAATACGGTGCACCGATAAAAGTCATTAGCGATAACGGAAAACAATTCATTAGTCAAGTATTTGAAAACATATGCAATGGACTTGGCATACGCCATATCAAAATGGTTCCGTATAGACCACAGGCTAACATAGCAGAAAGAGTTAATAAAAATATAGTAAAAATAATTCGCAGTTACGTGAGCACACATCACAAGCGCTGGGATGGCTACATAAATGAATTAGCTTATGCTTTAAGAACGGCACATCATGATACTACGGGAAAAACTCCAGCAGAATTATTCTTAGGCCGAAAATTAATTACGCCTTTAGATAAATTATTCTTTGTGCAACAAAGAGAGCAGGAGTTTAAACAAAAAGATGTGCAAAAGTTGATTGATCAGGCGCTTAAAACCTCGGATACGGCACGAAATAGGCAGAAACTATATTACGATAGAAAACGCCGTGAAGCAGATTTTAAAGTTGGGGATAAAGTATTGAAGCGGAAATTTTCTTTATCAAGTGCCCCAGACAATTTTATGGCAAAGCTAGCTCCAAAGTTTGAAGGCCCCTATGTAATTCAGGAAATCAAAGGAGTAGTCTTATATCTTAAGAACGAGAGAGAGGAAATCTATAAAGCAAGTCCCGACCAGGTGAAAAAATACTATAATCCAAATGATTTTGAAATCCTTAAAAGTTTCTTGCAGGACTCAAGTCTAAACGAAGTAGAAGGTCCAGAGACAATAACAACTATTCCACCACCCAAGAAACAGAGAACTGAAGAGAGACCTAGCACTTCTACAACCCGGACGACGGTATCAAAAAGAAAAAATAATTTTCAAACTCCAGCGTTTAAGAAAAACAAAAATACAGATGCACCGGGTAAAGAAACCGTGGTAAAGAGAAAAACACCACCTACAAAGGATGGGAGGAGAAATTTTACATCAAGGAGAACGCGCACACGGCCACAGAGTCAGATGCCAGCAAGGCCGCCGTTCCGGAAACTGAAACGCCAACAGGAGGCACAAAAATACGACGAACAGAAGAAATTCAAGAAGGACTCCAGACCGGAGGACGTCAAGACCAGCCGTCCCAGGGAGAAACGGAAATGCCAACAACCAGACGATTACTCCGCCAAGAGGCCAGCATGTAGAGGACGCAAAAGAAAAAGTCAGGTGGACGACACTCGGAGGGCAGTAAGGAGAAGATTAACATCCATGAAACCTCTAACTTGGGACAAATTCTGCCAAAAACGAATGACGGAGTTTCAAGCATCGAAAACTCAAAGATAAGTTAAAACCTTCTATAAATTTTTTTTCTCTTTTGTTCCGAAATGTTATGCATAAGTACGAAGTTCTATGTTTTGACGAAAGTCAATATGTCTCGGTTGAGACTTAGTTTGTTTTACTTTATTTAGCTAAGGCAAAAGTATTTTCTTTAAGTGTAAAAGCTAAAAACAAGCATTTTCTGTTGGTCGAAAGACTAATTCTGTTATGTTAAAGCCAAAATTTGGCCGAAGATAAAAATAACTTCGTATTCTTGTACTAATAAGAATTTTAGTTTCAGTGCCGCCAGCTTGGCGAAGAATGAGTAAAGTAAAAATTTATTTTCTCTTATTCATTTTATGGTAAATTGTAAAAAGCATATGTATTAAAATTTTGTAAATGTACGTAAATACTTGAATGTTATGTAAAAGTAGAATTTAGTCTAGAAGCATAAAATTGTAGATGCTAAAAGTGAATGCTTAAAAGCAATGAAGTCAAAATTTAAGTAGTAAATTGTAGATAAAGTCATGCTTTAGAGCGAAAGCCTGCATGTTTAAAGAGGAATGAGGGGGAAGTTAGAATGAATGTGTTTTGTAGGGTTCTCCACCTACATTTGAATTTTTAAGAATATTAAAGTAGCTCATTGAGTTGTAGAATGTCGAGTAAGGTGTGTCTATTTGGTCGTTGAATTCTAACAAATCATGGTGGTTAGGGGAAGTGTTGTAAGACTAAAACACGAATATTCCCGTTTGACACCACACAAGGTGGAGAGCCAGGGTAAAGTTAAATTAATGCTTGAAAAATTGAATGAATGTGAAGTAAGCAATAACTAAGAAAAACGAATCGTTTAAAAACAAAAATTTATTGTGTCAAGAAAGTGTAAATTATAATGTATGTAGAAAGATACTGATACTTATTCCTTCCAGATGCTGGAAGGAAAGACCAAGATTGATTGATGAAGTCCAGGAAAAGTTGCTGTAAGAAGAAAGTTATAACGAGCAACAGAATTTTAGTATATAATTTGTTACATAAGATTTTTTTGTGTAAACGAGGTTCTCGCCAGTTAGTTCAGAATTAGAGAAACTTACAACAGGTCGTTTGTAGGACCTGCTTCCAAGTTTTCCAAATTCTGGCAGCGGCAAATGTAGGGTTTATATTTATTTTAACTAACATTTATTTTAAGTTTAAACTATCTTTCCTGTCAAGCCTTACTTTCCCCTGGAACTGCCAATGCCAGAATATGTAAATTTGAGTAGAACGCGCAAGGATTCAAATTATCTGCGGAAGTATTATGATTTAAATAGAAAGGAAACAAGTTCGGTGTGTGATATTCTTACTTCACGAGCGCGGAGGTAGTTAGCGAGAAATTGAAGAACCCAGCGTTTCGGCCTATGTGCTTGGCGGGAAGTAGTGTTAATCGTTCAAGTGAGCTTCAAGTCTGCTGAATTAGCAGCGGTGTTGTAAAACGCGGTGAGTTAGTTATTTTAGAGAGCCTCGTAGTTAGAGTCTTGTCTTTAGTTTCTTTTCAGGTTATTATTTTTATTTGACCGCCGAGTTGGCGCCGTCTGTAAGCGTCAAGAGCACGCAATTGTAATTTATTACGTTGAATAAAAAGGGACTTAAACCCTTTACAAGACTCTGTGTTTTATCCTGTTTTCACAGTCACCTCTTGGTTGCGTGCAAGTTGGAGGCACGCAACGTTATAGCGTAAAGCCCAGACAACTTCGGGTACATTAGTGTGCCCGGTTAACTCAGGCGATGCTATTGTTAAATGTTAGTATCAACTGCCTGTATATTTAACCTCTGAACACGGCTAAAAAAATACCGTTTATAAAAACTGGTTAAAATAAATTATTTCATGAATTAAGTTATAATTAAGTTAAAGTTTCATATTTTCTGTTTTTTCCACTTATCTCTGCAGGTGTAAGAGTTTTAAATGGACCTATTACAGATGTGCAAGAGGCTATGGCGCTTGTGCATGCATTAGACCACGTAGACATTTATACTGCTTCGTGGGGACCTGTCGATGATGGTAAAAATATGGGTGCTCCAGAAATTTTAACCAAAATGGCGTTTTTGAAAGGTATTAGTAAGGTAAGGAAAATTTTTTTGGTGATTTTATGACGAGATTACTTGTTGAAAACATTATTCCTTTTGTTCCCGCTATGCTCATTTCTGAATACAATATAACGGTATTATAAAACTCCAGTGATGCAGCTGAAAATAGGTATTGTCACGAAATGTCCAGGCGCGGTAAGATGGCTTCCAAACGTTTTAGGGTTGCCACATTTGGCGATAAAATTGGCGATATGCCATGGACGGAAAGAATGAATTCTTACCTTCTGGAACGAATTCTTACCGGTTTAGTCCAAAATATTCTCGAACACACACAAGCCAAAAACTATATAAACTCTGCTGGTAAGCAGAGAATGAATGCGAGATAGTTAGTCCCGTGTTAGTCAGTCCGTGCGGAGTAAATTGCATTCCATAGCGATCAAAATAGATATTTTTGTTGAAATATGGTACCCGGAATTTTTCGTGATTACAGTACTCACTTTACTTCATACAAGGAACTAAAAATGCGGTTTTTGCTGTTTCAGTGGGTTTGAATTACAAATAACACCTCTCGTGGCTGCCCTTAATGCCACATTCTTAATTTTTTTTTAGATAATTTAATGCCCCATGGCTGGTATTTATCTGTTACAAGTCTTGAAATAATCGTCTCACTTATTCCTTTGCTGTAATTTAAAGAAATTCTAAAAAAATGTGAAAATCATTTTAGCCGTTACTAAAATATTTGTTTTCAATTTATACTGAGAAAAGTAATTTTAAGATTTTTAATTATGTACTTCATTTACTAAATTTTGTTTAGAACTTTTTAATAAATATACTTTTCTTTTGAAAACTATGCTCTTAAATCTGTTTTCCATCAAACGAAAATTTTGAATTTTGCTTTGATTAATAATCTTTAATATTAATAAAACTTTTTTTCTGTTTTCTTCTAAAACAAAGTAAAACAAAAAAATGTAAATTTCGTCCTATCTCAACTAATTTTCCTTACTTGTCATAGCGTAAAAAATCACACATGTGAATAGAATCTACGAACTAGCTTCTATATATAAATTTTATTTTAAAGGAATATAAAATATAAACAAAACAGAATGAAATATTCATTCGAAACATAAATCTTTGAAATAACAAACAAAATTTCATCTTGAAACCTAACTCATCAAATTCTTATTTTTCTTTCCCCTTTTCTTGGATAGCAGGACCGTATAGCATAACAAAACAAAACTAAAAGAGCAAACCAGCAGAAGAATTCCATTTTGAAAACACGACATGCCACCGGAAAACATTTTTAGTCGAAATATATGTTCGGTAGAAACTGAATCAACAAAATATCTGTGAACAAGTGGGTTATGTCAACATCGAAACGACATTTCTCAGCTGCTATAGGCATTATTCGCATTGCAGCAATGGCCTACATCGGTAGCCATTAAATCTGCCAGATGTCGACGTATAATCTGATTTGCAAGTATTTAAAAATGCGTCAGGAACTGCAGTTTTGAAAAAAAAAAAAAAAAGATGTTGTTTTTTTATGTTCAGAATGTTTATTACAGGTGAAAAGAAGAATTCAAGAATGGTATTAGAAAAGGTATTAATTTTAATACTGTAATATCTCTTCTGGAATCTACACTCGTGTACATAATGGATTAGGTATCACTGGCTCTATTGTCATTTAGAATTATGTGACAAAATGCGTTCGAATACCGCTTCAATTTAAAGCGGGTTTAATTTGTGTCAGAGTCTTCAATTCGAAATTTTTCAAGCCTGAATCTCTTGCATGGTTTGTAAGATAATTTGTGTTTGTTAAATAATAACTAGTGCAACTAACAGTATATAATTTAAATATCGTCTGAGCATTCTAATGTAAAAACATCAGAATCCTCAGATGACATTAAAATTCGTTGGTACTTAGACAATTAATTAATAGAAAAAGATATTCTAACAAAAAAGACCAGTGGGTTATAAGTAAAATATTGCAGTATTGTAATCGATCTTTTCAAATTTTCATTCAATTAAAACCTTCAGATAGCCAAGGTCATTTAGTCATAATTCTAGTAATATTCTAACAAGTCATAATCAGTTATTATATTATAACTGTTTTCGTAAAATAAATTCCTTATTTAAAATAAATTATGCAGTCTCTGTGCATAGGAAGCATGCATACTAGCGCTTGAAAAATGGTAAACTTTCGCTCACTGAATCTTTGAAATTTGAAATTTTAGTCAAAGTATGTAGTTTTCCTTCTCGGGACTTTTCGCAATTTTGTGTTTAAATTTCGCCATCCAATGGATCATTGAACAAGCGTTGTTTCAGATTATTTCATTTATACTGATGCCCTTTCATCCTTGAAGACTCTAAAATGTACAGTCAAAAGTCGTTAATTCAGACACCCATAATCCGGAATGATCTTTAATCTGGACCTCAAAGCTACAAACTTTCTACGCATGCGCGTAAGACCTTTACGGCTGCGCATATGCGTGTGCGCATGCGCATAATACGTTTACGCATGCGCGTTTAACGTATAACGGACGGTGTAAGCTAAAATTATCTAATTATCTATTTCAGTTAATGTTGCAGATTGCGTTATTCCTTAATCTTCGAATTGGATCCGGCTTATTATTTTTTGCAGACTGTTAGAGCAATTTTATAAAAGTAAGCTTGAACTTTCGATTATGTCAAATAGAATTTCCGATATATATTTACTAATATGTAAAGGGATCTACAAAGCGAAAGTATGTTTCGATGTCCATCAAACAAAAAGTGGAATTGCTGCAAAAAATGAATAAAGGCATATCCTTTGTTTCTCTAACCATTCCAAAATCTGTTTATCAATTTCACGCTGCTCTGCGGGGGGGGGGAACGCCGAGGCGCGCAATGAATTGGAAGTTGATCTGTCAGCACTATCCTTATCTTCAGGGCAGATGCTTTTATTTTATTTGGCTTATAATTCCTTACTAAATGTAGTATTTCATTTCGATGTACTCCGTCTTTGATATGATTTAAATCATACTCCTCGTCATTATAATTCGCTTCCGATAGTGAAGAAAGTGGCACAAAGGTTATTGAAAACAAAAAAATTTCGATTGACAAATTAGTCGGTATTCTCGACACAGCAATTATAGGACTTGAACAGCGGAACTTTGTAACTGAACGAGAAATTATGTCTGTTTATAGAATTAAAGAGAAAGTATTATCACATAAAAAACGAAGAAACTTAAACAACTTTCATTGAAAGAAATGTTTAATAAAGTAAACAAATAAATATTAAGCTTTTTTTTTTTTTTTTTTTTTTTTTTGTAAATTTTGATACCCTTTAGATCATAATTGTTCTTAATTTTCTAAATTACGGTTTCATATTTTTAATTTTATAATTTTTGCATGCCATCTTACCAGATTTAAACTGATGATCTATAATCCGGAAAAATCGATAATCCGGAATCGCCGAAGTGCCGACGAGTCCGGATTAACGACTTTTGACTGTATTTCATTTTCTAATAACATTCCAAAGACATTAGGTTATTTTGGAAGCTGGAGACCTGAAAAATGATCAATGCCCTAGTCGGGACTCGAACCACGGACCTCTCGAATACGCGTCGAGCGTGCTGATTGTTTCACCACGAAGAATGCTAAAAGGGCAGGAGAAATACCTTATATAGTCCCCCTTTTAAAAAGCGACTGGGGATTAGGAGACCCAATCGCCAAATCCTGGTGGCGGAGAATCATCATCCACCACCTTTTTTAGTTCGGGCACCTCTGTAGAGACATACACCACGAAGGCATGCTAAGAAGGCGGGAGAAATACCTTATAACATAATCGTCGAGACTCAAAGACGGCTTAAAAACCTGAAGAAGCAAACGTAAAAGCCTTTCGGCTGCTTTTACATTTATTCGTGGACATAGGGGTGTTGTTGGTAATGAATGGGCCGAATTTCTTGCAGAAACTGCCACCATCTATAACACATTTTTCAGCAAAATGAAAACGATTTAAAAATTACCCCTGCATTAGTGATTCATTTATTTTCGGCACATAACGTTATCCGTTTATTATTAATGGTAACCTATATAAATGCCGATGACGATATAAATTTTCGGAGAACTGAATGATTTCTTTTAAGCTTTTGGAGTTCAGTTTTTAAACTATGACATTAATAATCACACAACGGCATTTCTTAAAAACGTTCTGCACGTGATGAATAATCAAATTGGAACTGAAAATGTTATTCGTAATCTAATAAATTTTTATTTCAAGCTCAAAATGTAATTAGAGCTGAAATAACAATAGGCTTCTGGAAAATATTCTTGTAAATAATATTCATTCCATAGCAGTAATTATCATTAATAAAATTTCCGAAATTTTTTTCACAAAACTTTATACTTTATATGACTGTTAATTACTATCAATTACTTTAAGCAATAACTAGCTAGACTCTTTTTTTTTTTTTTTTTCTGATCATATCAGTGACTTTTAGATTGTATCGATTATTGGAAGCGCTTATTTGTACTGGACTTACAATTTCGCTTTTCAGGGCAGACAAGGCAAAGGTGCTATCTATGTGTGGGCTGCAGGGAATGGAGGTCGCTACCAAGACAACTGCAACCTCGATGGCTACGCTTCCAGCCCATTTACTGTGACCATCGGTGCCCTCGCAGCAGATGGACGAAGTACCTATTATTCGGAGCCTTGTGCTGCCGTCATAGCCTCTACTTATGTAGGAGGCTCTCATATTTTTCCTAATGCGAAGCAGATACAAGAAGAAAGACGAAAAATCAAAGTGGTAGGTAACAACTGCAAGTTCGGAAGTATTATGCGTTTTTATCACTTATGACATTGTATGAAAGCTCACTTAAAGTGAAAAACTGACCACACAGTCGAAATTTCAGACTTTGAAAACTAAAATGACAAGAATATTAGCATTTAACAAAGGAATGCTGTATAGCAGCGTTTCTCAATCTGTGTCTGCGGACCACAATTGGCCTTTCTATATTTCTTAAAAAAGACAAAAAATAAAATTTAGTTTAACTCCTCATACCACGCTTTAGGGAAATTCTGAAAAGCTTGGAAATTACGCATGGCAATCGTCTATCACTTTTTCTCTATATATCCTAGCTGTCCCCCCCCTTTTTTCGCAGTGTACCTATAAACTTCTCACTCTAGTCTTAGCAGCAAAAGAGCGATTTAAAGTACTATGGTTGTGGTGCTTCTCGCCATCGTTTCGCTGCACTTGTGGAGCCGCTGAGCTCATTCCCAATAAAAACGGAATATAGTAAACTGTATAACTGTGCTTAATTACAATTCGGTTTGCTTCTACTTATCTGGTGTGATAAACGCTTTTCATCAACAAAAACAAAATTACTGAAATGGTTTTGATGTATATACCTTTCTGAGACTTAAGCTTACCAGCATGCATCGGAATAGGAATCGGAATGCTCATCGGTCTTATTAATGTGAATACCAATATTTATTTAACTTTTAGTTGATTTATTTAATTTACGTATATACAAAATTTATTTAATTTTGATTCGAACTCTAATATTCTTAATTATTAAAAACGAATACGAATTTTCTCCTATTAACTAAATTATTTAATATCGATATAATATTAAACGAATTTCAATTAATTAATTGTATTTTTAATGTCCTGTTAGTAACATTATGAGGTATTTTCTTCCTCCTTCCTTCGGAGATTTCGTTTCCCATAACCAGAGAAAGCACATTATTTTTTCACTGCGTGACGCCATTTTGTCAGTAAATAAACAAGTTCCCTGTTGTCATTCTCAAAACTTAAAACAAGTGATAGTCTTTGAACTAAAGATTATATCAATATTAATTATTTCTGGTTACTTCGTAAAATTACGTTTCAATTTAATTTTGTTATGTGGTGTTTAAATTATGGAACACCCTGTGTATTTATTTCATCTCGAAACGTAAAATGAAATGCTAATAAAAGCGACCTCATTTGAATAAGAACAGAAAAGCACTATTGTTACATTTAATATACAGTAATCGCCTTTTTAATTAAGGGTAAAAAAACATTCTATGCTCTTTGTATTATGGAACACTTTATATCTTCAACTATAGCATTGCTTAACGTTGTTCATCGTCGACAGTTTCCATTCCGCTTAAAAGGATCTGCAAATATGGTTTTTCTTTCTAATAGAATTTGTCTCCGAATACAAAGATTTCTGCTAAACAATTTACTAAAGTATGAACGAACTTCATATTCCTTCCGACCCGTCAGCATCTGTGTACTGCTAGGCGGGAAACGTGTACGATGTAAATAGGGCGTGGTAAGGAATATTCAAATCAAGTCATTGCTTCGATGAGTCCATCAAATATCTTACGCTACTATTATTCTCCACTCACAGCAAAATTTACATGGCATTCCTTACGCATTGCTTGCGAATTCTTGTTCTCTGAAGTTCGAAAACCAAGTTTTCATGACGTATTTTTATCCCAGATTCTAGAACCTTTCGGCTTATATATTTTTGGCATTTTCCAGTCTGTTACGTGAGTCATTTAACACTAGAAAATGATTCATTTAAGAACTTTTTACAAGTCAGTTTTACTTTCGTACTTTACTATAATAAATAAATCATAAACCAAATATGTGATAGCAAGGGAGAAATTCTTCTTTTATTAAGATAATCAATATAGGTATTTTATAATTTTCGAAGCTTTTTTTTTTTTTTTTTTACTTTAATTCTGAATATAGAATTTTCAAGTTCGGGTAGTCGACTTTTAACTCTACAGAATAATTCAGAAGTTGTCCTCACCCAGAATTAAAAAAATTGTGGAACGTCTAAAATGGACAGTAATGGGAAAATGTTTCAATAAATGACACCCTATACTGTTGTAAGTAGTAGTATACCACTGTGAAGTTTATGCTGTAAGTTTAAATCATTGTTTTGTGGTGCAAGATTGAGATGAGTTTTTTCCTAGCAGAATGAATTTTTATGACTGAGGAAGCCATTCTTACGGAAGAGATTTGAAGCGCTCGAAAGGACTTTCAACGATATTCGTGAACCTGTCACAAATAACAATTTTCCGTTTGGTAACCTGATTTTGAGAAGCTGGAAGAGTTCTTCATAAGAAATGAAGGGCAACCCATGTCTTCATCCAAAAAAAATCAGAAAGATGACATCGTAACGAAATGTATACGTTACGAAGTAATTCACAATCATAAAATTTCGTTCTGTTCCGGAAAATAACATCTCCATCTTAATCATCATCATCCATCGTTGTAAAGCTGACAACATAAACTGCAATTGAAATTTCAAGTGATATATTACTTATAACAGTACAGGGTAATATTTACTGAACACGTTTTCCATTAATTACCACTTTGAATTCCCACAATTTTTGAAAATTTGATGAGCGCGATTTTACGATTTGTATAGAAATCTCTAATTTTGAAATTCGATACAGTTTTAATATTTTATTGCAAAATTACTTTATACATAGGTTCTATAGACATTTTAAAAACATTTTTTTCAAAAAATGTAGACAAACATTACATTCAATTCTTTCAAAAATTTACTCTAATTTAATTATTTATGTGTAAAATTGCTAGATTGTTTATCAAAATTCCGAAAGAGTAGTAGTAATTTTATATTCATCTGTGGTATAAAACTGATTATATTAAGTACAACGAAGCATCAAAAACAACGCTTTCGTAAATGATAAAAATTTTCATTATCACGTCAAAGAACTATAGTTAGCTACGTTTGTTTCGACGAGAATAAATCATTAGAAACTGCAAAATCTTTGAACGTAAGTAACAAATATTAAATTCAACAATATAAAAGAGCATCCCTCTTGCTTTTCACAAACATAATCGAGATTATATTTCGAGAATTTGAATATAATATAATAAAATTTCAACAAATCTTCCATAAAATTAACATTAACAGAAAATGTTTACCACCAAATTAACACTTAAATAACAGGAATCCTGATTCGCTAAATTGCAATTAGACATTTAATATAAAGTTCAGAGTTTTGTAGACTCTATTTAGTCTCCAAAAGAAAAAGAAAGTAAAGATAAGAGTTCGGGTTGGAATGTGAGCGCAGAAACAGGATAGGTTCGAGAGTCTCCCATCCCTCTTCCCATACCATCAACCTCTCGAGAGGACTTTCGGCACACCGCATATTTAGGGTGCCTCCATGCCGCACAGATATTATGCATTTACAATTATCCATGCCTCCACTTGGATTCGAAACCAGACCCTTTGGTACGGCAGTCAGAGTCGCTAACCACTCTCCCGGTTGGGCGAGAGACTTTTTGTTGTAAATTAAAATAGATGAACAGAAGGCAAACTTATGTTTACAAATCCACCAGCATTTACGGAGAGAAGTCAAAATAGAAATTCAAATGCAAAGTAATTTAAATACCTTATAGCCAAAGTCTACACAGAGCAATGTAACTGCGAAGTTTGAATTTGGCTTAGATTTCACCGGCGCGACTTTAACTATCGGCAAGTATAATGTGGAAAGCCGAAGTCTAGAACATTTATCTTCGAATAAGAACCCAGTAGCGTGTCCTTCAAGAGGCAGAACACACTCTGTCTTAACAATCTCAAACCGCGAGCTAATTTGCATTCTGGTGGGGGGGGACCGAAAGAAAGACGTGGCAGTAAAGATTCAAAACATAAAGTAACTGGTTAAATAAATTAAATAAATCTCACAACTTATGCTACAGATACTTACTTACTTCTCTTACAGATTCTTCGAAAACTTTAGATAAAATTGAGTAGTTTTTTTATTGTAAATGGTGTAGACTTTTCTTCCGAGACTAGATTCTAAGTTATTGAACACGGCAAAGCATATGAGGATTATCTGACTATCTTCGTGGAAGACTTTTCTAAGGACTTTCTTCTTCGCATTCACGTTACACATTGGGAAACCTTGAAAACCAACCATGCAACGAGGTCGTTTGCCAGGGATCGAATCGAAGCCAAACTTCCAGTATTCAGCGTTTTTAATCACTCGGTCACTGACGGGGCTTTCATAGCAGACAACTGGCATGTTTTAAAATTAAGCAATAATATTTTTTTATATTCTCTGAAATATTCTTAGGTTATTTTTATTGGGAGTTTTGATTCATAATGTCATAGTTTGTGATGGATTTACAAAATTTATACTGTTATATTTAATTAGAATTATTTGGATTGAATCTGTTGAGCAGGATCAGATTCAAAAGGCTGAAGCTATTTTAAAATATTTTTACTAAAAATGCCAGACGTGAAAAATTTTACCTTGACGACTTGATGTAATGGGGTATGTCCTCACAAAAGGTTTTAGTTTTCAAACTTTATTTATAAACTAAACCCAGTGGCGACCTAACCTTAGTGAGCCACGGTCAGCAGTGTCCCGAAATCTGCTTTCTTAACCGTGGGCCCGGGCTGCGTAGGCATATGCCCTAACAAGTCGTCAGCTTATCGCAGGACCCCCAGTGTTTAGTCCCGAAGCGAGCTTGGTACTCATTTTATCGACCCAAGGGATGGAAATCAAGGGATGAAAGGCTGAGTCGACCTCGCCCAGCCCGGGGATCGAACACCGGACCCGTGGTGCTGCTGCACGATGCGCTAGCCAGTGCGCCACCGGGCTTCAAACTTTATTTATTTAAGCTAGAAATATGTTCTCTGAGTACAAATATATAGGTAAAAAAACTGGCAACGTGGGATGACGGATGAAAGATCGTATGCATAGTAAAGTTTGCAATAGTTGCTAATGGCTGTTAAATATCCTAGTAGCGTATTGCTAAGTAAACGACCGCAGAAATTTAGAAAAGCGACTTGAGGAAACTGAGAAGATCCTAATGTCAAAAATAATTAGAACATTTAACAGAATATAATATTATGCGTGAATAATTTACTAAAAGAATACAAAATACAATAATTTAGTCAAAGCTTTATGTCGCAATAAATTAGGATATTCTAATAATATTTCTTCTGAGTGTTTAAAATAGCTTTAGAGAGATATTGTAAGGTGCTCATAGAAGAATAAAAAGATAATCTTTCACTTAATCCTCTTTGGAATAAACTAAATCTCCGACTGCCAATCTATATTACTTTCGTCTAAACTTTAGTAGCAGTTTTCTTATCTTATTATTGAAAGCATTACTTGCAGTTTATTTACGATTAAAAAAAACTGTTCACTGATTTTTATTATTATTTACTGTTTATTCATAAATTTTGTCTGCAGGTTTATTTTCTGTTATTCTTCTCTTCAATAATACAATGTAAAATTATTTTGTATTCGAATTTTTACTTAGATGTCACTGCTTGTTAATTATGCCCAAAATAAGTAACCCGAAATTATTCAAAGCTTTAAATTTTACATCAAAGAACAACCTCAAAATAATGAACCTTTTTTTTGTTACTCTCTTTGTGTTCTTATCTTCTTCTATTGTTCCCGTACTGTTTCAAGATGTCGACCAATTAAATATTCCAACACTTGGCTCGCCATTTGATTTTTTGTTTCCTCTTTTAGGTTGTTCCGGAAGGAAGAGGGAAATGCAGAGAAACATTTCAGGGTACTTCCGCAGCTGCTCCTATGGCGGCAGGAGTGATAGCTCTCGTGCTACAAGCTAAGTAAATTATATTTAGAATTATTTTTTGTTATACTTTTGGTTATTTCACGTGTGGAAAATGACATCATTCATTATTTTGTATATGTGGCATTCTTGATTATTAGATAATGAAATCACCAACAAATTATTGCATTGTACAATTACACTGCCGCCAATATATTATATTATAGATGTGCGACATTTTATAAAAAATAATTCCGACATTGTGGTTTGACAGAGTTTGGAGAAAGTGGAGAATTTTGATATCGTTCTTTTGAAACAAAATATCCCAATCATTTTTCTTTAATTACTTAAAGACAAAAATTTTCCTATCGTCACTTTTAGCGAAATTCCGGGAACACAACAACGACGATGTGGTTCAAAATTAAAACTGTGTAAAAATATTAATATTTAGATTTTTTATATTGTTACGAATTTGGTATTTAAAAAGCTAATGTTAGTTCAATTATAAATTAAATGGTTTTATTTCTCGCGCAGTGCAGCGCGTGACGAATATTAAAAGAAAGCTAAGCCGGAAAATTGAAAATACAAGAGCGCGTGCATTAAATAAATAAATATGTCTTTTTGATTTCGAGAAAGTACTGGAAAATTCTCGCACGCGATTTTAAAATCTTATAAAAGGAGGAAAACATCTCAGTTCGTAATTGTTGCTTAGTTTGTTGTTGTTTAGAAAACTGCTCTTGTTGATTGTAGCGAACTCGCGGATTAGCTTTCTTTAGCTGTTTTGAATTACGTTCTATTGGACATTTTAAGTAGTTAAAAGATAACAACTGTGAATTTGTAATACTGCACGATTATTTGAGGACATTTAATCATATTTGTTGTGATAATAATAAATTTTTGTTCATTTCTCATCGGAATTGTGCATTCATTTCGTAACGAACCTGTACGCACTCAACAATTTTTTTGGTGTCAGAAGTGGGATTTGAATGCCAATAACAAGAGGGATGGAAGAACAATTGAGACAGCTCATTACTGCTTTTGCTGCGTTCCAAGAAAAGATGGAAGCTGGGCAAACATCTTTTAAAGAAGAAATTAAAGAGAAAATAGATGCTGTTCAAAAATCCGTTAAGGAAGAGATGAAATCCCTGAAAGATGAGATGAATTCTGGTCAGAAAAAGTTGGAAGATGGTCAAGTAACTTTTAAAGAAGACATAAAAGCTGTACAAGAAAAGATTGAAGCAGGTCAAGACGAAATGAAAAGAGAAATAACCTACGTAATAGAAAGTAAATTTGAGGCTATGGAAGACATATGAGCTGTCGAAAATAAAGTCGGACAAATTGAAGAAAAGGTTTCTTCTGTCAAAGATGAAATAGAAGATAGAGTGTCGGCTGTGGAGCAACGAGTCGAAGGAAGAGTTTCGGCCTTCCAACAACAAATTGAAGAAAGAGTTTCTGCCGTCCAAGGACATATTCAACACCAAATCGAAAAACAAATTGATGATAGAGTTTCTGCGGTCACCAAAGAAGTTGATGATTTAAAGAAATTCGTAGCGACGGCAGGGAGCAATCCGGAAGGTTTTAAATTTCTACCCATGCCTGCTCGTCCCTCTCTGAAGCTATGATGGGAAGACCTCCTGGCAGGTGTATAAGACACAATTTTCTATAGTTGCGGATGCGAATGGATGGGATTCCCAAACTAAGGCCTGTCATCTCGCCGCTTCTCTGAGAGCAGACGCAGCGGATATCCTGCAGACGCTTCCCGAAAACCAAAGACTTGACTTCGAAGCTCTATCCGGCGCATTGGAGCTGCGCTTTGGCTAGAAATGTTTAAAAGACTACAGCAGGCTTCAATTAAAATCTCGTCAACAGAAGCCCACCGAATCACTCCAGGAACTCGCCATGGATGTTGAAAGGCTGTCCCACCTCGTCTTTACGGAGTGCCCGAGAGAAACGAGGGAAATTCTGTCGCTTCAATATTTCATCGATGGCATCCGGGACCTTGAAATACAGAAAGCACTGCGAATGGCGGATGTTAAAGATTTGAAAAGCGCTTTAGTGTACGCCATGAAATTCGAGGCAGCCCAGCAAGCCACTCGTCGAGATCGCCACCCAGTCAGAGCTGCTCAAGTCCAGGAGCCAGGGGATCACGTCACCGCTCGATTAGACGATTTAACTAGACAACTGAACGCCTTGAGATGGAATATTGGTGAGAAGAAACCGACCGTTAAGTGCTGGAACTGCGGTGCTGAAGGACACATTCGACGAAACTGCAGAATACCCCAGAGTACGGATGTTAAGACCGCTTTTAACAAACAGCAGGGAAACTAATTAGTGGCCATCTCGCGGGGCGGAGGTTGCCAGATAATGAAAAGCCCCAGTTTAAAGCGCTTCAGATTTCTGCAGTGAGAGGCGGCAGTAATGCACTTTTCATAATAAGACATATTAATAGAGTTCCCTGCAATATGACGATAGATACAGGAGCCAACGTTACCATCATCCGAGAAGATTTGGCTCAACAACTGGGAAGCAAACTTATCTGGACGCCGCCCTGCGTTACCCTACAGACTGTGTCCGGTGAAAAGATCGACATCGATGGAAAAGTAAATGTTAACATCACGTTTGGAAGTGCCGCTTACCATCACACGGCATATGTAGCAGAGATCACTGATTCTTGCATACTCGGATTGGACTTTCTAAGGAAATACAATTTTTCCTTGGACTTTAAAAATAACGAATTGCATTCTACATCTGAGGACATAGCGTTGTTTGGAGTTAATGATGAAAAAGTTAAATCTGTCCATAAAATCATAGCACAAGACAATATCACAATACCGGCAAGAACAGAAATTTTACTTCCTGGATCCATAGCCGAAAACAGAAATTTCCGCTACGGCATCATAGAATATCCCAATAACTGTAATAGCCCAAAAGGAGTACTAGTAGCCTCAACACTCGTCGACCTATCCAGAACGGTTATCCCGGTGAGAGTCGCCAATGTAACTTGAAAGAAAGAGTAACATCCAAGAATCCATGTCTTCAGAAAGCATTACATCAGAGTTACTTCAGAATGCGCAATTAAACGATGAAGACAAGAATGCAACCGATCGCGTCATTAAAGATCTTCAAGTTGTTTTCTCCCGCTTGTCTTCTGACGTGTGTCGAACCAGTTTGACACAACATAGAATCGATACCGGCGATCATCCCCCGATCAAGCAAAATCCAAGACGTCTACCGTTTGCTAACACTGTTGGTGCGAACACTGTTAAAAGATATGGAAGAAGGCGGTGTCATCGAGCCTTCAGTAAGTCCATGGGCATCTCCCATCGTCCTAGTCAGAAAGAAAGACTGCTCAAGAAGATTTTGCGTCGACTATCGCCGGTTGAATGAGGTTACGAAGAAAGACAGTTACCCTCTTCCTAAAATTGACGACATTCTAGACACTCTTTCTGGAAGCAAGTGGTTCTTAACACTTGATTTAAAGAGTGCGTATTGGCAGGTAGAAATACAGCCTGAAGACCGAGAAAAGACGGCATTTACTACGGGACAAGAGCTTTGGCAATTCAAGGTGATGCCATTTGGACTGTGTAATGCGCCGGCAACACTCGAACGTATTATGGAGACTGTTTTGAAAGGCCTTTCCTACGAAGCCTGCCTGATATACCTGGACGACATCATCATCGTCGGAAAGAGTTTTGAAGAACATTTAGAAAATCTTAGGAAGGTGCTTCAGAAACTGAAAGAAGCCAATCTGAAGCTGAGTCCCGCTAAATGCAAATTGTTCCTAAAGGAAGTGACTTACCTGGGACATGTCATCTCTGCAGAAGGTGTGCGCACGGATCCTGAAAAGGTATCAGCGGTTAAATCCTGGAAACGTCCCGAAAATGTCCATCAGCTGAGAAGCTTCCTAGGGCTTTGCACCTCACGCCTGACACCAAAAATTGTTGCGTGCGTACAGGTTCGTTACAAAATGAATGCACAATTCCGATGAAAAATGAACAAAAATTTATTATTATCACAACAAATATGATTAAATGTCCTCAAATAATCGTGCAGTATTACAATATCTCACAGTAGTTATCTTTTAACTACTTAAAATGTCCAATAGAACGTAATTCAAAACAGCTAAAGAAAGCTAATCCGCGAATTCGCTACAATCAACAAGAGCAGTTTTCTAAACAACAACAAACTAAGCAACAACTACGAACTGAGATGTTTTCCTCCTTTTATAAGATTTTAAAATCGCGTGCGAGAATTTTCCAGTACTTTCTAGAAATCAAAAAGACATATTTATTTATTTAATGCACGCGCTCTTGTATTTTCAACTTTCCGGCTTAGCTTTCTTTTAATATTCGTCACGCGCTGCACTGCGCGAGAAATAAAACCATTTAATTTATAATTGAACTAACATTAGCTTTTTAAATACCAAATTCGTAACAATATATAACAAAACAAATATAAATTCCTTGCTTACTATCCTTGCATCCACTAATAACGGGAAGATAACAACGTATACACATGTCATTTTGCCAAGGTATTGAGCCAACAGCATTAAAATAATTGCAAAATATATTTTGTATATACACGGAATTTGAAAGCAAATGTCTCTTTCGCCAATGAGCGATAACTTATTCCTGTTTGGCTTTCAAGACTGTTTACGAAGTGAAGATGCTAATCCGGTTTCGCGGAACCGCAGTTCAGAGAATTGTTTCTTTCGACGTTGTGTTCCGGCAACAAATAGCGTATGTGATAGGCGTTTAAGATGAGTGTCGTGAGCCCAACGTTCTAATATAAACGCCCTAAGTATGGGCCTATAGGATGCTTTTTGAAAATCTTATGTAGACAGTGATCTTCCACTTGTTTTGAAAGTCACGAGTGTGCAAAATTTCATCGAGATCGGAGTAAAACTGTAGATTTGTATGAATTACGCACAAATAAACGGACACTGTTCTTTATATACATATATGATTTTAATGAATTCAGCTAACGTCATTTCATAAGCCCAGTTAGTAATTAGTAATAACTGAAATGAATCTGAGTTTATTGCTTTTAAGTCGCTTTGTTTGTTAATTAATAACATATTTGACAGAAAAATTAAAAACCGCAGCACATATGATAAAAATATTTTAATTCGGGCAGTAATTAATATATCTTTTGAATCACTGAATTTGTTTATGAAATTTAAAAGACAAATATACTGCTAATGGTAACACACTTCTTTTATACCGCCGAGTTATGTGATTAAATTTTAAACATATATATCTTACGCTTTTCAGAAATGCTTTATACTATACATTTTATCGACATTGTTGTTATATAAGTATATTTTTTATTTATCTATGCAAGGAATGTGACAGTTATATGCACATTTCTGAAAGAGAAACTTTAAACATAAATAGTTGAAAACCATTATTCTAAATGATTAGATATGCAGCTACTTTCTTTTACAAACTCATTTGATTTTGGACCATTTTTAGAAAATTCTTCATCTTATTTTAGGAAATTCTGTTGTTGGAAATACTCACTTGGAATCTGCATTTAAGGAAAGAAAGCACGTAGTCACCCTTTAAGAGACTCTATATTCTCGAAGTATTACAGAAAATGTTCCTTGATGTAAATTTCCATCATTACTAAAAGCTTTCCCAGCTTTCAATCTTGTGAACCTAATGTCCCTTAAAAACATTTTGCGGAAGAAAACATTTCGCAACGTGTTTTTAATGGGCACCAGGTGCGTCCAGATTCTATTTACGGGAAGCGATTGATCGATGAATGTACTCACGTATAACTGAATGCTTGTATAAAAGAGTAAGAAAAGACAGCCCATTTTTAATTATTTCTAATTTTTCGAAGTATATTATTTCATATCTAGTACTTTTTAAGAGATTTCAGAAAGGTAACATTTGAAATATTCAAACAATGATCATAGAATGAATATAAAGTAAACAACGGACGTACATTATTTTATGTCAATTAAAAGAGACGCAATCAGTTAAGAAATAGTCTTTATATTTTTAAAAATCTGAACACAGGAAGAACGAGGAATTTTATCTTTAAATTTCATCTTAGACGAATCTATAAGAATTTGCTTAAAAGGATTGGGTTGAATAATAAGCGTATTTTGATTATTTGTTGAAGATAGTTTTCTAAAATTTATGTCTGGTAAATTAACACCGATTCAGGCACCGTTTGTGATTTTATATTCTAGTTTACCTTTGAAAATATCTGCTAGCTATTACATGCTAATGCAGACTACAAAGCAAGACCAACCTTCATCATAATATGCTACAGTCGGAAATAAGTAAAGAGTATCTTAACTTATTTCCGATTGAAAACAATAATTTGCTTTTACTTTATTTTCGCGTAATTTTGGGTTCGGTTGAATGAAAAATGCAGTTTAGGTTAAATTTAAACATTTTAGTTTCGTTTAGATTTCATTTGGAATTAATATATTCAATAATATTAGTTTCTTCTAAAGCAGATAAAAAGTTATACAAATGCTTTACTTCGAGGTGCATATATCTTGAGACAACTGACCTCGAAGACTTTAATTAACAGAGATTTTTGAACTTTCAAAGTAAAGAATTAATAGCAATGCTGGATTTCGTAATATTATCTATCATACGTTAAAATCTGTAATTAAATAACAATGTTAAAACATTTTGTGTGAAAGTAACATTCAGTAATAGCAAAATTATTGTATGTCATTTTCCTTTGAGAGCTGTAGTCGCTTTAAAATGATTTAATTTAGAAATAAAATCTTACTTTCAAAAAAATAAAAGAAAATGAACTAAAGAGCTCAACATATGTCTTAAAATATAAAACGCAAAAGTACTACTTTTTTTTTCTTTTAGAAAAGAAAAAGACGCATGCATTATAAAATTTCGAACACTAGTTTTCATAAAAAATAAGCTAAGCGGCAGAAAGGCTGTCCACTTATGGTAAGGGATGGTTTCGTGAAGGAACTTTTGAGGGAAACTGGATGTTATCCATATTGCACATGGAGAAAACCACGAAAACTCCCATGCAGCCAGCCAATTCGCCTGAAATTTAACTCAGGTCAATGATACAACAGCAACGAAAGCAGGAGACTCGAGGTTAGAAACCCGTTCGGTATTCACTATAGTCCAGTACTCAGCAATTATTCAGTAGTAAAAAGGACGACAACAAACAATCATAATTCATTTCACTCCAGATTTTAAAAGAATAAAATTATGAAGAAAAAAAAATTAATTTGTTTTGGTTTATTATACCAAAGCACACTAAGGCTATCTGCCTAAGGCGAGGGATCCCTGCGTAGGGGACTTTATAAGGGAAACTGGCTCGTATACATGCTACACATGGGGAAAACCATGAAAAGGGACACGCAGCTAACCTTTCGCTTGGATTCAACCGCAGGTCGGAACTTCCAGCGTTCAGCGATTTTACCGCTCGGCCTCTGATGGGCCCGAAAAAAATTGATTTAATGTAATACTTTATTTAATTCTTAAAGCGATATATTTTATACTGATACAATTAAGATCATATTGATATTTCATAAATAATACTTTTTGACGTTTTATATATTTAAGGTATAAAGTTCTTAATAATGTTTAATTACATGAGTTCAGGTTTTGATATGATATAAACACAATTAAATTTTGTGGTTAATTTATAATCCCTTGAATAAACTATTAATAATTTAAACTTATTGAATTATTAATTATTACTCATTCGTTATTCTCTCATATTTTTCCCCTTTGATTTTTATTTGTTCATTTCAGAGAAAGATAATTAATTTTTCTTCGGATAAATATATCACGTTTTTATCTTCTTCTTGTTGTTTTGATATACATACAATTAAATTTTGTCTTTAATGTATAATCCCCTGAATAAACTATTAATGACTGAAATTTATTGAATTATTGATTATTATTCATTCATTATTCTCTGATATTTTTTCCGTTGATTTTTATTTGTACAGAAATGTTCATTCCAAAGAAAGATAATTTTGCTTTGGATAAGTATATCACGTTTTTATCTTGCTGTTGTTAATTATTACTCATTCGTTATTCTCTCATATTTTTTCCGTTGATTTTTATTTGTACAGAAATGGTCATTCCATGGAAAGATAACTAATTTTTCTTGGAATAAGTATATCACGTCTTTACCTTGTTGTTGTTGTTTTGATATACATACAATTAATTTTGTCTTTAATTTATAATCCTCTGAATAAACTATTAATGACTGAAATTTATTGAATTATTAATTATTATTCATTCGTTATTCTCTCATATTTTTTCCTTTTTTAATTTATTTTTATTTGCAAATAAATGTTCATTCCAGAGAAAGATAAATTATTTTTCATTGGATAAGTATATCACGTTTTATCTTGTTGTTGTTGTTTTGCCTAATCTCGCTTGTCTGATCCTTTTTATCTTAAAATCAGTAACTAAACAGCTGAAGCTCCAATAAAACATGTTTTTATTTTTTTGCACTTTTAGTCCAAACCTCAGCTGGCGTGACATTCAGCACATCATTGTGGAAACAGCCCGCCTTCCCGCACTAAGAGAAGACGGATGGATGATAAATGCAGCAAAAAAACATATCCATTTGAAAGTCGGGTTTGGGATTCTGGATGCGGAAAAAATGGTCAAAGCAGCGAATGAATGGCAGCCTGTTAAACCGCTTCACATTTGGGCATCTCCACCGTACACATCCCCGAAGTAAGACCTTTTTTGTTGAGTGCCTGCTGTTCAAACAATAAACAGTAACTCGGGAATGAAATGAATAAAAATTTGCTGCAGAATGTACAAATAATCCACTCGCACAAATATCGAATATCGCCCAGTTAAACATCCGTTTTAAGATCGTGCATTTTTATTCCTGTAGATATTCGTTGATATTTAAACAAAGTTTTTGTGTATTATTTCATTCACATATATACTTTTAAGTTATTTCAGTAATATATCAGTTCAGCTTCACACTTAAATTATGTCTTAAATTGGATGGTTTTCATGGAGAAATGTTACGGCATGCCAATGCATATACAAAATACATTTTGCTGCAATATGCTATTAAAAATAATCATCTTGGACAGAGTTTCTTACACTTGAAAGGTTTCTTAAATGTTTATTAGCCCCAAAGGGAAGCTATACGTTTCGAAAACGCAGTTTACATTGAATCACTTAAATGCGATGTATCACTTTTCAGATTGTTGCCACCAAATATTATCGCCATGCATTATATTTAAAGACACTTAATATTGAAGAATTTTCATGAATGTATGTATACTTCTCGGAATGTGAAAAGAAAGGGTATCTTGAACCATCAAATTTTGGATAATGTAGTCCTCCACCCCAATATGGGCATCAGGAAGCTCGAATTTAGAATATTTTTATTGTCTGTTTTATATTTCGTAAAACTTTAGCGACTTTTTGATTAAAAAACTCAACAACTTTAAAGTGAGTAGTGGCAACACTGTAGGGAATAAAACATTTTTATTTCCAGCGCGCGAGACGGTGTATGGGAAATTCTAATAATATCCTGTTTTTAAATATTTTTAGCTCAAAGTGGCGTTAGCCCAAATGCTTTCGAAACGTATATGTGACTGTAAATGAAAAAAAAAAAAAATGCCCGTTTGGGAAAATTTTTTTTTATTGTTTTGATACCGCTCAAACCATATCTGAAACACCTTTGGTTCCCAAAATGTCGTCTTATGAGCATTGCTCATAAGACGACAAAATTAGCCATTGAGAAACAATGCAAACCTTGCACACACAATAAAGAGGACAATTCTATATCTTCCGTCCTGCTGGACCGATTGTCGAAATTTAACTTGCATTTTCCATCATGTCTCGAAAGTGCGACTTGATATATATTAGATTTGTGTATAGCATCATTCTCTAACATAGGTATTTTGATACAATCGCACTTTGTTATGAAATAAAGTACCAATTTTTTCCAACTTTCGATTCTACGAGTCAAATTATGCCAAAGTGCCAAGTTTTGTAAAATTCGCACGACTACTTTTTAAAATATTATCTCTCAAAATTTTAGCTCCTCAATGTTAATTGAACTTGGTATATATTTATTAATATCTCTTTTTTCATTAAACTTTATGATTCTTTCTTCCTTTCACATTTCGAACAAAACAAAATTCGACCATTTTTTTATGATTTATTTTTAAATAATTTTTATAAATTTTTTGGAAAAAAAGTTTGAATTATAACCTATAAAATTTTTACCATCATTTCAAAGTAGATCTATTTCTGAGCATACCTGCAAAAAAAATTAGTTTTTAATTCAAAATTTCCTAAGATATACGTAAATTTACATTTTGGCATATTCGTTATAAGCGATAATAACGCCAAATGTCGTATACTCACTTTGTTGAAATTATTTGAAAGTATGAATAATGACCTTTTTTCTCCTAGTGTGCAATGAAAAAAACGAAAGGAAAATAGGTTGCTATAAATTAAGAAGTTCGCCAAATGAATTATTCTTGGCGCAAACTGAAAAAGTAAGCCAGGATAAATTTTTAAATTTATCGAATAAAATTCTCGAAAATTACAAAATTTAATGTCTAGGCATCATTTCAGTCGTAGAATCGAAACATGGAAAGAAACTGGTATGTTATTTCCGAAAAAGTCCAATTTTGTGTCCAAATACTTATGTTAGAACAATGATATATATAAATCTAGTGTGTATCCTAAGTCGCTCTTTCAAGAGATGGAAAACGCAAGTTAAATTTCGAAAACCGCTCCAATAGAACGAGAGATATAGAACTGCAGGGTGTACATCTCAGTGCAAGTAGAAGCGTATTCAGTATCACGCAAGTCTTACAAGAGAAATCGTACACTTTTGATTTCTGGAAATAA